>NC_137890.1:58720706-59435423 GCF_963455335.1 Martes martes
TCCATCCCACAAGGACTGTAATAAAGTAACACCATGTACAGATGAGCTTAGAGAAGCACAGTAGTAGTAGTAAGAGCCACCCGTCATCATCACTTGTGTGTCAGTATTACAGGCTCACTGATACTCTGCAAGCAGGGTCTTGAAGTTATTTGTGCACTCATGTTCAGAGCAACATTGTTCACAGTCGCTAAAACATGGAAGCCACCAAGTGTCCATTGGTGGATGAACGGACAAGCAAAATGTGGTCTGTGCATAAGATGGGCTATTATTCAGCTTTAAAGGGAAGGAAGTTCTGACACATGTTACCATGTGGATGAACCCTGAGGACATTGTGCTGGATAAAATAAGCCAGTCATGAAAAGGCTAATACTGAATGGATTCCACTTACATAAGGTACTTAGAGTTGTCGGATTCTTAGATGTAGGAAGTGGAATGGTGGTGGCCAGGAGCTGTGGGGAGTGGGGGATGGGGAGTTAATGTTTAATAGTTATGGAGTTTCAGTTGGGGAAGATGAAAAGAGCAGTACGTGTGGATGGTGGTGACCACTGCACAACATTATGAAAGGACCTATTAGCACTGAGTTGAACACTCCAATGGTGAAAGCAATACATTTTATGTTATATGTATTTTACCAACATAAAAAAAATTGGAGAAACAAAACAAAAGTAGAATGTATGTTTATAGGTATATCCGGAAAACAGAGAGAAATGGGAATGGGAGCATACACACCAATCTGACAAGAGTGATTCCCTTTGGGACTGGGGTGGGGAAGGGACCCAGCCTGGGAAGGTGGGCAGATAGACCTTGAGCGTTATTGGTCATGCCACACAGATGCCTGCTTCCTCCCCTGCTCTCCCCTTCCTCCTGGTTCTGTTCTAAACCCTGTTCCACATGAGCATATCTGATTGGCAGCCTCTAAACCACATCCTGAAGCCTACTACAAGGAAGATTGGCAAATGTCAACTGTAGCTTCCAGCCTCCCCGGGCTATGATAGGAAAGGGCTGCACCGCATGTCAAGCTTGTCAGTACACACAAGAATATTCTGGGCCATGAAGGCTGTGGTCAAATTGCCAAACAAAATCAAGCTACCCTGAAGAAGATGAGAGTGTGAATCACAGGGATTTTTATAGGATTTCTTACGCCACGAGGCCAACTACAGTCTGAAACTGTGACAGTACAGTAAGCACACAAGGGAAAGAGGTTGCACAAGAGATCGTGACCTCAATGAACCCTGACATTTCTGTCATTCTCCCAGGGTGCCCCTTCTCCACCCCACCTGCCGGAAGACAGCCACTCTTACCTCCACTTGAGATGTTTTCATTCTGTCATGAAGAAAGGCACCACCAGTATGAAATAATTTAGAGAAGGATTTGAGGCCAAAGATGTTCATCACCAAGTTAATTATCATTGTAAAATCGAAAATGTTTTAAATATTCTAAAACAGGAGGCGAGTTTTATTTATGCAGTTACAGACTGAGAAGAAAGTCAAAAGCAACATTTCAAGTTACCTACAATTCTTGTGGGTATTTTCTTCATAGCTCCTTTTCTCGTTTTCCAAATTCTCCACAGTGAGTTTGTATCATTTTTGTAATCAGAAATAGAGTAATATGCATTTTTTAAAAAAAGAGACACACACAACTTCCCTTTCTCATCATCCCCATCTTCCACCACTCTTGCTGCGTGTCATGGGGAGTTTCATTTCTTCACGACGCTCCTTTTCCAAGGGCTAATCTGCAGCCAGCAAGCATTTCTAATTACTCTGGCAGAGGCTGAGGAAAATGAGAAAAAGCATACACCAACTGTTAAGGGTTTCACCTGAAAAAATGGCACAAGTTTTATTTGCTCACATATCACTGGCCAAAATGAGTCACCCAGTCACACCTGATTTAAAAGGGACATGAAAGAGCAACCTTGCCCGTCTTCCTGAGAGAAGAGAGAACCAAACATATGAGAATAGCCCTAATCAGTGCTACACATGGTCAAGGGGGGCCTCTCTGACAAAGGGATACTTAAATAGAAACCTCAAGAAAGTGAGCAAATAAGGAGCTAGCTAGTAGATATTGGGGGTGGGAGCATCATCCTTCTGGCTTCTCATGCCAAGCAGCTGAAGCCATCCTTGACTCTTTCCTCTCTTCCTTTCCCAGCCTACATCAGACCTATCAGCAAATCTCGGCAGCCTTACCTTCAGAATACACCCAGATTAGACCGCTGCTGACTGCCTCCTCCTCGTCCTCTCTCCTCTGGGTTGTTGCCATAATTCTTGCTGCTTCTCCCTGCGGCCCCTGCAGTCTGTTCTCCCAGCAGCAGCCCTCTGCCCAAAGTCATCTTCTTTTTTTTTTTTTTTAAAGATTTATTTATTTATTTATTTTAGAAAAAGAGAGAGAGAGACAGAGAGGATGAGTGGGGGGGGGGGGTGGGCAGAGGGAAAAAATCCCAAGCAGGCTCCACGCTCCAGGCTCCAACTGGGCTCAACACAGGGCTCAGTCCCATGACCCATGAGATCATGGCCTGAGCAGAAACTAAGAGCTGGATGCTCCACCGACTGAGCCACCGTCTCTGCACCTTCTCTACTCAAAGTCTTCTATTGGTTCTTTCTTGGAGTAAAAGAAAAGTCCTTACAGGGCCCCACACTGCCCAGACCCCGCCCTGGATGCTCTCCACCCTCATCCATGGTGTGCTTGCTCACTCACTCTCCTCCAACCGCACTAGCTAGCCCCTGTGATTTATTCATCCAGTTTGGTCAATGAGGATTGGAGTCCCTTGTCTGTGCTAGGCACCATTCTCAGTACCATAAATGTAAGGGTGAAAACACTTAAAAAACACAGGCCCCCTCTGTATTGTAATTAGTCTGTTTACCTGTCCATCCCTTTGATTACACTATTACCTCTGTTTCTGTGTTACTCTTCTACGTAGCTTTGTGCCCAACACTGTGCTCGGCAAGCTTTGGTGAATGATCAAAATTTATTTGAGTGGAGGATGGAAAGATGGATGGACAAACAAAAGTAGATAGATGACAGAGAGATAGACACAGACAGACTTCAATGTTATGGGAACCGTGGCACGAGCTAGATGGAATATACCAGCCTCTAAAAGCTGAGGTCATCTGCAAGAAAAGCCTGACAGTGGAGGGCCCTATCTGAATTTGATCAGCATTTTTAGGGATACCAAAAAATGAACAGATTTTCTTGTATGAAAAAACAGTCCCCAGATCTGAAACGATTTAGTCTTGCTAGATGACTCAACTCTAGGAAAGAAACACAGGCTCAAGTGGTAAACCACAGCGCATTTACATACCCGATGGTTTGACTTGAACTTTGAGGAGAGGAAAAAGATGGCTTGATGAGGTCAGAAATAAAAATAATTTATTATCCATAATTTTGGAGGAGACTATATTAGGGTCCTTCAGGCTCTGTTTAAACTAATAAGTTTTTTTTAATCTAAAGTTTATAGTTAAAATTCTCAAACATGAACATATAATCTTTCCATTCTACCCATGTTAATTTCAGAGAGCTCATAGTATTAGTGTGTACCAGCAGCGAGTTTATCCAAACTTCAGGTTGAAGCTTTTGTGTTAGAGAGAAGCACTAATATTTAATGAACATGTAGAAAAAAAAAATTATCCAGAAGATACCAAAAAAGATTCTTAATGGATTCCCCTACAAAGATGAGTCCTTTCCTTTTTATTTTTTTATTTTTATTTTTAAAATTTTATCTATTTATTTGAGAGAGAGACAGAAATAGTGACAGAGCATGAGTAGGGAGGAGAGGGAGAAGCAGGGTTTCCATTGAGCAGGGAGCCTGATGTGGGGGTCGATCCCAGGCCCCTGGGATCATGACCTGAGCCAAAGGCAGAGGCTAACCAACTGAGCCACCCAGATGCCCCAAGTCCTTCCTTTTGAGAAGGAAGAAAGTTACTCCCCGTGGATTGGAAGAAAGACAACCATGTGGTTTTGCTGCATTCAATGCCAATGAGGTTCTATGGTGTGCTCTCCTTCCGTCACCTTCTACCAAATGATTGGTAGTCCACTTTCCTAGTGCCAGGTGAAAGGAAGAGTCAGGGCAGTTTGCAGCAATATGGGGACACCAGAGGCTGAGTTAGACAGTTCTGGGCCCCCCAGGCCTGTTAACAGAGAACTTGTGGCTAACGCATGATAACAACTGTTGTTAGCAGTTAGTAAGTAGTCCAAACAACTGAGCCTGTTCTAGATCTTCAAGAATTCAGTCAAGTGAGGAAATTCTGCATCTTTCTCAAAAATTAAAAAGATGTCGGTGGAACTAGAGGGTATTATGCTTAGCGAAGAGAGTCAGTCAGAGAAAGACAACTATCATATGGTCTCCCTGATATGAGGAAGTGGAGATGCAACATGGGGGTTTGGAGGGGTAGGAAAAGAAAAAATGAAAGAAGATGGGATCAGGAGGGAGACAAACCATAAAAGACTCAATCTCAGAAAACAGACTGAGGGTTGCTGGGGGGCGTGGGGATGGGATAGGGGGTGGGGATATGGACATTGGGGAGGGTGTGTGCTATGATGAGTGCTGTGAAGTGTGTAAACCTGGAGAGTCACAAACCTGTACCCCTGGGGATAAAAACACATTATATGTTTATTTAAAAATTTAAAAATAAAAATTAAAAAAATTAAAAGGATGTACCCTTTATATTATGTAACAACATGCACAATTCTTATTCCTCAGAACACATATGGATGCATTTATATAATTACATTATATTCTATAATAATATGGGTTGCTCCACAGCCCAACTAGGCGGTAAGATCTTAATTAGAAGAGGTCATGTCGGGGTGCCTGGGTGGCTCAGTTAAGTGTCCAGCTCTTGATTTCGGCTCAGGTTCAGGATCTCAAGGTTGTGAGATCAAGCTCTGTGTCAGGCTCCACACTTAGCATGGAGTCTGCTTGAGATTATCCCTCCCTCTGCCCCTCTGGCTCATGCTCTGTCTCTCAAATAAGTAAATAAATCTTAAAAAAGAGAGAGAGAGAGAGAAGGGGTCATGTTTAGTTTTAAAACACATTTAATGGTGTTTATATAAAGGGCTGAGTCTTTAACAGAAGATTAATATATGCCAATTAAATGAATATGTGAATGAATGAATGAATGAATGAATGAATAGCACTGTCATGGAGAGGGAGCAGTAAGGGTGAAAACCTGCCAGAATACCTTGATTTGTTCTCCTTAGGGAATGAATAATAGTTCATGTACTATAGAAGCCCAATTACTTGGGTTTTGGGGTAAAAACAATGTAAAAAGCCTAGATTCTTACTTGCTATGCAAAGAGCAAAATAAGAAAAGAAACAATTTGGGTTTCTAAGTATCCAAAGGAGTAATATAAGCAGTAGGACCTGTTGGTAAACCTCAGAGGACATGGCAATGTAAATTAATTAAGTTCAGGTTAAAAGACTGAGGTGGGCCCTAGAACAAAGTCATATGGTGGGAGTTGGAAGCAAACTTAAAAGAGATGAAACCATGGATATGCACAGCATGTAACTGAACAGTCTAGAAGGTTTAGATCCCTTTTCTGCAGTCTCAGAAAAGGGCCCTTTCTGTGAAAAGTTTATGTTCATGAAAATTTTGTTCCTGTAGTGATCTGTATAACTTGCTGATATCTACTTGGCATTAAGTCATCCGTGAAGAGGTGAAAACGTCTCTCATTTGCCAACACAGAACTCCTTTGGACCAGCTTGCCTCTGTGCTTCCCTATTCCACCTTCTGGAAAGAGCGAATTCTCCCACATTACACATGGGCTCAGTGTGCACGACAGTCCCAGGGGGCTGGTGAACACTACATTCACATTTCTGTGAATCTACCTGTAGGAAAGGCAATTGTGAAGTTACGTGAGAATGAGGAAAAAAAAAAGAAAGAAAGAAAAAAGAATGAGAGGCAGAGACACCGGACCCCACAGCAAGACAACGTAGGAGCTCAAAATAACACATATACAAACAAAACAAAACAAACAGAAAGCACAAGGCATAGAAACGCTCAAACCACCTAGAAATGAATTACACTCCCTTGGGTCTCTCCCATGATCTCCATGGGTATTTGTTGAAGGGCGTGGATGGCATTAGCTGCTACAGGGGTGTCCCTCTATCTCATGGCTCCTCTGGATAAAGTAAAAGGGGCGGAGCACTCTGCAGTAGACTGGTCTAGGAGTCCAAAGACCTGAGTTCTGGTTCTTACTAGCTAGTTCAATGTATCTTCTCTTAACTTTAGGGTTTGTTTGTTTTTTTAATCTTTAGCTGGTTAAATTTTTCCCTTAACTTTAATTTTTTTTTAAACTCTAAAGATAAAAATGTATACCTGCCCTGTTGAGGGGGAATGAATGAGGAAATGTGTGTGAACATACTATAGAGATGTGAGCTCTGGGAGGTGGATGGTTGCAGAATTTCTGAGTTGAGGAAAGAGAGAGTGATCAGAGGGATCCATGGTAACCACTAAGACAGAACCCCATGGTTGGCTGCCACAGATTTGCTGGATCTTATCAGTGTGTCTGGAGGAGATGAGGCTCAGCAGGGATGATTGTGCTAACCAAACTTACAAGGGACCAATGTTTAAATCAGAATGTCAATTGTTAAATATATAAGGGGGGGGGGTTATTCCCTGACAGTGACAGGAATGCTCCTATCCACTACCTAGGGAATCCTCTTGCTTTACTGTGGTGGCTGGAAGGACGTTTTATTGAGAGCACTGGTTAGGGTTCTTAGACGCAGTAGAAAATGATTATGGTGGATTTGAGTAGAAAAGGTATTTATAAAATTATACAGGATAACCTTAGGAATCATGAATGGCTACAGAATCAAATGTGGATACACAAGCCAAGTGCAAGGCCCCAAGTCATGCCTCAAAATAGGTATGGTAAGGACACTCCACTTCAGCCACTGGATAGTAGGTGCTGTGCTTTGCACAGAGAAGCACTAAGGAGTCTATGCTACTGTGAGTAGGAGTAAATGCCCACCACAGTCCACCACTTTGACTATATCACATTGACAGTCTTCTTCGCCCTGAATGCTCCTGCATAGCAAAATGAAACCATCCCTCCTGTAGTTGTACTACTTCTCACTCCTTCCCTCAAAACTCCTCAGTTACTGCACCCAGCCCATGCCCTGGATCTCCGAATGAGGGCTTTCATCTTTGTTTTTATTTTATTCCTCCTTTATTTCTAGAAAAGAAATATCTGTACAGATATTCTTCAACATCCGTATATTCTATGGACTTGACTATAGAGGAAACTTCTACCAGCTCATGCCACACAAAACAATGGGGGGAGGAGAGAGAGAAGAGGAAAAATGGTTAAAATATAAACATGATACTGTATGGAAGGCAGTAGAACCTGGAAGAACCATATGGTTTCCCACAGTCCCACCAGTGGTCTCTGACAGGGCCTACAAGCAATCCCACAGATATTATTCAAAGATGAATAGCTCCTTTTCTTGCTCTAAAACCTTAGGAATCACCTCCTTGATAATCCCTTTGGGATTTTCTACAGGCTTCATTCAACATCACAATCTGTCACGAATGCTTTGAGTCTTGTTGCTCTGTCACTATAACCTTGACCAGCTGGAGACAATTCTCTTCCTTCGGGTTCCACACAAAGCTGCTTGCCTTTCAACTGGTAGAAGCAGAATACCCAAAGTTGGTGTATATATATGTATATATATCATATACATATAAATTTTTTCTACAAAATCCAAACACTTCCATTGGGCATTTTCTTCTTTCCTAGTGGTAAGGGTTGCAAGATGCCACAACAAGTCTTTGGTTTGTAAGGTCATCCCAGTGTGTCTCAGACTGGACCCTCAAAACACTTCCCTGCGATACCGAGCCTACTATTTGCATGGTGTTCATCTTCTGATGTCTGGTGTGCTCAGGCATAGAAATGCATATCAAGTTCCAGCAACGTTCTGCTCCCAGGTATTTATCTAATGAGCATGCTCTTCTGTGAGATGATGAGATAATCAAGGTCCCTGCATACAGTCTTGTGGCACAAGGACAGCGAGGTGACATAAACCTGAGGCAGCATACTGAAGGTATACTGCTCTTCCCACTAGATGAAAGCAAATTACTTCAAGCATTTTCTGTGTTGGGGGATAAAGATCAACAACTGTGTGCCAATGCCAAGAGTTGTGTGTTACTTGCTCTCATAACACACACACACACACACACACACACACACACACACACACACACATCTAGTTGCCATTATAATTACTCCCCAATTAAGTTTATAACAAATTACTGTCATGATCCAAAATCCATCCATTTTAAATACTGGCCAAAATGGCGCTCAAATGGGCATGTGAAAGTAATCCTGTCCCTATATCTTTTTGGGTCCATAATGATCATATTTATGTCTTCAGTTTTACCAAGGATGGGGCTTTGCTTTGGATTTATTGTTGTTTTTTTTTTAATATTTTATTCATTTATTTGACAGATAGAGATCACAAGTAGGCAGAGATGCAGGCAGAGAGAGAGAAGGAAGGAGGCTCCCTGCTGAGCAGAAAGCCAGATGGGGGTCTCAATCCCAGGACCCCGGGACCACGACCTGAGCCGAAGGCTTTAGCCCACTGAGCCATCCAGGGGCCCCGGATTTACTGTTTTAGTAGGCAAGTGGAGAACTCAGAGTTTCTAAATTGATACTTCCAACTAGAATGAAAGTTGTTCTGTGGGTCAAGGACCCAACGGGGGAATTCTGAAGGTTGCTGAGTAAATCTATACCAATGACACACTAATAAACTAGGGAAATAACTACAGGGTTTCACTGAGCCTTCTATGAGGTAGAACTTGGGTCAAATCTCCACTTATCACATGACCCTGAGAGCCTCCATGCTGTCTGTGCAATAGAGTGGCATCTGGGTCCCTGAAAATCAGTGTTGCTCAGAGACAACATCTAATATCCTGAATAGACTAGGTATTTCTTCTCCAAGTAAGTGACCACAGGACCCTTTGGAGAAGCCACAAGATGAGATACAAAAAAGTATGTGTCAGACGATTCCGTGATCCTTCCGTAAGTAGTCCCAGCCTAGGTTCATTCAGGGGGCTCCAATGTTTACATAGACTCAACTTGGGAATAGGGTGGGAGAGAGTCACTTCACTGTGGTGGCTTTGTTCATAATTCTTAGAGTTTGGAGGTTTACATATTAAGCAATATCTTTATGGTCTGTTTATCTATACTGGCTCTCAGGACTCAAGACCAGTTGGATCAATGGTTCTCAAAGTGTCCCTGGACCAGCAGCATCAATATAACCTGGGAAGTTATTAGTTAGAAATGCAAATTCTTGGAAACCCCTGAACACCTACCAAATTAGAAACTGGGGATGGGGCCCAGCCATCTATCTGTGCTTTAATAAGCCTTCCAGGTGGTTTTGGTATACACACACACACACACACACACACACACACACACACGGTGAAGTAGTCACTTATAAAGACTGTTGCTAGTTGTTTCTTCTGATTTATATACTGATTTTGATGCCTATAACAATAGCCAAACTTACTTTGCCTCTGTAGTATCCCCACAGAAAATAGGGATTTCATTTCAATTATAGTCCTTCTCATTAGGCTTCCAAGCCTACAGTTTACAGTCCCCTCAGCACTTTTCAAATGTGCTGACATTCTCCTCACCAGTCAATATATTTCTCAAAGCCTTGGTGAAGGGGATATTTTCTGGGACTTCTTGGGGGATATATTGAGAGTGTCTGTGAGCTGGTCACACGTGGCAAATCTCCTCCAACGTGCTTATTTCACAAGCCTATGGGTTCCTTACTCTATATTATATTGAGGAATTTCTGGCTTCTCCACTTCAATAAATGAAGACCATCATTAAGGTGACGTTTCAGTCAACCAATGAAACAAACCTTTAGGACCACTCCCAGCTGCTTAAACTGGTAGATATCCAGAGTCTCTGTTCAGTGATACCTATAGATCAGTTCAACCTGATCTCATGTTGTGTTCTTTACCCCTTGGTCTGGTACCCTCCCCAGACATTCCCATACATATTCTCAATATTTTCTGATTATAAACTGGGAAAATTTTACAAAAATTTAGCGAGGAGAGTCTTCCTTCTATGCTGACTTTGCAATGAAATCCCTGGGGCAGGCCAGATTCTGCCCAAGTTCTAGTAGCAGCAGCGTCGACAACAGCCACCTCTAGTGGAGGGGACCAGCGGGGATGAGGGCATAAGCAGCAGTTCTTGCATTCTCATGGCCCCGAGTAGCCCGGGGGCAGGGCTGCCCTGGTGAAGCACACCGACTGTGAGTGGCCCAACTCCAGGCCGTCATTCAAGCTGTGGGGGCAGTGAATTCATCTAGTAGAAAGAGCACCAGGTGTGGAGGGGTACAGACTGAGGTCCAAGCCTCAAAGCATACAGCTTGGGTGGACTTAGACATCGTGACTCTTTGCCTCAGTTTCTCCATCTGCAAAATGGGGGTCCCATCTACCTCTTGTAAACTTGTGGGAGAATTCAAGTAAGAGAAAGCATGTCCAAGGGCAAGTGCATTTTATTTATTTTTTTTTTAATTTTTTATTTCTTTTCAGCATAACAGTATTCATTGTTTTTTCACCACACCCAGTGCTCCATGCAATCCGTGCCCTCCCTAATACCCACCACCTGGTTCCCCCAACCTCCCACCCCCACCCCATTTTAAAATGTATAGCACTCTAGAAATACAGGGCCTCATTATTATTATTTTCATCCTAGCCATCTATCTGCAGAGCTCCTGCATCCACTAAAAGGCTCGTACACATTCTTAACCCCTCCTTTCTGTACTGATGCTGCTTCCGTGTTCCCAGATCTCACCAGCCTGTGGGCTCACAAGTAATGACGTTAACATTAACTGTGTAACTGCTGATGGGGCCCTCATGTCCCCCACCCCCTCCAAAACATAGCCTTCCCATGTCTTTGAGATTCTTCATGGGTATCTTCTTCACATCAAGCCAGATGCTCAGGAACAAGGACCTCCATGCTATTCAACCCCAGCCTGTTCAACAGGGCATGTTTCCTGTAATGGGGCCCCTTTACCCAGTCACTGCTGCTGGCCCCTTGCAGAGAATAGAACGCGGTGTCAGTGGTTCCCACTGCCACCTCTCCCCCATCCCTGCATTCATGATGGCTGCACTGAGCTTCAGGATAACAGAATTTGGGGCCATGGGTGCCCCCCTTCCCTACTCTGTTGTGCCTTGTCACCTGGACTCTGGAACAGAACTGCTTGGGCCCTAAGTCTTGTGAAATTCCTTCCTCTAAGTCTCATGGTTTCTGCCTAAAGACCCTTCTTCAGAGGATTAAACATGGTCCCCAGCGTGGGCTGGGCTGGGAACTGGACACTGACTCTTCTTTTGTGGTCTCTTCTCTCCATCTCTCTCCCACATCCCTGCCCATACCCTGGCCTCCTCTTTGTTCCTTCATTAAAAAGATGTCTTCATCCCTATCAGTTATGACTGGCTGGGGATCTATGGGGAGGCATTCTGTTTCCCAAGGTCCACCTTCTACATAAGTATAGCCAAGATCACCCTGCTACATTTGATTTAGTAAAGTTATAGATAAAGGATCTATGGAGATTTAAAATTTTGGAACCATCATAGCCAACAGTGACTTTGAGTATGGGAGGGTGAGTGTTTCAATATATCTTGTTACAGTGGTTTGTCATCATGACTCACACTTAGAAAGCCTCCGTTTAGCACTGCATCAGCATAATATTTTAATCCAACAAGCAAGTGGACTTTAGTCATTGTCCCAGTGCTACATAAATAGTTCTCACTCGCTCAGAGACAGCTTTTCCTGTTGTCATCAATCTTAGGAGTTCATCTCAAGGATGACATATGGCCCTCCCCCAATGCACACATTCCTTGCCCCTTCACTGTCTCCTCCCCTCCAAAAAGTTCTGTTCAGGGGCCCGGCTCTGGAATCTCACATCCGGGTTGATGCAAGGACATGTCTCCTAATTATCCCTGAGAATGAGTCCCGGGGTAGGCCTGAGTCCCCTCAACAATGTCATGACCCACTTCTCCACACTGAACCTGTGCTTCCTTTACAGGACCTAGTGGTCTCTTGAAGGACCAATGGCACCTCTGTTAATGAGAATACATTCTGGCAATGCACTTTGTGATCCGGAATTTTATTTCCAGAAGTAAAACTGGACACATAAGGATGTACCCTTGAAATCAGGGAGGGTCTCAATAACCTCGTAATATTTGGTAGATGCTTTTAATCATCCTACCTGAGCTCTCTTCTACCTGACAGGGCTAAATCGGAGAAGCAGGAGACAATAGTAGAAACGCATAAACTGGGTTGAAATCCTTGCTCTTGCCTTACTAGTCATGGGACTTCAGGCAGGCCATATGACTTCTCTGAGGTTAATTTTCCCTTATCTGTAAAAATAAATAAGATGATATACGAGGAATTTCCAAGGGGGAGTATAATGCATGTAAAGTTATTGGAATACAGGTCTCTGATAATTGGTAGTTATTAATGCTATTATGGACCAATTTTCATTCTTATATTCTATCCTTATATATGGTGATAACTCTCTATATCATGGTTCTCCTATGGTTTTCCTTTCCTTATCCACTCACTCAACAATATTTGTTAAATGTCTACTAAGTGCCAATAATGAATAACACACAGTCCCTATCATGGAGAAGTTCATACTCTAATGGGGGAAGAGACCTACAATTATGACTCAATGACTATAACTGCTATCCTAGATGTCCAGTCACAGTGGTCTGGATACAGTGATCTGATGTGCAGATGGGAGCCCAGGAAGGCTTCAAGCTTGAGCTGCCTTGAAGGATGGGTCTAAATTTACCAGGCAAATAGAGAAGGGAAGTATGTCCTGATCAGAAGGAACAGTGTCATCAGTGAAAATCATCTAGCTAATAGTAAAATCAAAAGCCTCAAACAGGAAAAAAAAGATGTTGGACAATACCATTTATTTTAGTTGCAGACAAAACATGATGTGATAATTTTTGCCCACAAACTTTTGGATATTTAAGCAGTCTCACACATGTTCAAAGTGAACATCACTTGAGAATACTGATACATTCTCAAAATGGCGAACAGTGTTGTCCTGGGTCCAGGAGGTACGTGGTATGAAAAATGCTCTACAACTCTAGAATCACAATACACAGGAGCAAAATGTTCACATTAGAAGGGGCACATTAAAATTCAGACCAACTGAGGAAAAACAGGTCCAAATTTCCATCTCAAAATCATGTACATTCATTAAGTGAAATGGTCAGAAAGAATCACTATATGCCTAAATATTGTTTTTCTTTGTCTCTTACTCTCCTCCTTCTCCTTCTCACCTTCTAGAGGGTATAACTGATTTTTCTCAAGTTGAATTCATGTATGATAAGACTTTACCCACTTTGAAACCCTTATATCAGAGTTTGCTAATAATTTGCAATTATCTCCCTCTTATAGCCTGGAACATAAGCAATGTAGTCCTAGAATCCATGTTTTTATTATAAAACCTATATAGAATTCATTAAAGCGTTGTTTAAGAGACATTTTTAAAAAGTGACTGAGTTTGATTGGCAAAGAGGTGTTTACATGGCATCCTTGCCAATGCAAGTGGCATTCAAGTTGCTCCCCTTTTGAAAAGCAACCTGGCAACTTTCAAGAGTCAGACAGTGATAATGATGATGGTAGTAAGGATATTAATTGACTGTATTAACGTTATTAATCACTGTGTATTAATCACTGTGTAAGTAATTGACATGTGTTAATATACCTCATTCTCTTCTGTAATAATACTACTTTCACCCCTATTTGACAGATGAGGAAACTGGAACACAGAGAGTTTAAGAAACTTGCCCAAGGTCACACAGCAAGTAATTGGCAGAACAGGGATCCAAATGAAAGCACTCTGACGCATACTCCAGAGACTGCTCTGAACCATTCACCATACTGCTTTTATTGTATCAAATGCTAATATCTCTTAACCCAGTTATTGAATTTCTGGGAATCAATCCAGAGCAAAAAATCCTAATCATGGACAATATTATATGCAAGAAGATTTATAGCATAGTATTATATGTCATTGGAAGCAGCCCAAGTGTCCAAACATTGTGGAACAGTTAAATAAATGATGTATATCCAAATATTTGACAACCTCACGCCATTAAAAATAGTGGTCATGACTTCCAGGCAAAGAAGATGGATTGGACACATACATCTACTATTACTCCTTCCCTAAATGACAGTGAAAGGATCTCTTTAAAAGGCTTAAATCCACAAGGAGTAGAGTAAAAGAAGAGGAAACAATAGCAATTTTATTTGCAAAGCTTGAAAGTAGTAAATTATTCAGTAGTAAATGACTTAGCACATCTGAGAAGGTTGGCTTTGAAACAGGCAGTGGAGGAAAGGTATGAATCAATGTAATTGATATCATGGGATTCTTTAAAGGCTCAGAAATTGGTGGCATCAATATAAAAGTAGAGTGAAGGAAGGGAGTGCTAGGATAAGGCAGAGTGGTTGCAAGTCTAAGAAGCAATTATCTAAATCTAAGAAGCATTATCTCCTCTCCTGTTCCACACAACCAAGAGACTCTCTCTCCTCCAACCTCAACAAAAGGCTCATTTGCTCTTGGAGATTGTGACACAAGCTCTCTGGACCAGACGATCAAAAGACCTCTGAACCACAGTGCTCTTTCAGCAGGGCTTGACACAAATCACTACTCTTGTTCTTGAAACATTGCTTCCATTGACTTCCAGATAATTCTCTCTCTTGATTCTCTAACTTTCTTGCTGTCCCCTGCTTCTCATCTCCTTGACCTCTGAATGTGAAGTGCTGCAGGTTCTATCCTTGATCCACTTCTCAGTCTACAATACTCTCTAGGCAAGCTCACCCGATTTCATGACCTTAAGTACCATCTCCTGCATTTATATCTCCACTGTCTCTCCTGAACACCAGATTCATATAACTATCAACTCTGGGATACATTCCACAGGTGTCTCAAACACATGCAAAATCAAACTCATGTTTCTCCAACCTGCTTCCCCATTATCTCCCCCATCTCAGTAAATGGCAATTCTATTCTTCCAGGTGATCAGACCAAGAGCCTTGGAATCATCTCACTTCTTCTCTTTCTTTGTCACCTCACAATGAACCCATTAATAAATCCAAAAAAAACATATCCAGAATCTAACCACTTCCCCTAACAAGTTGATCACCACCTTCGTCCAAGACACCGCCATGACTTGACTGGGGTGGTGCTACAGGCTTCTAATGGTGCTTCCTGCTTCTGCCCTTGACCCCCTACAGTATATTTTCCATACAGCGTTAGCGTGGCTATTCTCCCCTTTACTCAATAGCTCACTATGCTACAACCATAGCCTTTTGCTCTCCTCCAGAGATATCAGGTACATTCCTGCCCTAGGGACTATGCCTGTTCCCTCCGCCTGAAAAACTCTTCTTCACTAGCTACCCTATATTCTTCAGGTCTCTGCTCAATGGATCTTCTCAGAAAGGTCTTCTCTGACCACTCTATTTAAAGTAGTCGTAAAATAGGTCATTTACCCTAGCTCTGTCTTTCCTTTTCCCACATTTTCTTTTTACTTATAACATTTATGACTCTTTGACAAATTGTATTTTTTTAATTAATTGATTGATTGTCTGCCTTCCTACATGCATTACAGAGGAAGAAATTTTTATGTTTTATTCACCGCTGCTCACCCAGTGCTTAGCGCCTGATGCATGGCAAAACTCAGTAAATAAGGAACGGGAAAAACCAGATGCAGCTGAAGTGAGAGCTAGAGGATACTTTCATGTGGGAAGCTGAGAATCCCTGCTGCATTCCCTCAACCAGAGCCCAAGAATGTTCGCAAGCAGGACTTTGACCTCCATGCAGGAAATGGGAATTGCATTCATTGGGGAATCTGCCAGCTTGAGAGAAAACAACTGATGGCACTGGATTCCCGATGAACATTTCCAGACAGTTCACCCCATAAAGATTGTCCCCAAGAGGGTGACCTCAGCCAGAACTGAAGAGTTTCCTGGCACATGGGACTTTCAGTGCTAACACTGGGGCAATCCCCTGAAAACCAATGTAGTTGGTCATGCTACTGTAATCAGTGAGTCTCACCCACATGCTCAGACTTCCCAATCCCCCAGTTATTATCAAACTTTATAAAATATTATCTATATTACCAGACATCTAAGCACTCAATAGCTTGGAAGATTGGGACAAAAATAATTGACGAGTAAAAAAAGTAAGCTGGAGAAAATAAAGATTATGCATGGAGAAGGAAAAAAAAATCATTGATATCTTTAGAGAGAGAAGAGATTATTCCAAGCATGAAAAGGGACAGTAAATTGGAAATTAAACATAAAAAATACTAGGGAATTAATCCAGGAGATCTAATAGTAGGATTCTAGTAAGGGAGAAAAGAGAAGAGAGGAATCCTTCATAACATAGTTCAAGAACATTTCCCAGAACATAAATATCTGAATTTTCAGATTAAAATGGGTCCACTTCAGGGGCACCTGGGTGGCTCAGTTGGTTAAGTATCTGACTCTTGATTTCAGCTCAGATCATGACCTCAGGGTTGTGAGATCGAACCCTGCTTCAGGCTCTGTGCTGGGCATGGAGTCTGCTTAAGATTCCACCCCCTCTCACTATCCCTCTCTTTAAAAAAAAAAA
Organism: Martes martes; assembly: GCF_963455335.1. NCBI lineage: Eukaryota > Metazoa > Chordata > Mammalia > Carnivora > Mustelidae > Martes > Martes martes. The sequence continues at coordinate 58,737,355 of NC_137890.1, forward strand.
AAAAAATCTGGTCTTTGACCAGAATAGCAGGTGAAATTACATCCATACATAGCAAGACACAACAATAAGAAATTTCAGATCATTAAGCACAAAGAGAAGCTCCTGCAAAAGAGAAAAAATAGGAAACATACACACACAAAAGGAAGAATGAGGGACACCTGGGTGGCTCAGTTGGTTAAGCAGCTGCCTTCGGCTCAGGTCATGATCCCAGCGTCCTGGGATCGAGTCCCACATCGGGCTCCTTGCTTGGCGGGGAGCCTGCTTCTCCCTCTGCCTGTGCTCGCTCGCTCTCTCTCCCTCTCTTTCTCTGACAAATAAATAAATAAAATCTTTAAAAAAAAAAAAAAAAAAAAAAGGAAGAATGACCACAGACTTCTGAATCTTAACATAGAAAGTTATAAGTCAATGGAGCAATGTCTTCAAAATTGTGTAAGAAAATTATTTTAAACACAGAATTCTATGTAAAACAAAATCATCAATCCAGTGGGAGAGCAGAAGAAAAACATTTTCATACATGTAAGACCTTAACATTTTTATGTCCCACCTACCGTTTTCTCAAAAAGCTACTGAAGGATACTTTCAATTAAAACCAAAGATATAAACTTTCTTTTTTTTTAAATTTAATTTAATGTTTTTATTTAATTTCTTTTCAGTGTAACAGAATTCATTGTTTATGCACCACACCCAGTGCTCCATGCAATACGTGCCCTCTGTAATACCCACCACCAGGCTCCCCCAACCTCCCACCTCCTGCCCCTTCAAAACCCTCAGATTGTTTTTCAGAGTCCATAGTCTCTCATGGTTCACCTCCCCTTCCAATTTCCCTCAACTCCCTTCTCTTCTCCATCTCCCCTTGTCCTCCATGTTATTTGTTATGCTCCACAAATAAGTGAAACCATATGATAATTGGCTCTCTCTGCTTGACTTATTTCACTCAGCATGATCTCTTCCAGTTCCGCCCATGTTGATACAAAAGTTGGGTATTCATCTTTTCTGACAGAGGCATAATACTCCATAGTGTGCATGGATCATATCTTCCTTATCCACTTGTCCGTTGAAGGGCATCTTGTTTCTTTTCACAGTTTGGTGAACGTGGCCATTGCTGCTATGAACATTGGGGTACAGATGGCCCTTCTTTTCACTACATCTGCAAAGATTCAAACTTTCAATTAAAAACAAAGAAAAGGAAGGCAACATGGAATACAAGAAACAGCAGATCAACCCAGGAGAGAGTAAGTAAATACCCAGAATAATTTTGGAGGCATGTTTCAGGATAAGGGTATAGAGAGCAACTAGTCCAATGTAGAGCAAATCTTAAGACTCTAGGGCATTTGAAATGAAATTGATATTTTAACAAGTAAGTCTGATTGCCTTAGAGAAATATTTAAGCAACTGGTAGAGCATTAGGGATCAGAATTCTCTGAATACTAACAAGCAAGCAAAGCAAAGATAACAGAGAAAACAAGAAATGCAGCAAAAGGCAAGTGATCATAATTTATTACATGACTCAGCTGAAATAACACACAGAAAATATTATATAAATATTGAATATTAATCAAACCAAAATTATAAATCACCCACACTGGAAGGATATAGATATGGGAAGGATGTACCAATGCACAAGAAAGGATAAGAAAAAGAACTATATCCCCATCTTCCACATTGGGAAGTCAATAGATAACACTTAAAACCGAAACAATCAGACTTGTTATTTAGATCCATGGAGGTCAAAAGCAAAAGAATCAATTAGAAAAAGTTGAAAGAGGTTATCTCTGGGGAAATGAACATTGCAGGGTAAGGAAATGGGAAGCAAAGAAATGCTATTTTTAAACCTCGTAGAACTGTTCCCCTCTTTAAAAGATGTGCATGTAAAATTTATTAATTTTTTATTTTTAAATAAACATTTTGTTCAAGTGTTACGTAAGTAAAGTATACACATCGTAAGTTCAGTGCACTTTTTAACTGGAAGAAAATACATGAAAATAATTATTATCCCACCAAGGATAACCAGTATCCTTACTTGGGACATCATAAATCAGTATTTCCTGCTTTTAAAATTGGTATGAATGAAATCATATATGTGTGTCTTTTTGTTTCTGGTTTCATTCTCTAGTCTGTAGGATTCATCTATGTTGTGTGTAGCAAGATGTACAATATTGCTGTGTAATATTCCATTTAATGAAAACACTGCAGTTTATCCATTCTCCTGTTGATGGATGTTTGGGTTATTTCCAATTTGAATATTCTTATTCACGGGTGGGTATCATTTTGATGAAAGTAAAAATTATAATGCAACAACATGGAGATATAGATTTGGTACGAAATACCAAAAAAAAAAAATACAGGGTATAAAATTGTATGTATACCATGACCGCAATTATTCCTAAGTCCACTCACCCACAACAAAAATTCTTAGCATCTATTATATGCCAGGCAATGATCTAGGTGCTCAGGCTTTATTGGTGAAGACAAGTATGGCTTCTGTCTTCCAGGGACTTAGAGGGTGAGACAGAAAAAGAGAGAGGAATCCCATAATTACATGTCTGATGACTATTTTGAAGCAGAAATTCAGTGATTTAATTTAACTTTGTGATCTTTATGCTGCGATCTGAAAGAAGAGAAGAGGTTAAGTGGGTGAAGGAGAAACTGAGAGGTAGAGTCTTCCAAGGAGGAAGTACAGAACATACTAGAAGCCCAGGGCCAAAGAACAGAATGTGTACAATAAATGAGTCAAGCCCAGAGTGTCTGGAACAAGAAGAGTGAAGAGGCCTCCACTGTGTTGAGTGTCACTGATGGGCCAAGCAGGCTAAGGACTGAAGAGAATCCATTGGGTTCCTTGGTGACTTTAACTTTAACTTGAATTTCAGTGGCATGGTGGGGGCAGAATCCAGACTAATGTGGGTTTGGAAGGAGTAGAAGGTAAGAGCATGGACATATAAATAATTGGAAGTTGGGGCGCCTGGCTGGCTCAGTGGGTTAAGCCTCTGCCTTCGGCTCAGGTCATGATCTCAGGGCCCTGGGATGGAGCCCTGGATCTGGCTCTCTACTCAGCAGGGAGCCTGCTTCCCCCTCTGCCTCTGCCTGCCTCTCTGCCTACTTGTGATCTCTCTCTCTCTCTCTGTGTCATATAAATAAATAAAATCTTTTAAAAAATTAAAAATAATAAAAATAATTGGAAGGAAATATATGAGAAGAAAAAGTTGTGTATTAAGTTAGGGTGAGATTATGTATGTCTTTTTTCTTCAAACTTTCTAAATCTATCATCTATCTTTTTTTTTTTTTAAGGAAAATTGAACATATTCAAATTTAAAGATTTATTTTATTTATTTTTAAGTATTTTATTTGACTATAGTTGACACAGTTTTCCATGACTTTCAGGTGTACAACACAGTGATTTGACTTCTCTTTATTTTGCTGTGCTCAGTGTAACTACTGTCTGTCACCACACAACGCGATTCCAATACTATTGGCTATATTCCCTATGCTGTGCCTTTTATTCCTGTGATTTATTCCCTCCATAACTAGAAGCCTCTAACTCCCACTGCCCTTCACCCATTTTGCTTACTCCCCTTCCCCTTTCTCTCTGGCAACCTTCGGTTTGTTCCCTGTGTTTTTAGGTCAAATTTAAAGATTTACACGAAGGTCAAAAGTTACTGTTGTGTTTAGGTGGTTATATAGACCAACTGTGTACTTAGTCTTTCTGGATAATATTATTATTCTACATTATAAAAATGAGGTGCTTTAAATATATCAGAAACACATTGTTTTCAAGGTATTGTAAAAACATTGGTAAAAGTATGAATAATAAAGAATGTAGGACCTGGGGAGTCCTCACTTTCATTTGCTACACACACACACACACACACACACACACACAATTTTAATACAAAACACATGGTGTGGTGAGGTCAGCAATCTAATGATTCAGCTTTGGCCCAGAATCAGAGACAGCTCTGCAACTTCAAGTGCCTTCATGCCACGGGACAGAAACAAAATGGAGCTGAATGCCACAGTCCAGAAGAGGTTTACGTTTATGGAAACAGCTTCCTTCTTTAGGGAATGCAGGCCTTTGCCAGAAGCACTTTCCATGTATTTATTTATGCTAAAGGCTCTATGGAGAGGATGAAAGGTTTTATTTCATTTGAAAACCAAGGCATAAGTAACCACAGTATCAGCAATATTTAGGGAAAGGTTATTCTCTTCCTCATGAATTCTGATACTACTTGAACACGATTTCTCTGGCGCCCTTTATGCTTTCTTTGTTATATGTATATGTCCTGTCTCCCCTGATTCAGTAACCCATCTCTAATTTCCTTTAGCACAAGACCTTGCACAGAAAAGCAACTTTGTATCCCATTGCATTTTTTCATCCCTACATTCATCCAGCCTGGCAGTAGATGAGTAGAAACCTTTCCCTTTGACAATGGCGTTTACTTTTCCTCTTCAAACTTGCCTTGATTTTCAATGTCTCCTTTGGCTACTAGGTCATTGCTGTGACTAAATCTATAGAAATCCAACATCCCCTATATTGCATCAAACTTTGATCTCAGGTCCTCAAAGTAATGAGTAATGGTTTTGTCTACCAGAATATTGGTCCACGATTTGAACCAACTGCTCATATTTCATCACTTTTCTGGGCTAGTTTCATCAACAGCAGCTATGTCTTATAATTAACATTATAATTATAATAACATAAGCCTTTGTAATTAATTTGCTCATGCACCCTCTAGTCCCAAGAAACAGTGGTGACTCATTATCCTTAATTTGCAAAACACACTCTATTTTTTAATTTTATATTTAACATAATGAGATACAAAATTAATTTATTCAGGGTCTTACAATAACAGAATCGCTGAGACAGGATTAGAACACAATTACCAAGTCTCAGGTCTTAGTGTTGCGTCAATCATTCTTCTAATAGTCAAATTCATCCACCCATCCATCCGTTCATCCATTTATTCATTTGGCATAACTCTATCAAGCTAGGCATTATGCTAAACTCAATAGAGACAAAAATAATTGTTACTGCTCTTAAGAAGTTCACAACTTAGTTGACAAATGCACATAAGAAAACAGGCAGTTAAAAAAAGGTGGAGAGGGATAAATACAATGATTAGAAATGTGCCATGTGTTTTGTAAACAGATCTGTAGCCTTTTGATGTTTGAGCTGATAAAGGTTTCATACTTTCCCAAAAACAGCTAGCGCGCTACCACCAGCTCTCAAGTAGGGATTTTACATGTAGGAATATTACAGTTATTTGAGAACAGTTTTAGGATTGTTATGTGACACTAATTTCTGAAGTTTTTTCTTCTTTCTTTCAAGCCATGGAACTTGTCCTCCAGTGGAAATTTTACGGACTTGTAAACAAATCAAATACAAACAAGCGTCCCTGGAAGAAGGCAAAAATAACAGATTGGAGCCCCATCCAATTGGCTTGTTTGAGATTTCCATGAAAAGGAAGGTTCCTTGGTTCCTTGGAACGCTGTTGAAAACTAACGAAGAAAAGTCGCCATACTTTCAAGTTTGAGTATCAACGCGTCAGATTAGTCCAGTTTTGGTCAATTGTGAAAATTAATTAAGGGTCTGATATTTGAACCAAACTGGCTAATCTAAAAGTGGTCAGCTTATGAGTAAGAATGTTCTACTCTATTAACAAGCCTCAGCACTACTTCCTGAGGTTCTTCAGGTTTATCGGTGGCAAATTTTTCCCCCTTACTTGTAAAATCTGCTGAATACTTTCAGAAATTTTGATTAACATTGCTCTCCTTTTCACAAAAACTGCACAATTACTTATGAAATGTAACCATGTATCAGGATTGGAGATGTCCTGGTTGGCAAGACAGAATTACCTCTTCCCTAAAAGGAGCCATACATAGAAATAAATACTTCCAGGAAAGACCTCATAGAGTCTAGGCAAGAATCAGATAACACAGGATGCCTGGGGGGCTCCACTGGTTAAGTGTCTGACTTCAGCTCAGGTCATGATCCCTGGGTCCTGCTTCTCCCTCTCCCTCTGTCTGCTGCTCCCCCTGCTCGTGCTCTCTCTCTCTCTAACCAAAAAATAAAAAATAAAAAGGAATCAGATAACACAAGTTCATCGTAGCCAGATCATACAACTGTCTTATAATTCAATTCAACACATAATTATTGTTACCTTCTAAATGTCATGCACTATGTTAGACTGAAGGATTCAAAAGATGAGTGCTACCTTCGCCCCCAGGAAGCTCACAGTACAATGTAGAACAAGGAAAAGACAAGCATACAAATGGAAGGCCATTAAATGTTGACATGGTACCATCATGATTCCTAAATAGAGTGACATTAGAATGTCCATTACAATCATGTATGGAAAAACCTGCCCCAGAGACTTTCGCTGAACCCATCTGCACGGCTCATAAAATGGTAACTTTCTTTGGGGGAACCAAAAGACTTTGAGAAATTCACTTTTCTTTAGGAGGTGGGGAAGAGACACAGCAGGAGAGGGAGGAGAAAGAGAGAGGGAGGAAGAAAGAGATCAATTTATGGTATCTTCACTCAGATGCTTCCCTTGGATTTCGCTTATTAACCTGTTCCTCATGATAGGTTACCAGCCAGCCAACTAATTACCCAGTCACGTCCTTGACTCCTTGCTCACCTTCACTACTGCTCACACCCACATCTAATACATCACCAGGCCTATTGATTCAGCTTAAATATATCTTAAATATATCCATTTCTGTCTTCCATACTCAATCACCCTGTATTTCTACACAGCACCTGTAAACATAGTTAATTGTCTGTGTAATTAGGGGTTTTGCTATTTCAAATCCCTCCATCCACCACACTCTGCCCATCTCAACTAGAAACACCATGAGACCAAGAACTACATCTGCAGTATTCACTACTATATTCCCAATATCTAGAGCAGGCTCACCCAGCACATGTGCTCCATGAGGGGAGGGAGGGAGGAAATCCATCAATTAAAATTTAGTAATTATCGGCTCTTCCATTAAACTCCCTGTGATTACGTGAAAACAAAATGTAGCTAGAAATCTAGGTGTAGGAGATGCCTGGGTGGCTCAGTCGTTAAGCATCTGCTTTCGGCTCAGGTCATGATCCCAGGGTTCCTGGGATGGAGCCCTGTGTCGGGCTCCCTGCTCAGCACGAAGCCTGCTTCTCCCTCTCCCACTCCCCCTGCTTGTCTTCCCTCTCTTGCTGTCTCTCTCTCTCTCTGTGTCAAATAAATAAATGAAATCTTTTTAAAAAATAAATTTTAAAAATTTTAGAAAAAGAAAGCTATCTAGGTGTATTGACTCTAAGACAGTATCATTTCACAGAAATAGCTCCTGACGATGTCAAGTATTCAAGCTTATTCTATTTCATAATAGATAAAGATTAAGATACAATACAACATATATGTGTATACCAAATCGCACTATGCACACGTTAATTATCTTACAATTTGATTTATCAATTATACCTCAATAACGCTGAAATTTTTTTTCTGAAAAAAGAAAGAAACAGAACCCCATATCCCTTTAAGAGTTGATACAGTGCGGCACTGTTACCTGGTTGTTCACAATGTGAGTCTTTTAATTAATCTGCTGGTCTATAAACATTGTGTGACTTGTGCAACTGAATTTGCTATGCTCGTACGGCAGCCCTAGACGCGTGTGTGAGTGAATCTAAACTTGACATCTGTGATGTGCATTATGTACTTGGTTTATTCTCATGTGTATTTCATTCACCAGGAAATACAATAGGCTCTTGTGTCCACTGATTTGGGAACATGTCCTCTGCTTGTCAAGGCTGTCTCATAACATAGTCACAAGGTCTATGTGACTAGAGCCAACATTTCCCAGATCAACACACTTTGAAGTAGAACTCATTTTCAACAAGCTTTTTCAAAGAGGGAGGAGTCTCCGTCTCACCTTTCAAAGAGTAGAACGTTTGCTTTGATTTGGTAAACAGTCATGTTTCATCTCCTGTCTGTCTGCTGCAGGGACCACGTATCACAAATCCTGATATGCCCCTGGAGGAGTCAGCCTCCAGGCTGGATGCTCTTTATCCAGTCCAACCCAGCAATTCCCATCAAGCAAAGTCAACCTCATTATGGCCAGTTCCATCTGCCTCTACTCTTGGAAAAGGTTAAAACTTTGCAGAGGCTTAATGAACCATGTCCTGCCCTGAGAAACACAGATTTGTTATTGCTTTGCACAGAAATGAAACAAATGGAATAAAAACAGGAGTGGATCCTCTGAGTCACAGGATGTGGGTGAAGAGCTCTTACAAAACTGAGAACTTAAATACTAATTCACTGAAGTGACAGCAAGAATATTTGAGGTCAAGGTTCTGTTCTGTGCCAATGAACTATGTGACCTTGAGTAAATTATTGAACTCTTCTGGACCTCTGTTTCCATACTTCTAAAATCAGAATAATAATTCTTATTCTCACCTCCTTTCAAGACTGATAAAAGGATGAGACGACAGGTGGGAAAGCACTTTATAACTCTAAAGAAAACCAAAATATACTCCAAAATAGAGGTAATCTCCCCCCCAAATCACTCCTATTGAGAACTTGAAACAAGTAGATAGGTTCCTTTGCAGCTATCTGTTCTTCTAGATGAATATTAAATTTAACATTTTCCAAGTGTGCTTCTGTGTTTCAAGAGCAAGTTTCTAGAACTGGAAAAAAACAGAGGAGGGAAGACAGCTCATGATTCAAATTTTCCAACAAACACTCCAAAAAAGCATATAATCGGGTTTGTTCATTCATTCATATACTCATGCATTCATTCTAGAAGCAGCCGTTCAATTTCACAACTGTTTATCAAACACCTACTATGCTCTAAGTACTGTGCCAGCCACTGTGGACACAATAAGGATAAAAGGCATTCAGATCCCTGCCCCTGTGGATCTGACATCAAAGCATTTTTTTGAAATGCAAGAATGAATCAGACATGATTTCTACCCTGAAGCAGTTATAAACTAGTAGAAACGAAAGTGACCATAAAACAAAATTGAATCATTCTCAGAGGACTCTGCTTTTAGGGACAAGAGTTGATGAATGGGTCACATCAATTCTCTCTTTTTCCTGGATCAGCAAACAGCATTAATACCAACATAAGACATGCTTTAGTAGCTTCTGTCCTCAACCCTCCCTTGACCCCACTCCCTTTCGCAGCACAACATCTTCCAAGACTTGCCTATGGTCAGAGTCCCCTTTTCTTTTCTTTACTTGTTCTTCTTGAATTGGTTCATTAGGGAGTCTCTCCCCACCACTCTATTGAGACCACTCTTGGCAAGACCACCAATGGCCTCCAATTTGGCAAGTTAGGGGGTCACGGAATTCAGTGGTCGCTATATTGCACTGAGATTTTCGCTACATTTGCTTCCAGATTTCGAAGTCTGTAATTGAATCTTAAAAACATCTCTCTTCTCATGGAGTCAATCTTACTCAATTTATTGAACATTATCTTCAACACAGTATAGAGAATGTCCACCGTCAGAGAAGGGCAGGAACACAACCTGGAAGGGTGAGGGGATGGGGAGGAGACTGGAGAAAAATTCAGAGATAAAACAACACAGGGAAATGCTGCCTTCCGTCCAAGTGAGGGATGGGCACGTGCCGTTCTCAGTCCACTCCAGTAAAACGGTTCTGTGAATCATAGATGGGATGACGGGAGGTGGGTGGTAATTTTAGATTCTGTTTTGTTCGTTTTATTCCAAGTCATGGGGAATGGTGAGCCTGAACCTCTCCTCCAAGCTGGAGGGTGTGGAAGCGGCACAGTTTGCTGTCCTCACCACTTCCACCTCCTGGACCCCACCCCCCACCCATGGGGACACCATTGAAAGGTAGACCTCGCTTCCCAGGGAGCCTGTGGGAGAGCACTCTGACAAAAGACAAAATAGCAGTGTTCTCTGCCTTCTAGAACCGCCAGGAGATGCTCTTGTTGTGGGAGGGGAGATCTCAGGGTGATAATGAAAGACTCGTGCTTGCGTCATTTAGAGCCACGAGGTCCCTGTCAGTCTGATGCAGCTATTATGGAAAAACACACGGGCTCCTGCCCAGACTATCCTAGTCCCAGTCTTGGCTTTCCCCATCTGTAGGGACCAAAGCTAGCTTGCATTCTCGGTAGCAACATGTTTATAACGGAAATGTTAAGTAAGCCGAGATGATAAGAGAGTTTTATCCACTTTTCCGGAAACACACTGGGAAATATGCTACAGGAACAATTCTTGCTTGTGTGTGACAGATACCAACAAATCTCAGAGGCTGTGATTTAGAAATGACATCCTTCCCCGAAGAAAGAAAGCTCGTGAGAGTCCGTGGATGACCTAGGTTGTAAATGGAGACTTCTCTGCCTCCACAGAAGGCCACTCTCCCTCCTTATAACAGGCTGCACACAGCCCAGAGTGACTAAACCAAAGAACACATTCAGAATCAGGATCCCTGGACTTTGATCATGTCCATTATGGCAAGGCCTTCATGGGTGAGTGGGAGGATCGCGGGCCAGGGCTGAGTCCAACGAGGCAGCCACACAGGAGTACGTGCCTGGTCTGAATCAACTCAAGGAACCGTATTTCTCCTTGTAGTTCTCACGGCTCCGAGCAGGGAGGTCTATCATTTTTCTGAGGGTTACATTCACCAGCTTGACCCAAGAACGTAAAAATGAAAAGCTAAATGGGAAAGCCCTGTACGGGCATTGATTTTTTACAAGCACCATGACCCTGGGCTTAAAAAATATTTTTCAAATCATGAAGCCATATATCTGGTAGGAACATGGAGTAAAGGTTACCCTCCAGAGAATGCACAGCAACCCCTCAGGCTGCTCTGTATTTCCCTCACTGTGAGAGGTTCTTTGCCAGCCTTCAGAGCATATTCTAGGGCTTAACAGCTTCTCAATCAAAAGGCACCAAATCCTGTCTAATTCCAGTCTCCCTTCCCACACACAGTCAAAACCTACTGGTTCAGGTTCATACAATGCAAATGCAAAAGGGCTGCTTGCCGTCCTCCATAGAAATGTATCTTACCTATTGGAAGGCATTTATTTTTTTTTACTTTTTTTTAAAAGATTTTTATTTTTTTAAAAGATTTTATTTATTTATTTGTCAGAGAGAGACACAGCGAGAGAAGGAACACAAGCAGGGGGAGTGGGAGAGGGAGAAGCAGACTCCCCACTGAGCAGGGAGCCTGATTCGGGGCTGGATCCCACGATCCTGGGATCATGACCTGAGCCGAAGGCAGACGGTTAAGGACTGACCTACCCAGGTGCCCCAGATTTGTAGCTCCCACTTATTAATATGATCAAGGTGTCTGCAGAAAATTAGTCACCATAATTTCTCTCCTCTGGCCAATAAAGAGTTTTTCCTTTTCCGTAATAACTCCATGGTTCTACAGAGACAAATCAGTTCTGAGCTGCCTGCCCTGACCTGTGACACCCACCACTGCTTGGCTTCAGCATACCTGTGCAAACCCGCCACCTTCCCCTCCCACTCCTCCCCCTTCCTACCAGTTCATGAGCAGACTATCTTCAGTTCCCCTTTTACTCATGTTAATGGTCTCATCTGTAATGTGCTCATTTTCCCAACCAGTGTCCCAGGGCACTTCCCACCTCAGCCCTTACCAGTCTCTATTGCTCTGGCCTCCTGGAGGTACTCAGCACACACCCCACAACTTAACAGCTCACAATCCCATCACCATCTGCCAGCGCTCCCCTTGTGATTCTGCCCCTCTCCCCGTGCCCCATTTTTTAAATAAATTTTTTACGTTAGAACAATATCATATTTGCAAGAAAGTTACAAAAATAGTACTGAGAGTTCCCATATATCCCTCACCCATTTCTTTTCCCCTAAAGTTACCATCAAACACTATGATAGTACCTAGATCAGTTCAAATTAAGAAACTGCTACTAATACACTGCTAGTCACTGAACTCTAGATCTTATTTTAATTTTACCAGATTTTTTTTCTTTTCTTTTTCCTTTATTTATTATTATTTTTTTTGATATCATGTTGTCCTTCAAGTTCTTTTCCGGTCCCGGATCCAGACTGGAACAATGTTGCATTTAGTTGCCATGTTTCCTTCTTGTCTTCTTGTCTTCCCGCGAGAGTGTCTGTCTCCTTGTTTTTCATCACCTTGACCTTAACAGTTTTGAGAAATACTGGCCAGGCATTTTGTAGCATTTCCCTCATCTGGGTTGCTTTTCATGTGACAAAACTGTGGTTATAGGTTTTTGGAAAGAATGCCGCAGAGGTGAAGTACCTTTTTCATTATCTCCTAACTGGGAGTACGTGACAGCGACAGGACACCACTGGGAACGTTAGCCTTGGTCACCTGGTTAAAGGAATGTTTGCGTGTTTTCTCCTCTATAAAATTTCTATTTTTCCCTTTCCATACTCTGTTCTCTGGAAACACGTCTAGCTCAGACTCAAAGCACCCTTGCACTCCTTTTTAACCCCCTAATTATTTTGGCTGCCATTTGGGGTAACTTTCTAAATTCTCTGTATCTCTTCCCAGAGTTCATCCCTAAAAAGAATATATTTTAATATGGATTCAATCAACAGAATAAACATTTTTATAACTTCTGCACATTACACACTGGTGAATTGTTTTTATTCTTGTTACACTGCTCTACCCCATTCTTTTGCAGCTATTAGAAATTCACATAGAAAGATTTCTTTAATCTGTCTCTTTCAAAGTATATTTAAAAATAGAAAGGAAATGATCCTAGGTCCTTTAAGAAAAAGTTTCAGAAAACAAAACAAAACAAAACAAAAAACAACAGCCAGGCTGTGAAATACAAAGCTTATCAATGGAGTATTTTCAGCAATATAGCAGCCATGGAAAAATAAAAACAGAATTAAGAGTTTCAGGTGAGTGAGTTTGGGAGAACAAATACACTGCAGTCTCAGGGAAGGTGGTAGAAGCGCCCCAAGGGAGACAAATGCAAACCCAGGGCTGCTTCCAGGAGCAGAGCCCACCCCACCCCCTATAGAAGCACAAATGAAGAAAAAAGTCAGATATTCTTATCAATTGGATCAACACTTGGGTAGAAGGTTGGGACTGAATGACCAATAAAATCAATTCAATCGTTAATAATTTTATGACTCCATAGCACTCAAATTATTTGGAAAAAAATTTTTTAAGATTTTATTTATTTATTTGAGAGAGAAAATGAGAGACACAGAGCACAAGCCAGGCAAGCAGCAGAGGCAGGGGGAGAAGCAAGTTCTCCACTGAGCAGGGAGCCTGAAGCGGGACTCAATCCCAGGACCCTGAGATCATGATCTGAGCTGAAGGCAAATGCTTAACTGACTGAGCCACCCAGGTGCCCCCAAATTATTTGGAAAATTGCCAGACTTTTGGCTTTTGTTCATACCATGGTGATCCAGCCCAGGTCAGTGTCTCCTGGTATTTGTGTAGTGGGACGCTAATGCCAGGAGATTGTCCTCTACCGAAGGGTTCTGGGATCAGCCTATTTTGGATACTTTGCATACAAGAGGTTAGGGATTGGCAAACTTTTTCTGTAGAGGGCCAGATAGTAAATATTTTAGGATTTGTGGGCTCCATAGGGTCCCTGTTACTCCTCTTCCTCATGTTCCTTCTCCTCCATCTCCTTCTGCTTCTTCTCCTTCTTCTTTACAACCCTCTAAAATTTAAGGAACATTCTTAGCTTGCAGGCTGCACCGAAAGGGGCTCTGGGCTACATTTGGTCCATGGACTCCTGTGGACTCTTCCTAAGGATTCAAAATGTATATTAGCCCATTGAAAACTCTGTAGGATGGAAATGTGTTTATTATTGTTTAACCAGATTATTCCCAAATTTATTTAACCATAGAAATCTTTTTTTTCCCCCTGTTACCCACTTAACATCTCACATAATTTCTAGTCTTCTTTGGAAAATGCTTTGGGAAATTCTGGCCTTCTTCCCATATGGAGAATAATAAAGCTTATCCTTACCCCCCCCCACCCCCACCGCATACACAAAGAAACACTCCAGATGGCTTAAAAACATAAATAGAAAAAGTGTCAGAGACTGCATCTGTGACCTTGGAGTACAAGCAGATTCTCAAGCAAGACTTAAAAAGTATTAAGCATAAGGTAAAAATTATTCATTTGACTAGATCAAAATTAAGGATTTCTGCTCAACAAATAGCACAGTAGGAAAACTTAACAATTGAGTAAAACATTGGGTGAAAATATTTGCAATGTCAGAGACCACAAGCCTAGTATTCCAAGAAACTCTTACCAATTAATAAGAAAAAGATTGGAATCCCAATAGAAAAAAATGGGCAAATCACATTAATAAGCAGTGTGTAACAGGGAACATCAGAATGGTTAACCCATATATGAATAAGATGTTCAACCCCACTAATAATCAGAGGAATGCAGATTGAAAGAATAAAATACTCCTTTACCCTACGCATAGTTTGGCAAAAATTTAAAAATTGGATAATAGTCAATGTTGGTAAGAATGTGGGGCAATGGATTTTCTCACACATTGCTGGGGGAGGCATCAGACCACTGTGCCTGTTCTGGAGAAAAAATTGGCAGAACTTAATAAAATCAGTATGTGCATACTTACTGTTGGGTGTAAAACCAGAGAAAAGTATTCACAGGTCCTAGGGTCTCAAAAACAAAGTAGCTCATCACAGCATTTTATTTTGTGGTAGGAAGGAGAACAACAAAGTAGCTGCCCATCCCCTAGGGAAATGGATAAATAAGATATGGTAGAAGCTCATTCTGGAATGCAGTAGAGGAGTCAGAACCAATAAGCTGGAAGCACATAAAACAACATGGATAGAGCTTTTTAAAAATAGTGTTAAATAAAGAAAGTAAACAGAGCGAGAGTTATAGCATAACATCAATCATACAAACTTAAAGCACATATATATATTTAAACATATGACATATATTGGGTGTATGTATAGACACACACACATACACACACACACACACACATACACATTTCAAAGATTTTTATCAAAGTACATATACCAAACACAGAGGTGGGGTATCAAGGCTGAAGGGGAAAAAGAACAAGAAAATAAAACTAGAGAGACCTTTGCACAGATAAATGACATTATTGTATTGTAAATGGAAAAGTGCAATCAACTCAACTCTTGGCAACTAACGTTAAACTAGAAGTCTTAGTTATAAAATGTAAATGCTTACTATCATTCTGTTTTCCCCATGATTCATCCTCTATCAAAGAGAAAAATTAAATTAATCTTATGTTCTTTCTCCCCACACTGATCTGTGGATTGATATTCAGTAGAAAACAACCTGGTTTGAGCATTTTAAGAAGATTAGATTTTTTACATGGCAAAATATGCCATTATAGTCATTTTTAAGTGTACATTTCAGGGGCATTAATTTCACTCACATTCTTGTGCAGCCAACACCAACACACATAACTCTTTTTATCCTCACAACCTGCAACTCCATCCTCATTGAACAGTTAACTCCCCATTCTTTCCCACCCCACCCCTGTGGTTCTTGGCAACTCCCAGTCTATTTTCTATCTCTATGAATTTCACTACGTTAGGTATCTCATATAAGCAGAATCATGCAATATTCGTCCCTTCATGACTGCCTTATTTCACTTAGAATAATGTCTTCAAGATTCATCCGTGTTGTAACACATGTCAGAATTTTCTTCCTTCTAATCTCCCACTGTATGTACACGTCATATTTTTTAATCCATTCATCCACTGAGAAACACTTGGATCATTTCCACCTTTGGCTATTGTGAACAATGCTGCTATGAACGTTGGTGTACAAATGCCGGTTTGAGTCTCTGCTTTCAATTCTTTTGAGTATATACCCAAAAGTGGAATTGATGGATCATGTGGTATTTCTACGTTTAATTTTTTGAGGAGCTACCCACCATGGCTGTACCATTTTACATTCCCACCAGCAATGCACAAGGGTTCCAATTTCACCACATCTTCCCAACATTTATTTTCTGTTTCATTTTGTTTTTTATAACAAGGATGCCTAGAATTGGCAGCCAGTTAATCAGCATTCACAACCACTTTCTTTTGGACAGGTATCCAATGTCTTAACTGGGGTAGGTTAACTGCAGTAAGGACCCCAAAATCTTAGTGGCTTAATACAATAGATATTTTCATTGTTCACACCATACCCAATGAGTGTTAGTGGGAAGCTCTGTTCCACACAGTGACTCAGGCACCCAGGCTTTTTCAAGCTAGTGTTTTTGCATCTCAGGAGAGCCCTGTAGTCTACCACTGGATCCTCTATGATCTCCCTGCTGTTGAAGAAAAGAGAGTATACAGCAAAGGCACCCCAACTCTTCTACTTTTTAAGTGAACTCTGTCTGACATGGAGCTTGAGCTCATGACCCCGAGATCAAGAGTCACATGCTTTACCAAAAAGGCACCCCAACTCTTAGCTCCCTATCTGGGGGTGACACCCATTACTTCTCCTCAATTGCCACAAGTCATATGACCCCACTCAGATACAAAGGGACTAGAAAATGTAGCCAAGGAGGAAGAGAATGTGAGTTTTATTGAAAAGTTACCCAGTCTTTGCCATGGCTAATAACAAGAGGTTAGAGGAAAATTTAGGTTTGAGAAGAATTTTTTAAATTACAAATTTCCTTTTCTGTCTGCAAATTATTTTTTAGACTGCAAATTATTTACTGGTTGAAATTCTTAAATTTCATATTGAAAGTATATGGCTTTCCCAAAGAATACACTATCCTAATTACTTGGAGTGATAATTTTGTAAGTGTGGCTTTTGAACTATTCAAGTCCCATAGGAAAACACAAAAACTCTTTTTGAAAAAGTAGTTCATTTGGGGATGTACTATAATATACATGAGAGTATCTTGAGTGTGTGGAAATAATGTGGTTTAATTTTCCCAGATGGAGAAAGGATGAAACAAATGCACCTAAGACCTAATCATTCATTCTCCATTTGCATATTTTCTATCAATTTCAAGTGAGATAGCAAACTACAACCCACCTATCACAGGACCCTAAAGTCAGAGTAAATTCTCTACCGCAAATTGAGGCAAAATGAGATAAGACAAAGACACACATGAGGAACTAAGCAAAATAGGCTGAATCAGAGCTTTTCAGCAAACACTCTGAAAAACATAAACACAAAATGACCACAGACCGGCAACAAATGGTCCTGAGTTCCTCAATGGAGCGATAAGACAGGTGACCTGGAGAATGGGGTTGGCAGGGCTGTCTGAGATTGATTAGTTCGCTGCCCTAATGCTCAGGTAATAGGACGCCTTTCAGTTCCATTCTGCCTATTTTAGTCCAGATTCATTTTCCCTGCTACCTCAAAAATGAGAAGAGATCCTGTCACTGCAGACCTGCCCTCCTGCAGAAGCCGGCTCCCCTAGCTGTCCTCCAAAATACACAAATGCAATCCTTGTTTGCTCTGCAACACAAAACGCAGTTCGTGTTCGCCTAATGCCATCAATACACAATCTCAGAAAGTAGTTCCCAAGAGACTGATTCCAAAATGAAGCAAAATGCCAGGAATTGGACGGAAGGGGGGTGGGGAGGGCAGACAATCTCATAAATGCAAAGAGGGCAGCCAGGAGCAAACTATAGGACTGAAGAAAGAGATGTGAAAGCGAATCCATCTCTACTCTGCAGTCTTCATGGGAAACCTGAAATGCAAACGGTCATCGCAAACCCACAAAGTGCAGGCAGCACAAGGTCTGTCGGAGGCGAAGTGGGAGGGGGTGTTCTGCACCAAGTTTGGAAGTAGCCCCAAAACCAGAGAACTAAATCGTTTGGAGGGATAGCTCTGGAACAACTTGCTGGGGGGCGGGGGGTGACAGTGCTGAAGATGAAGGATGAGCTTGGGAGTAGATATGTGATTTGCAGCGTGTCAAAAGTCTCCAACATGAAAAGTTATGCATTAGGCAGCCTTCTCGCAACCTCCATCTACGTAATCCTAGCTAAATTGCTTTCTGCTGGGGAGAACTCCAACCTAATCCAGCCTGGAGCTTTCACAGAGCTCCGCGAGCTGTTGATGTCAGGAGTCTGCTCTCGAAGGGGGAGAGGTGTGCACAGAAAATACTATTTATAGTTATCAAGTTTAGAATTAAACTGGTTGATCAAATAACAAATTTGAAATATTGTTTACTTGAAGGCTTGAGGTTTCACTTAAAAACTTTACCAGGCTATATATAAATCTGGTAAATTTTATACAATAAAAACAAAGAGGCCTTGGATTGCTACATCATCTGCTCATATTGAACACACCATGCAACTATTACACTGAATCCTGGGTGCCTGGGTGGCTCAGTTGGTTGAGCAACTACCTTCAGTTCAGGCCATGATCCTGGAGCCCCGGGATCCGGCTCTTTTCTCAGCAGGGAGTCTGTTTCTTCCTCTGACCTTCCCCCTCTCATGCTCGCACTCTCTCTCTCTCTCAACTAAATAAATAAAATTTTAGAAAAACCCCACTTAATCCCATTTACAAATTTAATCAGATCCTTTTTTAGCCTTTAAACTTCATTAATAAAAATAATGTATTCAGGTTCTTTTTAAGCCCTCCAAACGCCCAACTGGGCAGGCTTACAACCAGAAGAAGTACTACTTCCTTCAGGCACTTAGGTACTTTGGTAAATCTAGTGAATTAAAATTTTAAGTTCTTCTGAACAACATAATGCAGTTTACAGGCTAAGTCCATTTTTCTTACGCTCTTTCTGCTTACATGACAAGCCTAAAATCAATGACACATTTTAAAGTGAATGCATGAGACTAATCTGTCAGTTTCTCTAACATACTAAATTCTCTAAGACACGACATACACCTTTAACTATCAAGCCTTCGTGAAATATTCATATACTAAACACACATGCACTAACCCTGTGACTTTGTTATCCTTCATCATCTCTATATTCATTCTTCTTACCTATAGTTTCCTATCTTAGGTGAGTTGAGGTTATTGCCTTGACAGTGACCACAATAGGATCATTATCTCAGGCAGCCTGAGATTGCTTATTGATCAGAGATCCGAGGCCAGCATGCAGGCCTAGGGGATGAATACATTTGAAGGGATTCTTTCTGAGTCATTAAAGGACATTCTGAGCCTTTTGGAGATAATCTCTATGACAATAAAGAATACCAAATCCCATATCCTTCAGATAGGGTGAGCTGCTCCTGGTTTAAAGTTATACTTTATGTAATTCTTTCATCTTATAATATCAAGTTTTCAACCCTTAATCCAGGCGAAGCTATTTATTTTGTACCTCCCTGAATTTTAGATTCTTTTATTATCCTTCAGGTCTGTAGACCACCACACTTGCAGGCTTTTTAGTGAAATCCACTTGAATTCTGCCTTCTTCTTACACCTTTTTCATGCTGTGTCTCGACAACTCTCAGCTCAGCCAGAGACAAGAGGGAAGGCAGAAAAGGGTGTGGGTTTGCACGTGGATTCTGTCACTGATGCAGGATGGAATGACCCTGTTTACAGGCACCAATGGGAATGTTTTGTCCATAATACCTCCCTCTGAGAGTCCCATTCAAATTGCTTTCCCTTTTGTGATGCCGACCCCGCAGCAGTCCAGCATACATTCAATGGGCAACATATCCCATTTCACTAAGAGAAAATAGGATCGCCAGACACAAGCTGTAAATTACCTGCCCATTCCCAGTCCCACGCAACACCTGGCAGTTTAACTCAATTCCTCCTCTTTCTATGCAGTAGCCTCCTGAAGATGTTCACGTCCTAATTCCTAGGACCTGTGAATATGTTGCCTTGTATGGCAAGAGGCACTGGGCAGATGGGATTACAATAAGGATCTTAAAATGGAGAGATTACCCTGGATTATCCAGATGGGCTCAATGTCATTACAAGGAGTCTCTCTAACAGGGAAGCAGAAGTTAAGAGAGGAAGGAGATGTGATAATGGAAGCAAGAGGCTGAATTGATTTGAGGACGGGGCCATAAGCCAAGGAATGCAGGTGGCCTCTAGAAGCTGAAAAGAGCAAGGAAATGGGTTCTCCCTCGAAGCCTCCAGAACAAACCAGCCCTGACAACACCCTGCCTTTAGCCCAGTGAAACTGATTTGAGACTTCTGATCCCCAGAACTGGACTGTTGTTTTCAGCCAATACATGTGTGATAATTTGTTACAGCAGCATTAGGACCTAATAGAACCAGTCTCCTCCAGATGGCTGTGATTATGTTCATGCCATTTGATGTCTCCTCAGATCTGACCTTTGACTATCACGGTGTCTCTCCTGGTTAGGCTGCCCCATCTCCACTCAGTGGGGTCATTGCCTATTTGCTCTTATATGCATTCCTCTGCAAGCTGCATTTTCTAGACTCCTACCACCTGTTTTCCAGTGGGGTCCAGCCAATGGGTAGAGACTAGAGGGCAGGAGGGATGGAGAAGCCAGTGTATGTCTTACTCTTTCTCTATGCCATGGAGTCCATACCTCCAGGAGTCACTGTGTCTCCTCTGCGATTTCTACTCCCACCAGTCCTACCCTCTGCAATGCAGAAACCCCCTCCCCAAATACCACTATCACTCTACCAACTCCTCCCTCCATCCCCCTAGCCAGGGGTGAGAAGTAGCGATGTATAAGTTGGCTTCTCTTTGTGGTGCCTCAACTTCCCTTGCTTGCTTTTTCTCCTAAACAGAATGTATCTCGTCTTTCATATTAAATTTCCACTATGAAAACACTTCAGTCATTTCTGAATCCCAGCCAGGGTGGTGGTCCTTTTCTCAGTGTCCTTGATCATTGCAGTAGGGGGACGTAATGATTCTGGTTCTTAGGTCTACCTCAGAACATGGAAAGTCCCACACCTTGCATTTCTCTCAGCCTCCTGGAATTCTGTCCCAGAAACATTCTCTGACTCTGGCCCAGAATTTCCCAAGCCCTGCCTTTTCCTGAGGGTATGCCCTTGAGTGTTTTTTAATTTCATACCATCTCAATAGTCTTCTTCATATCAATTTACTGTTTGTATATTAGTCGCCAACTCTGGCTATCTTAAGCCAAAGGCATTTGCTGGAAGAGCATGAGGGCTCAGAGAATCCACAGGCAGCTGGAGGCATTCAACCATTAAAACGCATAGGAACCAAGGGAACCCAGAAGACCGGATGCAGTAACAACCACAGGCACAGAGTGCAGTGGGTTGGTCAGCCAGCTCCAATGGTCCACTTCTCAAGTTCTTTTAGTACTTGCCCAGGATCCCGGTTCCTGACCCAGTGACTGGTTGAGCCCAGATCATGTCCTATCTCCCAGGGAGACAGAGGATGGATTCCTTTCGGTTTCCTTAGAGGAAGGCAGGTGCTCCCTGTGCTGTCAGGATGACACACATGGGAGAAGGACAGGTCTTTCCAAGGAAATCAGGTTGCTATGAAAGGGCTCAAGGTTGGACAGCCAAAAGCAACTAATGACGATTTTCTATTTATCATCTTGTGTGTCAAAATCCACAAATGATTCTTTTGAGATGAAAATTCTCACACCCCCACATTTCTGTTCTATCTCATAAACCCCCGTTTACCTTGGTCTACATTTTAATCCAGCTCTTTTGAAAGGGCTTTAATCTTGGGCTGAATCCTTATTGATTTGGTATTTCTTGAAGTGTTTTGTTTTGTTTTGTTTTGCTTTTTTAAGCTCCACACTCAGCATGGGGTTTGAATGCACGGCAGATTTGGGATTTTTTAAAACTATTTTTAAAGTGAATTTCACAATCTGAAAAATATTTAATGAATGGGAAATGTCAGGACACATTCTATTACCATGCCCTGTAAAGCAAGTCCAAACGAGACATTCCTTGTCCAGGCACTGAATGGGCTCCCCAGTTTAGGTCATTGGGTTTCCAGTGGACATCTGGGATAAATAAGAGTGTTTTTTCTTCTTAAGCTTCTGGTTTAACAGTCAACAAAACAACAGCATGTTCTCCACAAAAATGTTCTTAAGATGCATAATATTTCTCCAGTGAGGCACACATATCATACAACAACCATCAAATATTTATAAAACAAGTCCTTATTTCACTATTGCTCCATTACCCATCAGGAAAGGCCTCCAGGCTCAGCCTTCATGCCTGGCTCTTCTGCACCAGCCAAACCTCCCTCCCAGGAGCCCTTCCCAAGGTCCCTCTGCACACTGCCTGCTGGGACAGACAAAACCCTGTTGTTGCACATGGCACACATCCGTGATTTGGTGTTCGGACCAAAGTTAACATTTGGTAAACAAGCTTGCTGCCTAATTCCCCTTGAATCACTTTTCCTGTTGCACAACCATTCGGTAAATGAAATGCAGTCCGCAGAGCTGAGTGATGAAATCAGGGGCATCTCTCTAAGCCAGCATCAGTCTACAGAATAGGAGTGGGACTCCCACCTCTTCTGTTTTCTGCTACAGGTCTGCAGAGGCTGACCCTCCCCAGGACCCTGCTGGAGAGCAGCTTCGCTCCCTCTCTCCTGGAGACAGAAACTGACACCAGCTCGAGCCAGCTGCCTGCGATGTATTATGTAATGCTGACTCGAAACTACCTGGGGTGATTCACCAGGTCCAATTGCACTTGTCTAGAAAAGAGGAATCCTTCAAAATGCACCAAGTCGCTGAAGGAAGAGGAAGCCATCAATATGCTTCCATAATTCGGAGCTACATCACTAACTTGTCCTTTGGGTTATTTTTTGGAAGTTATTTATTCCTTGCGTGTTGGTTTCTAGTTACTTATCTTAAAATGTTTCATAAAGAAAGTGAAAAAGATCAGCCCCTCTTTGTTGTGCCTTATTTTTCTTCCTTGAAATCATAGCACAACATTCACATACCATATCCAGTGGGACTGTTAAAATATATAGACAGACAATAGTACTTTCCACCTCCTACAAGTTCAATAAATACTATTGAAGAGCTGGCCAGCCCCATCCAAAAAGAGACAAGATGTCAGTTATACAATGATTCCTCTTTGTAACAAATACAAGGCCTTTCACCAATTCATTCATTACATTAATTGAGCACCAACTACAATCCAGTGCTGGGCCAGGCACAGGGGGAAAAATGATAAGCAAAACAAGGCATTGCCCTGGCTCTCATGGGACACAGATAGTAATCTAATATTTACACAGATATGAAACTACAATGATGACCCATGTTAGGAAGAGATACAAAATGCTATAAAAACCTACACTGATGGGAACGATTCACTAGACAGGGCAGGAAAGTCTCCTCTGAAGAAGTCGTGGTTGAGCTGAGATCAGGGAGATGAGTGGAAGTTACTAAGCTAAGAAGACAAGGAAAGAGCATCCCAGGCTAAGAGAACAGCTCTGGGGTAGGAGGAAATATTGGTGGCAAATACGAAAAGCTAGAAAGTCATTGTGTCTGGGCAGAGTGAGGGGAAGCTGAGCAAGACAGGGGCCACACTGAGGAGTTTGTCGTCTTATAAGAACTATGGGAAGTCACTGTAAGAGAAGCCTGGAACAGGAAGACCAAGACGAGGCTTGAGGATGGGGAAAATGAAACTCGTGGGCACCAATCAGTTCTGCTCACAAGCTTTTTGAAGCATCAAAGTGAGTATAAGAACAGCATGAAAGAAAGATACCTCTCAGACCCTCATGTTTTTCAAGGTGTCAATTGTGGTCAGCAGCTGGTCAGAGCAGCTAGTCCTCTAAATGTGAAAGGCCTGAACCACGGGGTTTCCAGTATTTATTTAATCATCATTGTAAGGCAACAATTCTGCCTACTCAGCCATCCATACTACATAGGCCTAAAATCCCAGTTCTGAGTGATGAAATTCTTGCTGGACTGCCTTTGAGAATTTTCTGTGTCCCTTTTTTTTTTTTTTTTTTTTTTTTTTTTTTTGCAGAACCTGGGAAATTTCTGTTTATGTCTGTGTAGGGGCTTTCCACTGGCAAAGGCCTGGCTCTTGTTGACCACAGGGTTTCGAAAGAGGATTAGTAATATAGAGATTTTTGTTCTGAAATTTTCTTCAGGGTGTGGAACGGTCACAGGGGGCCCTCAGTGGGGGATAGTGGAAGAGGTGGGAGGTGATGTTGGCTTGGGCCAGCGTGGAGACTACAGAGGAGATAAAGTGAACAGAGTCATGGGATATTTAGGAGATAAACGTCAACAAGGCTCAGTAGTTGATGTAGGGATGAGATTCTAGGTTTATGAGTCACACAACTAGATGGACTCCCAAACTCATTAAAAACTCATAACAAGAGACTTTGTGTTTCTAGTTCTGCATGTAAAGAGCTTGGAAGTCACCACTCTGTTCTAACAAGTAAAAAGCCGAACAGACTAAAAAATCAGCAACTCTCTTTGGATCCATAAGAGAGGGGAAGACACAGGGCAAACTTCTGCCCCTAAGATTAAAGAGACAGAAAGCAGAATACAGAGAAATTCAAATTATGGGAGCAGAGATTCATGAGCAGAAACCACCACTGGAGACAAGGCCAGAGAAGGAAAACCTGGACCTTAGTCAGGGACAATCCTGAGAGTTAAAAATGCCCAGGGGACCCAGTCATGAGCAATCTCACCCCTACATGAACCACCATGGGATAGAAAATACTGTGAGATTTACCTCCAGGAGCTCAACCAGGTTTTCACAGTACATACTAGAGGAGGGGAAAAATCCCCCTGTGTTTCAGGCAGGGGGAGGGGAAAAAGAATCATTTTGAACTACGGCTGAGTACTTGGCTCTTCTTAACTAGGCCTGCCTTTATGGGGAACTAGTTAACCAGAGCCTATCCTACTAGGGTATTAGCAGAACCTAACTGACCAGAGGAAAGGAAACAACCAACTCCAGTTCACTCTGGCCATCCTGTCCCACCTAAGAGGGAAGAAAAAACCCTGAGAAACACTTGGAAAGCTCACAGTCCAGAGGTGTAGGCTCACTGAAAGACTGAGACCTGATCACACACTGTAGAACGCTTCCCCTCCCCCATAGCTCATGACCACATTACTAACAGCCTATTTACAGCTCTTCCTTTTACCCTGTACATCACGTCCATCCACCAAGAAAAAATTACAAGGCACACTAAAAGGCAAAAAAACACAGTCTGAACAAATGGAGCAAGTATCAGAACATGCTAACATCCCAGACATGCCGGGGATGTTAGAATTATCAGAGAGGAAGTTTAGAAAACTATGATTAATATCTTATAAGATATTACAATATCTTACAACGGTCTGATGGATAAAGTAGACAGCACATAAGAACAGATGGGCAATGTAAGCAGAGGGATGGAAAGCCTCAGAAAGAACCAAAAAGAAATGCCAGAGATAAAAACACTGTAACAGAAAAGAAGACTGCCTCTGATGGGCTTATTAGAAGACTGGACATGGCTGAAGAAATCATCTGTGAGCTAAAAGCTCATTATAGTGCCATCAGCTAAGATAGGGAACATGAAAAGAGGACCCGATTTGATATGTACATCAGCAAAAGGAAAAACTTCTCAAGAAGAAATGTTTTCCTCCATGCTAAGAAGGGACTGTGGTGATTTTCTCCATAAGAAAGTGTGTAGAAACTGTGTGGGTAAGCAAGTTGGGAAAAAGCTGGGCCAATGAGGAAAGACATAGCTTCGAATGAAAGTGCAGGGAGCTGCTATTTTCCACACAATTTTTTTTTAATTTATTTATTTGACAGACAGAGATCACAAGTAGGCAGAGAGGCAGAGAGAGAGAGGGAAGTAGGCTCCCTGCTGAGCAGAGAGCCCGATGTGGGGCTCGATCCCAGGACCCTAGGATCATGACCTGAGCCTAAGGCAGAGGCTTAACCCACTGAGTCACCCAGGCGCCCCTCCACACAATTTTATTAAGACTACAGAAAAAAGAGCATGAAGAGGCATTGCAGATAAACATGGGAGAGGTCCTGGGGCGCCTGGGTAGCTCAGTCGGTTAAGCATCTACCTTCAGTTCAGGTCATGATCTCAGGGTCCTGGGATCGAGTCCGGCATCAGGCTCCCTGCTAGAGGGAGTCTGCTTCTCCCTCTCCCTCTGCCTCTCTCCCTAGCTTCTGCATTCTCTGTCTCTCTCTCTGAAATAAATAAATAAAATCTTTTTAAAAAATATAATAAATTAAAAAAAAGAAACATGGGAGAGGTGTTAAGATGGAAAGGACTTTCCAAGTATTCATCATTGATCAATGAAAACTTTTCTTTTCTGAAGCCAAGTAAGGCTGAGAAGCTAGAAGACTCTAACGGGTGGTAGTTGGCATTCAGAGGTCAGGCTCTGTGGAACGTCAGCTCTGTTCCAGGCATGGTTGATTAAGTTCTTATTCTGCAGGAACATACCAAATCCCTGCCGTATCTCTGAGGTTTAGTCCATCCTTAAACTTTGGTGACGCCGAATACACCCCAAACAGGACTCAAAACACAGGCCATCATGTCTTTGATGGTTTGGTATGCTTTTGATCTAGCAAGTGTATATCACATCTTCCTGCTTAAAGCCACTAGCTTAAGTTGACATAGAATTCTAATACTAGGCGCATCCAGCTGGAAAATTACTAATAAGCCTGGGAATTCAAGAGCTAATAATGGAGCCCAAGGGTGGGAGAAGCCAGGGACGCTGCAGAAGCACAGAACACAGCAGGATCCACTGAACAGGTCCCAGTCCAAGACTGTCCTCCTGACCCAATCGTTCAGTCAGCACTGCCATTATGTTAGGCAGCAGAAACATACAAAAATGTAAGGTAATTTGGAGTGCTAATTTCAGTTATATCTAGCACGTACTATCAGCCCCCTCATTTCTACTGAAATCAATCAGAGTTGAACTATTTTTACTCAGTAATTGTATTCCGATCCTAAATAGTTATTAGAAGCTAAAACATGGCTTTTAGTTTCACAGTGATGTTGCATTGTTAATTTTTAATTAGCCTGCTACATTAGTGTATCCATTTACGGATGACAGATAATTAAAACGGTAACACATTTGTTTATATGTTCCTATCTGCAGATGTATATCTACAAATGAGAAGGAACAAAGGGAACTCATTCACTGAGAAGCAGAATAGCTGGGCCTTTTTTCCATTTAGAGACAAGCAGTACAATCTTGTGGGTGGACAAGGTTTTGACACCTGCTGCAAGATAGAGAAGACAGACATCGGGCTAAGCACAGTTCCAAGCATGTCAGTGTTAGCCGCCATTTTTGCTTTATTCATTGCAATGCATTGGCGTGAGGGGCAACCCTGTAAATGTTACTTGCACCGTAGGGAACCATAACCATGCTGTTAAGCAGCAGACTGAGGACTCTAGGTTCGTTTTAGCAGGAAAAAAAAAAAAAAATATATATATATATATATGGTGTTTTATTCCTTAACACCGGTATCAAAATATGAAATTACACTGAACTAAAGCCACAGCTAGTATGGTACTCAAAATATGGATCACTGGACGTCGACAGGAGCAAGCAAGAGAGTGGATGACAAACCAGAAAACAAAAGGATCTTAGAAAACTGGAAAGATAGATTGTATCTATCAAGTTGATGTTGAATAAGGATAAGTATAAAGAATTTCCCTTGTATCCAGAAACCAAATCTACAAGGATAGGTTGGAGGATATGTGGTAACACAGGAAAAAAGTTTTAAGGTTTTAGTTGATTTTAATAAATGTGATTAATTATATTTAATTAATGTGACTCCACAAGAATAATTCGTGTTAAATTCCATTCATAAAGTGATAGTCTCTGACAAAAGAGAGTTAAGTGTTCTGCTCTAGTGAAGCCACAACACAGCCTGATCACCGGACCCATTCCTCAGGAACACTTTGAGAGGACCTGTTCTGGTTAGTGTAAGCCCAGGCTTCTGATACAATGAGATCCATTGAAACAGTGGCTTAAAAAACAGAGGCTTGCTTCTGTTTTATGGAACAGTCCCAGCTGAATCTTCTGGGATGTCACGCAGCTATGTTCCATGCAGTCATACAAGGAACCAGGTTCCTTCATCTTCCATCAGGCCGTTATTACCTACCACAGGGTTGAAAGGGTCACCTCTCTGACCAGGTTGCAGTTGAAGGGATAGAGGAAGCGCATGAGGGAGACATAGAGACTATCCTAAGGTGCTGGTCGAGAACTGGCGCTCACCATTTCTGCTCAACTTCCACTGCCACCCAGTCTGCCCATACCTAACTGCATGAAAGGCTGGGAAAGGCAGTTCATCTAATCATCCCTTTGCCCCACTGTAATTCCGTAGTAGCAAAGGACAAACAGAATGGATTTTGGTGGCTGGACCCCAGTCTCTGCTAGGAACTCTTGGAGAAACAGCCGTCTGAATAACGAAGGAAAGTTGCATATCATGTTAGGAAGATAACACATCAGAAGAAAACAAGAACTGTGTTTCCTGTGGGAATGATTAGACTAGTTTATCCTGTGTGGCTCCAGCGGCTCAATCTAAGATAAATAGGTAAAAGACTTCCTAAAATATTTATCAGAAGATTAGAGGACTTCCTTCTGGAGGTGGAAAGTCCCTCTTACTGGAGGTGTTTAGGCACAAGCTGGAAGAAGACCTTTGGACATCTTTAGAGGCCGTGAATGTTCTTCACACATTCTGAGTGGCCAAGTGAGATCATTAATGCTTCTTTCCAGTTTGTGGATTCTATGCTTCTATCTAAACTTGTGTTCACAGGGCATCGGATAAGGGAACGGAATTCCAGAATTTCTCAGGCGGCTTGTCACGTGTGTGTCCTCACAACACCCTTGTGAGATAGGCGTTGTTCACAGATTACAGATGTTCACAAAGGTTAAGGACCCAGAGCTATTAGGTGGTATTACCGGGATTGCAATGAACATGTATCTGATTACTAAACCTGTGATATTTCCATTATGCAGCTGCCTCCCGGAATGACAGTCAAAACTAAATCCTGTTCCTCTTGTCTCCCCCAGTCCCAACGCAAATCCTTTACCTTTTCAGGGTCGGCTGCGTGGGTGGAACTGGCTGTCCTACAGGATTTAGCACAAGATAGTATCACTTGAACATCCGGTCCTTTCTCCGGCTCCTCTTACTGGGCCAAATGATTGGTTTGTCACCCACGCTTTTCCTCAGCCCGGAAGCAAGATGAGCTTCCTCTTCATTCAGAAGCTTCTGCCTCTCTCCTTCCTTCCCTAAGAAGACTGCAGGGATTCTCCTGCAACCCCAGACCAAACCACAGTGAATCATTTTCTCCTTTCACCTGCCAGTGTTGTGGGAAAAGCAAGGTTTAATTTGAAGTTAATTCTCCAGCCCTTGTGCATTGAAATGGATGTCAAAAGTGAATTAATCACCACTGAAGCTTCCACCATAGAAAATTTACCCAAATTCCCTCCAAAGAGAGGCTGACTCATGCGAGCACCTGTTTTGTCTCCTTAGTAACTGGTCTTAGATTTCCCTCTTGCATTTGCATGCAGGCAAGCACAGCAAATTGGAGGAAGGGAAGCTTCTCAGCATACAGAGTGTGCTCTGGGCAGAATGTCACCTGTAATATTGTTTGCAGATCATCTGGAGCTTTATGTGTTCACTTTGCGTTTCTGTAATAACCCTAGCATTGATTCAACCTCAGACTCAGTGTGGACGTAAGTCTGGAAAATTACTAATGGCCACAAGGAAGGTTTGGTGACACACAATGAAATTGGTACTAGCACAACCTCTGTATGGGGAAATGGATTCATCTCCGTATTAGAAAGGTACTTTTCTTGCCTTTAGCCTTTGCTGTAATTAGAATTAGGCACATAACCCCCTCAAGAAAGAGGTAGGGCAGGGGGAGGGAGAGGTTCAATCAAACCACTTTTCTGGCTTAACCACAAGAAATAATATCTCAAAATTGGTTTTATGTGGTTCTATGTGGTTTTGTCTCTCTCTCTTTCACAAAGCCCTCTCTCGCTGGCACTGTGGTAAAATAAAAAGAATATTTGGATTAAGAGCTGGACATCTGTGTCCCAGTGTGTTCTCAGCCACTAATGAGCTGGTCCCTGTTACAAATCACTTGGCTTCTCTGGATTTCCTTTCTGGAAACTGAGGAATCCAGCAAGACACCATTATCCCTTCTGATTCTAAAATCTGGACTCCATTTCCTAGGATCTTATTGAGTCTTAAAGTTAAAACTAATTAGTTTAACACTTAAATTTTGGGGACCAGAAATCATCCAAAATTGAAGACTACTTGTCCTACCCATTTATTTCACCTGTTATGTCCAGAGAGGTTAAGTTACTCATCCAAGACTGCATAAAATTCAAATCTTTTCATAGTTTGACTTTTTCGTTTCTATGCTTATCATAATTCAACATGCTTATTTTTACAGTCCAATGGTTCCACAAAACTTGTTATAAAACATAGTCGTCTTCTCACCCTTTCTTTCCCTACTCCCCAAAGGCAGTTATTTTTAAAATGTTTTTAACCATTGCTTTTGGTTATTTATTTCGATATCTCTAAATATTACATTTCAGCTTTAGATATTGCTTCAATCACAAGACACGAATTTCTCATCCCTCTCATCTCCCTGTGTAGTTATACCATAATTTTGTTCAGATCAGTGATCAGTATTAATTTGATGACATAAACATTGTTCTCATTTGAGCTATGATGCATGTTATAATTACTTTTCCTTTCTGTCTTTTTTCCCTGAATTTAATAACAATCATGTTTTTGTTTTGCTCAATTTTCCATGAATAATCTCACATTCAACCCAAACTCCCTATAGTTGTGTCAAGCTTATATTTTAAAACTCATTTAAGCATTGTACAAACTTCATGTTCTTGAAGACTTAAGTCCCCAAACTTTCAGATCTGCTTCAGTTTGGACCAACTGCTCTCAAGCCCTACCACACAGTGATCTCAACGTGTGCCATCTTGTTGCAAATTCTCTTTACCTCCCTCTTATGTGAGATCTTCAGTATTCTGGATTCTATGTCTTCCTCTTCTGGAGTTTACTTTCTGATTTTAGCAGGACATTTCCTCTAGGAAATCCTTAAGGAAAGGTACATGGGAGGTAAATTTTTTGAGACCTTTCCTGTTGACAATATTTTTATTCTACCCTCACAGATGACTGATAGTTTTTCTGGGTGTAGAACCCTAAAGAGAAAATTATTTCTGTCTACAGAATTTTGAAGGCATTTGTGCATGTTAATATGATCCAGTGTTACTATTGAGATGGGTAGGGCTCTTTATTTGTGAAGGAATGCTCTCTGGTTTTCATGCAGAGTTTATAGGATCTCTGAGAGATCACTACACTTCTCTGTGTTTGTCACCCTGACTCATCTCCATCTTTTTCTGTACTTGCCACTAACTACTTGTTTGCTGTAGGGCTTGTCCATAAATCCTTTTTATTTTTTCCTTCAGTTTCATTTACAACAAAAACATGGCTGACACATGGACTTAATACTTTCACAATGATATGAGTTTGAATGAAATAACAAGCATGCCCTATGAAAGTATTTGCTTGATAAATAGTATCTGAATGCTCAAAAAATCTCATAGGAATTTTCTCTTTCCCTAATGTCCACTAGTTTTCTATACATAAGCGTTAATAATAAAATAGTAAATAATCAATGGTAACTCTTTCCAAAGGAGAGTTTTTATTGAGAGTATATTAATAGTACTAAACTACTATTGGTTTGTAGCTTTATACATTGTCTTAAAATATGTAAATAAGAGATGCCCTCCAAAAAGATGTTTACTGAAGGAATATTGGATAAAGAAGAGAAATGTCTATGTTCCTGTCTTCCCCCAAATCTCTTGAAATGGCAAAAAATTCTTTTAGGGGACTATAAGAGGAATAAATTTATAATGTCATTGGAAGACAGGAGAGTGGAGTACCATCAATGGCCCAGAGTACTGAGGAACTTTTGGAGGAGAAAAATCAGATGGAAATTTCAGTGATAATAGCAACTTTAAAAACCTTAAGAGAGGGATGCCTGGGTGGCTCAGTGGGTTAAGCCTCTGCCTTCGGCTCAGGTCATGATCTCAGGGTCCTGGGATCGAGTCCCACATTGGGCTCTCTGCTCAGGAGGGAGCCTGCTTTCCCTCTCTCTCTGCCTCTTTGTGATCTCTCTCTCTGTCAAATAAATAAATCTTAAAAAAAAAACTTTATTAAAAAAACCTTAAGAGATTACATAATTAATTTTATGCCAATAAAGTTGAAAATATAAATAATTTTTAAGAAACATGTAAATTATCAAAATTTATAGAAGAAATACTAAGCCTGAATAAATCAGTCATTTTAAAGAAATGTCATCAGTTAACAGTAATTCTCCCTAACTCTTTTGTTTCTGGCTTTTTTTGCTTGATGTTACGTTTAAAAGACTTATCCATGTTGCCCATAGGAGTAAGTTGTATTTTCACTGCTGTGTAATATTTTTTCATAAATATACCAAAGTTCTTTGTCCATTATGTTATTGAGAGCATTGGCGTTATTTCCAGCTTGGGACTACTGTAAATATCTCTGAATGAACAATTTTGTACTAATATCCAACATCTTAATGGGCATATGTATGAATTTCTGTTAGATAGCTAGCCAGTAGCAGGACTGCTACTTCCAGTACTGAAATTAAAATATACGTATGTTTAATTTTAGTAGATATTGCTTAATACTTTTCTAAAAGGGTACACCAAATTATATTTTTACTAATAGTATATGTGAATCCATTGCTCTGCATCTTTATCAGCTCTTGGTATTATCAGTTGTTAAAATTTTAGCCATTCTAATGAGTACATAATGCTATCTTACCATGATTTTACTTTGCATTTATCTCATAACTAGTGATGTTGAGTACAATTTAATATGTCTGTTGGCCATTTCCATATCCTCTTTGGTGAAGTGTCTGTTCAAAATTTTTGCCCATTTTTTGGGAAGGAAGGGTGAGTAATATTTATTTTTTTCTGGCTGATTTATAAGAGTTACTATATATACATATATATCCGATAACTGATATACCAGATACATGTAACCCACATATCCTTATCTTCACTAGAAAAGTTCTTAATTTTAACCAAGTCTAATTTACCAATTTTTTCTTTATGTTTAATGCTTCTGGTATCCTATGAAAGATATCTTGCATCTTCCAATGTTACATTTCTATGTTATTGTCACATTTAAGCACACAATGAATTTTAAATTGATTTTAACAAATGGCACAAAGTAGAAATCAGTATTTTTTTTGTATGGATATCCAACTGACAAAATCATTTATTGAAAAGACTATGCTTTTCCACTGCTTTGCAGGAGTAATCTTTCTCATGAATCAAATGACATCACATGTGTTGATCTATTTCTGAATTCTGTTTTTCCTCCATTGATCTATTTGTCTCTTTCTACACAATATCACACTGTCTTTATTACTGTAGCATTATATAAGTCCTGATATCTGACAGAGTGAGTCTCCAGCTTTGTTTTTCAAGATTATCTTATTCTTTTTTAAAAAAAGATTTTATTTATTTATTTGACAGAGAGAGAAAGATCACAAATAGGCGGAGAGGTAGGCAGAGAGAGGGGAGGAAACAGGCTCCCACCTGAGCAGGGAGCCCGATGCGGGGCTTGATCCCAGGCCCCTGAGATCATGACCTAAGCCAAAAGCAGAAGCTTAACCCACTGAGCCTCCCAGGTGCCCCCAAATTTTCTTATCCTTGGCCCTTAGTTGTTCCATATAAAATCTACAAGCAGGCTGTCAATTTATACACACCCATGCACATGCATATACACACACACGTGCACACACACATGTAAACACACACAAACTCTGTGGGATTTAATTGGAAAGGCATTCAGTTTATTAGTCAATTTGGGGGAAGTTGACAGCTTTTCAGTACTGAGTCTTCCAATCCATAAGTGTTGTGTATTATTCCATTATTTAAGATTTCATTAATTTCTCTCCATAATGTTTTGTTGTTTTCAGTGTAGAGGTCTTACACGTATTTTAAAAGGTAACTATTTAATGTCTTATGCTAATCTAAATTGTGTCATTATAAAAATGTATTTCAGTTGTTTGTTTCTAATATAGACATATACAGCTGATTTTTGTGTGTTGACCTTGTATCCAGAGACCCTGTGAAATTCACCTTTTAATTTTAATAGTTTATGGGTTTTCCATGTACTCAATCATATGGTCCACAAATTATGATGGTTTTATGTTTTCCTTTCCAATATTTATGACATCATTTTGTGGTTCTATTTTTTTTTTTTTTTGGTCTTATTTTATTGCCTGGGACCTCCAGTACAATGTCTTATCACTGCTCTCAGGAGAAAAGCTTTTAATATTTCCCATTAAGTACAATGTTTGCTGTAAGTTTTTCCAAAAACATTTTCAATTTTAGATTAAAGAAGTCCCCTTCTACTTTTAGCTTTCTACAAGTCCATAAGGTACCAAACTTTATCAAATAATTATCCTGCATCTATCGAGATGATCATAAAATTTTTCACCTCCATTCTATTAAGGTAGAAAATTGCATTGATTGGAGTTTCTAATGTTACATAACCATGTATTCTTGGAGTAAACTCAGTTTGGTCATGATGGCTTATTCATTTTACATGTGATACTGAATTCTGTTTGTAAGCATTTCATATATAATTTTTGCAGCTATACTAAGACAAGTGACTAGCCTGTAATATTCTTTTCTTGTTCTATTCTTATCAGGTTATTATATCAAGGGCTATCTCTGGAATCTTGGCCCCTATAGTTTTGGCTGTCTTGGTTGTCATTTGAGATCTTCAAATAACTGCATGCTTTAAAAAATACTATTCAGCTTTTATAATTGTTCTCAGGGGAGGGTTTGTCTGATAAAAGTTACTCACGGATAGCCACAAAAAAAAGTTTTGCCTTTTACAAATTAGGTAAACCAAAAAAACTTCAAACAAATTTCTAACCTTTAGTTAACCTTTTGACCTGTTTCAGTTCCTGAAAAATTCTTTGGTTCCCAAAAGTATAGTTTTGAATTACAGGGTCAATTAGTGCCCTCATCTGTTAAAACAGAGCTGTAGGAAAATAAATGAAATTTAATTATGGTCAAAATATTTTGCTCCATCAAGGAGGAAAAAAAAAAAACAGTTTAGTTGGAAAATGTTAATGTGGCTAGCTGTGATATTTTTCAAATATTAATCATTATAGGAAGGGGCATTATAACACCCTCAGAGAGGGAACACAACAATTTCCTGGACAAAACAGAAGGAAACCTTCACAATTCATATTCTATAACAACTATTAACAAGAGAAAGACATTATCTGGGCAGCAAGGTAAACAAATTAGATCCTTCAATTTTAAATGGATGGTAAGTAGATTTCTTGGATCTGGCTAAGGAATATGGAATGCATCCTATAGCAATGAAATATGTGGTAAGGTCAGTCTGAAATAGATGTAAACATTTAAGAAGGGGTGGGTGAGGGGAGAGTGGAGATGTGAAGATAACTCTACCATCTCTTGAACTCCTACTACCTGCGTGCTAAGTGTTTTGCTGGCGTTATCTCACTTAATCCCTGCAAACATAATGACAGATTTTTAACTCCATTTTATCAAAAAAGGAAATCGAAGCTCAGCTAGAATTAATAACTTTCCAAAAGTCATACAGATCGTTAAGTGGGATTCAAATCTAGATCTCTTCAGCTCTAGTGCCATACTCTTTCCACTAAAATAGGCTGAGACTGTACAGGAGAGAAACCAGGTTTCCTTATTAGTAAAGACTAGATTCTTTGTTACTAAGGCCTGTAAATGGTACTGTGAAGGAAGAATTTAGTTACTTTTTTATGGTTTGTTGGGCAAAGATTTTATTTTGGGTGTGTATTTCCTTTGTCTCTGGAGTTCTTGGTATATTCTCAAATAAAAACATTTCCTGTTTATTACAGACTGGGCTAACATCCAATAATCAAGCAATATAAACAAATTCCAACATTTTTCTATCCTATGTGGAGTTGCAGCCTGTGCATGTATGTTTGACTGGCTCAGTGGTCTAGGAAATGGTGCCAACTGAGTCCAGGTCATGAGTGAGATCTACATTTCCTAAATGTGTTTTATAGAACATAACAGTTCTACATGACATTGACAGATATTATTCAGGAAGAAAAGTAAACGTCTAGGAATGCTTCATGTCCATTAATAAAGTCTGGATTAAGACAAGTTAAACAAATTTATTTCAGGTTTTTCTAAACCTTTAAATATTAATATATATGGTATATGTAATCTTCAAGGGGAGGTATAGTATACATGTTTTCAAAATATATTTTGCCCCAAGCTGCTTTATATGAGGAACATCCTCTAGAATGGGTGTTACGGAGAACATATTATGGGGAAGGATGCATTAGACACCTTATAGGCCAATTAGTTTTATAGCAGCACATTGCATTGTTGGTCATGGGAGGAATGGTATGAAAGTATAGACAAAGCAGCCCATGATCTGGCCATCCTAGTGAGTGGCCTAGAAGAGCTGGTACAGAGCCTGGGTGATCTTCTGAAGGGACATTGTAGAGGGGATTTCTGCATGGGAAGGAAGTTGAACACGATGGTCTTTAGCTTTTTCTACATTCCAAGGTATTTTGTTTCCATGAAAATCACAATCTCTTTTAGAAAAACCAATAAGAAGTCACATCTGTAACTATGTATATTAATTAGGTGAAATCTCAACAGCCATAACAAAGAGACCCACAATACAATGCTTTAAATAAAGTAGAAATTTATTTCTTTTGTAAAAGTCCCAAGGTGAGGGGCAACTGAGTGGTGCAGTTGGTTAAGTGTCTGACTCTTGGTTTCAACCCAGGTCTGATCTCAGGGTTGTGAGATCAAGCCCCGCATCAGGCTCCACGCTTAGTGTGGCATCTGCTTGAGTTTCTCTCTTTCTCTCCCTCTACCCCTCCCCACTGCATGTGTTCTCGCTCTCTCTCTCACTGAAATAAATAAATAAATATTAAGGAAAAAAATGTTCCAAGGTGAGTACTCCAGGTTGGCAGGTAGGCTTGACTCCAGAAGATGCCCCAGAGTCCCAGTGTCCTTCGATCTCATTGCTCTGCTCCCCTGGGGGAAGAGGCACTAGCCTCTTCCACATGGCTGCAGCTGACTCCTTGGTCTGCATACTTTCCACTTCACAAGAAAAGAGAGTCCTGGGCAAGCAATTTTCTTTCAGTTAGATTAGGCTGAAGTTACCTACATCGATTTGTTTACATTTCACTGGGGATAATCTAATCATGTGGCCACACCTCGCTGCAAAGCAGGCTGGGAAATCCAGTCTCTAAGTAGGCAGGCCCAGGAAGAAGGGAAGAAGAGATCTGGGAAGGACAACTAAGGTTCAGCTCTACAATAGTTGAGATAAACACCAATCGGTTTACTAATTGGTAATCACTTCTTAGGCATTACTACCATTTACTAATGAATAGCCATGGCGTTCAGACTGACCAAATCCTTCCAAGAAAAATATTGAGTTCCTGTCAATGTGATACTCAAGTACTCCACTTTATGAAGCAAGGAATTTCTCAGAAGAGTTTTGATTATCTGTCAGGGCTGGAGGATCAGTGCAGCAAGTCTGAAGGAGCTTTAAGGGTCAGTAAACAACTTATCATCAATTTCCTTGCAGGCTCATTCCTTATTGTCCTTTTGGTTCCTTAGCTGGTTTTTTAAAAATGGCTCAAGAGAGGAGAAGAACTGGCAAATCTTCTAGATTTTCCAGACTTTACATACCCTCAGCAATGTACGACACTATAGGGATGAGCCCACAGGATATAGTAAATAATAATAGAGAAATAAATAATTTCTCCTATAGGAAAATAATTATGTTGTAAATATTTTAAATTTTCTGTATTTATGCTGTTTTGGCATTAAAAAACAAACAAAACAAAACCAAAATACTTTCCTGGTTGGGGATAGACTGCCCCTCCCTGGGCTAGCCAATTCTTAGAGATATAAAAAAGGACTCTGCTAAGATCAATGCCTTGATGTGCAAACTAACCAATCCAGAGCCTTACTTTCTCTATATGGCCAACATACCTCAGGGGGCAATATTCTTCTGCCTTAGTCAACCCAAGGCCAGGTGCCAGGCAACTAGGGACCACCCCTACAGCCTGCAGAAATTATCCGAAATTGCCAATCCCAAACTCTGTACCCTGACATGCCTTGCCCTTCCCAGGGAAACTCCAATAAAAGGCTCTGGTCTAAGCCTTCCTCTCACTCTTGTCTTTTGCTGCCCAAACACCCTGGTGACTTTCCCATGTGTGAAAAGGGCAGGCTGCATGGCATGCCATATCCTCGTGGACCTGTGAGTCTAATAAACTTAAATTTTTCCTGAGCCTCTCCACTGTCCTGTGGCTGCACCTGACTGACCATCTCATAAAAGAATGCAAAACACCAGTCAAAGCCAGTTTTACAGTCAACCAGAGAGCCCAGAGAGTGGATCTGCCGGTCTTCCAGCCTTGTGTTTCACTTCACCCCTCCCTAAGGACACTGCCATGCATCTTTAAGTATTTGAGGTTCTACTCCTTTCCTTAGAGTCACTCCCATGTGATAGAGACAGTTCCCTTTGCAAAACCAACATCACTATAAAGTCTGAAGAGTAGGTAGATTCCATATGGAACAACTCAGGAGACAAAATGCCCCAAATTACTTCTCTGACCATGTGCATCAGAAATTTCACCATCTCTTGGGGCTCCTTGGTGGTTCAGTCAGTTAAGCAACTGACTCTTGATTTCAGCTTAGGCCATGATCTTAGGGATGTGGGATCAAACCCCACATCAGGCTCTGTGCTCAGCAGGGAGTCTGCTTGAGATTCTCTCTCTCCCTCTCCTGCTGCCTCCCCACCCCCATTAAATTAATCTTAAAAAAAAAAAAAAGAAAGAAAAGAAAGAAATTTCACCCATCTCAGAATCGCTGGGGATTTGAAAATTTCAGCAGGTCTTTAAAAAGTCCCTGTTAAAGTGAAAAATACCTCTGGGAGAGAAAAATATCATAAGTGAATTGTCCTCAAACCTGGGCATTGGGACCATCTGGAGAATATGTAGATCCCACTTTTGGGACCTGGGCTTTTTCATTTTGTTTTCAACTTTCCAGATGATTCTATACTCAGTTTTTGAAAACCAGGAACTTATGCCAATCTCAGCTAATAAATTAGAGATTCATCAATATCTGAGTATTGTTTTGAGGGATAATAATTTGGGAGGAAAAGGAAAGAGTGGGAATATGAAGGGGCAGGAAATTCCACAGAAGGTCTTGTGAACATGCATGCACATGTTTCCTTCTCAGTCTCTTGCGTGAAAAATAGCCAGTTGTCAAACAATATACTTCATTAGCTTTTTCAATTCTGAAATTCTCACATCTTATGGAAACGTCTGATCCCATTCTCTTTCTAATTGCCGGGAAATATCATGTCACATTTTATTTTTGTCTTTTTGTTTTCTCCTAATTTGTAAGATCAGTCGAGCATGGGTATTAAGGTTGGGAGGAAAAGGTCTTTCACTGCATTCCAGGCAGATCTAAGGGACTCCTGGGAGAAGCATTGGTTTGCAGGTATAAAAACTGAAAGGGAAAGGCAACTCACAGCTTTCTGCAGTATCCTGTCTGTGTGCATTACACCTTCAGATCAGGGACCTTTTCCTTACATAGAACTTCATCTTTTCTGCTTGATATTCAAGTCTATTTTCTCTGGTTTTCTGCCTTCTGGAGCAATGGAGAACAGCTGGTTGGGGACCTCCTACTCCCTAGAGGCCAAAGAATTCCCCATTAATATTCTTTTTTTTTTTTTTTTGCAGACTAAATAACTCTGATTTCCGTAGCCTTTCTTTATGGACTCGTTTCCTATTCCTTTATTTTCATAGCTCTCCTTTGGATGTAGTTTCTTATACCCAGATATGAATCAAAGCCAAATATAACCAAAGAGTTCATTCCCATCTTTTTGAAGACACTCTCCAATTTGTATGGGTGTCTTAATTTTTAAAAAACTATTTTGTTGACTATTGCTCATTGAGTTTCAATTTGTGGTCCACATGTTCTTGGGTTATTGCGGAAGGCTACTTGGGGGAGATAAAATAGCTCCAGGCTAGAAATCCAGACACTTGTGCTCTAGACCCAATTTTGTCACAATTAAACTACCTATCTTCTTGTTTATTTTTTAAAATGCATTTGGGTCTGTTTATTTCATCTATAAAGTGAATCAGATGGACCAGTTGAACTTTTTATTCTTTCCCCCTGTAGGTTCTTATTCCTGCTTTCTCTTGTTTTGATTCATTTCTGATTTCTCAGTAACCAAGTAATCTGAACTCCCATGGCACTTTCTTTGTACTTCTCTTAGAGACATAACATTCCCTACCTAGAATGTGATCTTTTATATCATATAAGGCATGCCACAGCTTTCCTACCAGACTGAAAAATCCCTTACAGGCAGGACCCAAATAACTCTATGACTGACTTTAGCACAGTGCTTTACCAAAAAACATTTGTTGAATGAGTCTATGCATAAATATTTAATGTTCTATCAAGTCAAAAGTAACAGTTTCTGGAGTGGGGAAATCATGCTGGCAAATCTGTCCTCTGTATCCAGTAGCTCTGTCTCTGCCCCCTCTGTAGTGAGATGTCTCTGCTATCTGTGGGGCCCCTTGCAGATGATCTCTTGCCCATAAATACGTCAATGACAGGATAGATAAGCGGGGATAAACAAGGCTGTTTTCCCCAGAAGAAACTCAGAGACTTTAAAACATTTGCAGAGCAAAAAGAAAAAAGACTCCAGACTCCACGTTAGAAAGAAGAAAAGACTAGAAAAGTATAGAAGAGTTTGAGTTGAAAAAGAAGTACCCAAAGTAGAAGG
Organism: Martes martes; assembly: GCF_963455335.1. Lineage (NCBI taxonomy): Eukaryota > Metazoa > Chordata > Mammalia > Carnivora > Mustelidae > Martes > Martes martes. The sequence goes on from NC_137890.1 coordinate 58,778,022, forward strand.
TGAATAGATCTCCTGAGTGGCGCCAAACCAAGAGATTAAGCTCTGCCCAGAAGACTGGAGATAGAAGTGCAATATTTGGGCTCAGGGAATTGGCGAGAATAGTCTCTAAAAACTGGACCCTTATCAGCTCTGGCCACCTGTGATTTCCTAACTTGTAAATACTTTGCACTTCTATTGACCCACCTGCTGGAGAGGGCCCAAATTACTGCAGGCCAGAGACCCAAAAGGTGTGGAGTGTTGCCATGGTGACAGCTTACCATGAAAAGCAACACAAAGTGGAGCCCGAGGTCAATGGGAGAGATTGGAGGGTTTGGAGGCTGAAAGCACAACAGAGAGCCCAAGCTCTGGGGGGACTAATGATGAGCTGACTATTGCTTCTACCTCCTTCCCAGAAGGCCAGCTTTAGGCATAGCTAATCTACTATTGACCATTCCTATGCTCTTTTCTTAGAAGGAAGCCAGTAGACCTAATAAAAGGTAGTTTGGAGTTTATTTTTATCTTCCTTAGGTCTTTGACTGAAGGGACTAGAGTCTGATGTGGGCCAAGTCACCAGAATTCAATAGAGAAACCGTAGATATTTCTGTTGAGGCAGAGATTGCTCCCTAGTACCTTCCATTACCCAGGGACTCCGGCGTGACCTGGCCAATCCAATAAAATGCTGTGTATGAAATATGGATATGTTCTGAGCACCAGAGTCACACTCCCCATCCCCCTTGCTTTTAACTCATATTGAAACAATTTGACACCACTCCCGGATGAGCTGGAGGACAAGGACTTGAGAATAGAACAAGAAGTACTCTCTTATCTGAAGATGGTATGATTTTTTTTATTCCAGCCCAAAAGTGACCTTCCAAGAAAATTGTTCTTGTGATCTGGTTTACTTGCAGGAGGAATGGCTACAAATTTACTAGCCTAAGATTAGGGCACCACCCCTAGCAACCACCTCCTACCTTCTTCCAGGCTCATAGCTAGGTCAGGAGTCAGTGAAGCACCTGCTACTAGTATGGTCTCTAAGGTTCCTCTGCCAGAGTTTGAAGCTTGGTTCTACCTTTTAGTAGTTGGAGAGACATTTATTTAACAGCTCTTGGCCTCAGTTTGTTCATCAATAAGTAGTGTTGTTGTTGTTGTTATATTGTAAGGTTGTGAGGATTGAATGTATTCATATGTAAAATGCTTAAAATAGTGCTCAAAAAACATTAACTATTTATATATGGCTACTAATCCCTTTCACCAGATGATGTCATCTATCACCAATATGTAGTTGTTAATCTTTCAAGAAATCTAAAAAAGCTCAATTACTCAAAACTAAGCATTCTGCTGTTTTATTACTGTGTAGTTTTTGTTTAGAGTTTTTGGTTGTTGTTTAATGGTCCAGATGAACCTTGGTTATATCCATTTTCCAGTGCTCCTGGGTTGGAATTATTGGGGCAGTGCTCAGTGGTGTAAAACTTGGAAATCTCTCTCACGCATTTGTCTGTGAGTTAGTGAGTGGTCCAAAAATAACTTCCTAAGGACACTCTTGGCCCTGGGCTCCCTTGGCTCAACTTAGAGAGACAGTGGGGTGGCTTCCCATTTAGGCAAGGTTCTTGTCTGGTTCCTAAATTTTTATAATACTATATCAATTCTTCCCCCAGATTGACTGATTTTTAAAACATATGGTTTTGTATTAAACTTGTAACATTGGAGAGCTGCATTCCAGATATTTGTCAGAGAGTATAATTTCTAGCATACTGCTGCAAGTTATAAAGATATCAAAAGCCCTGCTGAGAAAAATAATACTCATAGAGGATTGTGTGTCTTTCCATACTCTGAGGTCAATGGTTTCCCAGATTTTTATATTTCACAGACCAATTTGAAAAAATATGATGATGGTTATTGACATAGGTTCCTAACTTCCTTTACCAAGTAAGGATGTAACAAAAGGATAGTCTTTTAAATTGAGCTTTTACAGTAATTTAGTGCTATGGAAAATTCACAACTCACTGCACGGTTTTTCATTTTCATCAGGAACCCATGGAAATTTCATCACCGACTGCCAGACGGTACCTGAGCACAACTAGATAATTTATAACTGATCCCTAGATGAAACCAGATCACCAGTGACTTCACACCTGGGATGCGTCCTTGTGGGTATCTGTGAAAGTGCCTCTACTGAATTGCGTGCTTTAATATAATGCCCTTGGCTAAACAAAGAGTATTATTAAAAGGGTTCCTTTGAAGCATTTCACTTCATTTAGTTCAAAGATGTTGCAAAGACATGACTGTTTACATTACACAATGATTTCTTTTGGAAGACCTACTGAAGAAACCTCGCTCTGGTCTCAATGACAGAAGTACTTGGACTTGTCTAAGCAACGGATTGATTTTTTAATCTTCTATATTATTGGACTTATTTTACTCCACTTCACACATCCTGCTAGAAGTTTTTAATTCAAATACATGGCTCGCCTCTACAAGCACACAGAATTTCAAGAAATGTCATTTGCATGTTCATCTTGCTCCTGGCTCTGGCTATTCTCTTACTATCATTTTCCTTTTGCCATATATATATATATATATATATATTTTACCCCTCTGACATAGCTGTACTATATATTTGTTAGTACGCCAGCCTAAATCCTTCCAGAGCTGAAAGGGATATACTTAAGTACATAAATTAGTCAATGGAGGCCCACCCACAACCTAGATAGAGCTTCACGAGGACCCCTAGCTGCCCAGGGGCCCCAATAATATATCCAGAACTTGTCTGCACAGATTTCTCAGTGCTGATTAGACAATAAGTCTGTATGTGTAGCCCATTAAGATGCCAACAGTTGGGGTGCCTGGGTGGCTCAGTTGATTAAACGCCTGCCTTCGGCTCGGGTCATGATCCCAGGGTCCTGGGATGAAGCCCTGTGCAGGGCTCCCTGCTCCATTTTCCTCTGTCCCTCCCCCATGCTCATGCTTCGTGTCTCTCCCTCTCTTGAATAAATAAATAAAATCTTTTTTAAAAATGCTAACACCTGGGGCACCTGGATGGCTCAGTGGGTTAAGCCTCTGCCTTCAGCTCAGGTCATGAGCTCAGGGTTCTGGGATGGAGCCCCACATCAAGCTCGCGACTCAGCAGAGAGCCTGCTTCCCCTCTTTCTCTGTCTTCTGTTCTGCCTACTTGTGATCTCTCTCTCTCTCTCTCTCTCTCTCTCTGTGTGTCAAATAAATAAATAAAATCTTAAAAAAACAGAAATGCTAACACCTGACAGTGGCCCGATTGTTGTCCTGCTCTGTATTTTAACAGGAACCACCAAGGACTTACCTTGTGTGAGTGACGTGGGGATTTCAAGGGCTATAGAAAAGCCAGCAGGGAGATGCTTGAAAAAGAAGGGCCCTCACATTAGTGTTTGTCCAACTGCAGAGCTTGACATATGAAAGGGTTATAAAATTAGGGTTATGACTAAGAGTTTTTTAAATAAAAAAATTTAAAGTTTTGTGGTAACTTAGTTTTATGGAAAATAAACAAAACCAACCGAGTGCGCGTGTTTGTTTATGTGTGCATGCACACACGCACACACATAAAAGTGTAGGGAGAGAGAGGTAGGGGGGATTTATTTTAAGGAATCGGCTTACATGTTTGTGGAGGCTTGGTAAGTCCAAAATTTGCAGTAAGGTGGGCAGGCTAGAGACCCAGGGAAAAGTTGATGTTGCAGTTTGAGTCCAAAGGCAGACTGCCGGCAGAATTTCCTTTCCCTGGTAGAAGTTATTCTTCCTTCTATTAATGTATTCAGCTGATTGGATGAGGCCCACCCAAAGAAGAGGTCAGTCTACTTTACTCTAAGTCCACTGACTTAAATGTTAATCTCATCCAAAAATATTCTCACTGAAAACACCTAGAATAATGTTGGAACACACATCTGGTCACTTGACCCAATCAAGTTGACACATGATATTAACCATTGCTTGTACCTTAGTTCAGGTTCACAGATCCAAAAGAAAATAGCACATTTTGCCTAAATTGTGCAAGTGATTGAGCCATTAAGACCAGATTCTAAATGAGCCATACCAATGTTGTGTTGAAGCCAGCTCCTACTGGCTTTTTTTTAAATTTTTTTATTTAAATTCAATTTAATTAACATATACTCTATTTGAGTTCCAGAGGTAGAATTCAGTGATTCGCCATTTGCATACAACACCCAGCGCTCATTACTTCAAGTGCCCTCCTTAATGCCCATCACCCAGTTACCCCATCCTCCCACAACCTCCCCTCCAGCAACCCTCAGTTTGTTGCTTATAGTTAAGAGCCTACTGGCTCTTGATTGATTGCTGGCTCAAGACTGTGCCCTTGTCTTCCCAAGTCACGGTTTGGTGACACACACTGGTAGCCTGAAATCAGTCATGGGGGAGTGATTACACCACAGAGATACCATAAACTAAACCTCCCCTAAATTGCTGGCTTACTCTCATGCCACTGGAAGTGTCAGCTTTTTAACGATCTGTTAAGAAGGCTGTGATTTGGTTTAGTGGGTATGATATCAAGTCCAAACATGCAATATTTTGGATTTTTATTTAAAAATAAAGAATAGTTCTAAAACATACACAGGTTTTTCCTAGTCACACTTTCAAACTGACAGAACAAATAGTAACCCAATATTGTCAATTGATAGTGGCTCCTAATATTGATGTTCCAATACCTAAATAAGTTGATTCATATAAAGTAAGCATATGTACCACTTATTTTGCTTAAAAAAGAATTGTCAAATTACTATAAGAATGTAATCAGCAAGATCCAGTCTATGGGGAACTGTATAGGTCATGCGATCAGTTTCTTAAACAAATATATTAGGAAGTAGAGAGAAAGAACCTAAAGGTTAGAGCAGAGCTTCTCAAATTTCAGAATATATCACAACACCTAGAAGGCAGCTTGTGAAGACCCACTCCCAAGGGTTTCTGATCCAAAGAGCCTTGGCAAGATGACTCCAGGTGATACTGATGCTGATGGTCTAGGGTCCATACTTTGAGAACCACTAGATTAGAGTCTTACAACACAAACTTACCAACTTCAATATATGGACCTTATTTGAACCCTAAACCAACTGTGAAAAAAAAAGTTAGAGAATTAAAAACATTTGACTGCTGTCTATTTGCTGATATTAAGGAATTCTTCTCGTTTTTTGAGGTATGATAATTGTATTCTGTTTTTCTTAGAAGGTATTTACATTCAGAAATACACAGTAAAACATTACAAATGAAAGGATATGATGGTGTGATTTGTTGCAAAATAGTCTGTGGTGAGGTTGTGAGTAGCGGGGCTCCTGCAAAGGAAACAAGACCGGCCAGAGCGATCCCTGTTAAAACGGGCGATGGGCACACGGGACCTTACCGTGCTGTTCTCCCTGCTTTTGTGTACTCCATAACAAAGCGTTTTAAAAAGAAAGAATTGGACTCGTATCCTTTTAAATGTCCCTTTCACTTCTGTAAAAACAAGTTATCTTTTAAAATCGCTTCTCATTATAAAAAGAAAGGCAGGGATGTCGTTCGTAAAAAGGGCAAAGCTTTCATTAATTATTTTTTAACCAGGAAAGACTAAATTCAGTGGAATCCCATGATAACTAAGGACATAGAATGGTTTCAGCACTTCCGTCTGCTGGGATGCATATGGGGGCATCACCTGCCTGGTGCAGACTTTGACCTCTCCCTGCTCACCTCTTCTCTTTGCTTCACGGCAAATCTGTCCTCCTCCATGATAACACCCAGGAGCCAAACAGAGCCAGGAGGTTGCTACGCATCAATTTTCAAAGCCTAGGAGAAGGGAGGGCCCCAATTTTGATGCTTCCTCCTGCTATGAGATCACAGCTAGGATTTGGTCAGTTATAATACCTACCAGTTTTATTGCAAATACTCAGAAGAAAAAAAAGGAATTGAAAAATGTAATGAGAAGAAATTCTATCTGAACAGACAGTGGTTTTTCTTTGTATGGGTGTGTTTCTTCTTTCCACAGGAGGTAACCACTGAGAGCTGCATTTTAGAACTGGAAGAAATCCTTAGAATCTCTGTAATCTATCCTCTCCATTTAATAAATGAGGACATTGATACCCAGTTAAGTCACATAAATTAGCCAGAGTGAAAAAACTAGCCATTGGCTGAAACCTACCAGCATTTAAAGAGCTTTTTGGTTAAGTGAAAGTAAAGGAGGAAGGAAGATTAGACTCACAGAAGAGCTGTGTGTCAGCCAGGCATCCACAGAGTGAAATTTCCAAGTGAAATTCTATGTAGCTATTGATTTTTGTTCCAAAATTGGAAATAGAGTTGGGGGTATAGTCTATGAATGAATTCAGTTGAACATATTTGATAGTTTAAGCATTTAAAGAGGGAGTGTTGCTGCTATTATACGCAGTACTGAAAACAATGGTGCTCATGACACTTTTCAGCCAACAATTGCCCATATCTTGGAGCCCTATGCACTAGAGACTTTAAGTGCCCCATTCCTCATGCGACACTTGGTCCCCATACCAACTCTGCAAGGTCAGTCTTACTATTCTCACAGTGCGGATGTGGAAAGAGAGGCTCAGAGAAGTTAGTAAGTCGCCCAAGCTCATCTAGAGGTGTGGATTTAGCTATCCTTCCCAGCCCTTATCACCAGTCCTTTCCCTAAGACCACTGTTCTTGGGAAAGTTCCACAGGTCGTGTCTGCAAAAGAGCCCCAAGCTAGGGGTGGGGGTGGTGACAGAAAGTGAAGATGAAAATGCAACCCAGGCTCTGTCTGAAGGAGGCACACTTTTTAAAATCCACACAAAGGCACCTGGGTGGCTCAGTCGGTTAAGCATCTGCCTTAGGCTCTGTTCATGATCCCCTCTCTGCCTCTCCCTCTACCCCACCCCCCTGTTGGTGCTCTATGCTCTCTCTGTCTCTGTCTCTCTTGCAAATAAATAAATAAAATATAAAATAATAAAATAAAATAAAATAAAATCACACAAAGGCAGATCCTTTTCCAGCCAGTTTCCATGCTTTAGGAATCCTTACTCCAAAAAGCCACAGTTCCTGGAATTTCTCCTTTGTGTCTAATGGAACCAGAACCATTGCAGTGCATTTTGTCCATTACGAGTTGCTGCATAAATGTCATGACCAGCAGTGTGGCCTGGATTGGAGTGGGAATGTAAACTAACTGCAAGCGGGCACCGGGGAACCTTATGGGGGGCGGGGGTGGAGTGCTCTAAAACTGGATTGTGGTGATGGGTGCACGACTGGATACATTTACTAAAAATAATCAAACTGTTCATTTGCGGTGAGTGAATTTTATGTATGTAAATTGTACTTCAATGATGCTGATTTTTTTTTTAATGTCATGATCTGATTGGAAATTCCTTAAGCTGGAGTCACTCTAAAAAGTCACTCAATAAAGATTAAAAAAAAAGTAGGGACGCCTGGGTGGCTCAGTTGGTTAAGCGGCTGCCTTCGGCTCAGGTCATGATCCCAGCGTCCTGGGATCGAGTCCCACATCGGGCTCCTTGCTCTGCAGGGAGCCTGCTTCTCCCTCTGCCACTCTGTCTGCCTGTGCTCGCTCTCTCTCTCTCTCTCTGACAAATAAATAAATAAAATCTTTAAAAAAAAAAAGATTAAAAAAAAGTAAATGCTCAAGAATGAATTATGTCTTGCTACAGTTAGATCATTCCATGGGATCTAGAAATTTAAAGATCAGGGCAAGCTTCGTGGGCGCAGGAGACCTGCACTGTCCCACAGAGCCCTGTACTCAGACGGATGCCACCCTAGGGTTAATGATATGCCGTTGCCATCCATCTTGAAACACTTAATGATTTTATCTTTGAACTTGTATTTTGCATGTGGAGGAGATAAGGCAGCATGCGTGTGAGCAGGGAAGAGGCGTGCACCGTGTGTGTCCGGAGTTCTTTGCCCCCCATTGGCTTATAGCATGTAGCACTCCTGACATCCGTGAGCATAGAATTCCAGAGTGTGGGAGTTCATTGCCATGCGTGGGAGCTCAGCCAGGCTCTGAGGGAGCACAAGGCAAGCCTGTTACTCGTACAACAAATAGGGGGAGGGAAGGGAAATGGCAGCCCCCAAGAGGCTTGTCGAAATAGAACTTGCTTCCAGTGCAGAAAGAAGGCAGTTGCATTCTAAGAAGTGGGAACAACCAAGAAACTCTGTCATATCCTTTCTGACTTGTCTTAGTTCCTTCCCTGTGCGAGCCAAGCACTTCTGCTGGAGGGAAAGAGAGCAGTTCCTAGGACCTCTTCCTTGCAGTCCTTTCTCAGCCATCAGGAACTGAAGGTAAGGAGTGTTGACAGAATGTACACGTACCAGCAAGTGAAATGAAAACTGTGGGGTTAGTCCTGTGAGGTATTTCCGCTATTCTAAGGAAATATATACGCACGTCAGAGCTACAAAACACTAATTGTGTTTCTGTGATTCCCCGCAAGGTAAACGCTCTTACATTTGCACTTAGAGCTGGCATTGCAAAATATAAAGATGAACGGTAAAATTCATACTGATGATTTCACATTTTAATGTTTCTTTACTTAGAAGGACGTTAAATTAAGTGGCAAATTAAAAAACATCATGACAAGCTGAAACACTGTGGAGGAAAGATACAGCTGTGATGTTAGAGCACCTTACAGCACTCTTTTCCTGCTTTTTTGGAACAAGGGGTCCCCATTCTCATTTCACATGGGGCCTCACAAACGTGAAACCAGCCATATGAAAAATAACCATTCAACCTCACCATTTTATGTATGAAAAAGCTGAGACTGGAAAAGATTGTGACTGGCCCAAGGTCACAGTTAGAGCAGACCTGGTTCTATAGCCCAAGGCCATGACTTCCAGGCCAGGGTGCTTTCTGTCATTCCTGCAGCTGTCAGGGGAAAAAAAAAAGTTGGCTTAAAACTGGGGATTTCTATACAGTATTTCAATCCAGCAAGTTCAAAGAATGCCCAAATTAGACACATTTGCTTCAAATGGATCTCAGAGGCTTTGAAGATGGCATTGTGGCATTTTGTTTAAAGCAAGTAAGCATATTTTCTGAGCCTTGAATTTCTCCCTGTCACCAAAGAGCTTAAATAGATGATAAGTACAGCATAGAGCGTATTCGTGGCAAACCATTAAGGCTAAATGTCTATTTGTAAAGCCGGCTGGTTTCCAGTTGAAAGTTTCTTTAAAAGAGGAAAATGCATATGCTGCATTTAAATGTGGATAGAGGAGGGCCTAAGCCCTGCCCCCTGGAGTATTTAAAGGTGGGTACCCACCAGGGAAACAAAGATCAGCTGACCACACGGACAGCAAGAGACAAGACTTGCTTCTCCTTTGATGTGAGTCAGAGACAGAGGAGAAAATAGGACCTGCCCTCTATTTTTTTAATTCAAAAGTAGTAATTATAGGAAACCAGTTCTTAACCATCTTCAGGCTAACCTTTACTTAGAATCACTAGATGTGATATGCAAAAATAAATAAAATAAAAACCCAAGTCCATCTAGTTTGAGTTTAAAAGACTCTCCTTGGTTCAAGGTGTGTTGCTGATCAAATCTCCATGTAGACTTTAACGCTCTGAGTCCCATCCCGATGTGGTTTGTTCATTCCTCATCCTCTAGCTTCCCTTCTTCCTCTCTGTCCTTTCCCTCTCAGTGTCACAGAACTCATTGTCAGCTCCTACAAAGTGGCAGGGAAAGTAAACACTGAGGGTCACAGTCTGGGATGGGAAGAGGGAAGTGACGATCATAATGACCATAGCTAATATTTACTGAAGGCCTGCTATTTGCTGAGGCACTGCACCAAGAGCTCTACAGTCATTATCTCAGTGATCTACGCAACAGTTCTATGGCAGAGGATTATATGACTTTAAGATGAGGATACAAAAACCACAGAGAGATAAGTATCTTGCCCTCTAGGTCGCACAAAATCTGGAATCCAAAACCAAGTTGACATCAGTTAAGATACTAAGACGTCTGTGCATTTATTTTCCCCTTGACCCCCAGCTTCTATCTTCTTATTCTCCCCCCCCCCCAATACTGCCCATCAGGATAGCTGTTCGTCCAGGAGCACAAGTATAGATAGTGATATCTGGAAAACAATTTACCCACAGTCACTTCAGGCATGGGAATTAGAAAAAAGCACCCTCCTCTGAGCTGACACAGAATGAGCTGAATTGACTCTTAATCTTCTGGACCATCTTAGTCAGGCCACGACTTCCACAGTGCACATGGAGCTTGCCACCGTCATTCTGAAGGGAGGTCATTTGAATGTCCGGTCATTTTGAAGGACAGTGACATGATTATACTTCATGTGATTACACATGGACTCTCCTATGTTCCAGCAAGGACAAACACATCCTTAAAAGGAAATAGAAGATCATTCAACAAATTAGTAGGCTTCTTTCTGCAGTCCGTTCTCTGAGCTCTAACTCCCAGGAGATGGTCTGAATAAAGACCAGGGAGTTGGGTGCTGTGGAAAAGACTCATTAAACTCAGTAGCACTTAATAGGCAGACATGCAGGGGAAAGCTCCACGTGTCTTCTACACTAAAACTCCTGAGCAGGCACAGAGCACAACCATTAGGGAAATAAATCAAATCAATAACAAGTTGGTCTGAACACAATTGAAGCCAGTGGGTAAAGAGAAGAACTGGGTCTCTTTTCAAAACAATGGCCTCATGATCATTCTCCTTCCATCTGACCACAAACCAGGATGCATTCAACTTCTCTGCATCTCCATGTAGCCATTAATGTAGAAAACTGAGTCATTACCTTTGTTGTGGGAGAAGTCCTCATTACTGAGTCTCTAGAAATTACAGCAGGGAATCAAACCCTCTGTTTCATTGATAGGACAAAAAAAAAAAAAGAAGAAGAAGAAGAAAAGAAAAAGAAAAAAACCTAGTCATTTGGTATGGCTCAGAATTCTAACATTTCCAAACATGTACAATACACATTTTCATTTCAAAGGCAGATTGTCAAGATTCATTATATTACATTATATTAGAATCTTGATTTTTCAAGAAATATTAAATCATTTATTGAAGAGACTGTCTTTTTTCCACTGGATATTTTTTCCTGTTTTGTCAAAGATTATTTGACCATAGAGTTGAGGGTCCATATCTGGGCTCTCTACTCTGTTCCACTGGTCCATGTGTCTGTTTTTATGCCAGTACCATGCTGTCTTGGTGATCACAGCTTTGTAGTAAAGCTTGAAATCAGGTAACGTGATGCCACCAGTTTTATTTTTGTTTTTCAACATTTCCTTAGCAATTCGGGGTCTCTTCTGATTCCATACAAATTTTAGTATTATTTGCTCCAGCTCTTTGAAAAATACTGGTGGAATTTTGATTGGAATGGCATTAAAAGTATAGATTGCTCTGGGCAGTATAGACATTTTAACGATGTTTATTCTTCCCATCCATCATCTAGCCATCAGGGAGATTCAAATCAAAACCACATTGAGATACCACCTTACACCAGTTAGAATGGCCAAAATTAGCAAGACAGGAAACAACATGTGTTGGAGAGGATGTGGAGAAAGGGGAACCCTCTTACACTGTTGGTGGGAATGCAAACTGGTGCAGCCACTTTGGAGAACAGTGTGGAGATTCCTCAGGAAATTAAAAATAGATGTTCCCTATGACCCTGCAATTGCACTGCTGGGTATTTACCCCAAAGATACAGATGTAGTGAAAAGAAGGGCCATCTGTACCCCAATGTTTATAGCAGCAATGGCCACGGTCGCCAAACTGTGGAAAGAACCAAGATGCCCTTCAACGGATGAATGGATAAGGAAGATGTGGTCCATATACACTATGGAGTATTATGCCTCCATCAGAAAGGACGAATACCCAACTTTTGTAGCAACATGGACAGGACTGGAAGAGATTATGCTGAGTGAAATAAGTCAAACAGAGAAAGTCAAGTATCATATGGTTTCACTTATTGGTGGAGCATAACAAATAATATAGAGGACAAGGGGAGATGGAGAGGAGAAGGGAGTTGAGGGAAATTGGAAGGGGAGGTGAACCATGAGAGACTATGGACTCTGAAAAACAACCTGAGGGTTTTGAAGGGGCGGGGTGGGAGGGTGGGGGAACCAGGTGGTGGGTATTAGGGAGGGCACAGATTGCATGGAGCACTGGGTGTGGTGAAAAAACAATGAATACTGTTACGCTGAAAATAAATAAAAAATTAAAAAAAAAAAAAAGAAATATTAAATCAAGGTAGGTTATCATGCTATGAAAATTTGGCTGAGTGTAAAATCAGTGCTCCAGATCCACCGTGGACTTTAGAAAGTTTCCTACCAGAATTATCTTTATCAAACCAGCTCTAGGAGGCTGAGTTTTAGGGACCCACCTAATAACAATGGCTGCCATTTTGAACGACATAAACTTGGACTGTGTGCCTCAAATCAGAAAAGACTCCAGTGAACTCTCAGTCTTGCTAGTCTTCAAGAACAGGATACTAGAGCTATGATTTAGTTTGAAGTGCGTGTGGGGAGAATCCATGGCGGGAATCCGAGCCTCAGATAATGCAAAGTCAACCCTGCTACTAATAGGAAGTCACCTCAGTGGCAGCAAATGTCCTGAAGTAGCAAGTTTCTTTGAGGAGATACTGTGCTAAGATTAGAGAAAAAAACGTTTGTAAGAAAAGGAAGCAAATGTCAAACAGATAGCAGATTTGTTTTCAGGATTATGTAAAGCACAAAAATGAAAGGACTTCCACTGTGCAGTGTTGTCATGGCTACCTGATCTCTTATCAAAAAGAAGAATCGAGCAGAGAAGGGAAACCTAGAAGGGGCAGTAACCAGAGAGGCCTGCGTGGCCACAAGCCCTTTTCATCCAATTGAGCTTGTTTATGAGGGTATAAAATAGAGGATGACATTTTGCTGCTCTAGATAATTTTTAAAGGACCTTATTTTGCTACGCAGAAGAAGGTCTGCGTTTTGCTGTGATTTTGCAAACATGAAAGCACGAGAGTTAAAACATCATTGTTCACAAAGATTTCTAAATGAATGGGGGGGGGAAGGGGGAAGCACATATCTTGAAAATTTCCTCTCAACGCACCTCCCCCCAAAGAATCCCTTCCCAAATTGCAACGTGAGAGTGTAGGTTGAGTCATTTCTTGAGAAAGCTGCCTTCTTCTCCTCCAAAATATTTTAGAGGATTTTATTTGGAGGTCATCAGTTTAAAAAAGAAATGGGCAAATTATTTTTAGAGATTAAAAAGAAAATCCCTTTGGTGTCTCCTTCATAGTTAGCATAGAGCGCTAATAGTATAAATAGCATGGAGTGCTAGAAGCATTTCCCACCAGCTCCACCTGCTTCTATAAATGCCTAACCCTCCCAAACCCTTGTCCTGGAAAAACAGAGACTGCCGATTGCTTTCCGAGTAACAGTCCAGTCCTCGACACACATAGCAACAGCTTGCAAAGTGCCCTTACCTGCAATGACAGGTAGTTGGAATGTGCATAAAGCCATGAGCCTGCGGAGACTCTGCTGAGAAGAATGAGAAATTTGACCCGTATTTATTCCATCTACTTGAAGAAGGAACACAGAGCAGTAAAAGTCAGCATTTCTGTAACAGCTCAATCTTTGAACTACTTCCATTTGTCACTTCCCCCAGTAGAAAGACACTAAGCCCAACGGACTGAACCTTGCACAGGGGGCAAAGAAGACTGGGACCCACGGTCACTTAGACTTCTCTGGCAAAGAAATGACAGGAATCAACTTTTTCAAGGTCCTAGTTTGAGCTGGATATTGTACCATGCACTACATATGTAATACGGTATGAAATGCAAAAAACATTCCTGTGGAATCGTGTCCTCCTTTATATGAGGGCACTAAGCCTCAGCAGAAATAGGGAACTTGCTCTAAGTCACAGAGATCTCACTTCTAAACTCGCTTATTACAACCCCCTACACCAGACAGGGCAGGGCACCAGAGCTTCTCCCCCAGATTAGTTCCACTTCCTGTGAAATGTTTTGGAAATTTGCACCATTCATTTAGCACTCTAGTCATTTACAAATGGACATGCAGATTGTTTTAAGTTACATTATTTATATCCCTCTTTTATATGATAGTTGGGATCTCAAATTTATTTTTTACTCTGTGTGTAGTTAGGTTACACTATCTGAAAATTTCATTTCAGAAAAGGAAAGAGGCATCTCAGAATATGTGTTCTATAAAGAGAGGCTTTGAGTCAGAGAAGCCTGGGAGCACGGCACTACCTCCTTGTGCCCAGATTAACGGAGAGTCGAGTCTCATTTTTCTCTAAAATTTGGGACATAGAAGCATTTCTCAAGTCTAAAGTGAAGTTATTATTATTGGAGCACAACTGTAAAGTTTCTTGAAATAAACTAAACGTATTTCTAAATAGTCAGTGACAGGGGAGAGGAAAGGAAAATCCAAATTCATTTGTAAGGATAAGTTTCCTTTTCACTGGAAAGTCCATTGTTTTTACACTAACTACTCACCCCTCAAATGCTTCTTTGGGGTCAGTAGCAAGCGTAGGAGTGAGAGGGCAGACTGCTCAGGGAAGTGGCCATTACAGTGCTGGTGCTACGCCTGAGCTGAACAGAAGAGATGATTTCCAGGGCTTACTAGCTGATAATTGGAAGTTTGTACCTCTTTATCCCCTTTATCTATTTCACCCACCCTCCCCATCCCACATCCCTGCTGGTAACTACAAGTTTGTTCTCTATATTTAAGGGTCTATTTGTTTTTTTGTTTGTTTGGTTTTTTTTTTTTAATTCCATATATAGGTGAAACCATATGGTATTTGTTTTTCTCTGTCTGACTTATTTCACTTAGCATCATACCCTCTAGGTCTTCCCATGTTGTGCCAAACGGCAAGATTTCATTCTTTTTTTCATGGCTGAGAAATACTCCATCACACACACACACACACACACACACACACCACCTCTTCTTTATCATGGATATGAAAAGTACAGTGTTGAGAATATAGTCAGTATTAGTGTGATAATGTTGTATCGTGGCAGATGGTGACTTATTGTGGTGGGCTTTGAGCAATGTATGGAATTGTCCAATCATTGTTCTGTACCTGGAACTGATATAACATTCTATGTCAACTATACTTCAGTAATTAAAAAAGAGAGATCCATAAGCCTTCATATAGCCACTGGAAAAATGGGACAAGAAGCAGCTGCTTATTCTTGTATCTAAGAATCTATCTTATGTGACTAAAGCCATGAGAAGGAAATCTCCAGGTTATTTTACTTGAAAAGTCTCCAGAATTCTAGCATATTCTCTGGGATATACCTCCTCCATAAAAATGCAAACTTTGGGCTACTTTCAAGGAGCAAGTGGGGCAGTCGGCCCAGTCGATTAAACATCTGACTCTTGGGGCACCTGGGTGGCTCAGTGGGTTAAAGCCTCTGCCTTCAGCTCAGTTCATGATCCCAGGGTCCTGGGATCGAGCCCCACACTGGGCTCTCTGCTCAGCAGGGAGCCTGCTTCCCGCCCCCCTCTGCCTGCCTCTCTGCCTACTTGTGATCTCTCTCTCTGTGTCAAATAAATAAATTAATCTTTTTAAAAAAATTTGACTCTTGGTTTCAGTTCAGGTCATGGTCTCCCAGCCAAGGGATAGGGCCCCACTTCGGGCTCCACACTCAACTCGGAGTCTGCTTCAGATTCTCTCTCCCTCTCCCTCTACATCTCCCTTCACTCATGCTCATTCTCTCTCTCTAAAATAAATAAATAAAATCTTTTTAAAAAAGGAGCAAGAACGTCCAACTAACTCACCTATTTGATACTGCCCCTGCCTCCCACTCTTGCAAAGAAGAGTGAAGAGAATACCAGAAATAATAAATTCTTTTCTGTTTTTCTTCTGTCATTTTGGATCTAATACCTTTCAACAAGTGCCCTTACTCAACATGTATACAATATAAAAAGAAATCGCAGGATTCCTCTAGAACCAATTGACTTCTCAAAGTTTATTTCTTTTGATAAGAAACCATGTTTTAATGGAGAGAAGAAACTTTAGGGTAGGAAGCTGAGGTTTCAAATTTTATTCAGGCTGTATTTTTACTAAAAACACTTTTTTCTTTATAGAATACTAAAAGATTAAATTTCATATTTCAAATCCTATGAAGACCTAAGATCCAAGTCCAACATTAAATGTGTGTTTGACCCCATCTCCTCCTTACATTAATAATACAGCTTATGCATAAATATGAGAGAACTAAGAACAGCTACATAGAGGCACCCACTAGCAGTAGGAATGTGTGGAACTTACAGCTACATGCTGTCGAATGAATTCTAATATTTTGAGCACATACAAATAAGAAAGAATATTAGAAATAAAACATGGACCACAATTAGTCATGCAAATGACATTAATCTTCAGTATGTCTCCGTTTTATACAATTACAGATGACAGACCATTGTTCTGGGTTCTATCCTTACAGAGTAAAATCTAAGTACTTAAAACTGAAATACACAAGATGTACAATCCTTTATACTGAGGAGTTTTTAAAATAAACTTCTCATTTTCCATAAGAGAAGCAATAAGAAAATGTAGGTTACATAAAAACCCTGACCTGTTACATTTTTAAGGGATTTAATTAGGATAGCCACATTTTACTGTCAGTAGAAAAATCTTCTTAGGTCCCCCAGGCAGATTTTGGATAAGCAAGTATCAATTGCAGGGTGCTCCAATGATGTTGCTAGAATCTAAAGAAGGTCTGCGTAATGAAAATTGTCTTATCTAAATGACCCTTACAAAACACTTCTTCTGCTAAGAATTCTCTTCTCTGAAACTGAGAAGCCTAAAGGTCAAAATCTATTTGGCCTCAAAAACTACTAGAGTGGACCCCAAACCAGGTCTATGAAAAAGTTCTTTAATATAGATCCCTGTGGTACATGAATGAAATACAGTGAAGATTGTAGAACTTGGATGTTGTATAATTCAGTTCTCTCCAATTTAAACCTGGGTACCTATCAGTATCTCTTGTTTTATTTTACCACCATTCCTTCTCACATTCATATTATCCTTAGTTGTTACTCCTGTGTTTGAACAAACTGAAGCATAAAGTGGTCAAAATGATCTACCCTAAATGACAAAACAAGCCATTCACTGCAGAAACCTGCTAAATAGTAATCTTTTGATTAATTAAGGAGGATCTCTTGAACTTCATGAATCCCTTGAACTTCATGAGTTCACAACCATGAAAAACCATGTTTGTCTTTGCTTTCCTGCAAATGCTCCCTCTATTTTCTGGTTGCAAAACTATGCAGATTCAAGAATATGAAGATTGAGGTACAAAATAATGAAACCAAGTATCCCATGTGGCTCATGTACACTTAGTTCTTATAGAACATTCATGTTATACTTAGATAAAGCTAATAAACAAGACTAATCTGGCAATCAGCATTATGACCAGTACCCATGCCCCCAAGTACAGCCAAACTTTTCTATATTCTTACCACTCATCCAAAAAGTAAAGCTTTCATGAGAATATTTGGTTGCCTTACAAACGCCATGTCTTCCGACTTGACTTTGCTTATTTCCAAAATAAAATGTCGATATTAGCGCTAATATCCAGTATCCAGTCTCCTTTCTGGTCTTTTCTTCTTCCATTCTTGCCACATCTTACCCCTGTACTTGTCCTTGAGCAGTTAATGAAATTGCCCACTTAGCCCCAGGTTAAGCATTAAGAATGTAAAGCTGAGGAAAATCTGTGACTTGGGGTCTGAGATTATTTGCTGGGATGACCAGCAGAATTTTCATGCTGAAGAGGAAGAAAGGTGCCTCAAGGAAGAGTTCAGCAACATTGGCTTTGGATACTTAGGATATGATGAGTGTTGGGTCCAAGGAATGGAAGAAGACACAACAGGACCAGCATCACAGCCAAGCAAGACAATACTACTACTACTATTACAGCTACTAATAACATTATTGCTAATAATAATTTCATTTGATGCTTCAGAAATCATATGCCTTCAACAGCAAAGCATAATTATCTCAGGTGTAAGACAATTTCAAGGTCAAGAGAGGCTTCTGCACTTTCTGAGTAAATATCCACCAATGTTCTTGGTATTACAGGCAATTCCTTTAACACAGGGACAAAGTTTATTTTCCCTCACCACAATTAGAGATAAAAGCCTTGAAAATGTAAATATGTAGGAAAGGTGACACACTGGTATTGATTTGCTTTAGTCAACGTGCAAATGATGGTATCAGGAGCTTTCTTGGTTCCCTACTCTGCTCTGCTTCCTGAAATAAGAATTTATAATAAGTATTTTTGGCATCTGTCCTTCCATATGCTCCCTTCTGAACCTCGATCCATCAATAACCCCTCTGCTTTCTGGTATTGTCAACTGTCCTAGACACTGAGGATATCACAGTGGATAAAACAGGCAAAAGTCCTTACCCCAATAAGGGAGAGAAAGCACAGAATCAGAAGTGATGCCTCAAGTAAAAAATGCTCTAATTTTAAGTAGAATGGTTGGTGTCACACTTAGAAAATAGCATTTAAACAAAAACTTGAAGGAGACAAGGGGATGAACATTCCAGGCAGGAAAAAACAAGTAAAAAGGCCCTGAGGTGTGACACACCTGGAACAGCATGTGTGTGCCCAAGGTATATCAAGGGCCCAATGAAAGGAGATCAGTGAGGTCTTATAGGTCATGGCAACGGGCTTTTATTCTGAGTGAGCTGGGAAGCCACTGGGGGTTTTGACCAGGGGAGTGATGTGATCTGGATTATACCCAGCATCTTGGTTGCTGTTCTGATACTAGGTTAAGGGCAGAAGGGTAGAAGTAGAGAGTAGTTAGGAGGCTGATGTAGCAAATCCAGGTAAAAGATGATGGTGGTCTGGAAAGGCCCTCGTCTCTAGGGAGTTGGCAGTGGAGGTGGTAGGAAGTAACCAGATTCTGGCTCTATTTTGAATGCTAACTAGACATCCAAGCGGAGACATTGAATGTGCAGTTGGACATACAGTCTGTAGTTCTGGGGAGAGGTCCAAGTCATGAGATAGGGTGCAAGCTGTACAGAAAAAAGACAAGAGGACTGATGATTGGAGGTCAAGTGAGGAAAGTACGTCAAGAGATAGGGGTGATCACATGTGTCAAATGCTGCATTTATGTCACAGAAAATGAGGACTGTTCATTGACCTTAGTTTAGCCATCTAAGGTCTTTGAGAACTTTGACAGGGAACTTTCAAAAGAACAGGTGAGCATAGCCCTCCATCCCGCCACTCCTCACAGGAATTAATCAAGGAGAAAATGAGAGAGGAGAAATTAGAGACAACTAATACGGAAACCTCTTTCAAGCTGTTTCGTTGAGAATGGAGGGGGGAAACCAGGCAATGGCTTGAATGGGGGAAATGAGTTCAAAAGATTTTTGTTTGGTCAGTATTTTGTCTGTTTTCAAGATGAGAGAAATCTTAGTGGGTTTGTGTGCTGACAGACAAGATCCAGTAGAAAGGAAAAATTCATCAGATTAGAGAAAATTGCTGGAGCTATGTCCTTGAGGAGACAGAGTGACAGGATTGAATGGAAGTAAAGGAATTAACTTTAGCCAGGAGTATGGACAACAGCCCACATTTTCCACTGGCTCCTTCCCCTTAGCCTCCTTTAGCATCTATCAGCTCCCCTATTACAAAACTAAACAAACTCCAATTGTGTCTACCTGTGCCCTCCATCTCTCCTTCCTCCCCTTAAAGGTCTAGTATCTTTAAAACATTGTCTATACTTGCTCTCTTCCCTTAGCTCCCTCTCACTTAGCCTGAGACAAGCTGACTCTGCCACCAACAGCCCCTGAATTGCCTATTTCAATGAACTATTTTCTATTTTACCAAATCCCTCTCACCATGATCTGCTTCCGTTTTAAAAATCCTTGCTCTCTACTATATGGTGTACCTCTATCCTTTGCCTACCATGCGGGCCCTCTCCCCAGGCTCCTGTTCCTCTACTGGAACAAGGGTTCTACTGGGCTTTTTGGCCATCTACCCATTTGAGAAGGGAATATCACTTATCCAAATTCATAGTTTCTACACAAGGAAAACTAGGAGATTTGTCTTGAAGCTGAGCTTACAGAGTAGGTTAGCTATTTTTATTTGCAGTCTCTATTTAGAATGGCTTGTTGGGTGCAGATGTAGGTTCTCAGAGGCCTTAACCTCCCCACCTCCAGCCATCCCTTGCTCTTCTGGGGTCAGGGCTTCAATTGCCACTGACATGAGGGATATTCTACCCAACAAGTACTAAAGGGGTACTAAAAGTTCGCTATCTTTTCAAAGGTCAAAGAAATATTTGAGAAGGAATGGAAAGGATGAAGAGAAAGAATAAGGAAGAAGGGGAAATTGAACAAGGAAATGTTTGATAATCATGCCAAATAGTCATCAGCAATTTAACTCATATGATTATCCACGTAATAATATATTGCACACAAAATATTTTGATATATGTTTATATGATGTGGAGAGGAGCTTCTAAAAGTAAGAGTGTTTAGAAACTACCAAACAATTATTTACTGATAATTCAACCCAAAACTTCCTGAGCTCCATACTCTCCTTTCTAATTGCCTACTACACACAGTCACCTCAGTGGCCATAGGAATCTCAAATACAATGCATCCCAAAATAAAATCCTCTTTCTTCCCAAATGTGCAGTAGAAATAACATGGGTTTGGGTATCAACCAATTTTCTAGGTTCAAATTTCAACTCTGAGTTAGTCGTGTTGTGGAAAATAAGAATTTAAAATAGGACTTTGTCATTTACTAAGAATTGCAGGGCAGGAAGGCAAAGAAAAGAGTGCTCACCAGCCAGAGGCGTAAGCACATGGGTGCAACAAAGTCTTGGAAAGGGCTGTGATAGAATGATGTCAGGTTGAAGTGAAGAACCAGGAAAGGAAAGGTCAAGGTTGTCTTTGGCAAGGGAACAGGAGAGCCTTCTCAGGAAGGGTTAACGATGGCGCTGCATCTAGAACAGGAGATGCTGTGCATCCCAGGGCATGGCTAGACAGGGCAAGGCAGAGAAGATTAGCATGAACTAACAGGGTCACCTGGGGCCACCAGCAGATTTCTGGGCACAATAGAGGAGGTAAGGAGAGGAACTTGGGTTGGATCAAGGATCCTTGTTTACCAGGAGCTACTATTGCACTTCTGTGCTGAAGACAATGGAAAGTCACAGAGGGAATTTAAGCAGGGGACAAGTATGACCTGATTTACATTTGAGAAAAATAACTTTGGTAGCCATGAGGGGTATAAATTAGAACCAGATTGGAATGGAGAGAATCCTAATAGAGGATTGCAAACATGCAGGCCAGAGATGATGATGTTGAATTAAGACAAAGCAGTGTGAAGGAAAGGGAGGAAGCGTTAGGAAGGTGTGAAAGGGTAAACTCATGATCATCAATGGATGCTGGGCATCAGAGGTGTGGGGAATGTCCCCGGCATTGTTGGAGACAGGGATCTCTCCCTTAGAGGCTCATTTGATTACTGAGTGAACTAAACGAAATCATGTATGCCTGGCACATAGTAGAAGTGCAAGAAATATTATTTCCCCTCATTATTCTCCCTTGTTACTGGCACCATTACCTATCCAGTGGCTGAAGCCAGAAATATGAGAGTAATTCTAGTCTCTTCTGTCCTTTGCCCTTCACAACCATCCACCCAAAGCAGATGACACTGAGTGAGGAAAGGGGAAGGTCAAAAGATCAAAAGTCGGGAAGTAATCCTCACAGAGTTTACAGTTTGCCTCTTACCTGGATTTACTTTTGGGAAAAGCAGGCAAACAGAAACTCAGGTGAAAGGTGTTCTGGGACTCACCCACCTTCAGGGCTTACAGCCAGATGAGCGCTTCTTAAAGCAATCTCCACCCTCCCTACCGCCACCTAAATGGCCATCCTGCCTAGTTCTCTTCTTTTCCCAGCCCTCATTCATGGCTTCCATTATCAAGTGCTTGGCTGGCAGCCGAGACTGGAAATGAGTCTGAAAGATTATACATGCCCTCCCCAAGGGAAATGGCTATTAAACTAGATTGCAAACAGAAATCAATATAGTTTGGAACTCAATATTTTTTGAGGAGAGGGTCTTTTATTTTTGTAAATAATAAGAGCTGGAAAAGGCAAACCTATAGGGACAGAAAACAAGTCCATGATGGCCAGGGCCTAGGGTTGGAGGGTAAAGGCCTATGTGTGTGTGATAAGTGTGACATCATACCTTTGGATGTGATAGAAATGTTCTATAGCTTGGTTGTGACGTTGATTACATGACCGCCATGTTTTTTCCAACGTCATGGAACTGTACACTGCAAAGCATAAATTTGACCGTATGTAAAGTATACCTCAGTAAACCCAACTTTAAATAACAGACAAATGAACAAATGAACAAATGAAGAAACAAACACATAAATATGTAGGCAGTAAGGACTCAGTAAATGCTTTCACAGTGATAATAAGGGATGGTGGTAAGGTATTAACTGAAAAATGCTGCAGATATTACTCCTTCCTTGAATGTTTGCATTTTAATAAAGAACTCTAAAGTTAAAAAAGAAAGAAAGAGAGAAAGAAAGAAAGAAAGAAAGGGAAAGAAAAAAGAAAGGCCTTCACAGCCCAAAGAAGTTAGTCTCCAATAGGATACATCTTTTTCAAATGCACAGTATTTTACTACAATCTGGAGAGTTCTAGATGAAAGGAAAAGCCAGTAGGTGAGTCAGGAGGCAGGAATGTGGAGACTATGACTGTCTCAAAATTTACAGACCACAGAAAGGAGGTATTTTCTCTAAGTAAAGTCACCCTCCCTCTACCATTTATCCATCATTTCCATCAGAGGCCTGACATACCCTGGGTGATAATCCTGGTCCAGGATATCAGATTCTTACTGAAAAAACAATTCATATTTACCAGAAGTAGCAAGATACTACATCTCAATGCAGATTGGACAACAAGCATCAGTCCCAGGGAACTGCAAGAGAGGCTATTGAAAGTCAATCTAGGCTGCCCTACCCCTCACAGGCCAAGCCAAATGGTGGCTTTGAACTAACCAACTTTCTCTTCTCAGGTGAGTTGCCAGTCAGGTGGCAGAGGATTGGAACTGATTTTAGCCTCATTCTGCCACTAGAGTCTCCTGAGAACCAGGGGAACCATCCAGAGGTCTTTGAAAGGGAAATTCTGTCTGTGTTTCTCTAGGAATCACTTACCAATCTGGTAATGCGAAGGCACCTTACTTTTCTTTTTAATTCAAATGTCCTCATCCGACAGGACAAAAGATCCTCTCTTACAAACCATTCCCAGAGTAACTTCTTTCTAAGTAATTTCCCAAAGTAACTTCTAAGTAATTCGAAGCCCCAAATGTCAAATTCTTGATTTTTCTGCCACCCCAGGCACTTCTCCCTGCCTCATTTTCCCTGAGCACATGTGAGCCCCTGTTTGAACCAATGCAATAGTTTCTGTCACCCTTGGCAGTCAAAAATGGAGGAATCAGAAGAGGGAGACATCTCACTTTCCACTGGTTGCCCCTGACACTCCACCCTGGTGACTGGTGGGGAAGGT
The DNA here is from genome assembly GCF_963455335.1 of Martes martes. Lineage (NCBI taxonomy): Eukaryota > Metazoa > Chordata > Mammalia > Carnivora > Mustelidae > Martes > Martes martes. The sequence goes on from NC_137890.1 coordinate 58,801,491, forward strand.
GGGTACTGATTGTTCATCATAGTGATTGTTGAGTTGTTCATCAATGTGTCCAGAACTATCTATTCTTCATCCTCCCTGGGTTGCAGGTTCAGGGGAAGGCAACATTTGACCACTGTGCTGGAAGGGAGGTGACAGTGACAGGAGCCATGGTGGCCTCCTCTCCTTGTCCATTGGGCTGAGGTGTCTGGGAGGTCCAGGAGCAAGAGCAACTCTCACACACCCCAATCGGCTGCTCCAAAGATAGTTATTAGCCAGGTCACTCCACTTCTGTCCCCATCCTACTCCTCCAAAATTAAACCCTTAGATCTGCTGCCTCCAACTTTGTTTCCCTGATACAGCCCTTTTGGGGCTTTTTGAATCCTCCCCTCCTCCCCATGTCCAACAACAACAAACACAAGACTCAACCTGTTAATTGTTTCCTTCCTACCAAGAAGGCAACCAGTTGACTACACCTGCTGAGATTGTAACAACTTGTGCCTGCAGAGCTGATGAAAGTGTTCTACCTCTTTTGAAGTTCAGTGAGAGGTAATTTTTACCGAGAGCTAACTATGGGGCCAGGCATCACGCTAACCTCAGTAATGTCAGTTAATCCATGTAAGGGAGCTAGCAGTTATTGATAGACCTGGCTGGGATCAAAATCCATGACTTGCTCATAACCACAACCACACTAGACTTTGCACTAAATGGGGTCATCAGTTCTTTCTGCTCCACCCCACCCACAACCCCAGCCTATTGTGCTTAATTAAGCAGGATCCAATGAAGGAGAACATCACAAAGTACTTTATAGTCTGAAGGATTTCAGAAACTCTTCCAGAAAGTTCTGTTGTCTGCCCAGTCAAAAGGACCTACAAAATCAAGGAAATAAACATGTGTAAGAAGGTTTAAAGCAGGTTAAAGACTATTGAACTCTGCAGCCCAAGTTCTTTATTTTTATTCTTTGAAGTCATTAGAAATATAATGCTTTCGATGTTTTATCATAGTGTAAAAATTTGGCAGAGTAATAATGTGAATGTTGTGTTAGGCATATTTAAAGTAATACATTTCCTGATTATAAAATTTAAATGTTCCCATTGTAGAACCTTTGAAAAATAGAAAAGAATTAAAATAAACATGAATCTTACGTATATTTCCATCACCTATAGGAAACCTGGTAAAAATATTGGTGAGTTTCCTCTCTCTATAAATATGAATATATTTTCAAAGTGGGATGCCCGAGATATTAAAATATATAAACCTGGGTGTTCACTGAATATTATCTTAGCCAACATCTTTCCATATATTTTTTAAATTACCATCTTTAATGACCGCAAATTATTCAATAAGTGATAATTTATTTAACCATCTCCCTAAAGTTGGAACCTAAGAGTTTTTCCCTACTATAAGAAATACTGTCTCTCACATTACTTTCCCAAGATTGTTTACTGGAAGTGAAATGGTGAAGAGAACTTTTTTTTTTAAGATTTTATCTATTTATTTGACACAGAGAGAGAGATCACAAGTAGGCAGAGAGGCAGGCAGAGAAAGGGGGGAAGCAGGCTCCCTGCTGAGCAGAGAACCCGATGTGGGGCTCGATCCCAGGACCCTGGGATCATGACCTGAGCTGAAGGCAGAGGTTTAACCCACTGAGCCACCCAGGCGCCCCTGAGGAGAACTTTTTAAAGCTCTTAAAACATTTATTCCTATAAACAATTTAATGATTCTAAGTAGTTCTTTATATAGATGACTGAAAGAAAATGTTGAAATGAAATTGTATGAAATATGTCCTTGTTAGCATTGTATGGCTAAAACCGTTTTGGTAAAATTGTCACCTTGACTTGAATGAATAAATCTTAAAAAAAAAAGAAGAAGGAGGAGGAGGAGGAGGAGGAGAAGGAGAAGAAGAAGAAGAAAGGGGTGCCTGGGTGACTCAATTGGTTAAGCATCTGGCTTCGGCTCAGGTCATGATCCCAGGGTCCTGGGATCGAGCCCTGGGTTGGACTCCCTGCTTGGCAGGATGCCTGCTTCTTCCTCACTGACTCCCCCTGCCTGTGTTCCCTCTCTCGCTGTGTCTCTCTCTGTGGAATAAATAAATAAATAAAATCTTTTTTAAAAAAAGAAGAAGAAAAGAAAACAGCTGGAAATAATATCTACCTTTGTGGAGTAGTAGATGTTTAAGGCTTCAAAAATCTTGGGAGCATTTGTTATGACTGAAGATAAAGTATATAGGAATTAGAAAAAAAAGAGATCTTTCTCTAAAATTAAGAATTTGATAATAAGCAAGAGAATGTTGAATTTGAAGCGAATGTTAAATTTAAAGAGATTCTTGAATCTTTGATTCATTAGTTTCTAAAAGCTTTTTAAGATGTCAGTTTCATGAGGTCTTTATGTTCTCTGCCGCATAGAGCAAACCAGGTTAAATGTGGATGATAAAGACCCTTAGGAAGAACATTGTGCTTTGATGAGTCACCACACTTAACCTTCAATAGCTGGGGAGCCAATTACCTGCAACCTCAGCTGTGTAGACCCTTACTTTCCTTCCTCTTCCTAATAGTTACCCAGATTTATGTTCATTTAACATCTCCTTAGGACCTGGAACAAACGTGGGCAGAAGACATGAAAGAATATAAACCTCAAATCCACCAATTTTGTTACAGTCAACTCTAAATGAAGCGGATTATCTTTTCGACATGGGCAATACTGATTAGTAACACCTTCTACCCCGGAGGAACACGGCTGGGTGCTGGGGAGGCAAATGAGCTTAAGCAACTGTCAAACAGCCCAGGATGCTGCAAGGCTGAGGCAGAGCTCGCAGCAGAAACAGTAGAGGTACTCACAGTATATCTCACAGAGGCAGTGAGTTTTACAAATTTCAAAGGGTCTTCACATGCCTGTGGTCATTTAGACCTTCTAACACTACAAAAAAAAAAATAATCACCTGTATTCCGGAACCAGGGCACAGACCCTCAGAGAGGTTAAGTGTCTTGTCCAGTATCACAAAGTCTGGAGGTGGCAAGATTAAATATCAAAGCTAGATGTTCTGATAGCAACACTTATGAACTCCCACACTGCCTTCTTACAGCAAAATTTTATTGACTACTACTGGGTGCCAGATCTTCCACTTAGATAACCCACTTAGATTTTTTTTTTTTTTTAAAGATTTTATTTATTTATTTGACAGATAGAGAGATCACAAGTAGGCAGAGAGGCAGGCAGAGAGAGAAGGGGAAGCAGGCTCCCCGCTGAGCAGAGAGCCCGATGCGGGGCTCGATCCCAGGACCCTGAGATCATGACCTGAGCCGAAGGCAGCGGCTTAATCCACTGAGCCACCCAGGCGCCCCCCCACTTAGATTTTTTTAAATGTAGGTCTTTCCTTCAAGGAGCTTAAGACATATCAAAAGGGACAGACACAAACTGAGGCTATAATACTAAACAGATGTAATCCATAACTAGGATTCAAGGTAGATCATGCATTAGAAGTTCTTAATACCTGGCCAGGTGTACAGCAAGACCTTAATAAATATTAGGAGGATGGTGGTGGTGGTGGAAATGATGACAACTAGATATGTGGATTGGAGACGAGGAAGGGGATTGGAAAGGAAGAAGGATGATGGGGGATCAAGAGAATTTTTATCTAATTCAGACTCCAGTTAGAAGTCAAGGAATCTGTGATAAGCTGGGGAGCCACAGGTTGGGAGAAGAGGGTGGAGCTTCAGCATTCCTTAGAAGGCAGCAAAGCTGGATTCCTGAATTATAGTGGTTCCCAAGACAAGTTATGTCTTCTCATTGGGCAATAATGACGTTACCAAGCTGCCCAGTCACCCTGACTGTCCACCGGAACAGACCAACATTGTGTGAGCTCCTCTCTGACACACTGGCCCTCCTCTGACTCACCAGTGGCCTCTTACAGATTCCTGCCACAGACTGAAGTCCTCAACTGAGTCTCAGGCCATGTCTCCTTCCCCAGAGCACCCAGTCTGAGACCTGAATTTCCAACTCTTGAACTCTAATTTTATTGCTAACATTCTGCTGTGGTATAATATATGGTATTAAAAAGGATTGCCCTGGGTGTCCCAAGCTCAAATTCTGGCTCTGTCACTGACTAGGTATTTGACCATGGACAAGTTACTTATCCTCTGTACCTCAGTTGCCCCATCTGTAAAATAGGGACAAAAATATTATCTATAACATAGGTTTTTGTGAAGATTAACTAGGAGCTTACAACTGTGGCTGGCACAGAATTTAAGTGTTCAAAAAATATTAACTGTTATTAAGACTTTTCCCCTTTCAAAAATGACAATTCTGGTAAATGCTAAGTGCAAGAAATATGTTACACCTGTTATATGAATTGTGAGATTATTTGCATATTTCAATGATCAGTTTTCATTCCACCTTCTCTCAAGCATGGGATAGTTGAGAGTTCTGTTTGGGAATTTTTGTTTGTTTGGAATAGTTCCTAAAGATCCATCAAGTGATGCCAGAATACTCATTAATAAAGAAAGGACACAATACCTATTAATGACATTTTAAATCTTATTGTCAGCCATCCTAAACATCTCCAAATGCCTAAAAACTAAAATTTTCAGGACGAGATGTTTGTGTGTGCCCATGCCCACCCTTTATATCTGTCAGAGTTTCATATATGAGCATCTAGAGGACATAAACATAAAGAAGGTTTTCCCTGAAGGAGAAGAACGGGAATTGCTGAGATTTAAACCAAGGAATTCCTGCTCTATGTGATCTTGCCCAAACGGCCCTGTAAGTAATTGCTTATGTACAGCAGAAACCTGAAGCTACTGTCTGCTACTGTGTTTTTTAAAATACCTTCCATAATGCTTATAATGATAAAAGTTACCCTTGCTCACTTTAAGAAATGTGAAAACTAAAAATATGGTCAGAGAAGAAAATAATCATCTACAGTTAGGACTCCCACAGCAATCCAGTTTTAACCTATTTTCTAATCTTCTAGTCTTTTTTGTTCTGTGTACATTAGACATATAAGAACTTTATAGAAAACAAGCACAATGGCAAGAAGCAATTCTACAGTCATAGAGAGATATTTTATAGTGATCAAGGGGTCGGTCCCCCAGAAAGGGAATACAATTCTAAATCTGTATGTACTCAACGACATAGCTTCAAAATACAGAGAGTAGAAATCAACAAAATTACTAGAGAGACTTTAAAATACCTGTCTCGATGGCTAGATAGTTTTTTAAGACAAAAATTAGTAAGAATATAGAAGATTTAAACAACACAGTTAAAAATATTGGCCTAATTGCCATATAGAGGACACCACATTCAACAGTGACAGAATACGTATTCGTTCCAAGTACACAGGGAACATGTCAAAATTGGTCATAAAAAATGTCAACTAATTTCAAAGGATTGGAATCATGAAGCATATAGTCTCTGACTAACATCAAATTAAGATAAAAATTATTAACAAAATGAACTAGACAATCTCAACTGCTTGGGAAGCAAGCCCTACACTTATAAATAAGAGCAAACAAGAAATCCCACAAATAAGAATCCTAAGAGTTGGAAAATGTTTTAACTGAATGAAAACTTGTATGACATTCTGACCATATCAGAACTTGTAAGAAATAACTAGAGCTGTGGTAGAGGGAAATGTGTTGCCATATTTAACCTGTTTCATACATGTGTTAGAAAAGAAGAAAGACTGAAAGTCAATGTTCCCTGTTTCTGTCTCAAAGAGCTAGGAAAACACGCTAATCAAAGGCAAACAAACAAGAAGGCGGGAAATAAAATAATAATGATAAGAACGGAAATCAGTGAAATAGAAACAAATGTGCAATAAAGAAAACCAGCCAACAAAATTAGTTCTTTGAAAAGATTAATGTAGTAAACGAACCTCTAGCAAACTGAGTGGGGGAAAGAGTGAAAATACAAATTACTAAAATCAAGAATGAAAAAGGGGACATCATTATAGACTTGATAGATGTCAAAAAGCATTAAAAATACATTATAAATATTATGAAACACTTAATGTCAATTAATTTGACAATTTGGGGACATACAGAAAAATCCTTTAAAAACATGTTACCGAAACTGAAAAAACAACTAGAAAATTTTAACTAAATTTTTAAATACCTTCTGATAACAATTAAAAACAAAAAAAGGAATCCTAGTCCTCAATGGCTTTGCCTGTGAATTCTTCTTTGCATTTCAGGAAGAAATAACACCAATACTGTACTAACTTTTCTAGAAAGTAGAAGAGGAGATTTTTATGAGGCCAGCATAATTTGATTCTAAGACCTGAGGAGTCATTGAACACTACAACAAAAACTTATGATGTACTGTATGCTGGCTAACTGAACATAATAATAAAAAAATAAATAAAACCTGACTGGACTGACAAACAACTTACTCTCAAGAATATAGATCCAAAAATCCTGAACAAAATATTAGTTAAGAGAATCCAGTGATACATAAAAGGGTACTATAGCACAAACAAATTGAGTTTATTCCTAGAATGCCAGGGTTGTTTAATATTTTAAAATCAATGTAGTTCATAATATTTACAGATTAAAACAAAATTATGATCATCTTGATAGATGTGGAAAAGGCATTTGATACAATCAATACCTGTTTGGGATGAAAGTGTCAACAAACTAGGAATAAAATAAACTTTCTTTAATCTGATAAAGAATATCTCAAAAATCCTACATCAATCATAAAATTAAACAATAGATTATAGAAAGTTTTCCTCCTCTATTTGGAAATGAAAGAAAGGTGATTCAACATTTTTCTTGAGGTTCTAGCCAGTAAAATACAAAAAAATAAATAAAAGGCAAAAGTTACATAAAGATAGAAACACAACATTACTGTTAGATGATATGAGTGTGCACATGTAAAATCCAAGAGAATCTACAAACTATTAGAAACCATACATTAATTCATTTTATTTTATTTTTTGAATGTATTTCTTTCTTAAGTATTTGTATAATTAATGTACAGTGTTACATTAGTTTCAGGTTCAGGCTCCCCAGACCCTCATCTTAGCTAGGCCCCAACCATTGGACTTCTGTGTCTATCTGTGCATAACTCAGTCTCAGCAAAAATCTTGCTAGATCCATTTGGCAATATCTGGTCAAATTCCTCATCCCCAACCTCCGTATCTAATCACCCTGGCCTGCCTTCAGCAAGAATCTTATCAAGTGGGTCTAGCTAGAATGAGGCTTCCTCTTACTGATTTTCCATTCTGACCCCTGACCCCAGCCTGCCCCTTGGCTGTAAATCCCCCCTTGTCCACGCCGTACTCAGCCTTGAGCTTAGTTCTGTATTGGAGGATCTTCTCCTCCATTGCAATGGTTTTGGGTTGTTTTTGTTTTAAATAATATTTTATCTTCACTGTTTAATGAGTATCCAGCTCCAGTTCTCTTTGACAGGGGTTCAAGGACCTGACACCCACCAGAATTCTAGAAATGTTTGGTTTGACAGCAACAAAACAGACCCTATGTGGTACTGAGCACCATTTATACCAAATTATCATTCAGTACAATTACAGTCATGCATTGTTTTTAAACAGGTGTCCGATTTACTCTGGTGACACCCCTAAAGTCAGCTGAGGTATAAGCCTTCACCATAGGCTTGCTCTCTCAGGTTGGTAATCCAATTGTAACCCAAAAAACTCAGAGGGTATTGCTGTCAAGCTACAGTAAAGTAGGCTGTGTTACTATAGTGTCACAGTTCCCACACAGAGCTGGAAGTGACTCATTTTCTCGTTAATTTGTGCTATATATACTTCAGAAAAATGAACTGGCATTTCTAAGAATACCTGATAGGAAAGAACAGAAGCTTTTCTTTCTCTTCCTGTCATCTGAGACTCTTAAATCATAGACAGTGCAATGTGTAGGGATCTGAAATACGCATTCCTCAGAAGGAGTGAGTACCAGCAGGCTTCCCCACCCCCGGGATCAAACAGTTTCTCCAACTCTTCAGAGATCTTCTTTATAAATATATAACAGTGGTTAGACATCCTTCATCGTGCAAACCAACAAAGAGTGATTAAATACCTAAAACAAACACGGCTCATTTCTTCTTTTCCCCAAGCTTGTTTTTCGACCTTGTGATGTATGGAAAACTTGGGCCAGATTAAAAGGAAGCAGAGAACTAAAAGTCATCACCCACAAAACATTTCATTTTCACACCTCACAGCTCTAGATGCAGCTGGGGAAGATGAAGAAGACCAGATGAAAGTGTATTTGCAGGATCTATTCTTTTAAGTAATCGGAGATGAATAAAAAGAGTCGCCATTGTGAAAATGCAATTGGCATCTGCAAGTGTTCCCTGTTTGGAAACTAGAATTATGGAAGAATCAATGGGCAGAGCTGCTGGAGGTGAGGCTGGTTGGTGTATGTCTTGAGTACAGCTAGGTTACTGTGCTGAAACTGGATCCATTGAGCAGGTAAGAACAGTAGTACTTGCTTCAGCTTCTCAGGACACTTCTTTCTAGAATAGAGGCAAAAAAAACCAAAAAACAAAAAAAAACAGGAAGTAAGGAGGAAACATCAAAACAACAAAAATAGATTTTACATTATATATTGACTTAAGCCCATTAACATACGCAAAAGAAATACATTCCCAGTCATTGCAAGGCTCTCTTAGAAGTTTGTGTTTTAGGGTGCCTGGGTGGCTCAGTGGGTTAAGCCTCTCTGCCTTCGGCTCAGGTCATGATCTCAGGGTCCTGGGATGGAGCCCCGGGCTCTGTGCTCAGCAGGGAGCCTGCTTCCCCCTCTCTCTGCCTGCCTCTCTCCCTGCTTGTGATCTCTCTCTCTCTGTCAAATAAATAAATAAAATCTTTAAAAAAACTAAAAAAAAAAGAAGTTTGTATTTTAACCTGGATAAATTTGACATGTAACACTGTAAATTTAAGAGGTACATCTTGTTACTTTCCTACATTACATATTGTAATATGGTTGCCATCATAACCGTTACATGTTACATACTTATAGTACAATATTATTATCTATGTGCAAAAACTATATATTAATAAGAATTTATTTTTAATATATTCGGGCAAGCTTGATGACTGTCTTCTCAGCCCGAAGAAGATTAAAAGAAGCCAAAGAGAGGGCCAGGATGGGATAAACACAGAGGCACACTAGCTGTGTAAAAGGGAGAGCCTAATAACCCAACAAAGAAGCAGTAGAAACACAAACACAAATTGAAAAAAGAAAAGAAAAAGACAGACAAGCTTAAACTTATAATCATCCAGAAAAAGGACCCACCTACATCAATAACTTCTCAACTGTGTCAAAGCAGAAGACAATCACTGTCAATTATGATGACCCTAGGATATCAATGCATGTTGCATTTACTCTGTGATAAAGTAAGTGTGAAAAATACTGAATTAAATTTAAATAGTTTCTTAACAGCTTTTCATACCCCTTAGGATGCTATGGCTTTCTAAAACATACCATGGTTTTCTAAACTTTCTGACCACAAAATTTGGTCTTGTTTATTTTTTATTTTTTTAAAGATTTTATTTATTTATTTGACAGACAGAGATCACAAGTAAGCAGAGAGGCCAGTAGAGGGAAAAGGGGAAGCAGGCTCCCCACGGAGCAGAGCCCGATGTGAGACTTGATCCCAGGACCCTGAGATCATGACCCAAGCTGAAGGCAGAGGCTTAACCCACTGAGCTACCCAGGCACCCCTTGTTTATTTTTTTTTAAAGATTTTCTTTATTTATTTGTCAGAGAGAGGTGGGGGGAGCACACACAAGCCAGGAGGGCAGCAGGCAGAAGGAGAAGCAAACTCCCCACTGAGCAAGGAGCCCAATGAGGGACTAGAACCCATGACTGGGATCATGACATGAGCAGAAGGCAGACGTTTAACCAACTGAGACACATAGGTGTCCCTTGCTTGTTTTTTTTTTTTTAAAAACACCTCACAGAATTAGGTTAACTGGGAATAAGCCCTAGGAGACATTGCACTAAGTTTTAAGAAAAGATTATCTCAGAAACAGGAATCACAAATTTTAAGATTTCCATTTGTATCAACATAGCTATCTGTATGCTGAACATCCGTGCTCTTCTTTTCCGGTGTGTAAGCTTGTCACTGACAAGTGACCGTCCAGCTAAGGACTATATTTCTGACCCACTTTTGCAGTTAGATGCAGCCAGTAATTAAATCCTCAGCCAAAGGAAGGCGAGTGGAAGTAATGTTCACCAGCTTGAGATTCCCAGTCACAATCCTTCATGGTCTTTACTCCTTTGTTGCTTGAATGTTGACATTCATAGTGACCTTGGAAAGCTAGCATAGAAGATGACAGAGCCTCTGTCAGAACGCGTACCTCCTGCCTCCTGCTCCCAACACACGCACACACACGCGCGCGCGCACACACACACACACACACACACTACTACTGCCTCCACCTGACCTACAACTGCATTGGATTATTATGAAGCATAAAATAAACTGCTATCATATCTGGCCCTGAAAGGGCTAAAGTAAAACGAGGCTAATGTTTTAAATGGCAAGTTCTAGTCAGACCCATCCCATGCATAGAACAATGGATGCAGCTGTCCCAGCCTCCGTGATGGTGCTGCATCTCGCTCCTATTTTGGAATACTATTAAAATTCAATTCTAAAATTTCCTTCTTGAATAAAGATAACCCAAGGGGCCTCTGAAAGATGCTGACAGTGTCTCCTTTCAAATGCGATTGATTATCTTAGGAACCCACACTGACTGGCTGCCCAAGGCTTTTCACCCTTTAGAAAGGCCGGGACTTTAGTTCTTTAATAAACCCATCTCATTATCTGGAGGAGCCAGACAAATTAACTTTTCAGTAGATATGCCTGTTAATTCCATATTTGTGCAGATTCCTTGATATCTGGGAATTCTGTTTAAGCAACATTTGATTCAACAAATGTTGACTGAGATCCACTATGCTGGCAGCTAAGAGAGGTTTTGCTGCAGAGCTACAGTAAGCAAACACTAAATAAGACACAAGACTTGAAAGCCACTTTGCCAGGCCATGCTAGGAAGTGAGCCACATTCATCATAAGCGCTAGTCCTGATGCACAGCACCTTTATCCTGCCCCACTGCTATCTCTTCACTCACAAAACTGTGGCCTTTCAAAACAGTACCCAATGCCCTAGATCGGTGGTTCTCAAGGTATTGTTACAGGCCAGCAGCATCAACATCATCCAGGAACTTGTTAGTAATGAAAGTTCTTAGGCTTCATCCCAGGCCTACTGAATCAGAAGCTTGGGGGTGGGGTGGGGGTGGGGTACAGTAACCTGTGTTTTCCCAAGGTGTCCCAAACACAGTGCTAAATGCACTAAGTTATTCAGTCCACTACGGGAATCTGCCTCCCATTGTAATCTATAAAACCTTCCCTGCATACTATTCAGTGTGGGTAATTCTGGAAGCCACAGGTAAATAGAATAGTAGATGAGAAACAGAGCAGAGGGAAGCTTAGAGCAAACTTCTCAGACCCATTCCTAGGGTACAACAACCTAGGGTCTCCTAAATTTCACGAGGCTTGAAGTTACACACAAATAAAGAGCCATATGTCTAAATATTTTTAAGTTATAAATCAAACGAGTGAACTATGAAATAAGTATCCTCCTACCTTTGCAAATACATGTTCATAACAACTTGGAAGGTCAAGTTCAAATTTAAGATTCTTGGACTCCACAGCATTCTGCATTGGAACTTAATCATGGAGGGTGAAATTGGTCCATCATCTCCCTTCCCCTCTCTTTCCATCCTTGGTTCCAGACCACACCAAGGGAGACCTCATGTGTGGATACAGTAGTCCACACATCCAAAGCTACCGCTTGGTCATCCCCGGGCTTGGGAGTAAGGGGGGTCCACTTGCAGGAGGACAAGCCAGAATAGAAAGTCATGCAGGCCCAGAGCGTGGTGTATAGGGATGAACTGTGATTCTAGGTGCAAAGAGCCCCATGTCCCTGCAGGAAGGGGCACAGTCAGAGGAGTGCTATCCTGGGGTCTCTAAAGGATAGAGCAAGGCAGGGGCATTTCTTGCCTTGTCCAAGGACAATTCTTCCCACACCCTCTTCCAGATACCGTGGGGAAAAAATAATCCCTATTCTAATAAGTTGGAAAAACACTAAATATCACATACTCCTCTTAGAAACTTACAGTGAACATTGGTATCAATAGTAAACTTAAGAGTCTTGGGTCAGGTTGCCATAACAAAACCATAGACTAGGCGGCTTAAGCAACAGTACATTACTTCTCAGAATTCTAGAAGCTGGGAAGTCCAAGATCAAAGTACAGCTGACTCAGTTCCCTTGTTAGGGCTCTCCTCCTGGCCTACCAGACAGGCAGATAGCTCTCTTTTCACTGCGTCTGCACATGAAAGAAAGAAAGAGCTCTAGTATTCCTTCCTTCACTTACAGGAACATGGATCTCCTCTGGGGTCCCCGTGCTTGTGGTCTCATCTAAACCTAATTACCTCCCAAAGGTCTTACCTACAAAGACCATCATATTGGGAGTTAGGGCTTTAGTATATGAATTTGGGGAGGGGAGCCCAAACATTCTGTAAGACATAGTAAAGACCCTGAGAAGGTCTGATTGCAAAGAAATCTGTGTGACTTTAACCTGTACATGTTTGTGAAAAAAAATTTACAGCTTGATGGATTGATTACCCCAAAGAGAAACCTAATATTTGCTTTAAATTCCAAGTACCTTAAAACATGTACCACATTTGGCTCTACTCCCTTGACCATAGTCTATTTCACCAAGATGGCACCTCAACTTCAGTCTGTGACCTCAGATCTGCATGTGATGAACAGGTCAAGAAACCTTGTCTTATAAATAAATAAATAAATAAATAAATAAATAAATAACCTTGTCTTTCATTTCAAACCTGCCCTCCTTTCAATTGTCTTAACAACTTGAGTAACTCCTAGAGAAGCCAAGTATATCTGACTTACATTTACTAGAGGAATACTAACACCACTTTCCCCTACAACCAAGCAGGTAAGGTTGTGACTGACTTCTAACTACAATCAATAAGCAAGCGGTTAAAATTCTGACCTCGTCTCTAGAGTTCTAACGTATAGCATGGCGACTACAGTTGATAAATATACTATTGTATACTTGAAACTTGCTGAGCATAGATCTTTCATGTTCCCACCACACATGCAAAAACGGTGACTATGTGAACTGGTGGATTTGTTGATTGGTTTGACTGTGGCAGTCGCTTCACAATGTATACATGTGTCAAAACACCACACCGTACAACTGAAATAGATAATTTTCATTTGCTAATTTTTACCTTGAGAAAGTTACCGGGGGGAAAAAAGTCATTTTCTCTTGAGTCCAATAATAAGAAGATTATGATTTACTTCACACATATTAAGATTTTTTAATATTGCTTACTGTCAAATAATTCTGCATTCACCACTCTCAGACCACTTCACAATCCTATCTTGTTTATTCGCCTTTATTTCAGTAATGGGCCATTATGGAAAGCTATAAATACAGGGCTGAATTGTGTGCTAAACATTCCACACAGGGTTTTTTTTTTCCCAGTCTTCGGTTCCTAACATGAACTTATCGTATTGACTTTGGCATTGGTATATTCATAGCGTGAGAAATAATAATAAAAAAAGACAGACTTTATAATCAGTCAAAACAACTCAAGTCCACTATTCTATCCCCCTTAGCATCTTACTTTGCCTTTCTTTCAACCTGAAAGAGTTCAGCCTGGTAGATAGATAACAAAGGAAAAATTCAGAATACAGAAATGTAAATTACATAAAACCTATGTTTTTCTGCAGTCTAAAATAACTTCTTCACTTTTTTCCTCTTTCTCCCTCTCTTTGTTTTATTTTTTAAAGATTTTATTTTTTAAATAATCTCTATTCCATTATGGGGGCTCAAACACACAATCCAGGATCAAGAGTCACCCACTCCACGGACTGAGTCAGCCAGGTGCCCCTCCCACTCTTTAAATTAAATTGGGGGCTCTCATGAAGATTTACTCAGCATTTATAAAATCCAGGAGAGGAAAAAGAGTGGAAGTACAGCATAAGAGTCAAGAGAAGTGTTTCACATTGAAGAACAATCACCGCGCATGTTTACTAGGAAAAACATAAAGGATTCCCAGCAGGCTAATCCTAAAAGTTAGTCACTATTAATTCCAAATGAAGCTGTCCTCGCAGCTGCCCTTACTCCTCAGCTGAAAGCTCCCAAGGGTTTGAGCCACACCGTTGCTGTGGTGACTGTTGCAACTGCTTGCTCATTTCAGCTGAAAAACATATTCCTAGTGTCAGCCTGCGCCACCAGATGATTTTGGCTCCAAGCATTAAGGTCACAGGCATTGCTTTCTCAAAGCATGTTATCAGTCCAACATGCTGCAGTAAGAGAAAGCTAAGGCAGCTGTTGTCTAGGCTGGGAGCCATTCAGGGTCTCAGAGGATGGCAGTGCCCTTGGTCATCACATTTACAGTGCAGTCCTCAACTTTATGGCTAGGGGGTCAGTTCCATTGGTATGTAGAATGTGTATTATTTCTCACTGAGAAATATAATCATCAAGAACACCGAATTCCTTATGCCCCTTGGTCAGAAAAACCCTGTGTGATACCTAGAAAACCAAATTCAAGTGAAGAGTGCTCTGTTATCTGGGAATCGAAGCCAGGAAAACAAACAGTAAGACACCATGGAATAAAGATTTGGTTCAACTTTGATATTTGATCCCTAGTATGAGCTTTTATATATTTTTTAATTCCCATATCTTCATGTTCTGAAAGATGAAAGTCACCGTTTGTGGTAGGCAGAATTCTACGATGGACCCCCAATCTCTCCCCTGCCCCCTGGCATAGGGGTCTAGATAATCCCCTCCCCTTGGGCATGGGCAGGAGCAGTGAGTATGTTGGGATAGTCACGACTGTGATTAGGTCCTAATCAGTTGGCACTGAGCTAATTAAAAGAGAAAATATCCTTGCTTTTAAAAAAAAATTTATTTATTTGACACAGAGAGAGAGAGAGAGATCACAAGCAGGGAGAGTGGCAGGGGGAAAGGGAGAAGCAGGGTCCCCTCTGAGCGGGGAGGTGGATGCAAGGCCTGATTGATCCCAGGACCCTCGGATCATGACCAGAGCCAAAGGCAGATGCTTAACTGACTGAGCCACCCAGGCGCCCCTCTTTGCAAGCCTTTTCTGAGAAGGTGAAGTAGCACACAGATATTCTTCTGGCCTGGAAGAAAGCAAACAGCCAAGGAGTTAGCTGCCTATGGAGAGGGCCATGTAATACCCCACTCCTCCAACGAACATAACTCCTCATATTTCATTTATGTGCATTCTTCCATAGAACTTACACTCTATATGACGCAAGAAAAATAATAAGACTTTCCTACACCACTGGAAAAGGAACACTGAATATATAGCTCTTCTGAAAACGTATTTGCTTGTTTTTTAAATGTTATACTTTATCATATTTCTCTAGATGCAGAGAAAGTTCGGGCCTTATTATAGGGTCTTGTCTTTATAAATAAGGCTAGTTCACTGGGTGTTATACGCAACTGATAAGTTATTGAACACTACATCTTAAACTGATGATGTACTATATGTTGGCTAACTGAATTTAAATTTAAAAAAAAGTAGGTAAATAAATAAAGAAGCCTAGTTAAGACAGCATTCTGTAAATGCTCCTCTTGACAGGTGAGACCTATACAAAGACGGGTCATTTTCTGAAGACAAGCAGAGTACTTGTGTAGAATGAAGGCATAGTGAGAATGATATACAGTTCACTCTAAACACTTACATGTGCATGTCTATGAATAACAAAGACTAGGGAGAAGATTCTGACATTGATCTCTCTCCCCCACAGCTTGGCTGAAGGAAAAATTTTATTCCAATTTGGATCCCTCTTGTTCTGGTCCCAGAGATCCCCTGTGTATGTCTCACTCCTGCCATCTTGTTCTGAGCCATGTATTGCTTACTAGAATGCCTACTTTTTATTTCAGAGATCACAACTCTGCTTTTGTTATCTTTGCTTGTGAAATTGGCCAAGACACCTTCTTTAAGTGCTGAAACTTTGCCAGTGGATTTCTGAGGAATCTCTTAGTTTTCTCTCAGTGTGCTTTACAAAAGGCTGACTGCCTTTGTCCTTGTGTAGTGAAAATGAAAAAATGCTCTGCTTTCCCAGAGGCATCGAGGTGGCATAATCATCCCAGAGGGAAGATAAATTCCTGCCTTCCTACTTCCTTCCATGTACAGAGACCCATGAGAAAGGAAACCACACCTAAGTCTTTGATTTTATTAAAGAGAAGAGTGCAATAGTGCTTTGAGTGCTGGGACGGATGAGTTTGGCTGAGTAGCTTAATGAATTTCTCTCAGCTCTCTGATTATGAGGCCCAGAGCTGAGTTTCGGAATGGGGACAAGAAAGATCCAAGTTACTCAGAATAATAGTGTGAGAGGGAAGCTGAGCTTTAGGGACAAGAATTCAGCAAGGTGGGGAAAACTTGAGGCCTGTGGAGTACAGAGCCACTGAAAAATTTACTTGAGCCGGAATGACCCAAGGATTTCTAAGCTCAGGATTAAATAATACCAGTTTCAAGTTGTTTGCCTTGAGGTACTGTCCCTCCCTGCCCAGAATCAGTGGTTCTTTAGGGTGTGAAGGAATCTGGCATTTCCTAATATGGTATGACACTGAGGAGGTGGACAATACCCATAGAGAGTAGTAGGAGTGATGGTAAAACAGACACATAGATCAATGGAACAGATTAGAGCCCAGAAGTAAACCCATGCATATTTGGTCAATTACTCTACAGCAAAGGAGACAAGAACACACACCAGAGAAAGCATGGACAGCTACATGCAAAAGAATGAAACTGGACCACTTTCTTAAACCATACACAAAAATAAACTCAAAATGGATTAAAGACTTAAATGTAAGACCTGAAACCAAAACTCCTAGAAGAAAATAGAGTCAGTAAACTCTTTGATGTCGGTCTAGCAATATTTTGGGGGTCTGGCTCCGTAGGCTAGGACAACAAAAGCAAAAATAAACCAATGGGTCTACATCAAACTAAAAACTTTTGCACAGAGAAGGAAATCATCAATAAAACAAAGCAGCAACCTACTGAATGGGAAAAGTTTTTACAAACAGCATGTCCAATAAGGGGTTAACATCCAAAATCTATAAAGAAGTCATACAACTTAATATTTTAAAAATCTGATTAAAAATGGGCAGAGGATCTGAACAGATATTTTTGTAAAGACATGCAGATGGGCAACAGGCACATAAGAAGATGCTCAATGTCACTAAATATTAGGGAATGCAACTCAAAACCACAATGAGATATCACCGCACACCTGTCAGAATAGCTAGTACCAAAAAGACAAGACATAACAAATACTGGCAAGAATGAGGAGAAAAGGGAATCCGCATGAACTCTTGGTAGGAATGTAAATTGGTGCAGAAAAAGTATGGCGGTTCCTCAAAAAAAGTAAAAATAGAACTACTATGTGATCCAGCAAATCCACCTCTAGATATTTTACATGAAGAAACTGAAAACACTCATTCAAAAAATATAAGCACTCCTATCTTTATTGCAGCATTATTTACAATATCCAAGATATGGAAGTGACCTAAATGTCTATCAATAGATGAATAGATGAAGAAGATATGGTATATATACAAGGGAATTTTACTCAGCCATTAAAAGACTGAAATCTTGCCATTTGTGATAACATGGATGGACCTAAAGGGTGTTATATGCAAGTGAAATAAGTCAGAAAGAGAAAGACAAAGACTGTATCATTTCACTTACTTGTGGAATCTAAAAAACAAAACAGACTCACAGATACAGAGAATGAACTGATGGTTGCCAGAGGGGAAGAGGTTGGGAGATGGATGGAATAGGTGAAGGGGATTAAATGTATAATCTTCCAGTTATTAAAAAAAAAGACATGGGGATGGAATGTACAGCATAGGGAACATCGTCCGTAATATTGTACAACTTTGTATGGTGACAGATTTCATACTGTATATAAATATCAAATCACTCTGTTGTACACTTGAAATGAATACAATATTGTATATCAGTTATCCTTCATTTTTTAAAAAAGTGATAATGAAGAATTCAGTTGAATGAGAAACTTTGATTCAGAAATGACTTGAAGAAATGTAAACCCATAAGAATCATGAGAGATATTTCAAGGCTGCTAGGGCACCACCCTACCCTACCCACAAGTAGGACAGGAACTTGAACCATTTTAATTTAAGGGTTGACATCTGCTCAAAAGGCCCCCCATGTGATGCTGCAGCACCCTCTTCAACCCCTTATCTTGGCACTAGCAGGTGCATTTCCCCTGCATGGGTGATATTTACAATGGTAAGAGGAGGGACATTTCCAAATCCTTGTGGTAGGAACAACCATTGCTTTGAAAGAATGTGAGCTGAAAACAAACATCGGTGCATCCTTGGATGCCCTTTCACTGCCTAAATGTTACCATTGGACGTGCTGCTGTCCGCAGAAGATCAGGAGCAGCTCACATGATCAGAATCCATTGCTCAGTTTCCACAGACCCATCAATCATCATCCAAGTTGGACACCATTGGATTGGTGAGAAACCCTTCTGGGAGCAGTGGAAAAGAGGACCTGTAACTTGGACCAGAAAGTCCGTGTGAGACATCTTAAAATTTTCCCCACACCTTCCTCCCAAGTGTTGGACGATGTCAATATGAATCTATTGCTCTCCTCTGACTTGGTGGGTCAAGTTCTGTCTTAACAAGGCCTATTTTGACAATACCTACTATATCAGACTCCTCTTTCGTAAGACTCTCATGATTTCATTTTCTAAGCAGTAATCCTGCACGATCCCATATTTAAAAAAACAAAACAAAACAAAACTCAGACCCAGATAACAAAATCATAGAACCCCTCTTTGAATAATTGCAAACATGCAGAAAGTGGACTCAACAGTATACTTCATAAGGGCAGAAATTTGGGGGTATATCTGGTTCACCCACTGTTGTCTCCCAGGATCTAGCATAGTGCCTGGCAAATAGCAGGCCCTCTGTGACTGGGTCTCTTTACTGTTTCTAAATGTCAGGTTTCATTTGTGTGGTCTGGTCTCCAGTCTTCAAGCGCCACACTTTAATCCATCCAGGCAGCTGGCCGTCTCTGGCTGCCTGAAGACTTCCAGGACAAGAGGCTGTACAGCCTCCCTGGGCTGCTGAGTCACCTTCCTATCAGGAAATTGTTTCTGCCTTAGCTAAATAGGTAAGCAATTTTCTTTCTATTTCAGACAGAGAACCTAAGTTTAAAAAAAGATGAAGTGAATAGCTCAAGGTTATACACAAACTCTGGCCCAGTTAGGAATAGAACCAAGTGGTTCCTAACATTCAATCCTATAGTTTCATTCCTATTTCTTTTGCCACACAACCTATCTTTTATAATTTATAGATATTGTTCCCAAATTGCTCACCGGAAATTCTGCTTAAATATTGAAGGTAAAATGGCTCCATGTATCCAATAGAGAGAGAATATATATAAGAAGAAATTTTTCCCACGTGAGGAATGAATCACTGTAAAGAACATTTGTTCAGTTGTTTCATTATAAAATAAGAGCATTCCTCCCGGCTGCCACAAAATTCAAATGCTCTATTTTGTTATTAAACAATCCTTTTAACACCAAGCCAAAAATAAGTCACAATGTTAATGCAAACATCCTGCAAGCCAACTAAAAGAACTTGTGCCAAATTTATCAGAGTTAGAGGGAAATTGTGTTGGATCTGTCTGCCTCTGAGAAACTTTCTATTAGATCACCAGTCAATAGGGTACCAGCATCTGCTGATGCCGAGTGAAAGACATGAGTAATAACAGACAGCTTTAGAAAATACATTTTTCTTCCATAGTTAGCAATGCATGACTCACCAGAACTCTCCAGACACTATACTGCATGAATGACTCAAAATTCGACCAAGGACAGAGCACAGTCAGTTCTCTCTTCCTACACGAGGATTTCTTGTCTCAATTATCACTCATCTGTTAGTTTACTTCAAAGGCAGAGAGTCTTGGTTCACTCTCCTTCCTTTTTTAAAAACAGTGGTAATATAAAAAATAAATATTGAAGTGCTGCAGGAAAACAGAGACTAAACATCATAATGAATACCGAAACCAAACTTCAACTGGCCTAACTCCCACCATTTGTCAAGGCCACATTGGGAAATGACCATGGTTAATTTCCTTCTTGAACATTGACCAATGACTAGAGATTATTGCACTATGAGACGTGCCTTATGGTTACAGGCCAATGACCTGCTTATCCAAATCTTCAGTAACCAATAGTAGTATCAAAGATGTTTTGAGAAATAGTTTAGTCTCCATGGCAGAGGTCTTGATTTCCCTCAAGCAACTATTCTCTTTAGCGCTTTCCTTTCCATTCCCTCTGGCATTCCAACTCCAGATTCATTTTCCTAAGAGATTTTTCAGATTATGACAATAGCTTAGCATGATGACAATGACCACAGGTCTTGGAATTAGACCATTTGACTTCAAATCCTGGATTCATCAATTAATTTCTAACCTCTCTATGCCTCAGTTTTCCATCTGTGACATGGAGTTCATAAGATACTTGCATAACTTTTATTTTAACTCTGCGTTAATACATAAGTATATATAAAAATTTTTAATTAAAAAACAAATAAGTACATAAGAGCAACACATATACTAAAATTGGAATGATAAGAGAAGATTAGCATGGCCCCTGCACAAGGATGAAATGCATTTCGTGACGCTTCCATATTTAAAAAAAAAAAAATGAGTATGTAAGAAAATAGAGCATTCGTGGCAAAGAGCATAGGCTGTAGAGTCAGACCTGGAATCAGAATCCTGATTCTGCCATTGAACTGCCTACCAATTATACTAGTTATCCCACACCATGTAACAAGTCACCCCAAAACTTTCTGGATTATGACAGCAATAATCATTTTTTACCTTCCACGGTTTCTGTAAGGTCAGAAATGTGAGAGTTTTATATTTGGCCAGGTCTCTGATGAGGCTGCAGTCAGATGTTGGGAAGGGTCACAGATGGCTAAAGACTAGACTGAGGCTGGGAAATCTACCTCTAAGACAGCTCCCTCAAATGACAAGTTGGTGCAGGCTATAGGCAGAAATATTCAGTTTCCTTCCATGTGGGCTCCTTAAGCTCCTTCAGTGTCCTGATGAATTTGCACCTGGCTTACTCCAGAATGAGTGATCCAAGAGAGCAAAGCAGAGGCTGCGAAGCCTTTATGACCTTGCCTTGCAAGTTACGTACCATCACCTCTGTTCCATTGGTCACACTGGCCGCCCTGACCTAACGTGAGAGGGGACTGCACAAGGGCACAGACATCAGGAGGTATCGATTGCTGGCAGTTATCTTGGAAAATAACTACTGCAAAGAACTCAGACCAAGGCTTTTTAAGCCTTAGTCTCTGATTTGTCTCCGGCAGTCAATATACTCCCCTCATAAGGTTGTACAAGAATTAGATGAGACGATGCATGTGAAGTACTTGGTATGAGCTTTGAGTAACGTAAAGAACTGTTGAATCACTATATTGCACATCTAAAACTAATGTAACACTGAATGATAAGTAAACTTGAATTTAAAAAATAAACTAGGGGTGCCTTGGTGGCTCAGTGGGTTAAAGCCTCTGCCTTTGGCTCAGGTCGTGATCCCAGGTCCTGGGATCGAGCCCCGCATCGGGATCTCTGCTCGGCAGGGATCCTGCTTCCTCCGCTCTCTTTCTGCCTGCTTCTCTGCCTACTTGTGATCTCTGTCTGTCAAATAAATAAAATCTTTAAAAAATAAACTAAAAATTTTTAAATAAAAAATATATATTTAAAGTACTTGGTACGTCAGTATTCAAAAACATTACTTAGTATTATTAAAAGCCAGTAGTAGTTATTAAAAGATTCCAGGGACAGTCCTGAGAAAGAAAATGTTATTCTGGAGAGCAGCTACAGCTATAAACTCCCTCCTTCGTCCCCCCATTCTTACTTCTTCTGGTGGACTTCATTTTCTCTCATATGTATTGGACCTCTTCATAAGATTTTCACTTGAAGCTTAAAAAAAACATAAAGCATTGCTGTAAGTCATATTTATTGCAAATATTAAGAACTGTAGGATAGATAAATATGTATATATGTATGAATATATGCACATATATGTATAGATGCATGTACAATAGATAAATATGTATACAAATATTTGCATATCTATATCTATATATAGAGAGAGATGTAGATAGAGAGATAAAATTTCCATATAGATAAAATTGCCTAGCTAATAGAGCTATAATGTGAAAGCAGAAAATGTCAAATTGAAAATCCCATAGGAGACCACCTTGTTAAAAGCCTTAAGATGGTGAAGCCACTCATTTTCCCCACAGCAATCACGTGGAAGTGCTGATTTAAGGCTCCCAGATGAACAGATGGAGTAAACTCCTGCACATCCAGATGGTTCGTCCCTTCACCATTGCATTTATACAAGCATGTGTTTTGGACATGCACTGTCCTAACTGCTGGGTATAAGCAGTGAACAAGATAGATAGAGTCCCACCTTCTCCTTTTGTGAAGGAGAAACATGGACTAAACAAGTAAATGAACACCACAATCTCAGGCACCAAGAAGTGCTATGATAGTAATCAAACACAGCAATGTGGTAAAGTGAGGAGTAAGGGGGCTGATTTAATAACAGTGGTCAAGAGTGTCTTCCTCAAGGAGATGATACTTGAACTGAGACAGAAGTACTGAGAAGAAACCAGCCATATCAGGAAATGAGAGAGGAATTCATAGAAATATACTAATATGGCAAGATGGAGCCATTAGACAGCCTCATTCCGATGAAATTCATTAAACTCATTCGCTGTTCATTAAAGTATTTGACATTTTGTTTGAAGACCTGTGTGCCTTTGATGCTTCATCTGCATAAGGACATTTGGCTAAAGTTACTGTCCAGAGCCAATCTTTCTGGCAAAAAAATCAATGGAATTGCCAATGATGATGGTGTGGCTGAAACTGACACCTCCAAGTTAAAAACGAGGCCTGAATTGGGGCCATTCTAAAAATATTCTAGACTATCTGGAAGATCAAATAAAACATATGAAAATAGAAGCAGTAGAATGAAGACCAAATTATTCAAAAGATAGCCTATATACTCTTGTCTACTTTCCCCCAAATCTTTCAACACTTATTTTTCACCACCGGCTGATACATTCAGATTGTTGGGTTGATTGAAAGAAATAAATGGGATGCATAAGTCTGAAAGAGAAAAGGAGTAGGTTACAAAGTAAAAATCAAACTATGTTGGAGTTGGAAGAGACCCAGACATGGTCCTGTCTATCCCCTCACGTTATTATACATGACCAAACTAAGCTTCAAAGAAATTAAGCAACTTCCCCAAAGTACATAGTCAATGGCTTTTGGCAATTTCCTCACATGCCAGTGGAGGTGGCAGGAGTGTGTTGGAGGGGCAGAGAGGGCGGGGAATCCCTTATTTCCCATACAGCCTCATCTTCATATAGGGTGAGCAAGGACCTCTCCATCCTGAATTCAGGGAGTGCTCCATCCCCAGATCCCCTTTCCCAGCAGGTAAGATGCCCTAATTTACAAGAATCTCCTTCTGGAACCTCTGGGGCCTGGAATGGCAATAATAATAGATTCTTTTACCAAGCACCTTTCTTATACCATTTTTAGTCAATTCTTGCCTTGCTCATTTCTTTTCTGTCTTCTTTTCTTCTTTCCACAGGTTGAGTGCCAGGGATATACTAATAAACAAAATGGCTACAGTCCCTATTTTAAAGAGCTAAGAGTGCAGGAGGAAAACAAGCAATCAAACAAGTCTCCAAAATAAGTACTTTACAGTGGTCCCCCCCTTATCTGCAGTTTTGCTCTCTGTGGTCTCAGGTCCCCGCAGTTTCAGTCACTGGCAGAAGATCCTCCTGACATACCGTCAGAAGGTCAGTAATAGCCTAACTCTATCACAATGCCTCACATTTCACCTCACTTCTTCTCAGCACATAGGCATTTTATCATCTCACACCATCACAAGAAGAAGGGTGAGTACAGCACAGTAAGCTATTTTGAGAGAAAAAGACCATATTTGCCAGTTTTTGTTATAGTTTATGTTCTAATTATTCTATTTTATTATTGGTGATTGCTGTTAATTTCTTACTCTGCTTAGTTCATAAACGTAGCATAGGTGTGTATGTATATATATGGGGTCTAGTACTATCTGTGGTTTCAGGCTTCCACTGGAAGTCTTGACACACATGCTCTGGGAATGGGGGTCAGGGAAACTCCTCTACTTGGGGAAGTATGGGGCATTATGGGACTGCTGGGCAGAAGCGGCTCACCTGGTTCAGAGGAGGGTGGGAAGGAGGAGAAAGTCCCAGCAGAAATGGCATTTAAGTAAAAGACAGTAAAGGGAACTGCTCTTTTAAAGCCTGAGTGGAAAGCAGGTCCATGGCACATCTCAAGCACTTAGAGCAGCTCAGTGACGTTGTGGTATAAGATACAATAGGGCAAGTAGCAGGAGATGAGAGGCCTAGATAGAAAGATATCGGTAGTGTGTCAAGAGCAAGGATGGCAAGACAGTTAGAGGTTGGCATTCCCAGAACATGGTGATAAACTGAAAATGCAGGGAGGCAGAAGGTAAAGTCAAGATACTGCTTAAGCTTCCAGCTTATGGTGTAACCAAGAGGGGCACTTATTATCCAGGAAAACTGCACAAAGAGTAATGTTTTGTTTATTGGAGGTAGGGGTGGAGATGGGTTTGGTTTGGGACCAAATGAATTTGAGTTGTCCATAAAACACCTCCATAGTGTCCAAGAGTAGTTGAACATAAGGATAGGGACCTCAGGAGAGAGAGCTGGACTGAAAGGTGGATTCATGAGTCATCAACATATTACCTCCTGCTTTTAGATGATGAATCTGAGACCCAGGGAAGTGAAGTAACATGCCTGGGGTCATACTAGCAGGTGCAGAGCAGAGATTTCAACCCTCGTCTTCCCAATACCCATATCTGTGCCCTTCCCATGGAGACCTGCAGCTGTAGTTATATGCTTAATGAGGAGTGGCAGAAAGGTGCTACAGCATAACCCATACTCTTTCATTTTCATTTCTAGAATATACAGGGAAATACAAATATATCTCGTGTGTGTGGCCATACATGTTCTTCAGCCGGTGCAGCCAGCAAGTTGCCTGCTGACAAGCAACCAGCTCGTCCTTTGGATACATTTCCAAGAAATATCTGTTGAACTGAGAGAAATCAAATCATGTCTTCCAAAAATTCCCTTTCTTGTCCCATAAGCTACCCAAAAGAGTATAAGGGGCCAGGTGTGTCCCCCTTTGACAGCTACCTCAGGCCCCCTGTTTTCTGTGCTCCCCGACGAGTCCATGTGGGATTCCTTTGACCCTGCTTTCTTGTGTCTAGAATTCATCTCCAATATCTGTTCTTCATCAATGCCTTCTCTGACTGCCTTCCCCCAATTGTCAGTGGTACCGTGCATGGACTTGCCCTTTGTGGTACTTCTCCCAGTTCATTATTTTACTATACAGTTCTATTACTTGGTTCATGCCTGCCTCCTCCTCTAAATATTCACCATTTTATCTAAGTGTTTATCCCAAGTTGCCAAGAGTGCCTGGACATCGTAGGAGGTAATTAATAGATAATTGTACATTGAATGAGTGGATTGCTATTCTCGGCCCCCAGATCCCCTAATTAAAAGAGAATCCCTACTTTACGCCTCTTTCTCTCTCATACTGACTATGGCCTTCTGAAAATGAAGGTGAGAAATTTTAAGCCACTTTGTTAAACAGGTCCTCTGTATGTAACAACAGCCATAATTCCATGTTCCAGCTTTAAAAAAAAATAATTAATGGATACAAAAACTGGCAACGAGAAGGAAAATGAAGGTGGATGTGAGAGAGGCTAAGGAAGGTACGTGTTTTGACTCCACAGTAGACAAAAGTAATTTATATGTCTTTTCTTCATCCACACACCATTTGGTTTCAGAAATTGGAGTCAAACTAAGCACTAATAAGTGTGATGTTCACAAGTCATAATGAAATTTTTAAAAGCGCTTCTCTCCCCTGCCCCCACCCCAGTCAATGAATTTATTTTAAAGCTCTTACTGAAAATGACTTACGCTAGGTTTTAAAAGTTCCCAAATCTATTTTACCTACGGCATTTCTGCGAAAACCAAAGATGGGAATGAGAGTGATCCTGAGCTGGGAAAAACATTCATAGCAAATACAAATGCACTGTCTGTCCTTACATTTGGCCCTACTGAGGGATGTGATCAAAAAGGGATTATCGACATTCCTGCTCAGTTGTATTGAATTCCTCTGATAGGAACTGAGGACAAGAGGCGGTATAGAGATCCAGAGATGGAGAGAACATTCGAGTAGGTGACAGAAGACCAGAATTCTAGTTTCCAGCTCCACCGTGTTAACAGTCATTTGACAAAGCGTTCACTCTTTCTGTGTCCAAGATTCAGAAACTATAAAATGACAATGATGGAGCTTTGGTTCAAGGGGACAGACTACGCACGTGGGCTTACCTCACTCCCCTCCCAGACATCCTATCAATCAACAGTAAAATATATGAGAGGGGACACACCCGTAACAGTACTCACAATTGTAGGCCTTGAAATGGCTCGTGTTGAGAAAGGAAGTCACAGTCCAGGACCCACATAGGAGACTGCAACACTGGCAGTGGATACCAGGGAGAGTAAATTTTTCCTTTTAATTTTGTAACCATAGGTATGGTTGGAGTGTTTTCTGTCCCCCACATGCATTGCTTTGTTTTTGTCATACCAGCAAAAATGGCAGTAAGAATACTTTCTGGCCCATTCCATCAAGTAATTAAGAGGATTAATTAAAATGATGTATAAGAACACCTTAAAAACTCTTAAGCGCTGAAATAAATGTGAAGTATTGTTAAGGGGGCAGTCTTAGGCAGTTGAAGATTGGGGAAGGAATGTAGTGCTTTCCTTGATCAAGCTCTATTTTTAAGGTGCCAAGATCCAAATTAAAAAGGAAGCTGTTTCTAAAACGCTGACTGTAAAGTATCTAAGGGAATAAATGTGCTGAGAGAAAGTGTTTGGAAGAATGACAAGAAGAAAATTTAAATAGTGAGTGATGCAATAGAACTATTGGGTTTCCATCAAATTCTTTCTCTAAACCAAAAACTCTGTGATGAACTGAATAGCAACAGAGGTACTAGCGTCTTAGAAAATTCCACAGCAAAAACATTTCTTGTGAAAATAGAGCCTTATCGTGTCCTTATGTCTGAAACCATTTCCACATGCTTTTGTAAACAGTCTTATAATTAGCATCCCAAACATTTTCGAGTACTGTGTTTTGTAACTTCTTAATTAGGCAGATAGATCTGATCAATAATCCTGTTAGGGTATTGAAATAAAATTGTTAGTTCATGCACCGGTCTCCTTTGCAGCTGTGGGTGCTCAATGAAGGTTTGCTAAATGAATAAATGGATGAAAGAACACTTTCCAAAAAGCTTTTTTTATTATCTAAAGCATACCCTTGGTTTGTCCATGATGAAGAGGACATACTCTTCAGATACTGTTGGGTGCCTGACTTCTCAGAGACTTATCTAGAAAATGAAAATAACGGTATGTACCTAAGAGAGTTGCGATAATGACTTACTGATATAATGTATGCAAAATTCTGGGCACATAGTGAATTTTCATTTAATGGTTGTTGTTGTTGTTGTTGTTGTTGTTGTTGTTAGCAACTGCTATGACTGAGAGCCCACTATGTGCAGACACCACCCACCGACCTGATCAATAAAGACAAGCAAGACTAGGACCTCACCGTCCAGTAGGGGAAGTAAACAAGCTACTGGGTCACCCTCCCATGTGTCACTCCCTCCCTGAGCCTCATGGACAAGCTCCTTGAAAAAACTATTCCTTTTGGGCAAATGTTCCCTCCTGGATACTTACTAGGCTGCTGGCCAGTAAGAGAGGATACACATGATAAGAGGCCAAGTTACAGAAGAACTTGCACTAAATTCTTTGCAAAATCCCATTTTTCCCCTTTAAATGTACTGAAGAACAACAACAACAACAAGAAAATGTCTTTTTATCTCTGTTCCTCCCAGTTCCCTAGCAGGCATGTCCCATGGAGAACTAAATGAATATCGGCTGCGTGGCCCCAAGTTAGTCACAGCAGTGGACTGAACAGTGGAGAACAATCTAGAGTCAGTAATTCACTGTGAAAATAGCATGGCGATCCCACAGGTTCGAGGGAGTCCTGGTCTTACCACAGGCACAGAAGTTCTGATTCTACCGGCCCCCAAACTGCCCCCTAACAAAGAGGCCAGGAGCAGGTCCTCACTTAAATGATCAGGCTTAGTATCATGTGATCCTTCCATCCTGGCTTCCACACACCAGACCTGAGGGTCGGTGACCAAGTCTGAGGATATGCAAATGAGCAAGGAAGTGACACTGTGGGCTAGGGCCTCTAGTAAAGACCCACTTTTGGGATCTCCAGGAAAAGATGAAGGAAAGACCCATCTCCACCCCCCACAGCTCGTACATTGCCTTCTGTCTGGGAGCCACAGCTTTACATTCCTTGGCATGTACGAAATGGCAGGAAGAGTGACCTCTTCCTTCTGGAATCTCTTCAGTTCTGCACTTCTGCTGATTGCATGGTAAATATTTTCTCTTTATTTTCTCCCGTCATTTTCCTGAACTCAAATTTTGTTTTTTTTAAGTGGGAGAAAAACACACACCAAAAAAATGGCAAGAGGTTGACATTTTATAACTAGATTCAGTTTCTTATATCACAAATGTTTCCATTGTAGAATGCTCTGTTTGGTGGGGGGAGAAAGATTTGAAAGACTGTGAGAAATTGAGTGGGCAAAAATTTTGTGACTCTGAAATACAGAGAGTGCCTCAGTATATCCTTTCTCTTGAGTTCGTTTTGCAGCTGGGCGTGGGATTGAATATGATCGCATTCTCCACACTTCTCGTTGGTATACTTCATTCAGACCCTTATCACACAGCGCAGTATCAATGTCTGCTGATTTTCCAGCACCCCCACTGATTAAACAGCTAGGATCATTTTTCCTGGCCCTGTAATGATTTTGCAGTAAAGGGCAGAATTGATTTCAGAGCTATGACTCAGGGCCTGGTAAAATATTGGCCAAGAAGTGGGTGTAAGCAGCCACTGGCGTTCTGGAGATTTCTGTACCTTGTTAGCAGCTAAAAATACTCACGTAACCAATTATGCTAATTTAAAGAAAACGTCTAAGTTATTTGACTATTTACAGCTTTCTTCTTAAGAATCTTCAAAAGATTTTGCTAATTTAGTTTGCTAAAGTAGTTTACTATTTTAATACTCTTCATTCAGCCATTTGGTGAGGAAGAAAGCAAGCTGGTATCATTAATAAGGCCTTTTGTTTTGCAAGCCTACTATGTATTTATCACCATATAGGGATAAACAAAGGAAACATAGTAATTAACTCAGGCCTTCCAGGATGTATAGTCCAGCTTAAGAGGCTGGAAGCAGCTTGTCCATTAGGCAAAACCTTCCAAAGAACGGTCAAAGTGGCCAATGCCACTGGGGCTCAAGAATGAAGGTTACTGTGTGTCCTGTTGTGTAGAAGGTGGAGAAGATGTTTCCACATCAGGTGAACACAGGCCAGGCTGGGTCACCCAGACCCCTGGGGCTTCAGCCATAGGCACTGTTACTGTGACCTCCCTGGATGACAGGGAAGCTGGAGAGAGCTTTTTGTGCAGAGCCCCTGGCTCGTGGCTCCCCCTTTCTTCAATCCCGTGGATGAAGCAAATGATTTTCAGCTTTGGGCTCCAACACTGGATATGATGCAGGAGCAATAAGTTGCCCCTCCCCCTCACCTCACTGCCCACCTGTGAAGCCCCAAGCATAGCACCAAAGAGCCTCAGTGACCAGCCCCAAGCCTGCCTATCCATATGGTCTTCCCAAGGACATCTCTCCATATCCTTGCATGCCTCCAAACCATCTTCTTCTTTTTTTTTTTTAAGATTTTATTTATTTATTTAATAGAGAAGTCACAAACAGGCAGAGAGGCAGACAGAGGGGGAGGGAGAAGCACGTTCCCTGCCAAGCAGAGAGCCCAATGCAGGGCTCGATTCCACGACCGTGAGACCATGACCTGAGCCGAAGGCAGAGGCTTAACCCACTGAGCCACCCAGGTGCCCCTCCAAACCATCTTCTTGACATCTGTCCTGTGTCTGCTCAACCCTATGCCTTCAGACTCACTGTTCTCTCTACCCGGAAGAGCCTTTCTTACCATCTTGCCCTGTTGAAATCATACCTATCCTCAAAACCCAGCTTCAGTACTCTTTGCTAACAAAAGTTTCCTTGGGCCTCTAAGCCCAGATCTCGAGCTGAAAATAATCTCACTCCAACTATTCCAATAGCATTTTGCTTGTAGCATTTATCACAGTCTTCACATTATACCTTGACCTGAATTCTCTGTGAACATCCTTCTCTCCCTACCAAAGTCTTTGGGGAGCAAGGAAATGCATTCTTCATCTCTGCCTACCCCCAATTTCCTTGCATGTTTCTCCCATTGAGTACTGAGTAAGTATCTGTTGCATGGCCCATTACATTAGTCGAGGCAAGAGCCTGAGCAATGTGGAACAATTCAGAAAGAGGTGGTAAAGGAGGCTCTGGCTTTCAGCAACGTGTTCAGAAGTGGTCCATGCCAAGGCTTTAATTATTCATTCTAATGTAAGATGTTGCTTGCCAGCATCTTTCCCATTAGCAATGATTCTTTTACATAAACAAATGGTAGTTAAGTATAAACATGACTTTGAAAATGCTTTAAATTTTCATTTGAAGCTAAACATAGAACTGTCTGGTTTAATGCAAGCCTTCCTCTTGAACGTGATTCCACTGTCCAGCAGCAGACCCCAGCTCAGCAATGTGCCCACTACAGCCCCGAGCTTGGAGATGGCTCAGATGGGCAGGAACGAGGCTCTGGGCCTGTATCTCTGTGGGTCCTGCTGGCTAACTGCTTGGGTTAAGAAGTAAAGATCATTAAAAGAGTTTTTAAAATACTATCTTTTAAAAAGGCAAAATGTAAGTAGTAATGATTTTCAATAATATTCAATAAAACCATAAAACCTGAATTAATAGAGCTGGATTGCAGCCTATTTGAGGTTACAACAGGATCTTTCAAAAAAAAAAAAAAAAAACCGTGTAGCTACTTTAGGTAGCAATCTTTCTAAAGTTAATTATAAACTGCTTTCTAAGAGCGCACGGAACTGAATTTAATCTCCTTTGTAAACAACCTGTTATCATCACCATGAACATCAATGCAGTTAGTTAACTGTGTAGAGCCGACCAAGGCATGCCAACTTCTTTGCATTTTCACTCACTGTTCCTGGACAGTTGTGACTGGAGCTGCTGAGCCACTGCTGGTTTTTCTGGCTCCTTCCATACTTCCAGCATACTAGAACTTTCTTACTATTCCTGCTAAGCCTACTTGAACAGCTTCTCGCTTCGCAGCCTTTCCTTACTCTCATTCCCGTATGACTGCCTCTGAGTTGCTTTGTTAGGACAATGTCCATAATACCTAGAAAGAAGCACTGAGTGATTCTTCAAAAAACAGAGAAACTTTGCAATAACATTTTTGACTACTCAGATTCCTTTGTTCACTGGTTCTTGGTGTTCAGATGACTGGAATCCAAGTGAACTGGAATCTGGATGGGAAGAGCTTACTTTGACATCATTAGTCAGGTTATATCTCATGATAAATGAGAAAGGAAATTCTTTCTTTGATAATTCTTGATAACGTTCGTTTAGTACTCGGAAATCTTTTTTAAGAAAAGAAAGTTTACGTGCTGTTGCCTCCGCCTGAAAGGTTTCTCTTTTTTCTAGCTGGCAAAATTCTACTTATCTTTTAAGGCCCGAGCCCGAGTGCCATCTCCTTTGGGATATCTTCCTTGATTCTCCTTGGCAAAATGAACTTTTCTACCCTTCATACTCTCAAAGAGTGGAAGTATTGACCAAGTAGACTGTGAGCTATTTGAGATATGGATGAATGTTTTATTCATCTTTGAACACCAAGGACCTGATATCAGCACTGCTTCTCAGTGCTTACAATATTTGTGAACAAATGTCTGTATTTTAGATTATTCCATTTTGTGGCCATTTTAAGGTGTGACAAAGATGTATAAATAGTTCAGAAGGGTACCAGGAAAAAATAGGTGTGAAAGGGAAATGGGCAAGAAAGTCAAGAAATAGAGAAGGAAAAAGATAACATGAATAAAGGGGCTGTGCTGAGGAGTACCAGATTTGAAGTTTCTAGACTGTTAGATTTCCCACTCTGAGTGACTTCCATTTGTTCAAGCCATCCATTTCTAACCTAGTTCCTTTCTTGCCTGTCCTTTGAGATGCTACTTTGCTTTCAAAACATTGTTCATAATCCGTCGTTTTTCCTAACCTTAATTCCTAAAGCTTCAAGGCTATTTACCCCTCACGTCTACTCTTGTGACTCAGAGTTCCAAGTCTTTTAACCCAGCTCTCCTGGGTTATCGCCAGAGTAGTATGTCGGACTGCAGGAAACATTTCTGTGCCTAGAATATTTCAGATGGGATGAGATGGAGAAGTTACTTAAGGACTTGCAGCTTATCCTTGATCAGAAGAAATTTGTTGTTACCATCACCAGAGGAAATAAGTCTCACATAATTCTTTGATATGTATTCAGTATTTAACAAGTTACCCCTTTGGGGTGCCCAGATGGCTCAGTCTGTTAAGCATCAGACTCTTGATTTCTGCTCAGGTCATGATCTCTGGGTGTGAGATCGAGCCCCAGGTCATGCTCTGTGTTGGGCATGGTGCCTGCTTGGGATTCTTCTCCTTCAACCTCTACCTCTTCCCCCATGCTCGCACCTTTCTCTTTTTCCCTTAAAAAAAAAAAAAAAATAAAAAAAAAAAAATAACATCTAGGAACCTTTTTTTTTTTGAAGATTTTATTTATTTATTTGACAGAGATTACAAATAGGTAGAGAGGCAGGCAGAGAGAGAGGAAGGGAAGCAGGCTCCCCGCTGAGCAGAGAGCCCGACGCGGGGCTTGATCCCAGGCCCCTAAGATCATGACCTGAGCCGAAAGCAGAGGCTTTAACCCTCTGAGCCACCCAGGTGCCCCAACATCTAGGAACCTTCTAAAAAAACAAAAACGAGTCACCCCTTTGCTTGAAGAGGAGGATAGAAAGGAAGGGGGGGGGATGAAGTATCAAAGAGCTTATTTCTATGATATAAATTCAAAAAGCAAACAGCAGGGAGTCACAGAGAGCAATCTGGGATTTAAAGAAAGAAAATATCAAACTTATGAATTCCATGGTTTCAAAACTAATTTATTCACCATGAGCCAATCTTACCATTCATTAGCTTCCCCCAGAGACAAGATTGAATGTCAACTATTTTCCTGACCTATAAATAATAGGTGCCACACGCTTGGAAATGAAACCTAGTTAGGGCATAATAGCAAAGTGAATCAATATGATTGTTACAACGCTAAAAAAAAAAAATAGCAGGCTAAGTCCTGAATCTTTGGGGAGAGAGAGATTCTCATTCCCTGCTCTTTAGGGAAAAAATTTTTTGACAGGAAAATTGAAAAATTATCCTTTAGTAGCACTAAGTTTGAACCAAAGAACAGTCCAAGAACGAACACTAAAAATTCATACTCAATCATTTGTTTAACCTGAATGAATAGCTGGGAGCAATGATATTACCTCATAAGTTAATTAATGATGATGGTGTGCAGGTGGGTATGGCAAGACTGAGTTCCTGACTATGGAATGTGAGTAGAATGTGTGCCCTTCAAGGCTCGACCCTGAAAAGCCTGCCGTGCATGTTCCTCCATGTCCTTTCTTCATTTCTGCTCATGGGGATGAAGATGACTGGTGACTTGGAAACCACTTGTTCACAATGGCAGAGCTTCCGTCAGCATGAGCCCCTGAATGACTGCATGGAGTAGAGCCCCCACCAACCAACCTGGAATCTGGATTCTGAGCTGTTACACGAGCAGCAGTTGACCTTCTAGTTCTCTATGTCATTGCATTCTGGAGTTTTATTTGTTAGAGAAGCCTACATTGATGTGTGTGTGTGTGTGTGTGTGTGTGCGCGCGCGTGCACACGCGCGTGCGTGTGTGTGTGTGTATTATTTCATCTTTTAAAATTTTTCAAATAAAAATAATACAGACTCATTAAAAATGTAAATACAGATAAGTCAAAACAGAGGAAATAAAAATCTGTAATTATCCAACATGAGATATACTATAACAAAACAGGGTTCACATTTTATTAACCATTTTGTAGGACACTTTTTTCACTTAAAAATATCATGAATGTCTTCCTTCTGTGTCATTAAGTAGTATTCTGCCACATAATTTTTAGTCAATGCATGATAAAAGTTACACAGCTCATTGGAAAGTAACAGTTGAATAAATAGCATTATTTCTGTTCACCAACCATGGAACCTAAAATATCTCTAGAAACAGTTGTTCTCAAGATGCTTAGATACTGGATTAATAGGTGACACTTAGAAAATCATATTTGGTTCTGGTACACAACTTTTGAAACATTTGGTATTATGGTAGAAGTTAAGGTACTATAACAACAACAAAAATCTTTGTCAGAATGCAGGAATTATTCCTGTCATCAAAATCCTTCAGATGGAGTAGGGGGGAGTAGTTATTTAAGGACCACAACTTATCCTTGTTGATAAGCTGAAATTGTGAATAAGTTGAAAAGCTACCAGAAGAAATTTGGTAGCTCTGTCTGGCAAATTCATGCTGGCTTGGCAGCTCTACGCTCCCCCACAGGAAGAAGGGAGATCCAGGGTAAGCAATTTTTGATAGAAGCTGCAGACATGCCTTCTGTTCATATGTCCTTGGTTAGAGTTCAGTTTCACGGCCGAATCTAGTTTCAAGGGCAGCTGGAAAATGAAGTCCAAGCAGAGTAGACCTAGAGTCACCAAAAACTCCATGATATGGAAGAAGGAGAGAACAAATTGGGGTGTTGGGGGTTGGGCAGCAGTCTGCCACATCCTCCAAAGTCAGCACAGAGCACGGTGTTTGAGAAGAGGAGCTCCGCCTCAGCGGCTTTCTAATAGCGACTCCCACCTTGGCTAATCATTAAACTGTCTGACCTAAGACTATTACTTAACCTTGGTTTGCAAAACAGAGATGTTAAAATTCACACATTGGTTACGGGGATTAAGTGATTTAGTTCATACAAAGTGCTTATAAAATGCTGCCTATAATTACTTTATATCCAGAACCAACAGAAAACGGACAGCACGTGGTCAGAAGAGAAAAGTGAACGTAACCCAGCAAGAAGCAACCGCTGAACCACACTGAGTATGGTGTGGCGGTTGAAGCCAGAATGCCCAGATCTGCCACCGTGCCTCAGTTTCTCCATCTGGAAAGTGGGAATTATCATTGGTATCCACCTCACAGGGCTGTTGTGACAATTACAGGAGTTAATGTGCGAAGTGGGTCACGCAGACCCTGGCACATAGCAAGCACTACATAAATGTTGGCTTCTACCTATCGTTAGTGTTGCCATAGAAAAGTGATACTCACATATTCACCTGAGTTCCTGCAGGTGACTTGCATCACCACACATGCTGACCATCACACTGTATATCACACCATTTTCAGTGCTCATTTCCAAGTACTAAGGTCTCTGTGCTTTCCAAAATCGGTGGACTGGTATTTTACAACTTGGGAGGTGGGAATACATCCATCAACCAAACTGGACAGGAATCACCTCTGCTCCCAACTTCTTTTCCTTCAAGAGAGTCATGCATGTTCCCATACATCTTCCTTGGCTCCATAATACAGGCTTCCGAGTGCATGAAAGTGTGCTTTCAGGTAATGCATTTTCTCAAAGAATGTCCCTGTTGATTCCAAGACATTAGGATTGAAAGTTATTTTCAGAATCCAGAATTGAATCAGGCTTTGTCTTTCTTTTCCATTATTTTTATTCACTGCATTCTTGAATAATGCCAGATAGGTGCTGGAAAAAGCTTCAGGATGGTGACTGTATTTTCGCGGCAATTAAACTTACCATTTAAATTAATGATGATTTATAATCAGAAAAAAAAATCAAGATGGCAAGAACACCTCCCTAAAAGTCAGATTCTTTCATCTATTTTGTCTTTGATAAATGTGATTAGTTTTGTTTGCTTTCGTGGAAGATTGCTTTTCTAGAAAAGGCATCATAAGTCAAAATTACATAAGCTGAAAATTATTTTTCCACAGACTTAAAGTCATATTAGGGTATTAAATTCCTAATCAAATGTTCAATGTCTACCTTTTTACTCAAACAGACCTAAAAACTGTATTTAGTCAATTAGGAGTTATATACCAAATACATGCTACAAAATGTCATGTGCCAAATTTTACCTTCTGCATAATTTCTGCCTTCCTTCATTGCGTAAATCTAAAGGTGAAGGAATACCTTCATTGAATTCACAAGGGCTGTTTCTTTTCTACGTTTTATTTTGAAACAATTTTAGACCTACAAAAAAGTTGCAAAAATACTACATGGAGTTCTAGATGCCTTTCATTCAATCTCTCCTGATTTTTTTTTTTTTTTTACATAACCACAGTACAATTGTTAAAACCAGAAAATTAATATTAACAAGTTAAGACTAAGTAACCTCCAGATCTTATTTTAATCTCACCTGTTCTACTACTGTTGTTTCTCTGGCCCAGGATTGAATTCAGGATCCCACATTATATTTGGTTGTCCTGTCTCCTAGTCTCTTTAGTTTGGAACAGCCATTCAGTTGTTTATGAACAGGACAGGCCAGTTATTTTGCAGAGTATCTCTGTTAGAATTTGTCTAATTTTTTTTTCTCATGATTAGCTGAGGTTATGCATTTTTGGTGAGAACCCCAAGGAAGTTCAACCACCTCAGTTCGTCACAGCAGGAGGTAGGTGATATCTGTTTTATTATGGTGAGGTTGATTTTGGTCCCTTGGTCACAGGGATGTCCACCAGGTTCCTATTCTATAAAGTTACTATTTTCCATTTTAATTAAGAATATCTTGAGGGGGATATATTTGAAAACTATACAAATACCTGTTTCTCACGACAGCTTCCACCACTAATTCTGGCATCCCTGGATGACATTGGTTACAACTCTTACAGTGGTGTTTGAGAAAGAGTGATCTATTTCCATCATTCATTCTACATTTTTAAATTGGTATTCCACTGTAAGGAAGTACAATCCTTTCTCTCTCCTTATTATCATTATTCAGTTACTTGTTTACAGGAATATAGACCCTTGGATATTTATTTTATTCTATGGGTCCTATACCTACTATTTTGTTGGTGGTGTCATTATTTATTTTGTCGTTCAGAGTGGCTCATTTTGGCCATAGGGAGCTCTAGAAGGGCTTAAGTGTTTCATGACTGTCTCGAAGGAGACTTGCAGAGGAAACCTAAAGTCACCTGAAGCCTTTTGAGAAAACTGCTCAGAGGATGTGTTTTGTCATTCTCTTATTCATTGTGAAAATTTCCCCTAGCAAGCTCTGTATTAAAGACGAAGCTTTGGACTCTGTTCAAAGCTGCCTAAAGGACATCCACTTACATGTTTATTGCCAGAGATCCAGGAAGTATTAATGTGGGTAAATATCCTTTGGAGCTTCTCCATTCTAACATACAAAATCACTTTCATCCCTTTTGGAAAATCAGAGTCTCCCGTAGATGAAGGAGTGTCCAATAACACTTCTTGTTCTTCTCTCCGAGGTATCATTATAAGCTCCTCCCCAAAGGGAAGGCGCACTGCCAATCTGATTAGAGACTGAATACTGATTGGGTTGTGTGTTACTACTGCGCAGGCTCACTGCGCCTCGTGAAAGACAGCTGCAGCCTGCTTCTTCCCTTGCTGTTACCTTGGTGTAAGCTAGGGTGCAAGGCTCGCCTCTGGAGCAGCCTAGCCAAGACCTCTCTCAGGTCTGTTCTAGATAACCACAGACTTGGCCTTTCGATTGTCGAGGAGAAATGAAACAAAAGCTTTGTTGGAGATTCCTAGCCTAAGCCACGTTCAAAGATGCAGCTTTTTACTGCAAACCCTTGGAGAGTATTTGGTGCTTGTTCCTCTGTTAATAATCAGTACTTTGTCTTTCTTTGGGCAATTGCCTGGGCAATGCAGGCTCTTGGGGAAGAAATGTGAAGAGTGGGGCGGGGGTGGGCGAGGAGGGAGGCGGAGTAAGCCCTAAATCCCAACATCCTTGAACAGACATGTAATCACCCTCTACCGCCCCATTCCATGCCTCCAGTTACTTGTTTATCCCAGATTACCACCCTGACAAGCCTCACCGACAGTGCAGATGCATTAGCCAATCGGAATGGAGAAGGAAAACTCACCGTGTGGTCTGTGGCCCAGCCATGTGGGAATCATCTGGCAAAAGTGCACATTTCCAGGCCTCATCCCAAATGGACTAATCAGGATGGTAAGTTCCAGGAGTCTACATTTTATAAGGATTTTATTCATTCATTCATTCATTCATTCGAGAGAGAGAGAGAGAGACAGCGCAAGTGAGGGGAGAGGCAAAGAGAGAATCTCAAGCAGACTCCACGTGCTGAGCACAGAGCCCAATGCAGGAATCAATCCCAGGACCTTGAGATCATGGCCTGAGCCGAAATCAAGAGCCAGCCCCTTAAATAACGGAGCCACCCAGGCGTTCCCAGGAGTTTATATTTTTTAAAAACAGATGCCCAAATGACTTCCATGTGCGTTAACTTTGAGAATCATAGCTCCATTGGGAGGGCTTCGATTTAAATCATCTTCTTGAGAACAGGTGGTCCAGTCAGTACTGGTCTCCCCAGCCTGTCTTCCTTCTTGCCAACCAGTCTGGGCTGGTCCCTGTTCTTTATGTAGTTTCTCAATGTGTAGTATTCCCTACCACCAGTGTAAATTTGTCTAGAAGACTAGATTTCCTAACCAAACCCCTTCCCTCTTAACTACCCCTTCTTGTCCTGCCTCATACTCTACCCAAGTCTAAGTTGAAGGCATGACATTAAAACACAAATCTCTTGGGGACCAGATCCTACCCCCTATCTGACATGCCACAGCCTATAAACAGATTTTCCTGAATCACACCATGCAGACTGCCTGACTTCCAAGCAGTCCACCATTTCATGAATTCTCCTGTGCTAACGCATACCCATAACTCAGTATTTCAGGGCACCACCTTCAGATCTGGAACTAGATCCCCTGAACCTTCCCAATGTACCTGGCCAATTCAGGGGCTCCCCTTCTAAAGGTAACTTCCCTGACTTCAGTTGCTCCAACTTTTCTTGCCCCTACTTCAACCTGCTCCCCACCAGATCCATTTAAAAGAAATCTCAATCTGCTCTCTGTTCTCCCTCCAACTGTATGTAGAAGAAAAAGACCAAACTCTGGCATAAAGGATTACTTTCCACCTACTTTTGACCAAGCTTGTTTAAAGCAGAGACCAAGTCACATTATATTTTTTTATAATCCCATGGTATAATCCCTATAGTCCCATAGTATAATCCTTATAATCCCCAGGCATCCTGCCTTGAAATTTATAATGCTAAACCATATTGAGAGGCTCCAGTTTCAGTTAAGATGGAGTAAACAACACTCTACCTGTATTTCCCACAAAATATAGCTATGGAATGCATGGGGCTGCAATTTGAGGCTTCTGTAACAGTAGCAGGCAGATTAGGGAAGAAGATAGACATGAAAATACCATCAGACCCACAGTGAGTTTCCTATATTTTATATTATATAAAATATTTTATATTTTTCTCCTCTGGCCTGGACTCAAGGCAGTCCCAAACCTGGATGTGGATATGGACGTGGACCAAGAGAGCTCCAGGAGAAGCCCCACAGTCCTGGCTCAGGAAAGGGTATGGGTCTCTGGACAGTGACAGCCGATATAGTGGGGGCTCATAATGCCTAGTATATAGTTGGTACTCAAGTGACTAATAATAATAATGAGTAATAAATTACTTAATGATAATAGCAATAGCTGGTATTTGTTTTTTGTCAAGAACTCTTTTCAGCACTCTGTTTATCCTTATAAAAATGCCATGAAGTAGATATTATTTTCCTAGTTCGAGGGTCTGCAAACTTTTCCTGTAAGGGTAAGATAGCAAATAATTTAGGCTTTGTGTCTGTTATAACTACTGTACTGTTGTAGTGTACTGTGATACATACCGTTGTACATGTTGCATAGATAACATGTAAACGAATGGCGTGGATGTGTTCCAATTAAACTTGACTTCTAAAAACAGACAGCAGGACAGGTTTGGCCCAAAGACCATAAATTGCCAACCTGTACATGAACAGACATTTCTGCAAGGAAGACATCCAGATGGCCAACAGACACATGAAAAAATGCTCCACATCACTCGGCATCAGGGAAATACAAATCAAAACCACAATGAGATACCACCTCACACCAGTCAGAATGGCTAAAATTAACAAGTCAAGAAATGACAGATGCTGGCGAGGATGTGGAGAGAGGGGAACCCTCCTACACTGTTGGTGGGAATGCAAGCTGGTGCAACCACTCTGGAAAACAGTGTGGCGGTTCCTCAAAAAACTGAAAATAGAGCTACCCTACGACCCAGCAATTGCACTCCTGGGTATATATCCTAAAGATACAAACGTGGTGCTCCGAAGGGGCACGTGCACCCGAATGTTTATAGCAGCAATGTCCACAATAGCCAAACTGTGGAAAGAGCCTAGATGTCCATCAACAGATGAATGGATAAAGAAGATGTGGTATATATACACAATGGAATACTATGCAGCCATCAAAAGACATGAAATCTTGCCATTTGCGACGACGTGGATGGAACTAGAGGGTATCATACTTAGCGAAATAAGTCAATCGGAGAAAGACAACTATCATATGATCTCTTTGATATGAGGAAGTGGAGATGCAAGGTGGGGGGGTTGGGGGGAGGTAGGAAAAGAAAAAATGAAAAGATGGGATTGGGAGGGAGACAAACCATAAAAGACTCAATCTCAAGAAACAGACTGAGGGTTGCGGGGGGGAGGGGGGACGGGAGAGGGTGGTGGGGATATGGACATTGGGGAGGGTATGGGCTATGATGAGTGCTGTGAAATGTGTAAACCTGGCTATTCACAGACCTGTACCCCTGGGGATAAAAATACATTATATGTTTATTAAAATAAAAAAATTTTAAAAAAATTGCCAACCTGTTTTGTAATTTGAAGATGGGAAATTAAATCCCAGGAAGGTTAAGTAACTTGCCCAAGACCACAGAGCTGATAAATGGCAGCATCGAGGTTCAGTCCTG
The DNA here is from genome assembly GCF_963455335.1 of Martes martes. Classification (NCBI taxonomy): domain Eukaryota; kingdom Metazoa; phylum Chordata; class Mammalia; order Carnivora; family Mustelidae; genus Martes; species Martes martes. The sequence continues at coordinate 58,842,797 of NC_137890.1, forward strand.
GTTCTTGAGTCTCATTCTTAATTGCTATGGTACACTGGTATTTTTTAAATGAAATGATGACAGAGAATGACCCAAGCAGTATCTTTGGTATGAAAATTTTCAGAGTCTGTGGGTTGATGCTAAATATCCGAATGTGCCAAGGAAGATAAAACTACAATTCTGAATGAGAGTGTGTTAGTTTGCTATTGCTGCTGTAACACACTGCCACAAACTTAGTGGCTCAAAGCAACACAATTATCTTAAACTTCTGGAGGTCAGAGGTTAGGAAATCACTCTCATTATGCTGAAATCAAGGTGTTGGCAGGCCTGCATTCATTCTAGAGTATCTAGAAGAGAATCTCTTTCCTTGCCTTTTTCCTCTTTTTAGAGGTTCCCTGCATCCCTTGGCCATGGCCCCTTTCTCCATCCCCCAAATCAGCAGCTTTGCACCTTCCAATCTCTCTCTCCCTGACTGATCCTCCTGCTTCTCTCTAATAAATTCTTGATAATTACATTGGCCTACCTGGATAATCCAGGATAATCTCCCCAGCCCAGGATCCTTGACATGCTCACATCGATCTGTAAAGTCCCGCCTACCACGTAAAGTAACATTCACAGGTTTCAGGGATTAGGACAGGACCTCTTCGAGGGACTATTTTTTTTTCCTTCCTCCCTACCACGAAGGCTTTCAGGACAAATAGCACTGACCTGGCAGGTTTTCTCCACTCATGTCTGCTCCTAATTTCTCTTGCAAATGGAGTGGGAAAGCAGAACTGACACGGCACAGTGCCGTCATGCCTTTATGCAGGAGTGTACTCGGCACAAGCAATAGTCAGAGGAAAAATACACAAAACACTTGGGGACCTGAGATAAACCCTAAATAAAAGAGTGGATCATGGATCACATTATACAGATCTAACCACTAAAATAAATGAAAGCTTAAGCCTTTCTCTAAAAAAAAAAGAAAATGGTGATGTTAACATTTTCTTTTTCTCAGCAAAAATCTCAGCTCTGACATTGTGCTGACATCTGAAGACATCAGTTTGCAGGGAAGCAGATGTTACGACAGAATTGGAGGTGCAAGTATTTACTGGAGGAGATGCTTGCGAATGCTTGGGGGGCAAGAGAGCAAGAGGAGGCTGGGAGACACTATAAAAGGAGAGGAGGAAGGAGGGAGTATTGTGTAGACAGAACATTAGCTTCAGTACAGCTATGGGAAAGTCTCAGCTGGGCCAGCCAAGAGGGAGCTCCCAAGAAAAGACTGCTCTTGAGAACAATGGCCAGATTCTAATTCCCCAACTGTGCTTAGTCATCTGCTGGGAGCAACCCAGGGAGAACTTGGCCTTGGTGGGAAGGCTGCAGCAGATCCCAAACAGGTGGCAAAGCTGGAGCTCTCTGCTAATTACTTTTTTCCTAATAGGGTCTCTCTCAAAGAGAGAGACGGTATCCCTCCACAACCGCCATGTCTTCACAACCGCCATAGTACATCACCACCTTTGTGGCTATGATAACCGTGTGAGAAATTTTCCTACTGTCAACTCCAAACAGACTCACTGTCAAGTATATAATGGTAATGATATTGTAGCTTTTCGCCTTTAAATAGCTGGGTCTTTAAAAAATTCAATAAGCTGGTTCTTTTAGAAACTTCTTTGTTGGTTTCTTTGTGAGTGAATTTATTTCCTTCTTAAATGGTTTTGTCTCAGAATTTTCCTTTGACATTTGTTATGGTAATGAAGAGGGGTGTGGGTGGGAAAAGAAACGAAGAGGAAAATATGAAAATATTGCAACAGAAGGAAATTTTCACTTGTTTGAGCTGGGCTGCTTACAGTGTTGCTCCTTTAACGGCATCTGAACCATGAGGCCAAAGCGCACCCCTACAGATCTATGAGCTTCACGAACCGTCACCCTGACATCGTTCGAGGACTCCACGAGGCAGCAGGTTCCATAGGGGTGAATATGTATTTATGCGCCAGTTTTTTCTAAGGAGGATTTGAGGAGAGGACAAGATTTCAGGATATGAATAACTTCAAAATTGATACTGGTCTGTGAATGTAAGGTTTTACTGACAATCATTTTTAATTGGGGCACTTATGTAATGACCAATTTGGAAAGGTGGTTGGACAGAGGCACAGTCTGGGGGAAGGGAGAGGAGTGGTCTCTCCCACCCCACCGGGTATTCCCGAAGCATGACACAGTCCTCCCTTCACAACCTCACTTTGAACTTGGCAGAATGCCTTGTAGTGGCAGGTGCTTAATACCCATTCACCAAGCTGAGTACTGTAGGCAAGCTCCTGCTACCCTTAAGATGATGGGAAAATGTCAGACAACACAGTAAAGCACACAGTGAAACATCTGAAGAAAGATCAGGAAACTGAAAAGAAGTCAAAGGGTGGGTCTTTTCTGGGGACTTCTCTGTCGGTCCACAGCACAGCCTTGTCCCCTTCCCTGACCTCCTAGGCTCTGGGGGTTACTTTGGAAAATGAGACAAGCCAGAGTCAGGGAAGAGCGGTGACAGCAGTGAGAGAAGTGGATGCACAGAGACAAGTTCAGGTGGTCAGAGTAATTGGGAAGGAGGATAAATGAAGAAAGATGAAGAGAAAGATGGGGGAAAGGGAACAAAAGCAACTGCTGACTTGGCAGTTTTCCTTTATTTTTATTTGCAACTATCTCCTCTCCTGTTTTGACCTACCCTTTAAATGCGGCTCTGGACTCACCTGAGCAGCAGCACCTGGGTGCTTAATCTTATGGGTAAAACCAGAAGAGAGAGAAGAAGAAGAAGAAGAAAACGCCATGTCAGTCAGAGTCTAGCCAGGAAACAATTTGAAACAGAAGGAATTTAATGGATTAAATTGGTTAATAGGTGACGAAGGAGACTGGGAATTCAACCAAGGAAGAGTGAAGCAACCAGTGATTAGCAGCAATGAGAAGCTGCCACCAGCCCTAGCCTGGAGGCACAGAAGGAGGGGGAGCCAGTGGGAACTGCAACCACTCACAGGCCTGTCCTGTAGAGGCTGGAGAGATGCGGCCACTTGGGGAGACACTGTCAGGATAGAGAAGGGAGAAATATCCTGGGTTCTCCTTCCTCCTGCTCTTCTATCTCCCACCACTCCCTCCCATTGGCCAAACCCAACCAGAGTCCCGCTTACAAGAAAGCCTGGGAGATGCAGCCTTCAGGGATCACCCTCAATGATACAGAGCAGGACAGAGAAAGAGAAGGGCCAGCCAGTCTAGGACACATTCAAGCCATGTGTCCTGGTCAGTTCCTATGAGCCACCTAAATAGCTTGTAAGGGAAGAGACTATCCTGAAGACAGACAAGGACACACAGACTGGAAGCTTCTTATGTGATGTAGCATCATTTTTCAATAAACTGGCCTCAGATGGAATTATAAGCCTATGAGGGGACTTTTATAAACAATTTGTCTTCTCTAAATGTACAGATTATCTTTATCATACTTCTTTGAAAATCTGTTGTTGATTATTTCATATTATATAATGGTTCATTTGCCAAATAAATATGCAAGAGCCCTTTGAAACTATAAATTATAATAACCATATTTTCCAAAGCATGGGGTCCTTTTTTTTTAAGATTTTATTTATTTATTTGAGAGAGAGAGACTGAGAGAACGAGTGCAAGGAGGGGCAGAAGGAGAAACAGACTCCCTGCAGAACAGCCTCCCCCCACCCCCAACGCAGGACTCAATCCCAGGACTCTGGGATCATGACCTGAGCCAAAGTAAGATGCTTAACTGACTGGGCCACCCAGATACCCTGCATGGGGTCTTTCAAAGGAATTTTGTGCCTCTTCAGGATTTAAAATAATCTAGAATATTCAAAATATTAGAATCCTCAAGGGCAATGGAACAAAATATTTGAAATCATACAATTCTTGAAAATGTTAAAGATCTTGCTCCAATATTACATTTGCTCCCAACAAACGGAATGCATGATTATAGGAAAATGCACTGTAATCCAGCTCAAACACCAAAACACATTTCTATCCCCTACAAAACTTGCAGTGGGATTGCTTCACCAGTTTACAGGTTACTTTTAGAGCTGAAGATCCAAGTAGATAAGGAAATATTTACCTTAAACAAACACTATCTTCATCAATGTATGAGGAAATGGGCTAAAAATAGTACCATCATGTGAGTAGACCTGTCCTATGGTGTTGACTAACTCATGGTCCTTAAAAGGATACTCAAAAACCAGGTCAAAGCACTAACACTGGTCAAGTCATAACTTGGAGTACCATTAGAAGTATTCACTTTTGTGTCAACAGCCGCAGATTTTTAGACTTATGTCTAGATGGGCACTTCTCTCCTTTTCCCCTGGACCTGGATCCAACTCTGAACATTCAGGATCCCCTTAGCCATTGGAAGTTTTAAACTTCTCAGATTCCTGCTTAATTTATTTCCTCTGGTTTGGCCCCAGTCATGGATTCATATTCTTGATTCATTATACTGATTTCATATCCTCCTTCTCATTCTTACCAACCTTTGTCCCTGAGTGAGCTTGCAGCTCCCACCCCTCCTGGCTTGGCCCACCCTACCCCACTGTCCCCACAATCAGATGTCTTATATCTGCACAAGTTAATGTAACTTTCCAAACAAGGAATGACAATGGGCGCACTGTCATGTGACAAAGCCAACCACTTAGTAGTGACTGCTCAAAATCCACTTTTGGAAAGTATTCTGAGGCTAAAAACTGCGATGTCTATAAATTGAGTTCTGGACCCATTTCCACTTGATGATGGAGGAGGGGTCCCCACACTTCCAACAAGCAATGCTCCAGACACCTACAATTCAACTAAATTAGAAAACCATCTCCCCAGGGATAGCATTAGACCCCACAGGTTAAGGGTTCAGTCCTGTAAGACAGCTCTGCTCCCATGCACACCAGATGCCAGGTGCAAGCCTGGATTGTTACCAATGCTTCTGACTGACCAACTACAGGTTGGAAGTTCCCAAACCACCCCACCCCCCAGGTTCCATTAATTTACCAAAGCAGCTCATAGAACTCAGAGAAACATTTTGCTTCCTAGATTACTGGTTTATTATAAAAGGATACAACACAGGAACAGCCGGAAGGGGCAGATGCACAGGGAAGGTATAGGGAAAGAGGGAGGAACTTCCACACTCTGGATGCATCCTCTCCCAGCACCTCCACTTACATGTTCACCAACCTGGAAGCTCTTCAAACCCTGCCTTTTTGGGGTTTTATGGAGACTTCATTGCATAGCCTTGGTTGATGCAGACATTGCTGTCGGTGGTTGAACTCAATCCCTTTCCCCTCCCAGAAGGTTGGAGGTCAGAGACCTACAAGTTCCATCCCTAATCACATGGTTGTTTCTCTTGGTGATCAGTCCCCATAGCTAGGTGGGGTCCAAAAGTCACCTCATTAACATAAAAAATGACATCTTTGTTGCTCTTATCACTTAGGAAATTCCAAGCATTTTAGGAGGTCCATGCCAAAAATGGGGAGGAAGACCAAATACAAATTTCTCATTATAAATCACAGCATCATAGCATACCAGCATAGTTTTAGGAATAATGGTGATGCCAGCCATCATCTGAGCTTCTAAGGTTTGAAGCCTTGCTGTGCAGTAGGCCCTGGGTATAAGCATTTGCCTGCATTCTTACTTAATCCCCATAATGAAGAAAGTGAGGCTCTAGTTGCCTAACTAAGCAACTTCCAAAAGTCACACAGTAAGGGGCAAACCTGAGACTTGAATTCAAATCAAGAACCCTGGCTCTTAGGTCAAATACATCCTAGTATTCTGAGTAAGACTCTGAAGGGCATCTGTTCCTATGGATGGGCTTGGGAGGAGCCTTATCACTCATCTGGTATCCAGCCATCACAAATCCTGTGTGTATCAGTTGAAATCTACTTACTCAGGGTTATAAGGAAACTGAAGGGGGGAAAAATATCACAGGCTATAACTCTTAACCAATGTGGTGGAGCACTGAACGAGGGGGCACCCAGTGCCTCCGTGGGTTAAGCATCCGCCTCTTGATTTAGGCTCAAGTCATGATCTCAGGGTTGTGAGATTGAGTTCTGTGTGTGGATTCACACTCAGCGCAGAGCCAGATTCACATTATCTCTCTCCTTTTCCCCCTGCCCACCCACCCCACTCATGCTCTCTCTCTCTCTCTCTCTCTCTCTCTCTAGAAAAAAGAAAGAAAAGAGAGATGGCATAAGAAAGATTAAGAGGAGAGAATAGCTGATATCCTTATTGAAATACAAATGCAGAAAAATGGAATGGGAAAAAATCAGAGAGGGAGAAAAACCATGAGAGACTCTTAACTATGGGAAAGAAACTGAGGGTTGCTGGAGGCAAGGTGGGTCGGGAGCTGGGTTACCTAAGTGACAGACATTAAGGTGGGTCTGTGATGTGATGAGCACTGCGTGCTATATGCAACTGATGAGTTACTGAATTCTACGCCTGAAACTAATGATGTACTATATATCAGCTAATGAATTTAAATTAAAAATAATTAAATGCAAGTGCTGAGAACAAAACATTCATTTTACACCCTCAATCACTATATCATGTGTTGGACGCAGTGAGGCCCTAAAACTTGGGAAGTTTCCCCACTTCAGGTACAGGGTTCCCTAAGAGAGAAGTAAAGGAGCTTCAATTTGCAACTTACTATCTGCTTACCATCCAGAACTTTCTCTAGCTCTACTCAAACTCTCCAGCACCACATGAGGCCACCCAGCCAAGGGGATGTCAACAGAACCCAGAAAGAGTATAAAAGAGTACAAAATCCAGGTCTGGTTCTACACACTAAGCTGTGTGCTCTAGTGAGGGCTCTGTCAGTCTTGAAGGAAGGGTACCTTTTTTCTAATTGGCTCACCCTGGGGGCATATGTTTTTTTAATTCAGGTGATAGCTAGCTACTGCCCAGCTTCAACACTCGATTTTTTTTCTTTGCCTCACCAGATGAGATTTTTATCTATCCTTAAAACTTTCTGTGGAAACCCAAGGAGCTAGCCATGTGGCTTGTTTATGTTGTTACTTTGATTATTTATTAACAGCTTCAGGAAAGAAAGACCTTGGTAGAATCTCTAGAAATCCTCTTGATGTGTCTTAAAAACACATTAAATGGTTACCGATAGGTCCAAAAAAGTTGATAGATTCCTAACAAAATTAGGAAGAAACAAGAAAATTTTGAGTAATGATTTATCAACTCAAGATTACAAAATCCCAGAGAGAGAACCATTCTCCTCTGTAGAGATGCACTTCAATGTCTAACAACATTTTTAACAGCAGGGGGTACTACAAAATTTCACAAATAATTATGGAGTTTCTACCATAGAGAAGTGAGTGGAGATAACTCTGCCAAGTAACTGCTGAAAATGGGAGCAGAGAAATGCAATGATAGTTGGAGGGGCTGTGAAGATTGCAGGAAGATTATTTGTATGGAGGATATTCACATGCTGATGAGAATGATCCAGTGGAAAGGGGAAAATTAATGATGCATGAGGGAAGGGGAAGATTTCTGGAACAAAGTCCAGGAGTACGAATGAGGGGATGAGGGCTTTGTGCAGCTGAGAGGTTGGCCTTGATAGGAGTTCAAGCTGGGCTCTTATCTCCCCACTCTAAGAATAGATAGGAACCTCTTACTGATATACTTTGACCCTCTTTCTTCAGCCACCCAAGGCCAACCAGTTTCTTCCTACCTGCCCACAGCAACTCAGACTTGTAACCTCCCTTCCCCCCATTTCCAACTGCTGACCCTGTTGATTTTCCTTGATTTCAACCACTTTTCTCCATCATGATTCCCTTGCGTCACTGGTTCAATTCACTCAGCAAGTATTTAATGTGCCAAACGTTGAGCTGGTTGCTAAGAATACAAAGGCAAAAGACCCAGTTTCCACCTTCAAAATTCTCACCGCCTAGTTAGGGAAGAAAAACAGTGAATCAATAATGATGATAGAGAGTGATGTGTATTAAAATAGAGCCTGAAGCACAGTATAATGGGAGGAACATGGAATAGACCAGAGAAAGCAACAATGAATTCTATCTTCATGGAGGAGTCAAGCAAGAACTGACAGAGGAGGTGATATTTGGTGATTTGAGGAACACAGAGCTGAGTACTGGACCTCAGTCACAAGGAGATGAATTGATTGTTCCCATCAGATTATAACTCCTTTCTTGTTTTGCTTTCTCTCCTTTATTCCCATTAATTATTCCCACATTCTTCTCTCTCATGAGTATTTACTTTAAGGTATTTGATATTTGTTCTTGAATACATATGCATACCTATAAAATTGGAAGTATAATTTTGGGTGTATACATGCTTATAACTTACATAAATGGCATTATGCCATTGATCTATCCTGTTTTGTACTTTTTTTTACTCAACTATGTCTTTTTAAGACCTACCAGTAATACTGCATCGTACATCTAGGTCATTGCTTCTAATTGTTGTATGATATTCAGCCACTGAACTTTCATTTCCCTGTAGGACACAGTTTGCTTCCGGCTCCTCACTACCTCAAACAGCAGTGCCATAAATAGTCCCATACCTGTCCCTCACAGACTGCTACACGGATTTCTCTGGACTACACACCAAGAAGTGAACTGCAGTGTCAGAAGGCCCATGCATACTTATTTCACTAAAAACTGCCAAGTTGCTCTCCAGAATAGCTGAGTTTAACCCACCAAGAGAGCATAATGGTTCCCATGTCTCCACATCTTTGTCAACACTTGCTATTACTCATGTTTTCAATTTTTGCTAAAAAGGTGGTATTTCATTATTGTTTCAATTTATATTTTTGTGATTATTAATGAGATTGAACCCCTCTTCGTATACTTGTCATCCAGTTGCATTTCTATTTCTCTTCATATCCTTTGATCATTTTTCAATTGTCTTTCTTATTGGTTAGCAAATAATAATTCATTGATGGTTTTTGACATTGCAATTGCCTTCTCTTGGTTTGGCATCAGTTCTACTAAATCTATCAAAGTGGTCCTGTGTTAGATAATTTTTACACAGTTAAATCTATCATATTGCTTCACGGTTTAGGTGTGTTTGTATCACAAAGATAATCTCTTACATGTTCTTTTATTAAGTTAGTAGATTTTTCTTTTACATCTTTAATCCACCTGGAAGGCACCTTGTCTGTTGTATAAATTCAGGGTCCAAGAAGGTGACAACTGAGCCTGAAGAATATCTAATGTGCATTTGTAGCTCTCCAATTCCCACTATCCTTAAGTCACTGAAAATAACTACCATCCTGGAATTGAAGGCCTAGTTTAAATTATCTATCAAGAAGGAAGTCAAAGTGAAGACATCTTCATACAAACAAGCACAGAGAATTTGCCACCAGTTGGCCTTCATGGAAAGAAATCCTAAAGGATGTACTTCAGACCAAAAGAAAGTGATTGCAAATGGAAAAAATGAAGAGCACTAAAAATGGTATATGGTATCTATGGGGGTAAATATATCTGAGAATCATATAAAACAATAATAATATTATCATATAATGTTTAAAACAAAGCAAGAATTAAAATATTTAACAACTACATCATATGCCATCTCAAGGAGAAGTTTGAATTTTAATCTGAAAGCCATTGAGTAATAGTTCTTTGAAAAACAGCATTTATTCCACAGATACTGGAGCAGATATTGGAGCAGCTTCAATATACCAGGCAATCTGTGGCTGCCTTAGAACAAGACAGACACAGACCTCACCTTCCTGTTTCAATCAGAATCAGTTGGTGAGGGGAGGACATTGTGGGGGCGGGATGCTGGTATTTGGGTAGGGCCAATCAGCAGATAGCAGTGTGGGGGGACTGAGGTTACAAAAATGAAGCAATGTAAGTAAATGAAGTAAAAGACCCAACCAGTGGGAGAACTCCACAGCACGTTAATAAGGCCTGAACTAGAATGAGGCAAGCAAGGAATCAGGGGTCAAAGTGTAATGAGACACTTACTCTTAGGCTTATACAAGTGCAGGGTTCACACCTGAGAATGAAGCCTTCCTTAAATTTTTCTTATAAATAATAGCTTTCTTAAGACACAGTTTGCAAGCCTGGGTGGCTCAGTTGGTGAACCATCTGCCTTCAGCTCAGGTCATGATCTCAGGGTCCTGGGATCGAGCCCCAACATCCTGCTTCTCCCTCTCCTTCTGCTTGTGCTCTCTCGCTATCTCTCTCTCAAATAAACAAAATTTAAAAAATTTTTTAAAAAGACACAAGTTGTACACCATTAAGTTCATCCTTTTAAAGTGTGAATTTTGCTTTTTAGTATATTCAGAGTTGGGCCTCCATCACCACTAACTGCAGAGCACTTTCATTGCCCCCCGCCCAAGGAAACCCCATTCTCATCAGCAGTCACTCCCTTCTACCCACCTTCCCCCAAATCCCTGACAACCACTAATCTGTTTTCTGTCTCCATGGATTTGCTCAAGTGGGTATTTCATATATATGGAATCAGACAGGGTGTCTGGCCTCTTTCACTTAGCATGCGTTCCAGTTTCATCCATGTTGTGGCATGTATCATTCTCCTTTATTGCTAATTAATGTTTCATTGTATGGCTATAAATTTTGTTTATCTATTCATGGAAAATGGACATTTGGGTTGTTTCCACTCTTTGCCTATTATGAATAACGTTGCTATGAACATCCATGTACAAGTTTTCATGTGGACGTTTGTTTCCAGTTCTCTTGGGTATACACCTAGGGGCATGTGGTAACTATGTTTAACTTTTTGAAGAACTGCCAGAGTGTTCTCCAAAGCATCTGTACCACTTTGCATTCCTACCAGCAAATGAGGATTTCAATTTCTCTACATTTTTTACCAACACTTGTTATATTCCTTCCTTTTAATGACTTGGTGTGAAGTATTATCTTGTTATGGTTTGGGGTTTACATTTTCCCAATGACCAAGGACCTTGAGAATCTTTTCGTGTGCATCTTTTTAACCCACTTATCACCTCAACCATCACCTTGGAATTGAAAGAAATGAGGGAGTTAGAGCCTCTCCTCTTCAGTAATGTAGCAGACTCTGGGCATAACTGTCCCATGTCTCTCCCACACCCAGGAGGAGCTTAACTTCTCTTAACAGAAGTTCAGAATTTATTCATTTTTCCAATATGAAACCAAGCATTTTCAGGTTTTGGTCGTAGGCCCTGGCTTACATCAAAATCAGCCTGTAAGGGGTGCCTGGGTGGCTCAGTGGGTTAAGCCTCTGCCTTCGCTCAGGTCATGATCTCAGGGTCCTGAGATCGAGCCCCGCATTGGGCTCTCTGCTCAGCAGGGAGTCTGCTTCCCCTCTCTCTCTGCCTGCCTCTCTGCCTACTTGTGATCTCTCTCTGTCCAATAAATAAATCTTTTAAAAAAATCAACCTGTAATATCATTTATCACGATTTCTTTAAAAACAACTTGTCCCAAAAGACCGTTAGAAAGGATGCCTCTTTTAACCTCCTTATTTGGCATAGCAAAAACACCTTGTGTTCCCAAGAAGCCTTCAGACACAGGAGAACAAAACCAGGCTTTTGTGTATGTTTTCCTGAGTTGAGCTTGAATGTCAAATACTCTCCATACAGCAAAAATACTTGCCAGATTATCAGGCTAACACAGCTAAACTTAACGTTCACATGTGATTTATTTGGTAGTAGAGTAAATTATACAACTTGTTTATATCAGCCTTGTCAACAGCAAAATGAAGCCATTTACCCAAAAGCCATATTGCTAGAGGATGCTTCTATAGCACAGGACTGAATTCTGACTCAAAGATATCAAGAAACACCATCTGTGTTATGATTTATGACAATGCTAAAGAAAATGTCTGTTAGTCTACTTTGGAAATACTAAGCACATTAAGGCCTAAATTTGCTACTGTATTTGGTTATTTGAATGCATTTTAAGCATGTCTGCCTTCAAAATGCATTGCAGTTTCAGAGAAAAAAATATTTTTCTTAGGTCTGATTTGTTTTGAATGAGGACAATCATGGGAAAGTTAGACATCAGCCTATTAAAACTTAAGCCAACATTTAGAACAGTTTAATTACAGAGAATCCTTGCAATTAGACCCCATAGGAAACTTATCCCAACTAAAATGTTTCCATATTTTCTTCCTTATTTTTAAGGCCAACTTCATCAGCCATGAATCTATTATGAATCACTGAATTGGAACAAATGTTTGTTAAGTTAAAAAGAGAAAGAGCTTCTTTTAACCAGTGAGGTATCAATTAGATTTGAATTTTGTCTTTTAAAAGAATGTTCTCACAAGAACAGTCAAGAATTTTTAAGGAATCAATAGAATATCAAATGCCTACAAAGAAAAGAATAAGGACACAAGTACATTTTCTGTTTAAACTAAATTTCAAATTGTATTTTTTAAATTATTTTTCCCTTCTAGTTAAGTCATTCAGTCCTACCTTTTTCTGGCTTTCAGTGTTTCCATTACCGGGATATGAATTCCAATTCTTACAAGCAATAGACACAATCTTTTAAAGGCTTTTTTTTTTAATGTTGGACTTCTGAGTAAATAGCTACCCTTACCAAAGTCATAATTGTTTCTAATGGTTTGTAAATAAATGTTTCTTCAATTCTTTCATTGCTTTGTTTCCTCATATACTCAGAGTATTAAGAAAATTGGAGGAAACAGAGTCAATCAGGGGTCAAGTTATAGGACTGTCTTATAACTCTATACCCACAATGTCATTCTCTGCTTTGCGGTGCTGATGCCAGGACCCTGCAAACCCCATTTCTGCTTTGTTAGCTGCCTCCATGTCAGACTTTGCTATGAGGCAGCACTAGAGGGAGACTATAAGGCTGGTGGTTGAAGAGGGACTTTCACTTCTTGTTTGCTTCCACTGATTCTTGCCTGCTTATGTTCCTGTGAGTATCACCCTTCACCTTGGTCACTGCAGTCCCTCCCACAGCAGCACATGGAGCCAGTTTGCAATCTTCCCAACCCTTGAAGGATAAACAGAATTATACTTCCTCAGAGACACCAGCACCAACTGGCTATGTTCCTGCCTCAGAGATTGGGTTCCAGCCCCACAGGGTTTCCCCTTCAAGTTCAGAGATGACGGAGACAGTCAAGCTGTGCCCCGTACTCAGAGGTCTCCAGTTCCAGCTCTGGGGGAGTCTCTTCTCCAAACTTTTAAGTTTTGATAATTCCATCTAATTTCTTTTGTTTGATCTCATAGCCGTAAGGATGGTAACGGTTCCCACAGTTTCTATCTTCATGATATATTAGTGTTCTCTTTCTGCCTCTTCAGTTACCTAATCAGCAATTTAATACTCCATTAATAACTCTTCATGTTAAATTATCTCTGTGAAAATAACTGGTATGATTTCTGCCTCCTGAGTGGACACCAACTATGCATGAATTAATACCAGGAATATTTCATGGGGGGGAGTTTAAAAAATATGATTTGGGGGGCTGTTTTGGTTGTGTCCTTGTGCTTGAATGCAGTGCTGAACTCCTTGACAATGGAATACTAGTCACCCATGCATTGGCATTACAACTAATCAAATTATACCTGTGGTTGATTATGATGAAATTTTTAATGCATTAAGGACTTTGGGGAAACAAATGATTGCTTCACTTTACTGCTAATGAAGTAATGATGACTACAAGGATTGTGACATCGAATGGATTCCTCTGATTGCACATGAACACTTACCGAAAGAAAAGTACAAGCTCAGGTCTTTACACACTCAGTTTAAATGACAAATTACCATAGAATTTCTATTACATCTCTAAAATAATCTTTTTTTTTTGTATCCACAGGACAAGTATTATTGAAAACCAAACACAAAATTTAACTCTACAGGTTGCATAATTACAATGTAAATTGTTTTCATTACCTAAGTCTCTCATATAAAAGTTAGGACATTGATTGGGTAGGAGTTGGACTTGAAACTTGGAATAGGGGCATCCACTTGGGTTCAGAAGACATTAAATATCTTAATAGCCCCCACATTCAACTACCACCACCACCAAATCACTGAGCTACCCAGGCACCCCTTACAGGTTGATTTTGATGTAAGCCAGAGCCTACGACAAAAACCTGAAAATGCTTGGTTTCATATTGGAAAAATGTATAAATTCTGAACTTCTGTTAAGAGAAGTTAAGCTCCTTCTGGGTGTAGGAGAGACATGAGACAGTTACGCCCAGAGTCTGCTACATTACTGAAGAGGAGAGGCTCTCGCCAATGGAAAGAGTTTGTCGTGCATGTCTAAGGAGACTATACTATATATTCCTTGCTTGAATACCCTGTAATAACCTCATCTGAGTTATTGCCTTGGTTTATTGCCTTACAGGGAGGCACTCATTCTCCTGAAGACTTAGCCTGCATGTTCCTTGTTGCCACCAGGTTCATAATGAAGATCTCCTCTCAGCATGCTCAAAGAAGGAAAGAACACAGTCTGATTTGGGAGAAAAATGGCTTATAAACTAGAAGACAGTTGGGGTGCCTGGGTGGCTCAGTCGGTTAAGCATCTGCCTTCGGCTCAGGTCATGATCCCAGGATCCTGGAATCAAGCCCTGCATCGGGGCTCCCTGCTCGGCGGGAAGCCTGCTTCTCCCTCTCCCACTCCCCCTGCCTGTGTTTCTTCTCTTGCCGTGTCTCTCTTTGTCAAATAAATAAATAAAATCTTGAAGAAAAAAAAAAGAAGAAGAAGAAGAAATGCAAGGGTTGACCATTATATTGATACAGACCCGGCGAAAATGCAAATGAGAAGGTGGGAGATGAACTCCCTGAAACTTCAGGGACCCACCATCTCAGAAAAGTTTCTGGATTCCAATGATCTAGAACATGCCAAAATATCCCTCCCCTCTAAGAAGAAAAACATCAGTTTGGTTACAAAATACACATTACACTGTCAGTTCCAAATGCAGACCCTGGCAAAATAGCTCTAAATCCAGTCCAGGCTGATGTGCCTGCTACTCTCCCAATGGGGCTTTATAACGCAGCATATATAATAGTTTTCAACTAACAGACAAGAGAATATAAGGAAGTGAAATTACAGGCCAATTTTATTCAAAAGCATAGACACAGAAATTATAAACAAAATTTAGCAAACTCAATCCAGCTGTGTGTAAAACACTGGCATTATAAGCTCCATGCAGGTAGTAATCTCTGGTTGCTTTTTTTTTTCCCATTACTGTATCCCAACACCTTGAAAATCACCTGGAACACAAATAGGCATCAATATTATTTTGTAAATGAATGAATGACCAAAATAGGTGTACCCTAGGAACTCAAGATTGTTTAAGAAAGGCAAATCTGCAAATGTATTTCACCACATTAATTGATTATGGAAGTACACACATATGATCACCTTAATAGATGCAGTAAAAGACTTTGATAAAATCCATTATCCAGGGGCGCCTGGGTGGCTCAGTGGGTTAAAGCCTCTGCTTTTAGCTCATGTCATGATCCCAGGGTGCTGGGATCAAGCCCCGCATTGGGCTCTCTGTTCAGCGGGAAACCTGCTTCCCTCTCACTCTCTGCCTGCCTCACTACCTACTTGTGATCTCTGTCTGTCAAATAAATAAATAAACTCTTAAAAAAATCCATTATCCATTCGTTTAAAAAAAACTTCTTAGCAAACTAGAAAACATAAGTTAAAAATAGATGCAAGCTGTAATAACAAAGAAGCAGCAGCTTAGGAATAAATCTAATGCAAATCTACAAGAACTTAATGGAGAAATTTTCAACATGTTGTTAAGATGATTAAAAAATACTTATGTAAAGGAAGAAGTAGTTCCCCAAGCACAGTTCTGAGACTAAATATGTTGAAGGTTATTTGTCTTTTTTTTTTTCTCCTGCGTATCCTTGGCCCTGGAGGACTGCTGGGATTCCCATGAACTTGGAGAGACATAAATGACCCAATTCGGTAAAAGTGCATTAGCGTCTGTAAACCATATTTACAAGTCCTACTGCTTTTATCAAGTCTTCAAAAGCCCCTCAAGGAATGTATGCTACACTCTTGCCCTAGGGGCAGAGGTTCTGGGCTTCATATGATTTCTGCAACCACCCATATCAGGAGGGGCAATTTATCTGCATGATATTCCTTCTCTTTCCTTCTTCTTCCCCTTTTAAAGATAAAAAAAAAACTCCCAAGCAAAAAAAGACAAGGGAGGTTATTATGCAAGTAATCACAGTAGGGAAAAACTAGAAACTCAACCTGAACCAGAAGTACCTTAATAATAATTGCTAATACTTACTGACCTCTTACTGTGTGTCAGGTTTTGTGCTAACCACTTTACATATATTATCTTATTGAATCTTCACAATAATTCTATGAGTAGGTAGTGTTATCCTCTTCATTTTCCAGAGACAGAAACTAAGATACAGTTTAATCCAGATACAGGTTAATCCAATGTCACACAGCCAGTATATTAGTTTCCTAGGGCTATCATAACAACTTACCTCAAACTTGGTGGCTTAAAACACAAATTTATTCTTCCACAATTCTGGAAGCTAGCAGTCCAAAATCAAGTTGTCAGTAAAGTCCATTCCCTCGGGAGGATCTGAAGGAGAATCCATCCCATGCTACTCTCCTAGCTTCTTAGGGCTGCTGCATTCCTGGGTGTTCTTTGGCTTGCTACATAACTCCAGTCTCTGCCTCTATTTTCATGTGCCCTTCTTGTACATCGATGTCTTCTCTTTTTCTGTCTTTTGTAAGAATACTAGTCGTTAGATTTAGAGTTCACCCTAAAGCAGATAATCTCATCTCAAGAGCCTTACCTTAATTATATCTGCAAAGACTTATTCCAAATAAGGTCACCTTCTGAAGTTTCCAATGGACCTATCTTTTGGGGACCACACTTCAACCCACTACACTTAGTAAATGGTAGGACCAGGGATTCCAACACAGTTCTATTTGACTTTAAGTGCTCAGTATCTCATCCCTTATTCTATATGTCTCTTTTTACTGAGTCTTACATATAATAGATGCTCAATAAAAGGTTAATGGCCAAATAAGAATTAAAGAATAAATAAGGCACTTGGCCAGTCTTGGACTTCGTTGTACTGGAATTTATTCTGCAGTCATTTCTCAGAAGACCGCTTCTGAAGAATCACACTGTGTGTAGGTACTACTTCTTCTACAAAGATGTCACTAACGTGCCACTTCCTCCTTGTCATTATCCAGTTTCTCTTTGATCCCTCACAATCTGTTGTTTTAAAAGCAGAAACCAAAAGCAAATTACAAATACACTCAGGAAAGAATTAAAGGGAGAGGTGTGATCAGAGTGCTCCACTAATGAGGTTAAATGGTCAGTACCAAGCTTCACTCCCACTGATCAAAAGGCAGAATGAGTGGTCACAGGCCTTTTTCAGTGTCTCTGGTTTTACCTCTCAAGTAAACCTTGGACTGTAACATGAATCCACTTCTCATGTTTTCCAAGAACTCTCTAGCAGAATTCCTAGAATAAAAAGGTAGCAGGGTCATGGGTTTTCTTGGTCATTACTGTGATTTGAGCCCCAGGACGTTTCTGAGGTAGTTAATCTTTCAAGTCTATGTCCTGGAAGAATAGGGCATGGAAACAGAAGAAGGATGAAAAACAAGATTTCCATCCTAAGTATTTTTTAAGTGAAAAATGCGGTCATATGAATGAAGAATAAAATGTATGAGATAAGATTTGTAATGAATGCTATCAGCTTTCTTTCAAAAATTATGCCTAAAATTTTATGTAAAAAAATTATGTTTGAAACCATTAATCATGTGAGATTTCTTTAGTTCTATACATTGAGGATGAATGGTGTATTTCCATAGTCAAAAAAATAAAAACCTTTAGAAGTAAATTCAGTGAATATGTGTTATTGTAATCTACAATATGCCAAAAGCAATCATGTTCTTAAACGATGACAACAGGAAAGGATTTTTTTGGATATACTGCATAAAATCAAATTTTTCTCAAATTGTCTGATTGCCCTCTCACCCCTACAAAAGCAGGGATGTAACAGTCACTTCCGCACTGATGACTCCAAATCTAGCTATTGCACCTATCTCAGTGAGAGACCAGGAAGAAGCAAAGAGCAAATCCTGCAGGATCAATGTCAAAAATCAAGGAGCAGGCAGCGAGTTTAGTCCATGACCTAAAAAGCAAGGGTGAGGTTAAGCAACCAATGTCTGTACAAGGATGCCACTTGGAGTCACCCAGAAGACTCTCAGGTTTCTTTTTGACCCCTGAGTGATTGACAATCGTTACCTGAGGAAGGGAATACAGGTGGAGGAACAATTGTAACAAACATGAGAGGTGGCAAGAGAATGTGTTTGACTTTGGGATCTTTCCAGTTGTGTACCAACAGGACAGCAAGTTTCTGTCCAGAAAAGAGTCAAGCACACAAGACTGAAACTCAAGAGAGAAGCGTGAAGGTGCAGAATTCAGAGTTGGCACTGTTGACATAGGAGCTGAGTCCTAAACTAGGACTCAGCCAGCAGGCACGTGTCAAGTGTCCCTCAGCAACTCCAGATAAAGGAGGCCAAGGTAAGCTACTGTCTTCTTCATTGTGACACTAACTCACTAATTTGGTAAATGCTGTTGCTGCTTATGAAAGCAGATAAGTTAATCCACAGGAGACAGCAGAACTGTGCCCTACGTGCTCAGTGCTGGGAATCAAATGCTAAGACCTTTGTTCCTACAGTAGCTGCTGTGGTTTTAGCCAACTAACCTTGTAACTTTAGACAGTTTGATTGAAAGATAAGCAGCTCCCCAGTAAATGTAATCCAAGTCAACCACCAGTTTAAATAAATCTCAACATTCATTTTCAGTAACAAATTCTTTTATCTGAATTTCAAGAACAGCTGTTCTACGCCCACTAAATTTTTTCCATTAAATATTTTTTGTTGTTTTGGCAGATACAGTTACATTTCAATCAAATGCATTATTTATGTTTTCACTTAATGGATTTACTTCTTAAGTAAACTTTTTAATTTTGAAATAATTTTTGTGCATCCAGAAAAATTACAAAGATAGTACAGAATTCCCATATACCCCTCATGCAGTGAACCCTAATGTTAACATTTAACATGATAGCAGTGCCTTTGTCAAAACTAAGAAACCCGACATGGTACATTACTAATAACTACATTCCTAGACTTAATTTGGATGTTACCAGTTTCCCTACTAATGTCCTTTTTCTGGTCCAGAATCCCAAGCAAGACACTATGCTGCATTCACTCACCTCCCTTCTGTGACACTTTCTAGTCTTACCTTATCTTTCATAAGGTATTGATGAAAGTTTTGAAGAGTATTGATCAGGCATTTTGTAGCATGTCCTTCAATTTACATTTATATGATGTTTTCTCATGATTAAATTAGGCTTATGGATCTTGGGGAAGAAGACCACAGAGGTGAAGTGCCCTTCTCATCACATCATATCACGGGGCACACAATCTACATGATTTACTGCCAGTGATGTCAACCTTAATCATTTGGTTAAGGTAACATTGCCAGATTTCTCTGTGGCGTTATTATTCTCCTCCTTTCCTCTTCTATTCTTTGTCAGTGAGTCGCCATCAAGTCCACACTCAAGGGAAGTAAGCTCCACCCACTTTAGGGGCAGTAACTACTTATATTATTTGGAAATCTAGAAGAGAGATTTGTCTCTTCTCCCCCATTCGTTTCTTCAATCATTTATTTATATCAGTGTGGACTACTGCATGTTTATTCTATATTTGGGTTGTAACCCAATACAGTGTTGTTCTCTTTGTTATTCAGATTGTTCCGGGTTTGCTCCTTGGTAGCTACTTTAGGGTTGGCTCCCGTGTGTTGCCATCTTTTATATATTTAGCACCTCATTGCTTTCTTGCACGACAGACACCCCAAGCTCATCTTGCATCTTCTCTGCTAGAATCACCCATGTTTTAGCCATTTCAAATAAAGGAAACAGTTTGGCAGTTGCTTCAAGTGTTAAACATATGGTTATCACATGACCTAGCAATTTCCTTCCTAAGAGAATCAAAAATATATTCCTACACAAAAACTTGTACACAAATGCTCATAGAAGCATTACTCATGATAGCCAACAAGTGGAAATAATCCACATGTTTATCAGCTGACAAATGGATAAATCAAACATGGTATACCTATACAATGGAACATTATGCAGTCATGAAAAGGCACGAAGTACTGATAAATGCTATAACAAGAATAAACCTTGAAAACATTATACTAAGTGAAAGAAATCAATCACAAAAGGCCATGTATTGTCTGATGCTATTTATAAGAAATTTCCAGAATAGGTAAATCCACAAACACAGAAAGTGGTAAATCCACAAACACAGAAAGTGCAATGAGCTAGGGAAAGGAAGAACAGGGAGTGACTGCTAGTAGTTATAGGGTTTCTTTGGGCGATGTGAATTTCCAAAATTAGATAGTGGTGATAAGTGGCATACTTTTGTGAATATGCTAAAAACTACTGAACTGCACACTTTAAAATGATCAGTTTTAGGGATGCCTGGGTGGCCCAGTTGGTTAACTGTCTGACTCTTGATTTCAGTGCAGATCATGATCTCAGGGTCATGGTATTGAGCCCCACATTGGTATCTGCCCTCAGTGTGGAGCCTGCTTGAGATTCTCTCTCTCCCTCTGCCTTTTCCCCTCACAGTCTCTCTCTTTCTCGCTCATAAATGAGTAAACCTTAAAAAATAAAATAAAATAAAATAATCAATTTTATGAAATGTGAATTACATCTCAGAAAAGCTATTACAAAAAAAAAAGAATAAAGCACTTTTTATGATTGTCCTTTGGACACTTAAAGGTCTTCATCAGTATATAAATATTCTAATATATTCAGTAAGTAAATCTTTTAAATATTGATTGAACACAGCAATAATAATGGCTACTTTTAATTTATCATGCACTATATACCAATCTGGACCAAATAAAATTGTTGACATTTGGCTGTCTTTGAGATACAAAAATAGCAATTTCAAATGAGTGAACTAACTCAAGACCAAGCCTCTGAATGTTTATCATTTGAAACACCAGAAATGTCCTTGCCAGCTAGGAAACAGGCCCAACAAGATTAATTGAGTTGCCTAAGGTCAATGAGTACCTGGTAAACCAGAATTCGAATCCAAATCTGCCTATTGCAATGCTGAGCTCATTCTA
Organism: Martes martes; assembly: GCF_963455335.1. NCBI lineage: Eukaryota > Metazoa > Chordata > Mammalia > Carnivora > Mustelidae > Martes > Martes martes. Next base: position 58,863,871 of record NC_137890.1, read on the forward strand.
TTGGCCCAGTGGGATCTCATGGTAAATGGGGCTCTTGAATTTTACACATAATGATTCTAACTATTATCTTCATTAAAAATTAGCCATTCACATTATACTTGTTTTTAAAGGGGGCAGGGAGAATTGGACCACTCATTTTCAACTTGAAGTAGACTCCTGGTAGAGCTCAAATTAGAGCCCAGTTCCTTCTGGGTTAGACTTTTCCATTAAGGTGTTTCTGCAGCTCTTCTATTGTGAATAGTCCTGACACATTCAGGCCAGCAGGACTTCTTATTTTTAAATCTGTAACGGTTTTCTAGGACAAGAGAATGAAAGAGAGAATCCAGGAATTTTAGGCAAAACAGAGACAGCCAATGGTACACAAACTGGCTAAGACAGTCCAATCTGAAACAACAAACTGGTTTTAATTTTACTCGATTTCTTTCTAATTTCATCTCAGGATTTCTCTACCCAAATCTGGTCTTACCAAAAATTCCCGGTTTGGTGTATGAGTACAAGCTTTTAATGACAAGAATTTTTTCTCCTCTGTCTCTAGCCAGTTAGTTTCCTCTCATATTTGATATTCCTTATCTTTGTATTTCCTCCAATTTTCTCCATTTAAGAGTTAGCCTCAAGACTTCTGTTAGTATTGGTTATGTGAATGCTGTGAAAAAGTTTAGACCGCATCATTAAATGTTTATTTATGGGTTGTTGTTTTTTTTGTTTTCGTTTTTGTTTTTTGGCAGGGGGTGGGGAATTGGCATTTTTCAAGGGGAAGAATACATGGTCTTACAGAGTACAGAATCAGAACACGTGTGCAGCTGGGAAAAGACAGAAAATAATAGCTCTCCCACTCAATCCCACATTTCCAACCCTACCCTGTTTTGTTTGTCTCCTTAGAACTTAACCCCATCTGACATAATATTTGTTTATGTTTTTCTACCTCCACCTTCAGAGGAAAACTCTATGAGGACAGGGTTGTTTGTTCCCTGCTATGGCCCGAGTATCTAGAATGGAGCTTGGGCCATTGGAACCTCTCAATAAGGATTTGTCAGATTAAGAAATTAACAACATAGCCAAAGTAAACACAAAAGAAACAATTGTGTCAAGTAGAATGATAAACTCTTTTTTCTCTAAGATTTTCTTTAACATAATTATAATATGGAACTTAACAGCAAATAAAGATGAAAGAAAAGAATGCTTATTGTATTTTATTGTTATAACGCTAAATGCAGATGCTGACAGCCTTTATGAGACTGGCTGACTGGTTTGAAACTTGAGAGGAGGGTAGAGATTAAATGATTTATGTCGGGGAGAGGGGCGAGCATGGGAGCCCCTGGGCAGGAGGGCTGGTAATGAAACAAGTGGAAGAAAGAGAAGCTCATCTGATAAGAGTATGGAATCAAGTTTTCCTCCTCTCTTTCTTTCCTTGAAGCATAGCTGATGTCTTTGTCTTAAAATTAATTTCAATAGTTAGAGAAGACACTAATTAAGAGCAAATTCTGTTTCAAGCAGCGTGAGTACATTACAACCCTGTTTAAAGGAACCTGTGGCCTTTGGTTTGGGGAAGAGGTGATTCTGAATGGCCGAGGGTGTGAGGCCACAGGCTCACAGCCAATTAGATTTGCTGAATGTCCAAAATTTAGCAACCTATAGTTAAATAATAAGCTTTTTTTTTTAACTAAATGCCTAACCACCATTTAAAGACAAACTCCTTATTATAATGAGGATTTTTTTTTTAGTAACTATAACCTGTCATTCAGCAAAATGACACTTTAAAAAGTCAATTTCAAGAATCACCTTGGCTGTCATTCAATCTCATAAATCTTTCTAAATCCCCTTAGAGCCAGCCTGACAGCACAGCCTCACGCAATTTGGGATATAACTCAGCTACACCTGTTGCCTATAAAATGTGGTTTATTACAACAAATACAATTGTAAACCTATATAGCCCAATGCTGCTTTCATAACAAAAAGCAAGCACTCTTGCCTCTTGTATCTGATTCTGATTCTGTTGTTCTTGTCTAGAACAACACACAACATTCGAAAACTCTCAATAACTCTAGAACAACACACAACGTTCGATAACACACAGAATTCAATAATTCTGGTAGATCGTAAACTGTACTTTTATGAATTGTGGCTTCCCTAAGATAAACTGTATTGCCTATGAAATGATTAAAAAGTAAACAAGTCTGTCACATGATCTCTTAAAAAGCCTTGCATTTTTCTCAGATAAGAATACAGCATCTCTCTGATATAAGTTTCCTGACCAGATTACAAACCTAGTAATTATATCCTGACTCTATAAATCTACCCCCTCTCATTTCAAAGCAGTGAATTATACTCATCTCATCTTCAATGCCACGAAGATCTGCTCTGCACAGTTAAATTGCTGCCATCCTTCTCCCCAGATAGTAATAGTAATTTGCATTTGTTTAACTCCTCACAATTTGCAAATTCCCGGCTCACAAAATGTTTTCTTTTACTCCCTGATGGAATATCTATTATTAGCCCCAGTTTTACAGATGAGGGAATTGAGGCTAAGAAGAGTCAAGTAATTTGTAAAAAGTTAGACAATGACCATGCTCCTATCCATTTCAGCCTTGGGCAGTGCTATCTTTCACCAGTACTCAGCCCTGTCCGGTTTCTGAGCAAGGCAGAGAACATAACACCGCATGCGTTAGGAACCCTAGGCACTAGCTAGTAGGGCCTTGTAGCTGGTCTTACTGCAGATCTGAGTCAGCTAGATCTGAGCACGCCAATGCCCTTGGACCTACTGCTCATCCCTAACCTCTGCCTTAGCCCCAACCCCAAAAGTAGTTTATGTCTCAGTTCTGTCACAGGCACTGGAGCTATAGTGAAAGCCCATTTCTTCTTATCTTGGCTTAAGACCTGAAAACACACCTAGCCTGTTCCAGCTTCACATCTTTAGGAACCGGACCCAAAGCTCTCCCTTGGCTGTTGGCTGGAAACGCCCTAATCCATAGTATTCCTCTAAAACTATGACACAATAAGGCTAATGCTCACATGTACTGAACAAGACACTCTCTGGAGAATCCTGCTAGAGTATTCCAGATACCAGATGAGACATGGTCCAGGAGAAGCCTGGGGAAAAAGACTAACTATATCAATAGCTCCTAGAAAACAAGTTCTTACCACACAATATTGAACATATTCCTGTTGTTTAAGAGTTGATCGTGAAAACTGAAACTTGCTCTCAGTTGTTTCTTGGCAAATAATAGAATACCATGTTCTTGAGAGATTGCCATCTCTTACTGAGATCCTTCAGACATACATATATAGAGCAGGAAAACCCTCTGTATCTGTTCAGATTAGGTTCTGCCATAATATTAGAAAAATTAGTAGTAGCCAAAACACAAAACTTTTTTTTATATTAAAAGTTCATAATTGGCACTATAGAGTTGGTATGGAATCCATAAAGTTCTAAGGAACCTAAGTTCCTCCAGCTTTCTGTTCTGCCATCCCTAATGTATGGTCTTTGTCCACCTGGATCACAATGGCTGCTTGAGCTCCAGCCAACACTTCCATATTCCAGCTACTAGCTAGAAGGAAAAGATCAAGAAGGATCTACTTCAACTTCAGAGACTTCCCAGAAGTCACATATGACACTTCCACTTATATCCCACTGGCTAAAATGTAGTTACAAGACCACATCTAGCTGCAAGGGAGGCCAAGATTTAGTCTTTATTGTAGTTCCCTATGTTTCTCGCTGAAAGTTAGGTTCTGTTACTAATCAGAAAATGTATATGGATACTGGGAGGTGAATGAAAGGGTTTTTTTGTTTTTTGGGGGGTTTTTTTGCCTTATTTCCTTCCTCAAAAAACTATTAGAACTCCTCTCCAAACAGGAGGATTCCTTACTCTTCCTTTCTCCAGGATTCCACATCTTACCCTAAGATCTCTCTCCTATCCAATTCCTGCGTCCTGGGATCCACAGAGCCCTTTACAAGCCAGTGACTAGAACTGAGTCCCCACTTGGCTTCAAAAGAATCTCTTGAGGAAGCTATTTAAAATATAGATCCTGGGGCCTCAAAATTTGAGACTGATTCAGTGCATCTGAAAAAGCATCCTGAAAGCTGTATCTTAAAAGCAAAATCCAAAAACTCTCCAAATGATGCTGGTTAATGTGTGTGAGATCAGTTTGTGCAAATTAATCAAGTTTACACCTACAATATATGAATTTTTCATTATGTGTGTTATGCTTCAATTTTAAAAAGTGGGGTTTTCATGTTAAAAAATATTTCCAGATGATTCTCTTGCACATCAAGCTCTGGGAGCAGAAGAAAGAGATTTGACCAGAGCTTAATTCTACCCAGCTCCTGGAGTCAGAAACTTTCCATATATTATTTCCCCTGGCTAGACTGCCATAATTTTTTACACAAGTTTCACCAAAGGAAGCATTCATTTGCTCACCTGTTAACAACTGAATCTAGGTTTGGGACAGATGAGAAGAGGATATGAGATGAAATATTATCCTATCATTTTTTTTTGTAAAACCTAAATTTATCCCACTACTTTTCAGCATATCAGAAGCATTCCAGGATATGTTTTGTTTATATTTTCCTCTTGGTTTCCAATCATTTCCTTGCTTCCCTACTGGCTTCTCTTCTCTGTCTCTGGGTCCACTTATCGCTGGGAGAGAAACCAGCCATCATCACAAAAAGTGGTACAAGTAAGGGAAAGGTCAAATGGACAGGAAAATTAGAGCTGTGGAAAAAAAGACCCCATCCAACTAAACCAGTCTAGCTCTGCCTGGATGAGAGATTAACGCAGCTCTTCTTGCTACATGAAATAACAGGAAAATTGCCATGGCAAGGTCTTACATTAGGAATTCTGAGCTCTACTTCTACTTGAAATGGTAAAGAAGGCACTGTAAGAAGATACAACACAACATAGTGCTGTCTTGGAGGGAAAAATATGCATTAGAAAATCCCCTATAACAGCCAGCATCCTGAGCAAAGATAAAATTATCTCATATTCCGCCAAGCCTTGCTTTTCCCCCTTAAAAATTATGGGTGGAGATGTTTTGAAATATTTGCCTATCTTATCAACCACAAATAAAACATTCACGGCAGTCATAACGGTTTTTACCTTAGATCCATTTTGAAATGTTTGCTGATGGTGCAAATGTTCCTCCCAAAAATGTGCTTGCTTTTAAAACAATGCCAAATAAAACAATTTTCTGTGCATATAGAACATTTTATTTTGAAAATCCTTGCTGATGTATGCAGGGTCTGTTCAATGTCAAGAAACATATTTAATCAAACATCCCTGGGAGAACAGCTTAGTACCATTAACCTCATTATACAGATAAGAACACTGAGATCTAAATAGGTTAACTAGGGGTTGCAGAATGCTTCGTAACAGCAGAGTGCTCTAAAAATATTCTGTGTACAAGGAAGAAAAATGTGATCTCTTGTAGGAAAGGGACCGGAGAAAACAGGTCGGAGGAAGGAGAATTTATATTTCTGTTTTGAAAGCTTTCATGGCTAATGTCAAAAAATACATTGTTCTCCTGAGCCACGTACAATTTTCTCATGCAGTATTTTGGGGAATTATGCTACCTCAAGCCCAGAATTCTAGCAAAGTAGATGTATATCCATGGCTTTCCTGTGTGAAGCACAAAGTAGTAAGAAAATTCTGGTTATGTTATTGCTATAAATATCGTGAGCCGCCAGCACATTGCTGATGATGCCAATCTCACGTAAACCTAATAAATAAATTGCAGGTACTTATCAATTCTCATTTTTTCATTCACCAAACATTTATTGAGTAGTAATTCTGGATCAGTTGATGCGCTAAGCCTGTAGATATAATGATAAGTAAGACAGCCCCTACTTCCAGTAGCTTAATATGTAGAAGGAAAAAAACCAAATGTAACCAAATAAGAAGATAAAAAGGAAATTATTTATTTTCAAGAAGATAAAAAGGAAATATACAAAGTACCCTGGAAGCACAGAGAAAAGTACAACCTGCTCTGCCTGGAAAAAAAAAAAACAGCAAAATAATTAGAGGATATGATACTGGAATAGTGTCTTAAAGAAAGGCAAACAAGGTGAAAATCTTTCTATGCAGATAGAGTCATACATGGAAGGGCAAAGAAAGACAAAGGACATACTATGTGACCGGGGCATACAAAGTACAGATGGGAAATGAAGATGGAAGATAAAATGGAGGGCTACATCATCAGTGATGAAGGCTCTAAAACAGGGAAGGGACATGATCACACTTGTGTTTTGAAAGGATTCGTCTGTGCAGAGAATGGACTGAAGAGGGAGGCCCTGGAGGTAAATGGGGCTAGTTAGGAAATCGGAGTCAGCGCGGTGGTCCAGGCCAGAGGTAATAAAGACCAGGAGCCTCTTCAATGTCTGTGAGCAGCACACAGGTTGCAAAGATGTTTGGGTGCTGGGGTCAGTGTGATTTGGGGGTCAGTACTAGTGTGGTGACTTGGGTACCACATGTTCCTGGTGTCATTACCTAAGAATTATGCGGGAGAAGAGCAGGTTTGAGAGAAGATAGCAACTCAGGATTTTATGTGTATATGATTTTCTTTCTGAGTAAACAGGAAATATAACTGAATCCTTCATTGATTATCTCGCAATACTTTACACTCATTGACCTGAAATGAAGAGCTCTCCATTTCCATCAGTACATTGTAAGAATATGAATTCAGAGGCACTTGTTTTGAAGTCTCCTTTTGCTTGCCTTGAGAAAGAGGCTTCCCTCCTTAGGCCCAAACATAAGTCTTGCAGACTTATCTCTTCGTTGTGTAAAGCCTGTTGGGAAGTCGGGATAGCAAAGGGCTGGCAAAATGGAAATTGAAAGAAACAACTCAAGGCGTGCCTTTCCCTCTCTGGGTGCCCAGCTTCTTGTTGAAGAACTGTACACGGGCCATGCTTCATATTTAATAAATGAATAAAATTTAAATCTCATTATCTTCTGCAAAGATCTGTAGAAAGTCAGTATGGGAGGTCCTTGTTTTGACCACTGAAAGGAGTTAATGAATCAGATTTCGAGATGCTGTTTTTTGGGATATGGCTTCAAAAGGAAAGGTTCTAACATACTGACTTTGTGACTGACACTGGCCATGGACAAGTTTAAGCATAAATGTCCCTGGCTAATCACAACTGCATTTAATAATCTGACCCAGAAGTTACTGTGGCATCCTTGTTCCTGCCTAATGGAAGAACTGTTTTCAGTTCAGACCCCAATTAAGAAATTATTCTACCCATTCCCACAATGCAGCAGATCACAGCAGCTGGCCAGAACAATTTAAGACAGAAGAGGTAGAGAGCCACACAGAGACGATAACTATTCCCAGGTAATGACTAATAAGTAGTGAAAGGCGTTTTATAGATCATAGTGAAGGGAAGTAATTTCATTTGCTTATCATCAAAATAACATACTGAAACTCAGAGGAATCACATAAGCAAGAATTGAAGATTTCTGGCAAATAATAAGTTCAGTTTTTAAATAGAGTTATTTTAATTGTTAATTTGATTAAAGTTTTGAAATTAAACAGCACATGTAGCTGAAGACTTCTCTCAGAATTATTCAAAGCCTGCCCCAATTAGTGCACTGTGGTACTTACCTACCTGTTTCCCTCACTTACCTTTACAAGTATAATTTCATATATAAGGATGCAAATGTGTTCACTCTGTTCTTCAAAGGCAAAATTCTCTATTCCCATCAAAATTCCAATTTCTCAGTTCGTTGGACATTCTGTCAAAAACCTAGACCTGCAACCTTTCTCAAGCTTCAGATCGGTGTTTCTCAGTTCATTATTTTATTCTTGTTTGGGGGGTAAAAGGATTCATGTACAATTAGACATTTATTGATTATTGTCATATTATTTACCTCATGGAGAAATCTGTCAAGAACAATATAAATCTATAAACTTTTTTCTTGTCTTCATCTTGCCTTGGTTTGAGAAAACAAAGAGCTGGTTAAGGACCATGCAACATGAACACAATTCTGGTTATTGATCCTTATATACAGTCTGCATTTTAATATTACTAGTAACATGGAAAATCCCCTTAGAGTTTGCACAAGAGAATTTAACTTATATTTCAATTATTTGAATGGGTGGCCTCCACTGTCCTCCAATAATGCCTCCGATATTTTTATTTTGTTTTGCTTTATTCCACTTGTTTACTTACTTATTCTACTTAAATGTTTCTCATGTCTGATTACCTTCAGAAAAGCAGATTTCCTAGAAGTCTTTGAAATTAAAAAGCATCCTTAATACATCCTCTAAGAGGTAATTGACTTATATGTCCCAATTTCAAATGAAACATTAATCCATTTAGTAACTTGAATTATATGGTGAGTTCACCAGAAAGTATTTTGTTCAAAAAAAAAAAGAAAGAAAGAAAGAAATATTCCATGGGAGCGCTATTGAGATTTTTCTTAGCCAAAATTACTTCAGTCGTACTCAGTGGAGTAAAACTTCGGAATTCAATCCTATATTTGTTCATGGGCCAAAGAGGACACACTCCTTCTTGAAGAAAACATTTTCCCTGGAAGTTGCTTTTGATACTGAGTCATCGGCATCACCAACTTTTTCTGTCACTTGTTGGTCTCTCCTAACTAGAGTTCAACACATGCACTTGAGGTTAACTGATGTTTCTAGATAAGCTCTTACTCACATCAATGACTAATAATTTTTTGACATAGATTCCATTTATCAACTGTGACTTTAAATATGCCCCTTTAAAAATAGCCTGTCCCCTTTCAAATGAATAATGTCATTGCAGACCACCTCCAGAGCTGTGGCTACGAACTCAAGAGAGAAGCCACAAACATAAATGCTTCAGCCTTTTAGAAAGAGATCGTTATTTGGTTCACTGTTACATTCACTCACGTTTGTATCTGTTGTAGGCAAGGATCTAGCCTACCAGTTTGACTTTATGAATAAGCAAAATAGTTTTATATTTTTAGTGAGATATTTGATTTGAACAAAGAAGTAACTGTGGGGAGGTCTTCACAAGGATCAGTTAAAGAGCAAGTTACCTTTCTTGGAAAAGTCGTGTGTGGTAAAAGGAAATGGCTATCATCCTCACTTCAAACTATTCCTAGAAATGTTTTACTTGAGTATGCTAGTTAGTGGATTTAAGGGGGAAAAAAAAGATTGTTTCAAACTTTTCCAGGAGAAATAGGAGCCTGGTCATTCCATCTGGAAATGGAGTCGTTTTACAGTCATTTAGGCCCCTAGACGCAGAGGTGCTCTACGGTCCACATCTTTGTTCTCTACCACAAGGCAGGACCTTGTGCTCAACCAGAGGAGGGGGTGTCTGGATCCCCGTGAACAAAAAGAAGTCATTTATGGCTCAGAGTTTACATAATGCATGTAACCTACCAGTAGGTCTCTTTGCTTTCACTGAGCTATGACCTGTACTGAAATTACATGAAGTCTATTCTCTTGTAAGACAAGATGCTTATATCATTAACAATCAGGGATAAAAAGTACTATCTCAAAAATATCACTTCGATTCAGTCAACATAAAACCGTATCTATCTATTACTTCTTCTCAGAAAACATTGTGTTAAATCCCACATTTTAAAGGCTTTTGAAACCCATAGATTTAGGACCTTTGGGTCACTAATTTTTTTTTCTTTTCTAACTCAGTAATCTTTCCAGTTTATGTCTATCAGGTCATTTATTCATTCATTCGGCAGGTACTTATGGAACCTCTATTATGTGCTCAGTTCCGTGTTAGTACTATGCAGTGTTCAAAAGAGGTATGAGAAAAGGCATACTCTATTAAATATTTAAATGGAATAATACAAAATAAGATTTAGCACCAAAATCAGTAAGAAAAGGAGTTCAAGAGAGAAAACTATCTGCGTGGGCAGTAATCGTCTAGAGTAGCTTCATTTTTGAGTCATCTTAAAGCAAAAATTGTCAAGTAGCTCCCTCCCACTTCCTTCCTTTCAGCATCTCTGACTCTAGGTCCTCACTGTCTTCCCTTGACCTTCCTCATTCCTCCTTTAGGCACATAAAAATACAACACCAGTTAGTCCAGAAAACCAAGGCTAACTTGAACTTCTCCTACCAAGCAGGACACATAAGATCTTTTCTCCTTTCTCCTTTTCCCATTGCTCATCCGATCTTACCTATGCAGTAGACTGTCTTCTCCTTGGGGTCTTGTTTTCTGCTAGCAGACTCATATCTTAATAAAAGATGTACATTTACCCAGTATCATATGCTTTGGGGAATAATTCAAGGAAATGGTTCGATAAGGAAATAGTTTGAACACCAGCTTAGGTGAGATGGTGGTGGTAATATTTTTGACCAGAAGGACAATCCAGATAGCCACGTGTTCTAACAAGGCATAGCCCACTATGACGATTTCCGTGTCAAACTGGCTTTCCTGAAAGTAGGGATAGATGAGATGTTGATTGAAATAGATGAGGTATTGATTGCAAAGACCTCACTTGGAGCGTGCTCTCAGGAGATACACATGTAGGGCAGTGAAGAACTGATCGAGGACAAAGGAGCTGACTTCCACCTTTGCAGTTTGAGCCTCAGCCAATCCTTTGAGGGGCTGACCCCTCAGGATTGTCCCAAATTGAGGCATGGAGGGTGAACCTTTTATCCCCATATCATCCAGTCATTGGTCACAAGCTGCCCCTCAGAGGTAGGGGTTCCTCGGTCAAGTCTCCTACAATGGAGGGCAATTTCCTGGAAGAAACATAGGGTGAGCTGACAGCAGCCAATATGCCCAGCTGCTGGGGGATGGAAGTGTTATTCCTGAAGAATCTCAAAGGGGACCAAAGTATGAAGGCAAGATTGGGGGAGTATCTGTTAATATTAGGTTTCCCTTATCTCCCAAGTTATTTTTAAGATCAGATTTCTACACTAACAGAAAGGACATTTATGTTAATCCCTATACCTACCATCTGTTCCTCAAATGATTAGCAGTAAAACCAATATGTATATACACATATCTATTATGTATATTCTGTATATATGTATCTATACAGATATAAAAATAGATACATTCATTCTATGATCAATGAACTAAGTTTGGTAACTCAAGATAGTTGTCTTGATCACCTTAACAGAGCCCCCAGGTGATAAGAATATAGTGTAAGGGACTCCCTACTAGCCTAAAGGATGCCATCAAGTTCTTGATGACCTTCTTGAGGGATCCAGTAAACTCTTAATTGAGACTGCTATTAAGGCTGCAAAAATACTAGCGTACCATGAGTTCAGGTTTTTAAACTATACATTCAGAAGGAAATTATATTTTTATTATCCATGTACTGAGACAAGAAGCCCAGTCTTTATGGAATCTATACACTTACTCACATGGAAGCAAAACAGCCTTCTGAATAACCATGATTTTGCAAACCCTTGCTTCCTCAAGTAATTAAGGATGGAATTTCATGCTTTCAACTTAGTACATGGTCTCAATTTTAATTTATCACAATATGCCCCTAAAAGTAAATCTCAGAAAGAGCACAAAGGTCTGCATTTTAGAACAGGTAATTTAACATGATGCCATTTCATTTGAAATATTCAGACTCAACCGTCTACCAAAAATAACCAGTGTTGAATTCAAAACACATCCCACTGGGCCAAAAATAAATTATATCCTCTAATTATACAGTCTAAATTTGTGATGGTCTTAGTTGAGTCTCTAATCTGTTTAGACATATTCTTTTTCAAATCATTGTACTTGTGACAGATATTCAAAATTGTTGTTTGGGACTCCTTAACATCATTTTGAAATTCAATTTGTAACCCTCAAAATATCAATCATATCAACTTGCAAGCTCTTTGGCCAATTTAAAGCTAAATGAGTTTGGAATTCTTACTCAGGAAGTTGAAAAGTATGGAAGATGGCTGGAAAAGCATCAAGCATACAAGTCATAAAAATTGACTTCATGCACAGGGTCTGATAATTCAATTAATTCAACTGACAATTGTATTAAGACTGTTACTAATTCCCTGAAAAAGAATAAAAACTTCCCAGTAACTAAACTCTGATGGTATATTTGATGACTTTTCCTGGAATGGTTATTATACTCAGAGAAATTTACACCACCATATCACAGTTAAAGGACATGGCACAATGCTTTCTGAGGCCCCAAACTGAACAGCCCCATGTTCTTATAATATCCATTCAATTTGGGGGGAAGGTAGTGCTGCTTATGGGAATATTGTGAAACCCCATTAGCAGAAGCAAACTGGTTTCCCTAAGATTATGTGTACAAACAAACATGAAGAGAAGCCCTGTAATAAACGTGTTTATCAGAGCTAAAAGGAAAATTAGAGGTTGGACTCCTGTCTCTCTCTGCATGTAGATTCGACTGAAATGTAGTGGTGAGGGCAATGGGGACATGTAGGAAAGATTAGATGGTTTGGAAATAATTTATCCTTTCCAGTTTAATTGGAAATACTAATAAGGACAGGTCCCTTTGTCTTTCCCTTTGAGCTTTTAAAAGGCAGGATGTTCATAATAATGCTTAATACTTAAATAATACCTTTCTTCTTCAAAGAGTTTTAAATACAGTAACTACCTGCTAGATTCTGTTCCCAGCAGGCTAGAAGAGTGCCTTACCTCAAATCCAGCTAAACTGTTGAATGGCCCATTTTAAAGTACAGAAGTAGTGGAGTCAATAGGAAGAAAATAATTGATCCACAATCACCCATACCATAAGATCAAAGAGTGACAGGTTAAAATTCTGAGCCCTTTTATATCTTTTAAGACTGCCCACATTTTTCAATAAAATTTAATATTCTTTCTTTCCTTATTACAAAAGGAATGCATGTTCATCGCAAAAGGCCTGGAAAATATGAGCGGGGAGGGGGGGAAGCAGTTTAGTTAATTGATAATTCATTTCATAGGTTGTGATGGTGGCCCTCTAATCTTTATCAGTTCTTTGTTTTTACAGAGTGCAATGGGTCACAGTGAAATATTGGAAGTTTAAACCTGAAAGCAGTGCTAGCATAACTAGAGAACATGATGAATCTGCAAAGAAATGAAAAATAGCAAGGTACATTTAAATCAAGCAACTGGATTTTTTTGTCGTTGTTGTTATTTCAAATCATCTGTTCTTAAGAAGGTTTTGTTTCAATTTTAACAGCCAAAATATTTACCAAAATGTGCTAGTCAGGTTTTGCTTATTTTTTCTTCTAAATTATTCTTATTCTTTATTCATATATTTATTCATTCAGCAATTAAGTTTGAGAATATAATATCTGAACAGTTTTGCACTAGGAGCTAAAAAAAAGTATTTAATCAGAGAAAAGCCCGAGAACCTCACTTCTTGGTTTCTGAGTTGGATTCATCTGATTTCTAACGGTGTACGTAACTAATGCCAATATTTGAAAGACAGATTTAAACATGTACTTAGAAAATAAAACCCTTTAAGGATCTCAGATTTCTCTTATTTCATTTATAAATGTAGTATTTCACAACAGATTCTAGATCAAGCTAATTTAAGGATCTATTTTTCATACCACTTGAATCTTACCTGAACTACATAGACCTGCTTTTTCCCTTGAGAAGCTAATTACAATACCTCATATTTAATACCTCATATAATATAAATTTTACCCTGAAGAGAATCACTATATAAATATGGGGTACAGGGAAAAAAGTTGTGCATATTCTAGATAGAAAGGTGAAGATTGAGGGGAAAAGGGTAAACATGTTCCAACCAGCTAAGTCTGTCCTCCTTTTAAGGGTTTTCCTGGAGATCTTATCCAATAATTTCGGTTCACATCTCAGAAATAGGACAGGATTGACCTTGTCTGCAAGGACAACTGGCAAATTTTTATTCTGTTTTGTTTTTGTGCCATGTATGTAAGAAGAGGAGAATATGCGTTAGGTAGGTAACTATCTCTGCCAGAATAACTAATATGGGGCATTTTTGGTACATGCAAGTGTATGTATGTCACATTCCCAAGAAACTTGATCTAAGAGAGGAAAAGATAAAATGAGCAAAACTTTTTTAAAAGATTTTATTTTTTTATTTGTAAGACAGGGAGAGAGCAGAAGCAGGGGAGCAACAGGCAGAGGGAGAAGCAGACTCCCTGATGAACAGGGAACCCGAAGTGGGCCTCAATCCCAGGATCCTGGGATCATGACCTGAGCCAAAGCCCGATGCTTAACACACTGAGCCACCCAGGTGTCCCAAGTAAAACTTTTATACAGATCATGAGGTTCTCATCTACAAGTGATCGATTTTAGAATTAAGGCTATGAGAATTCTCAGTGAAAAGAGAACTTACTCATTTTCATTCCAAGTTAACAAGATTGTGGGTGGGATCCATGATAGATAGAAATAGTTCCTGCCCCCAAGGAATTCAGCCTAGTGATGCAGATGTTTAAATAAGTAATTTTAAAATAACATAAAATCCCAGTTGTGCCGAGAAAGCATAAAGGAGTATGAGAGGGACGGGAGAGCTTTGGGAAGGAGTAAAAGTAGAGGAGTCTACATGTGCTCTAGGCTTAACAGGTAAGTAAAAGTACATTAGGGGGATGAAACAAGGGAAGGACCTTTTAGAGCAATGGAGCAGTAAATTTCAACGTGTATCAGGAGATGACTGGCGAGAGGGGCATGCACAGCTCAGGTTGCTCAGAGTTTGGTCTATGAATCCATATGCATCCCAAATAAGATATTCCACCCCTACTAATTCTGATTCAGTTAAATCCGTGTTTCTGAATATGCTCTTCAGAATTCTTAGGCACACCAAAGTTTGAGAACCCCATGTTTAACTTGAGGCAAGAGAAACTGGGTCAAAGAGACTGACACCAAAGAGACTGTCAAAGAGACTGTCAAAGAGACTCTATCATTAGCTTCTGGCATTCCTGTTTTGTACCAGTTCAACTGTATTTCTCCAGAAATATAGTTTAACTGTATTTCTGAGTTACGTTGATTTGTGACTCTTTCTCAGACACTTCTCTTGGCCACACCCTCACTGAAGTTCTGGCTTTTTACCTATCCCATGAGGCCAAGTTAGAACAACACAAAGATGTTGAAGCCCTGGGTCTGAGATTTTATTCGTTATTTGTGTACAAGACCCCTTCAGTAATCTAGTGAAGCTATGGACTTCACTTCTAAAAATAATGTTTTTAATGCATAAAATAATATACATAAAACAAAGCAAACCAACTATATTGAAACACATTTATCAACATATTGAAAAAAAGAAATAAATTTGCACTACTATTACATGCTTCTTTCTTAATGCACTAAATAACAAGCAAATATATATATTATAGGCAGAGATATATTAATATGAGGTTTCTGTTGCTTAGCTTGAATATGAGCATTAAAAGCAACATGTTCATCATATCAAACATGGAAGCATATTTTTTTTCCATCCACATTCATGGACCTCCCCTCCTGAAGACATACGGGTTTCTGTGGACCCCACATTAAGAACCCCATCAGGGAGATTACCTTCAAATGGAACAGTTGTCCTTAAATGGAGCAGTACTGTGCATCTGGAGGCAATTTGAGTTATCACCATAACTGGGGGGGGGGGGGAGGTTGCTACTGGCCATTAGAGGGGAGGAGGGCTAGGAAAGCTAATGGCCTGCAATGTACTGGGGAATGCCCATAAAACAAACAGTGTTGTGACCTACATGACTCTCCAGTGTCTTGCCATATATACAGGTAGGTGAAAATCCTCTCCATAATCAATCATCTTAACCTAAAATCTGTCTCCGTTTTACATAGAACACAAAGTAATACAAGCCAAATTATCCAGGAATGCAACTCTGATGCAAATTGAGAGACAATTATAATTTGCTTTGTTTAAAACTTTACGAAGCACTGTTTGCCATTTTATTTTTTAAGGTTTTGTTTTATTATTTATTTTAGAGAGAGAGAATATGTGTGGGAAGAAGGGGCAGAAGGAGAGGGTGGGCAAGAGGGAGTCTGAAGCAGACTGCCCAACAGAGGGCTCAGTCTCAGGACCCTGAGATCAGGAACTGAAGCCAAGAGTCAGATGTTTAACCGACTGCACCACCCAGACACCCCGGTTCACCATTTTAGAAAATTATGTCACCAACAGCAAGGCCATGCAAGGAATTTGAGTCTCAAATAACAACACACCTGTACCTTGCATCTATTGTATTCATGGTGATTCTATGTACAGATGTGTGTATATGGGTGTGTATATACATATTTAGCCTCTTTAGAAAATGTCAAATATAAAGTAAAAATAAAATAAGTGGTTAAGTTAGATAAACAATAAAATATAAAGTAAAAATACTGATAATATAGAATATTGCTTTACTTCTCCTAAATCCAAACTTCAGCATTGTAAGTAGATGTACACGTGGCACTGCTTCACTGTGTCTTCTAGTGTGGTCATGTTCAAACATTTATTTACACATCAAAATGTACATTATTTTTGATAACTTAATTTCCTTTTACCGATACATTATATAGCAGCTATAGCATTGTATTGATTGCTTAGAAATTTTATATATTGTTATCATATATATAAAATGTGTATATACTTCATGATAAAACTTCATTACAAAATGTTTACCATGGAAAGATGTATCTGGGTCCAATATGGTTAGGAACCATTTAATCCAGTTTAAAATCTTCACAAACCTTCCCTAAAAAAGCTACTGGAGTATATGCTTCATTTCACAAAAAGAAAAGTGAACCTGGAAGGAAACTCTAGGAAAGGAGAAGTAACAAGGAACACAGAAATAGCTAAAAAGTATGTTAGTAAACATAAATGAGTATATATTATTAATATACATTTTTTATGTTTTTTTAAACATTTTATTTAAAAATACATTAACACTTCAGATGTAACACTTCAGTGCCTTTGAGGAAACAGTGGAGTTGTATATACAACAGAACAGAGTATGCCAAACTGATATTGTGTTCAGCAGGAGAACAGCAATAGAAACAAATAAATAAATAAATCCATTAAAAGAATAGAAAAATAATATATAATTTCTAGGCCAGCAGAGAAAATTATAGTGCAAGTAGAACTCTTTATTTAACCATTAGGAAGCAGAAATGGAAAGAAAATACAACTAAAAGTGTAGAAGTATGTCTAAATAGATGGGGAATCACAATAAATATAAGCAGATTATAGCTATAAAACAATAGAGATTATCAGAATGCATAAAAAACAAAGTCTAACTCTATGCTGCTTATATATGACCCATCTAAAATATAACCACACAGAAAGACTAAAAATAAAAAGATAAAACATGATAAATGCTGAATAAGATGGATAGAAAAAAATTGTAATTGCAAAAATAAAATGAACCAAAATAGAATTTAAGGCAAAAAGCATTAACAAGATAAAGAGAAACACCGAATAATACTAAGAATGATTCAGCAAGAAAATCTGCCCATCTTTGAAGTATATACTTAAAAACATAGCACCCCAAGACATAGAAAGCATTTACCTTACTGAATTACTAAGAGAAATGGACAAACTAACAATCTCAGTGAGAGATCTGAGACTGAGAGCTCAAAAAATCAACATAAAATAAACTGAAAGCTCAAATTGATTAATGATTAATAAGATGATTAATGATTAATAAGAATGATTACTATTGAAGAGTGGAACAACAAAATTAACCAGCTTGATCCAATAAATATGAATAGATTTGTGAACCAAATAGAAAATATACATTCTTTTCAGTATACATTCAATATACATTCTTTTAAAAACTTGACCACGTATTATATCACCAAAGAGAGCTCAACAACTTAAAAGAACAGCTATTCCATAAAACATGTTCCCTAACCATGATTTTTAAAAAAAATTGAAATTCAAGAGTGAAATGTAACTTTAGAATGTTTGGAAAGAAAAAAAAATGTACCTAAATAACTCTGTGGGTAATAGAGAAAAGCATAATAGAAATTAAAACACTTGTAGCGAATCGAACTGCAATAAATGCATTACACATAAGGCTCTCAGGAAGTACTTATTGAATGAGTAAACTAGCTTCCAGAGCTCTTGACTCCCAGGCTGATGGCTTTCAACTGTCATTATGAAGAATACCAAATTGAAGTACATGAAAAACTATAAAAATAAAAGACCAGGTAAACTCTAAATAAAAATAATAATTTTCAACCTGTCAGGCTAAAACTTCAAAAGATACTTAGGATGTCTAAAAGAAGAAATGTTTTTAAGGCCTCACTGTAAATGGTATTATTCCTACTAGCTATATGATAAATGGGCCAAGAAGAAATCTTGTTTATAAAATAAGCAAACAAACACAATTCCAGGAGTAAAATAATAAGGGACCCTTCGTTAAGAAAATCAGCACTCATTAGTTTACCTAGCTGACAGAAAACCAGAATTTTACATAATACAGAGTGCCTCCTGAACCTATCAGCTATGAGTTTAATGAGCTTAGCTAAAGTCTTCAATAAAGTATGAGATGATGGAAGAGAGAAGTATTTCTTATTTTGTTGTATCTATTTCTTGTTAAAGAGGAAAGAAGAAATTACTTGAAAGAGTAAAATTAACTGAAAATCCGATCAAATGTTTGATATCATTTTCCTGAGCGGCAGGCATTTTGTCTTTGTGAAAAGAGACAAATTTTAACACTAGGTATCGTTTAAAGGTCTTTGCCAGCATCTTTTTGTATACTGTCAATGGGAAATTACTGCAATAATCTTTATAATTCTAGTCTAGAAAAAATTTCACTTACAGTATACAAATGTCATTATTAAGGAAAGTTTAAGCAGGCATCTTAAGGATGTCGACTCAGTTCTTTACTTTGTGTTACCTTTGCATTGTAGAGACAAACTGTATGCAAAAGAAACAACAAATGCCATCTTCCATTATATAAATACATATTTTCTAGTTCATCATTTTACTCTTTCCTCTTGTAGACAAAATTTTGCCTCCTCATAATCAGGCCTTTCATGAGAAAAGTTATAGGATTTGCCTTTTCTTCACATCAGGTATGTTACTTTTTTTTGAAATCCCCTTTTCCCAAATAAGGTATTGGATTTGAAAGAAAGATAACTAATTTGAACTCCTCTAACTAATTTGGAATCCTTTGCGATTCAGTGGAATTAAAGCCCTGTTTATAATAGACAATCTACATTCAAAGCACAGGCAGTCCCCCAGTTGCAAATGGGTTATATTCCAAAAGTTAATTTCAAAGTCTGCTGTTTAGAACCTGCAAAGGCATTTTGCCATGGAAACAAAGTTATAAATGACAGTTGAATTTCCAGGCTAGCCCACAGAAGCCTATCTAACCCGTAATGTGTTTGAATCCAATTGCTTCAAGGAGAGGTTTGTAACAGAACATAATAGTCCACTGACAGGCTGATTGGTGGTCCACTTGTCCGTGTCTCTCGATTTAGTGTTGTTGGCTTGTCATTTTAATATTTCTTCATTTTATCCCCTAAAGATGTATTAGTCAAATAATAATACCTTTCTATAAAAAGTGTTTAATTCATTTCTTATGGCTATGTCGATTATTTTAGGAATTTGATTTATCTTAAAGCAAGGAACAAATAAGTATTCTTTTTTTCTCTGTGAGAAAAATCCTAGTTTCTTTCTTTAAAAGGTTTTTTTGTTTTTGGTTTTTTGGTTTTGGTTTTTTGCTTATCCTGAAATTTATGCAAAGTCAAAATTCCTTTCTAATCACTTGGTTTGATGGCAGTAATCCATAAAGGTTTTTCTCTTGTTTTGTTTTAATTTGCTGGTTATTTTAAAGATTTTACTTATTTATTCAACAGACAGAGATCACAAGCAGGCAGAGAGAGAGGGAGAAGCAGACTCCCTGCTGAGCAGAGAGCCTGATGCGGGGCTCCATTCCAGGACCCTGGGATCATGACTTGAGCGAAAGACAGAGGCTTTAACCCACCAAGCCAACCAGGTGCCCCGCTGGTTATTTTAAAAAGCCTTTGATAACAACACTTATCAAACAGCAGTGGCTTGACAAATATCAGTGATGAACTCCATTAATCAACAATACCAAACAGCATTTCACTTTTGCTGTTTCACATCTCTGACCCCTGATTAAAGATAAGTGGTGCCTGGGGTGCCTGGGTGGCTCAGTCAGTTAAGCATCTGACTCTTGATTTCAGCTCAGGTCTTGATCTCAGGGTTGCAAGTTCAAGCCCCATGTTTAATTCCAAGTCCAGCTCACTAACTCCCTCACATGTCAGCCAAGGTCCCTATTAATCTGGCTCCAGCCCACATATTCTGCCTTGTATCTCCGTACCTTCCAACTCAAACTTCTGCACAGGCTTATTTGTTACCCCCAGGCACACTTGGCATTTTCCCCATCTCAGCCTTTGTTAGCTATTGTTCCCATTAAAGTGCTCTCCTCTGACCATTTTATTTGAAGCCTATTCTTCAAGGTTCACCTCCTATTTCAACCCTCCTGAACTAACATGGACTAATAGAAAGACTGTGTTAGAGTCAAGCTATGAATCTCAGCTCTGCTGCTTTCTTAGCTGTATGTATGAGAATATATGTTCAGCCTCTCAGAACCAAAGTTTCTCATCTATAAAATGAAAGTAGTAGTAATTTGATCACAGTGTTGAAGATTTAATAAAAGAAGTGGAATTTAAAAATCATAATGCCTGGGGGCACCTGGGTGGCTCAGTTGTTAAGCCTGATCCCTGATCCCCTTGTCCTGGGATCCAGCCCCACATCCGGCTTCCTGCTCAGCGGGAAGCCTGCTTCTCCCTCTCCTGCTCCCCCTGCTTGTGTTCCCTCTCTCGCTGTGTCTCTCTCTGTCAAATAAATAAATAAAATCTTTAAAAAAAATTTTTTTTAAATCACAATGCCTATGTTTGATCATCCCATAACAACTGATTACTTGCCTTTTTGAACCCCTCTAGTAAATTTTATCTGAGCTATTCATTTCAAATGTTGTATCTCTGGATGTCTTTTTGCATGAGTATATTGTGTCTCCCTCACCAGGTATTTTAAATCTGGTTAAAATCCGTCAATCAAAAGCCAGGCAGGAAATCAGAAACCACATAGTTATTTAAAATAGAGGGATTTAATTCAAGGAATCAGTCACATAGACACTGAAAAACTGAAGGGGCAAATGGGGGATTCTGGAGGAAGTAGCTAACGTCTGCTGGGCTTCAGGGGACAGAGAACTAAATGAGAGAAACCTAGTTGTTTGGAGGAAGGGGGTCCTCATACAGTTAGTGCTCAAGTCTCTGAAGGAGGTGTTGCATGGCTAGTGGTTATGCTAATGAGGGGACACAGCCGGGTAGCACAGGTAGCCTTGAAGGGATGTGGCCCAACCACTGCTAAATATGCCAAAAGACTGAGGCTGTTTTGTAGCTTTTAGCTTTTGACAAGAATTACAAATAGGAAGAAAGTCCTGTCTCTCCTTTACCTGCCTTCCAGTCTCTCTAGTTACCACAGCCTCCATTGGCTGATCCTGACAGGAAGGCAGCTGATGAGGGAATATGGGGAATGTAGTCTCCAGACCTAGCCCTAGGATCCCAGAACACAGTATAAAAGGATGGACTTGGGGCTGAGAGCAAAAGAGAAATAATCAGCACAAAAAGTAAATTTGTTAGGGTCAGGTCACTTGTTCTTTGTACAGAGCCTTCTATATAAAAGGTAAGTCTATAAATGTTTCTTGATTTATTCTCTCCTTTGCTATGTACCCCTCTCTGAAGCATATTTGGATTATCACTTTAGATTCTTACAAGAAAGGAGTTTGCTCTTATTCTGTGTTGAGTAAGACATCTAGCCTAGTATTAATGTTCAGTAGTATTAAGAAAATTAATATAGTAAATAATTTCATTAACATCCAAGTCCCTCCTCTGAAATACTTGATTGTTTTTGTAGCTGGGGTCACAGCTTGAGCTCAAACCATTTTATTGCCCTAGGATTTGAGCATGTTTGGGCATGTCTGCAGAGCTGGTAGAGCAGGCCTATTTAGAGAGGAAGAAAAAAAATCTCATCCTAAGTGAAGAGATATATGAAAAGTTTGCTTCAAGTTCAATTACCCACTATTAGAGGAAAAGGCTTAGTGGAACATATTGCCTAGTCCATGAATTCATGCCTGAATCCTAGAGCTACAAACAAATTATATATTTATCTGGTTCACTATGATATACATGGGAATTTGGGAGCTGAAGGCAAGAGCAACAGGAGAATGTCCATGGAAAACTGTATCTTGGTACAGGAATGGATGCCCTTCAAGTCAGGCATTGGTAGTCTTAGCACAGATAGCATTGCAATCAGGGAAATTTGTTGGTTTTGGAAACAACAGAAGAAAACACCTCAATAAGCCAAAGGACAGAAGACAGTGAATGTCATGGAATTGCTCAGAGGACTAATTCTTGGAGTGCACCTATAAAGATCCCTGGGGATTCTTAGAATCATCTGGAAGAAATTTGATTATGGATGTGAGAAGAGTGTGAGGCTACTCTTTGAGCGCTCTACCACAACCCTATTTTTATTCTCAGTCTGCTGTAGCTTGGGAAAATGAATACATTTCAATTTCCCATGTTTTAAGTCATGAGTTTCTACAATCTAAAGCTGAGTATTTATTTGACAAAGGTCATCTTCTGTTATATATTTAAATAAAGCTTCTTTATTTTACTTTGTTCTAGCAATGGTAATCACTATTAGTAATTAATTTTAGTTTTTGTCTTTTCAATGCAATAGTCTGGGTTTATATCTTATATGTACAGTATAAAGAGAAAATAAGATCAAAGTTCAGAAGTGCCTTGGTTTTCAAGAATTTTATGCATAAAAATTTGAAATAAATAAAATTAGTATTTTATTTATTTCAAATTTTTATTTTATTTAAATTAGTATTCAAATACTAATTCAAATTAGTATTTTATTTACTTCACTAAAATTATTCAACTTATAAACAGTTTCTCTAGTGTTTCTTATTACTCTAAGTCATTTTCTTTATCTAAAAGATGCCTGGCTTTATTTGTATACTATGTGTGAAAGTTAAAGGCAACTTATATAAAGATATTCACATAGCATAGATAAATTGTCTACTAATTCTAAAATGCAATTTGGTTTGAATGTTTACTTCTGAAATTTGAGGAATAGCTTTAAGTTTGGTGACATGTTAGATTATCTGATTTCTCATTTTCTACTTCATTTAAATTTTATTTTTTCCAGATTAAAATCTCATTATTTTGTTGATAATGTATTGCTCTAGTTTTGAAATTTGCTTTTTTGAAGGAGAAAAAGACATGTAGTTTGGGAATAGCTTTTTCAAATCCCAAGTCATCTTCTGCCTCATTATCCTTATAGATGCCTATCTCCTTCTTCTGTCTTTAAAATTGATTCATATGTCAACTGGTTATGCTGGATAATGATCCTGGTGTGTTCAACCCCAGGGCTGCTCTCAGAGCCTCCTAAAGCTGTACAAAACATCAAAGAGCTGTTGACAGTCTAAAAGTCAGATATAGAAACCTTATTTTCTCAACCTAGAGAAAATCCTTATAATCTGTCTATTCTTGTAGAGCCCCTCCAGGTCAGGAACCTATTCAGTGAGTCCTGACCAGTAACCAGAGAAGACTTTCCCCTCTGTGGAAGTAAGACTGTCTCTATGAGCATTACTTTGAAACCGTATCATTAACACTGACAAATTTGAACTATTAGGATTATCATTTTGTGATTAAAGAATTCCTTAGTAACCTAATTGGTTACTAAGAACAAATAATATAAAAGACGTGAACCACAGATGAGCAGTTTTTTTGAAAAACTGAGTCAACCCTAATTTAACTCCATGTCACAGGGAAAGAAACCATCTATTTGTGAAAGTTGATGCTGTTTGAGCTGCTCTGAGATACTCAAAGTATGGCCCACAGACTACCCTCATCAGAATCTCTTGGAGTGTTTATAACTGCAGATTCCTGAATCCAAATCTTGGTGTGGGGGATACCTAGTAGAATCACTATATCTTAATTAAGTACCCTAGTTGGTTTTTATTCAAGCAAAGTTTAAGATCTACTTCTCTATAACAGAGTTCTTTTTTAGTATGGAAAGTCACTCAAATGGATCTTTTTTTATTTTGAAAAGAAAACTAAAGCTTCCAAGGAAAGAGCCAAATTGCTCTGAATAATAATAAATTCACAAGATTTTGGGAATTTTCCTCAGGTAGCTTTAAAGGGAGCTTTAAAGGGAGGTAGCTTTAAGGGGTCCCAGAAATTTAGAAAAATGTGGAGGAGATTCTTGTTAAAGTAAATCCATAGCAAAATAGTGACAGGGTGGTTTTTGAGGAGAATGATGACCAGTGGGAGAAATTCCCTCTAGTGGTAATGGCCAATGATCAGTGTCAAGTTGCTTTCTATTTTGTGCCTTGTTTCCTTTGCTCTTAGGGAAAGAACTGCTCCATCCATGGAGTAAAGCATGGCTGGGAAAGCACAGTGAGGAATGGAGATTACAACAGGATCAAGAATTTGGAGCAAGACTGACTGTAGCCAAGTTCCTTCCTGTGTATCTTAGGAAATATTGAGGAAGGTTCTGGACTTCCCTTACCTCACCAGGTCACAACTAGTCAGGACAACTAATTACATAGCTATCATTTATTTACTGGGCATCAGGCACATACCAGGCATTTTCGTGCATTATGCCATTTAATCCTGCAAAGTAGGCATTTTATCTTCATTTTTCAAGTGAGGACATGACTCAGAGAATAACGTGCCCAAGGATAACCAAACAGTCGGTAGTAGAGCTGAGATTCAAGCCCAGATATACCTGACTCTCCACACACACACACACACACACACACACACACACACTTTATACCGCACTCCTTCTCAGAGACAAAGGGTGAAAAACTTCTGACTACTTTAACTGGTCTATCTCCTGATCAATTGCTTTCACCTCCCTCTCTTCTACCGGATGTATAGCACTTCTCCATCTGGAAAGAAGAGCAACAGCAGTAGTCTTTTCTCTGACTCTGCCCAGAGTTAGAGCCCCAAACGTTGCTCAGAGGACTCAGTCGGCACAACACCTCCACCTCGATCTGCTTTCCTATCTCTCTTCCTCACCAAACTTCTCCCCCAGACTTCTTTAAAGGCAAGTTTCCACTTGCTCTTTGGCTTCTTTATCTCTTTCTTTCTCTTCAACCCACCGTATCTTGTCAAGTGTTGTGACATGTCTGAGATTTTATGTCCCTTGCAAGCTAATAATTTAGCCTGCTACAGTTTCTTGGGTGCTAGCAGAAGACCTGAGTCTTCTGGGTCAGAGGACTGTATTACATATGACACAGCAAGCAGCACCAGCTTCATGTTCACAGCATTTCCCTTGTCTCCCAGCTTTCACCTAGGGACAACATGGAGTGGACCAGGGGATGTCACATACGCAGTAGGTCTGCTTCACAGCTGAGGAAGGCAAGCTTAGAACTCCCCAATCTTTTACAATGGGTTGCAAACAAAGCTGTTCAACCTTCACCACAAAAAGGTGACATTTTCAGGCTAAATGGTTAAAAAAAAAAAAAAAAAAACCTCTATTGCAGCAGTAGGAGACACTATTTCTACCTTCCAAGGCTGTCTGTTTATACAAACATCCTGGAAAAGACAGATGATCTGGAACCAAAGCTGTTTCTGCCTCTGCTCGTGAAACATACAGAAACATGACAGTTCTATGGAGAATTGTCTCCTAACATGTTCTTGAATCTCTTCCCGTTAATCATACACAAGATGGCTGTCTTAAAAGTGCTCAGTAATCTCCTTCCTAATTATATGATTCAATAACCTTCTAGAATCCTTGAAGTGACCTCCAAGAACAAAGTCAACCATTCAGGAAGTATGTCCTCAGCACATGCCAGGCACTGGGTAAGCAAAAATAGGCACAGTCCTTCTCATCCTGAAGAGAGCAATGGAAATATACCCAGTATTCACACATACCAAAATGTTGCAAGCTATAGGGTCATTGAGGGAAAGTATACCCACTGTAGGGGAGCGGACGGACTTGAATAAGGGGTATTGAACTCCTCTGGGAAGTCAGAAATGTTTTTCCTTACTCCCATGAGTAAGAGATAAGATGGTTACAAGGGAAAAGACTGGGATGTGCAGAGAGCCTGTGGCTGCTGGAATCACAGCACATTTGAGAAAAGGAGGTCAGGAGTTTTCTATACAGGAAGCAGGGGGAGAGTGGTAGGGGATGAAACTGGAAAAAGCAAGACCTCATGCATCTGGTAGGCCACCTTAAGAATTCTAGTCATATCTTAGAATAAAAAGGTGTTTAAAGGTTTTAGATGGAAGTGACATAGTCGTACTTGCTTTTAGAAAGATCATTTTGGCTGCAGGGGCACCTGGGTAGCTCATCAGTTAAGTGCCCAACTCTGGATTTTGGCACAGATCATGATCTCAGGGTTGTGGAATTGAGCCCCACATCGGGCTCTGCGCTGGGCATGAAGCCAGCTTAGGATTCTCTCTTCCCTCTGCCCCTCCCCTCATTCTCCCTCTCATCCCCTCTCTTAAAAAGTAATAATAAAATAACCCCCCAAAAAGATCATTTTGGCTGCAAAGTGGAAAATGAATGAAAGGACTTAGATTGTATACAGTGAGGCCAGATTGCATTAGTGGCAATTGGTAAAAAGTGGACCAGTTTGAGAGTTTTGAAAGATAAAATTGCCAGGACTTGAAGCTACAATAAATATGGAAAATGAGGGTGAGGGAGATACCAGGGATGACTATTACATGTTTGATCTGCACAACTGGTTAGATGAGGAGAAAGGAATACAAGAAGAGTTTATAAACTCAGTTGAACCACTCTTTGTAGCTGTAAGACATTAAGTAAACATGTCAATAAAAGAGTTGGTATCAGATTTGAAATTTAGGGGAAGGGTCTGGGCTAGAGACACCTATGTCTCTAGTCCAGCATATATTATCAGCATATAGATAACTAAAGCCATTGATAAAGATAATGATGTTTAGGCCAAGAGGTTATAATGAAAACAAAAAGGAGAGGAGAAGGAAACTGCACAAGAATTAGAGACATAGTACTGAGAAGTGCAGGAAAAAATGCCAAGAGTATAGGGCCAAAGGAAGAAGTAATATCCAAAGAAATAATTGGTCAAAGTGTTGAGTATTGATGAGAGTTTAAGACAGATGATTGAAAATGACCCTTATTTTATTGAGAAGAAAAATGAAGTACTGAGAAGTGACTTGTTCAAAGCTGACGTAAATTCTTTTGCCTTTCTAGATTCCCAGAGAATTCATACTGGTGCCTGTGTTAGGGTTATTTATGTGTATGATTCATTCTCTCCACAGGACATAAATTCCCCAGTCCTCACTTGACTCAACCTTCCAGCGTTGCATATTGTTGACTACAATCTTTATATCTACTTCAGTGATATTCTGGAATTATGTCTTAGTCTCCTTCAAAATAGCTGTTCTTCTTTGTTGTGCCTATGCATGTAGGAATGCCCAGGATACTTTTTAAAAATACAGTGTTTTTAAAAAGGCCATTTCCTGCTCCCTCTCCCCTCCTCAGACAAAATCTTAAGGGGTAGATTACAAGATTCTAGCCTTTTAAAAAACTCCCAAGAAGGAAGCTTTGGAAATTACGAGCTTAGAATTAGGTTTGGAAACCACTAGCTTAGTCTCAAACCAAACAGAGCTAGGGTAGCAATATGGAGAAGCCACCCAACTTGGCCATACTCTGATAAATACTCATATTTTAAAACAATATACAGTTATGCTTCAGTTACTCAGAGATCAGCTTTCCAGCAATTTTGTCTGGAAGAGGGCCAAAACTGGAAGTTAAAGAAAGAAAACACCTCTCACAGGGAAAGAACTTTTGATAGTGAACAGCAATAAAAATATCTCAAAATATCACTTGATATAGAGTCACTGTCCTATTTACTGATGGGAAGAAAAGGATTCTCTCCTTAGTTGGCTGCGGATATAAATATCTGATCAATCATCACCTGGAGCCAGAGAAAGGCCATCAAGAAAAAAGAGTAAAAAGTAAACAGTAGAGTAGAAAGGATGAGGGGAAGTCTCAGAGTGGATAAAGAGACAGATGAGGAGATGAGAAGCAGTGACAGATTATTAGAAAAGGTGATGAGAACATTCCACAGAGAAAAAAAGAAGACATCACCAAAATGGGGATCCTATATACCTCAGCAATCCCCTGGGACTTCAGCATATGGCCAAGGTATCATTTTTGATGGTCAACCGTGAACAAAGGGTTTCATTAACCATTGTACTCTTTAAGAATGTAAGGAGTAAGATTTTAAGAGGATTTCTGTAGCAGGGTTAAAATAAAAATACTGCTATATTAAAATGCAGCACAATTAATAAAGTGAAATAAAGCTAGAACACGGAGCCTGGTTACATTCATCACTGTTTTTGAAGGGACAGTTACTGGAGTCGGACTCTTAGTCCCAAAGACTACCCTCTTCCCAAGACTTTTAGTGGAATCTGCAAAAGTAAGCAGCCCTGGCCAGCCCTCGGGAATTATTGCAGCGCCCCCAGTTGCTGGAGGTTTAAAGGAATCTCTGCTCCGTTCACTCGTAAGCTTCGCGCTGTTGTAGAAATTAAGGTAATGGGTTTTCATGCGATTTGGCTGGGGAACAGACCAGGAAACTAAGCCCCACGTTTTCAACTGAAGTAATTATCTCAATATTTTTGCTTGCCGTAGAGATCCGGGGCTCTAAGTGTTTAGGATGGAAAATATCCAACCCACTTCGCTTGGCTTCCTATTCCTTGGGGGAGTGTCTTTAAAAGCACCTGCCAGCGTTAAGTTCTTGTGCTTTCCGAAAGAGGCTGACCCGGCGCGTCTTAGAGGGAGCCTTTTACAATTTGGACTGAGAATTGCGTGAGTGGCCCTAGGAAGTCAATTAACTCCACATTTCCCGAGTGTTACTCGCAGGCTGGCCGCGGCAGATGCTAAGTCGAACCTGGCGCAGCCAGGCCTCAGGACAGAGCGTGCAGCCCCGGGAGGGCGGTGGGCGCCCTGGGAGCGGTAAGGGGGCGCTGGAACGCCCAGCGTTAGGGGCTCGGCGGGCGACTCGAACTCCCGGGAAAGACCCGCGGGGCAGCAGGCTCCGGAGCGGGGCGGGAACGCGGGGTCCGGGCCGGCCGGGGGCGCCGTCGGCGAGGCTCGCGCAGCCGCACTGGGCGCGCCGATTCGGGGCTCCTCCTCCCGGCTCCGTAGTAAGCATGGCGGCGGCGGCGTTCGTGGTCCCTCGGGTGAAACAGAAAGCGGGAGCTACGCGGAGAGGGAGCGAAGAGCGGGGCTGAGGCGGCGCCGTCACTGCCGGAAAACCACCCCAACAGTCAGTGCGCCGGCGGCCGCAGCGGCCCCGAGAGCTGGCTCTGCCCCTGAGGTAGAGCGAGAACGATCAGGAACCCGAAGAAGAGGCGCCAGGGTAGCCGCCTTCCTCCGCCTCAGAGCGGCGTGACTCGGAGGTGAGAGCGCGGGCGCTCCCATCGGGAAAGGCGGGGGAGACCGAGCCGTCCCATTCCCGTCGCGGAGCAGGCGCCACGGAAACCGTTAGGCTGGGTCTGAGGGGCCGCGGCGCCGAGCGGGGATCGGGCCCGTCGAGGGGCCCGGCCCACCCCGTCCTGTGGGCGCGCTGTGGGCAGGGGGGAGTGGGGCCGGGGACAGGACCCGTCAACTTGTCGGCCACCTGCCGGGTCCGAGTCTCGCCCAGGGGCGCTTGTGGGGGGCGCGACTGCGGCCCCGCCACCAGCCGGAGGAAGCGGCGCGGGGGCGCGGGCGGCCTTCCCTACGCCCCCCCCACCCCCCCAAGCCGGCGGTGAGCAGCGCCGCTCGCGGAGGCTCGGGGTCGAGTGCGCAGCCCGCCGGAGAAGATCGCCGAGCGGCCGCCGTGTCTTAGGCTTGGGCCGCCGGGCAGTCGCCGGACTTGAACGTTTTTTTCTGAAGAGACTTTCCCCCGTTCATCTTGGGGTTAAAACCTCGAAAACCCGCCCTGGTGTGTTTGATCCTGTTTGGCTGGTGCCAGTACCTGGCCGTTCCTCTACGCGGCTGAGTTAACCACCTGTTCAGTCAGGAGGTTGACTCGAGGCTGCGGTCCTCGCCCTGTTTAACAACCTGGATCTTTGAACTTTTGACACGGCTGTGGAGGGACGCCATGCGTTAGGTAAAGGAAAATGAACAAATAATTTTGTCATACAGTCGGGAGCACAGCGGGGGCTGTTGTAATTGAGGTAGTCGTTGATCGTTCCTTTATCAAACAGCGTTGAAAAAACCTTGGGATATTTGGGGGTGGGGGGGTAATGGTTGCTGAGGTGCTAGGGATCGTGAATTCAGAGATTTTCTTTTGTGAAATTTTGTGTAAGTTTCTTTGGCCACCTTTGTGTCTGAGCATCTTCTAACTAAGAATAATGAGGTGGTAAGATTTTTTTTTTTCTTTTTGCCTTGTAATCCTCATATGTGTTCGGTATGGACTTCTAAAACCGAGCAACGTAATTGTTTCTTATTGTGGTCTCAGTTTTTAGTTCTTGTAACCAAAGTTGGAGTGTTTTTCTGTATTATAAGAATGAAATAACTAAAGTTGAACTGTTACTGTACTATTTTACCACTGTGCTATTAACCAGCACCAGAGCTAAACATATGCCACTCAAGAAGTTGGAGCCATATGTTAGGCAGCAACTAATTGAGATTTGTGGTTGTGATCTTGTATTTGGATAAATATTTAGTTTTTGTGTATTTGCTAAATCTGTAATTCTTGCCATCATGTAAGTTTTGTTTGAATTACCTAAAAATATTCCAGAGGAATGATTCCTCTGCCTTTTTGGTATTTTCTTGGTTGAATTGATTTCTCTCGAGTAATGAGATAAAGTGCCTATTAAGACAGATGGTGGGCTTAACAGAAAACAGTGATAAAAGGATTTTTAACACATCTTTTGTAACGTAGGACCTAAAATTTCCTTTCAGCTTTTGGCCCACTGGTAGTTCTTGCCATCACTAATAATTCTAGTTACTGGGAAGAAAGGATAATTTAAGAGGAAAAAAATATCATTAAAATTTTTACAAATAACATTCTATTTAAAAATTTTAGCACTGTCCTGGTAAGTTTTACTGGTTTTTTTTTGTTTGTTTGTTTGTTTTCATTTTCTTCACAGATTATTTCTCAATTTTCTTATGTAAGTTGACAGAAAAATTGTTTTATCCCAGGCTGGTTGCCATTAGCCACCTGTATGCTTTTGAATTAACTCCCTCTTTTTCCCTTTTGTCTCTCCTTTCAAAACCTCAAAATCATTGAATGTTTAGTGAATATAAACATTCTGGTTATTACCCCTGGCCTCAGTCAGATGTAATCATAAAGGCAGTTTCCTTCTTCCAAATTAATGATATGCATTTGAAAAAACTGATGCTAGGATTATCATTTGGTGTCATCTGTGTCATCACTTCCCCTCATCATGTGAGTAATTGAGAGCTGATTCATTTTACCTTGCATTTAATAATTAATTTTTTATTGTAAAATTTCTACAGTATAATATTAGGCATATTTTATTACTAATTAAGAAAACGTTCCCTCTTCTCTGACCAGCCAGGCATAGGTCAGGACTGAGAGACTGTAAAACCCAGGACAAAAAGCAGGAATATATGATTAATATTCTCCTTGCCTTGTAGCTTTACTTAGGTAAAGAGCACTTAATTTATAATATGCAGTATTTTTAGTTTAAACTCATGGGTAATGTATATGATTGTTTTAAAACATTTGTTTTTTATGTTCATACATGCAAGTCTTGTTTACCTTATATTTAATAGTTTGATGAAGTACTAAAAATTTTTTTTTATATTCTTGGTGCATTTTTTGTATGAAAATGAGTCTAGGTGTTATCATTAAGAGTGATGTAGGGATGTGCCCATGCTTTCCAATTTTATTAGCCAGGTAATCAATTGATAGGTGATTTGTTTTTCTCGTTATCTCTAGCATACTTCAAATAAATTTAGAATATTGAAGAATCTAAAGAGTTAGAATATAGTGTATGTCTATCCCATTGAATCGTTCAGTGCTTCATTTATCACATTGCAAAAAAAAAAAAAGGTCCTTATGATATCAATGTCAAGAGCTGCTTGTTAAAAGGAAATTAATGGCCAGTAGTATTGAAAGGCAAATTTTGTTCTTTTAACTTATATTGTAAGCTTTTATAATTTTCTTAATATTCTGATCTCATTTCAAACTATTATTCAGTGATCTTTTAATCTCTTGATCCTTATCTCTCTGTCCTTCCAGTACTACAGTTTTGTTTGTCTTTCACATACACTTTCTAAGCTTGCAGTGTAACTTACCTTCTTCCATCAAGTTATTTTGTGGGTGTTATCTTTTGGTATTTCCAATCACTTATCACCTATTACCAGTCCTCCGGTTATTTTTTCTCCAAGATGGAGAGGTACAATTGGGAGATGACATGGGCTTAGAGGATGATCTATTATTAAAGGTAAAGATACCTTTCCTTCAAGTTGTTTAGAAAATAGTTATGAATACTAGACTAACACACAGAAAATCATTAGCAAAAATATAAGCTGTTATTATTAAATTGTGTGGAAAAGACTGTAATTCGAGAGAAGGTGAGGCCACTGAGGGCTGGAAGATCATAGAAGGCATTTGAAAGAAGTCAGACTTGAAGTTTGGGGAAAACTTAGCAAAAGGAAAGACATTCCAGAAAAGACTGACATCCAGGGCTGGAAGTAGGAACAGGGAGACCAGTCTGAGAGTGTCCAAGGGTAAGTATTAAGAGGAAGAAAGAGAGAAGGTTGCCCACAGATTTTGGCTAAGCTCCAGGGCATGATCAAAAGGAATAGGCAGGGCTGGAGAAGATAATTTGGCTGTATCCTTTTGAACTCATCACTGAAAGAACTGTGTCTACTTTGACATATTAATAGCTTAAGCTTTATGTGTAAGGGATAGCTATATATGTCTTATATGTGTGTGTTTTATTACAGCTTAGATCAAGAATAGCAGACTTTTTCTGCAGAGTGCCAGATAGTATTTTACACTTTGCAGTTTACTTGTAGTCTCTTCTGAGTATTCTTTTTTGTTTATTTTTTAAATGAGTTTTTATAAATAAAAGAATCATTTTTAACTCAAGGGCCAAACAAAAACAAGCTCTTTGTGGGCTGTATTTGGCCAGTGGACCTAGTTTGCTGACTTCTGGCTAATAATTGGACTAGGTAATTGTCCTTACAGCACATGAAGTGAGATGCCTTATATCATTTGTCTACATGGTTGTTTGGTGCTGTTTGTTATGACTGTCATTTATATTTGTTCCCTCTGTTATAGTAAAAATAAAGAAAATATGCAGAAATAACTATTACTGTAATTGTTATTTTGTGGCCAAACTTCTAGCAACAAACAACCACTAGGTCTCAGAACTAGGAAGTGAAAGAAGAAAAACCTTTGAGCCAGGCCTTAGAGCAGTGAAAATAGTTACATCATGGCTTGATTTAAAATTTTGTAAGGCTAAGTATATCAACTGCCTTTTCTGATTTTACATAGTTTAAACTGAAACTGGCATTTTACAAACTTTGGCCAGGGTACTGGTGGCTTTTAAGTGATAATAGGGACCTGGTGGTAGGAAACCTTGTCTTTAAAAGTAGTCTAGGATGAGTTAGTGAAGAGATAAACAGTTAAGTTAGACACCTTTCAATAACTCCAAGAAGAGTCACTGTGTTACAGAATAGGCTAATAATTGATATTTACATTGATGAGCTTGAGTCATCAAGAAAAGGTGTCATGTGCAGATTAAGGCAAAGAAGACCTAGAAATCGCTTTTAAAATATTTCCATTAAGGGATGCCCAGGTGGCTCAGTCAGTTAAGTGTCTGCCTTTGGCTCAGGTCATGGTCCCAGAGTCCTGGGATTGAGTCCCACATTGGGCTCCAACTCAGCGGGGAGTCTGCTTCTCCCTCTGCCTGCTGCTCCCCGTGTTTGTGCTGTCTCTCTCTCTCTCTCTCTCTGACAAATCTTAAAAAAAATTTCTTTTATTTTTTCCATTAAGATTATTTAAATATAAGTTATGGTAATTTAAAGGATAAGTATCAGTTATTTGGGAAAATTCATTTACATGGAATAGCTCTGTGAAGTTTCTAAATTTATAGATGTGTATTTCTGAAGCAATTATTTCCTTCACATTGTGTTTCATATGCCATTACCAGGTGAATAGTGGTGCCTCCTGGTTATGGTTGCATGAATGAATTGGCTAGTCATCAAGAGTAATGACATCATTTTGTGTCATCAGGAGAGGCATAATATGGCATAGAACATTTTTTGATCTGAAGGCATTAGTAAATATGTTCTATACATGAAGGATAGTATTAGGTGCTGGAAAAAGCAAAGATGAATAAGATGGAGAGTGGCCTAGGTAAAATCAGTGTGTTTTCTTTTTTCCCCCCTTAAAAACATTAAAACCAACCAAACAAAACTTAAAAACTTAAGTTAATTTTTGTAATTTATTTATATTAACTTTTTTTATACTTTGTAAATGTATATACTGTCTTATATTGTAGGGTAGTACAAACCTTTTGAACGAAATTTCAAACTAAATTTCCATCATGAATTGCTACGTAATAAAAATTTGACTTTTTAAATTTTGCTTTAGGGGCGCCTGGGTGGCCCAATGGTTCAACCTCTGCCTTCGGCTCAGGTCTTGATCTCAGGGTCCTGGGATCAAGCCCTGCATCAGGCTCTCCGCTCAACAGGGAGTCTTCTCCTCCCGCCCCCTGCCTGCCTCTCTACCTACTTGTGATCTCTCTCTCTGTCAAATAAATAAATAAAATCTTAAAAAAAATTTTTTTTTGCTTTAAAGAGAAATTAATAGTTCGGTCTCCAACCTCCCTTTTGCCAGAGCTTAAAACAGCTGGATCATTCCAGCTGTTTTGTTTTTTAGGAGATTACCATGGATCTTAGTTCCAGCTTTACCCTTATTAGCCATATGATCTCAGATTAGCTTTTTTTCATCTTAAATTCCCAGTCATTAAAATTGAGAATAATACCTATCCTGTTTTCCCCACAAAAATATTGTGAGCACCCAAAAAGATGTTGGAAACCATGTAAACAAAGTACCAAATAAGTGCTTATATTAATCCTGCTATATTGGAAGCAATGCAATTTAGTTTTTTGGTGTTTTTTGTTTGTTTGTTTTTGTTTTTTGTTTTCTTTTTTTTTTTTAATAAAGATTTTATTTATTTATTTGTCAGAGAGAGAAAGAGAGCGAGCTCGAGCACAGGCAGACAGAGTGGCAGGCAGAGACAGAGAGAGAAGCAGGCTCCCTGCCGAGCAAGGAGCCTGATGTGGGACTCGATCCCAGGACACTGGGAATCACGACCTGAGCCAAAGGCAGCCGCCCAACTAACTGAGCCACCCAGGCGTCCCTGTTTTTTGTTTTCTTAAGTAAGACCAGAATGAATTCAAGTTTTATCCTCCAAAGTTCTGCAGATGTGCTTCCACTAAACATTTAGTTCACTCAAAAGTTTTAACTGCTTTTTTGGCAAACAGAATGCATGTAAAAGCTTTCTTTCTATTCTCATTAATCTTTCATTGTGGTCCATATCCAATGCCTCTGTTCTTCTTGCAAGGGAGTACTGATCTTATATTCCAAACAACTTCAGCTAGTCTTTTCTGGAGTTGGATAAAAATATGCAAAAGGGAATTCCTTAAGGTTTTCTTTTTTTTTAAGTGGAAGAAAGACTATTCCTGTATGTGGGGTAATAATATCCACTTGTTGAACTCTCATTGGTGTTTAGGCCCTGTACTTGGTAATTTTTTAAATCCTATACAGACATGCTGGTTATGTGGTAATACTTTTATTTTACGGATGGAACTATTACTTCTGATTCACTTTCATATCTCTCTTCCTTTCTAGCTTTTTGAGATCTCTTCTATGCTTAGTCAGAAATAAAAAGTAAATTTGATATGTACTTTGAAATAAACCTTGATATAAAAGTTACCTAAGTTTGATAAATTAGATTGTATTAATCAGCCTCTAGCACAAATATCTAATAGATATTTTCTGTTTTCCTCCTTTAGAATCCACATTTCAATATACATTTGAACAGAATAAGTTAGAAAATTTAGGTGATTTCTTTATTATTTAATTCCTCAGAGAGAAAAAAAATCTTCCTACTTTGGGGATTCTATACAGGTGTTCACGTGCATTTTAAAGCACAGTTAAGACTTCTCTTTAAAAACTAATGATATGCTTTCTTTTGCAGAAATAGATGTTCTGTACAACAACTACTTTTGAGATCAAGCTTGAAGGAGTAGTCATTTACATCAAAATCAGTTTTTCTTAAGATTTGCTTACATTTTTAAAGTGAAAATATTTATAGTATGTGATTTCATTGTTTTCATTTTCTAGGTTTTTTTTTGTTTGCTTAAGATAGGCATTCTCAATTTGCAATTTTGTTGTTAAGACTTGATTTTTTTCCATATAATATTTTCATTTGCAGTATATGCTTTTTTCTTACACTTTTAGTTAATAGTTTTTTATTTCTTCTATCAGTGTTGGGACCAGCAATTTCTGATACTTCAGATCAGTAGGTGCATTACTATTCTTCAAATACCACTGTGTGCTTGCAATTATATTTTTTATAAACATTTATGTATTTATTTTAGCGGGGAGGGACTGGGGTAGAGGGAGAGGGAATTCAAGCAGACTCCATTCTGAGTGCTGAGCCTGACATGGAACTCCATCTCAGGATCCTAAAACCGGGACCTGAGATGAAGCCAAGAGTTGGATGCTTAACTGACTGTGCCACCCAGGAGTCCCTGCAGTTATAATTTTTAATCTGTTACTTGAACCTTGTTAAAATTGGCCTAATGTGTGTGGTAGAGTAGCCTTTGGAGAAAATGTAGGTGCAGTTTCCCTCTAATCCATCTTTCAGGCTGCTTCCGGGCTAGTATTTTCAAAAACATGAGTTTTATTCAAATCATTGCTCAATTTTAGATATTAAAATCATACCACAATTCTGTTGCATCAATTCTAATGTCTTTGGTCTCTATTTCAAAGTCCACTGATATACTGTGACTATATTTATTCCCAACTTTGTAGTAGAAAGAACATACGTTTTACAGTAGGCAGGTAGAGGTTTATTTGTTGGCTTCCTCCCTTATTGGCTGTATATAAACATGAACATGTTACTTACCTCTATGAGCCTTACTTTCTCACTTTAAAGAGGGGTAATAAGAGGCTCTAACACCTAGATAACCTGTTGTTCTTTTCCATTTATTCATCTATCATTTGTTAATTCTTGAAATGTCCTAGATACTATGAATGTCACAAAGATGAATACTGTACTCCCTTCCCTCTAGTAATTCACAAACTGGGATGAAAGGTAAAGACATATAAACAAATGCATATTTAAAAATAATTAAGGGTAAGTAAAATACCTCTTCTCTTGCCTTTTTTTCACTTGTATGAATCCTTCTTGCCATTTAATACTGAACTGCCATGTTTCTGTAATACCCTCAATATCATGATTGTGTACATATCATACTATAGCATATATATTTCTTATCTGTCTCAGCTATTAGATTATAAACTTCTTGAGTTGGAACAGTACTGCTGTCATTGGCATTTTTTTTTTTTTAATAAAGGGGCAGATAGTAAATATTTAAGGTGTTTGGCTGTATGGACTATTACAACTACTTAACTGTGTTGTAGGAGCATTAAAACAGCCATAGATAAGTTATAAACATGGAGTATGACTGTGTTCCAATAAAACTTTACAGAAACGGGACCAGATTTGGCTCACAGGCCTTCGTTTGGTGACCCCTGCCTGCCATGCTGCATACCCTATGCCTGGCAAATATAAGGCACTCAGTAAATAATAAATTAACATATATTAAATACTTTCTATGTTCTGACTGCTATTCCAAACAACTTTATGTATATCAGTTTACTTAATCCTTGAAACAACCCTCTGAGGTAGATAATATTGTCATCATTTTTTAAAAAAATGAGGAAACTGAAGTAGAAAGTAAAATAACATGACTAATATCACACAACTAGTTAGTGAAAGATTAGGGGTTTGAACCCAGGCACCTGACTCCAGAGTCTTGGCCAGTTCCAATGTATTAAATCCCAGGAGTATAATATTGATTCAGTATTAGGAAACATATTGACATAATTCACTATATTCATAGATGAAAGAATAAAACTATATGATTATCTCATTAGTGCTGAAACTATCATTTTCTAAAATCAGTGGTCCCTAATAACTGTTAATAGGAAATAACCTTGTAAAGGGTCTCTATCAGAAGCCTGTATTAAATGTCACAGTGAAATATTAGAAGGACTTCCATAAAAAGATAGAAACGTAACATTTGTCCTAAAGTCTCAGCCAGTTCATTAAGAAGCAAGAAAAATAATTAACCTCTAAATAAGGGGTGTATGTGGGATAAGGTGAGATATTATCACTGTTGGTATTTGCGGTTGGTATGATTACCTACTTAGAAAATACAAGATAGTCAACAGAAAATGATTTGAGTCACAAAGAGATTTCAGTAAACTAGCTGGCTATAACTTAGATTATTTAACTTTCTTATACACCAGCAGTAGCCAATTATGAAAACAAAAAAGTAGAAGCTAAAATTATAAAATACTTTAGAACCTTCTAAAATATGCAACAGCTACATAAAGAAAACTATAGGAAGATCTGAATGGATGGAGAGCATACTGTATTCCTGAATGTAACAACTTAATACCATAAAAATGGCAGTTCTCACCAAATTAGAAAATAGTCATTATAATCCTAATTAGATTATGGTAGGATTTTAGAATGGAATTTGACAAACTGATGTTTCAAGTTTTGAGAAGGTGAAATGCATAAGAATGGCCAAGTAAATTTCAAAAACAAACATAACAACAGTGAACATACCTATCAAAAGTCAAAACATACTATAAAATTAGTTTTTTAAAAAATAAAAATTTGGAGGAGGAATGAGCATGTTGATCATACGAACAGAATATAGAATTCAGGAGGAACTCCATGGATACAGGAGAATGTCTTATGTGATAAACTAGTAATGGAAGAGCTAGTCTATAAATGGTGTGGGACAATTGACTAACCAGTTGACGTAAAGATAATTAGGGACCTTCTTGTGGTGCTATCAAAACTAAAATCTAGATGGGTTAAATATAAGTAAATAAAGTGGCAAAGTTTTAGAAGTGAATTTTTTTAAACATTTTGGAGTAGAGAAGGCCTTTCGAGTGAGACATCAAACTTAGATGCCATTAAAAAAGGCAAGCAACTGAATTGCCAAATAACAGATTTGACATGTAATAGACAAAGCTAATATTCAGAGTATACAAGGTATGCTCTCAAATCAGTATGAAAAAAAAAAAAACCTGATAGAAAATAGAGAATGTAAGTAGGAAATTCATAGAAGTAGAAATAGAGATAGCCTATAAAGTTTTGAAGAGTTATTCAACCATGCTAGTATTCTGAGAAATTCAAAGGAAAACATCAGTGAGATAGGATTTTTTTAAAACCTTTGTAATAAAATTAACAAAAACTGGACAACCTTTATATTACTAAGTAAAATTGGAAAACAAAGTATAAATAGTCTCATCTTTTTTGAGGAGAAAAGTTCAACAGTACCTATGAACTTTAAAAGTGCTTTACTTCTGAACAAATTTTTTTTTTTTCTGTATAAAGATACTGTCAGGGTCATGTAGAATATTATATGGTTATTTCTTGCAGAGGGGGAAGTGTATGGAGAAAAATGGAAGCAGTTTCATTGTTCAACGTTAGAATAGTTAAGTTATGATATGCCCTTATACAGTAGAATATTAGGCAGCCTAGAAAAGAATGAAATAAATAACAAATGTACTTCTTTAAGAAAATATTACAGTACTTCACATGAAAAAGAAAGACACTGACTAAAACATGTCATTTGATTTACACAACAACCAAAAAAATCTAGAAAACCTTATATATACATAGGTAAGTGCAGAGAACAAGCCTGAAAGGGTACCTTCCACTGTGGGTAGCTGTAGAAATGGAAGTTGAAATTAGGGACAGGAAGAAGAATTTAAAATGATGACTATACTTATGTTCTTAAGTATAAAATGTACAACTTTTGTGAGGTAGCAAAAATAATAAAACATAAGAAAGTTTGGATTTGGCAGTTATGATTAGTCCTTGTTAGAGCCACACCTTGTTGGACAGTCTTGAATTATGTCTCTTTTTTCTGTGTAATTTTTAATAACACCCCCCTTCATCCATAAGCTTTCCATTTGATGTCTAAAATCATTGGTGCATTTAAAACTAGTACTTTCAGTATAGCACTGGGTCAGAAACTGTTACCATAGATTAAAGAAGCAAGAATTATAGATAAATGATTCTCAACCTTTATAACCTTACCTGCAAAACAAGACAATTTAGTGTACTTTATTTTCTGAATATCTATTATAAAAGCAATTTTTTCAAATGTAAAATTACAATATTGAATATCGTTTTCAATATTCAGTATAGTTTTCAAGTCTCATTTGTCTAGATATTTTTATTCCTCAACTCCTTTCAGTATTAGAACCTAATATTTTAAGAAAGTTGGTGGTAAATTCTAGGATTGATGTCATCATCTAGGATTGATGTCATGAGCTAAAGGTAGACTAAAAAGAAGGAAAATTAAAAAAAAAAAAAAGATGATTTTCCCCCTTCACTTTTCCCTTTGAGCCTGGTGGTGGGTTTAAGGAAGACATGTATTGCATGGAGCACTGGGTGTTATAGGTAAACAATGAATCATGGAACACTGCATCAAAAACTAATGATGTGTTGTGTGGTGACTAACATAACACAATAAAAATTTTAAAAATAAAAACATTTTAAAAAGATGAGGGAAGATGAGTGTGTTTAGAGGCAATAATATTTAACTCAGGCATAATAATAGATTTATAAACAAAGAATCTGTTACTTCAGAAAGGGCAGTGCTAAAACACTAGGTTCTACAGACAAATTTTTCTTATAAGAAATACAGAAATGTTTCTTGATTTTCTCATGATGTCTTATAAAATTCTCTATTTAAAGGAAATGTTAAATACGGTGAAATTACAGTCAAGCTACTTCAGTAGCTTTTACAGGGGAATACAAACCCTTCTGTTGTGGACCTAGATGCCAAGGCATTAATTCTGGTCAGAAAATATTCAGAAACAAGAGGCTTTAGTCTTTAATTCAAAGTCATTCTGATACCTGTAAGCAAGAATTTGAAATTTTAAAAAAGCAAAGTGAATATAATATATAAGCCAGCACATTTTAAAAGGGCAATGAAGTATTTGTAGATGAAAATAGAATTGCCCCAGATATAATTACCTTGGGCTCTAAAGGTAACCCAAGTGCTCTGAAAATATCAGCTGGAACTGTAAAATGGGATTTAAGACAAGGGCACTTAGAAAAAAAAATGTTGGTCTTAATTATGTGTACACTCTCTGTCCTTTAACAGATTGGGGTTGATTTCTTAGAAGCAACTCCTGCTCTCAGTTCCCATGGTTTCCTGACTGGATGCATCTTTTTTATGTCTTTTTCATCAGAAGTGCCTTTGAAGTCTATTTTAACCAGATTTTCATGTTAGTATTAAGATGTGATTTCCTAGTGAGGGGGATGGGAGCTATATCTCCTGATGGCCTAATTAAATTAAGTTATATATAATGTGTCTGGCATTGGAGAATAATGGTAGTGGCCATCAACTTCTCCTTCTTTTTTTAAACCTCTGTTCATTTATGTGGGATAAAAGACTGAGACCCACCCATCCTACACATTTTACTTCTTCCATCTTTCCAGTGGACAAGGAATTAGAAAATAAGTTATAGTAAATTTGTTGCTAATGATCTGTATAAATTACCACCTACCTTATAAGGAAATGTATTTTATATACAAGATAATGTATTTGCTTTTATTAGGTTAAACCATGTGAAATCATGTTATTTTAATATTTTTTACCTTAGAAATGACAATTTCATATGGTTCAATATATTACAGAAAAATGCCCTATAAACACTGCCCTATGTGTAAAAATAGGTTATTGCACTTGCATGAAAAATATGTTGTAAGTTACTTAAATAACATAAATTCATAAATAGCAGATCAGTGAACCATATATGCCAACTTAGATGGTTTATAAATACATCTACTTAAACAACAAGGTGAAGTTATAAGCCAAAAATATCACTAATATATATATGCATCATTGTACACTATTGGGTTAATCAACCTTCTCCAAAAACTGAATTGAATGGGAATAATAAAGCTAACCATATATTAATTTATAAATAAAAGCTCCTGGACTTGAGAACCATGACCCACTGAAGGCACTGCAAAAACCAGGGCAATTGAAGAGGGCACTGATGATAGATAAACTGATATTGAAATATCCTTCTGCAAATTGTGGGAATCCTAACTGTATTGCATGGCAGCTAAATGTCTTAGCAGTGAATTAGAGGCCCAAGTAATCTTTTGAAATGTGTTAATTTTACTTTATACATTCTATTAACAAATTTTATTAATAAGAGCTCATTCTGCAGGTTGCTAGTAAGTAACACTTAGTCTTATACAGAATGAAAGTCTAAAAAATTATGTGTCATTTGTCCAAAGTGTCTGTAAAAAGAACACTGATTTTTCTTTTAGTTCAGGACATATCAAGAGCACACTGCCATTGGTGAACCCTGGACCATACTTTTAAAAAATCATGCTTTAAAAGCATGGTCATTTGGTTTCTATTTATAATAAATTCACTCACCTTTCTAATGTCCACTGGGTACATTAAAAATTAGGAGTAGTGTGGGGCACCTGGGTGGCTCAGTCATTTAAGCGTCCAACTCTTGATTTCGGCTCAGGTCATGATCTCAGGGTTTAGAGATGGAGCCCCACATTAGTCTCTGACCTGGGCATAGAGCCTGCTTGGAGTCTTCTCTCTCCCTCTCCCTCCCTCAAGTACGTGTGCTAACTCTCTCAAAATAAAAAAGGAAAATTAAG
Organism: Martes martes; assembly: GCF_963455335.1. NCBI lineage: Eukaryota > Metazoa > Chordata > Mammalia > Carnivora > Mustelidae > Martes > Martes martes. The sequence continues at coordinate 58,906,745 of NC_137890.1, forward strand.
AGTAGTGAATTTGTAATGATAGGTAATGATATGATAATATGTTGGCTAATTGGTGCCTGGGTGGCTCAGTGGCTTAAAACCTCTGCCTTTGACTCAGGTCATGATCCCAGGGACCTGCTCAGCGGGAAGCCTGCTTCCCTTCGTCTCTCTGCCTGCCTCTCTCTCTACTTGTGATCTCTGTCTGTCAAATAAATAAATAAAATCTTAAAAAAAAAAAAGGAAAGAATAGTGAATTTGATTCCCTGTCAAAAGTGAAAGGGACTGAATTTACTCTTCTGCCTGAAACAACTTAAAAAACTAGAAAAAAATGAAAGAGTGGCACTTAGGGTGTTAGAAATCAGGCAGTGTAAGGGGGTAAAGAAGGCAAGCCCTATCTTTGGAACTGATTATTGTCAGGAGAAAGTTTCCAGGGCATGGCACAGGGGAATCCCAAGTGGATAACAGCTGACTCTCTGAGTTGATGGAGCTTGCAGTCCCAGGAGACTAGACTATGCAGAACAGAGTACCAGAGAGCAGAAATCTACACAGAAAAAGGACCTCAAAGATCTGGATAGGGTCCACCTTGATCATTTAGCAGAGTATTGGTAAATGCATACAGGTAAGGAAACTACTCAGGATTAGAAAAAGAACCACCTAAAATGATTCTATAGAACAGTATCCAGGCTCACACAGGCCAGAAATAGTGCTGCTTTCTACCAGCTAGAGTAGAATGCCACATAATTCACAGGGTATTTGGTAGAGTACTCTGAAGGATCTTGGCTCAGTAGTGGAAAAAAATTAACCCTAGACTAAACACAGCTCTGTTCCTGTCTAATATAAAAACAGTTCTGTTGTTGCTTAAAGCACAACCCAAGTCACTTAACCACATCTCAGAACAAAACTCAAAAATACTTAGAGGAATGCAAAAATATCCAGTAGCCAACAAGGTAAAATTTATATCTGGCATTCAATCAAAACTACTAAGCCTGTGAAGAAGCAGGTAATAATAGGAGAAAAATCATTTACTTAAAACTGACTTCAAAGTGATATTGATGGTGAATCAGTGACCAAGAACATTAAAACAGTTAATGACTATATTTGATATGTTAGAGAAGGTAGAGGTAAAATTGAGCATGTTAAATGGAGGGATCTTCTAGACTAAAATTTCATTGTCAGAGATAAGACACCTGGGATGAGATTAATGGCATGCTGTACATTGCCAAAGAAAAGATGAAGACATAGCAATAGAACTTATCCAAAATGAGGGGCGCCTGGGTGGCTCAGTTGGTTAAGTGTCTGACTTTTGATCTCAGCTCATGTCTTAATCTCAGGGTTGTGAGTTCAAGCCCTATTTGCTCTATGCTGGGTGTGGAGCCTCTATTAAAAAAAAAAAAAAAAAGGAGGAAGGAAGGATCCAAAATGAGATACACAGAAATGAGAATAGTTTAGAAGATGAACTAAAAAAAATAAATAAGCACCAAAATTTTTCCAAATTTAATAAAATCTGTAAACCAAGAAACACCATGTAAGGACAATGAACCAAATGGCATCAAGGAACTTAGTAATCAAATCAGTTAAAAAATGTGACAAAGAGAAAAGAACTCTTAAAAGCCACCAAAGAAAAACAGATCAAAGGTAGGGGTAACAGCAGATTTCTCATCAGAAGCTATTTAAGGTAGAAGATAGTGGAGCAATATCTTTAAAACACTAAAAGAAAAAAAAAAATCATCACCTAGAACTCTTTACCAAGCAAAAATACCTTCAAAAACAGGCAAAATAAAGACTTCTCAAACATAAAAAAGATGAAAGAATGTTATTTTAAGTCCTGTACTAAAAGACATGTTAAGTGGAGTCCTTTAATCAGAAGGAAAATTAAACCATAAAGATACCTGGACCTACAGAAAGGAATGAAGAGCACTAGAAATGGTAGCTATTGGGTAAATATATATGATTTGTTAAAAATTTAAGTATCTTTAAAGGACAATTGACTGTGTAATGTAAAAATAATAATGATTGTAAGGTTTAAAACATGTAAAAGTGAAATATATGATATCAATAGCACAAAGCTCAGAAGGGGAGAAATTGCAGGTATGTTGTTGCAAGGGTCTGATACTTATACCTGAATTAGTATGTTACTTGAAGTTAGAGTATGATAAGTTAAAGATGCATGTTATAAGCCTTGAAGCAACCACTAAAGTGGCAAAGAATAATGGACTATAGGCCAATAAGGGAGATAAATGATGTAACAATAATTGAAATAAAGCAGATAAAGAAGAAAAAGAAAAAAACACAAGGAGCATATAAAAAACAAGATAGTACATTTAAACCCAGCCTAAGCACTGTAATTAAAAGGTAGAGATCAGTGGATTTTTTTTTTTTAATGAAGACCCAGGTATATCATATCTATAGGAAATCTACTTTAAATATAAAATGCATATGTTAAAAGTAAGAGGATGTAAAAGATATGGCATGTTGGGCCTTTACAAAAGAAAGCTGGGGTTCCTATATTAGGTCAGAAGTTAGATTTCAAGGGTGCTTGGGTGGCTCAGTCGTCATTAAGCATCTGCTTTCAGCTTAATGATCCCAGGAACCTGGGATCAAGCCCCACATCGGGCTCCCTGCTCAAGAGGGAAGCCTACTTCTCCCTCTCCCACTGCCCCTGCTTATGTTCCCTCTCTCACTGTCTCTCTGTTAAAAAAAAAAAAAAAAAAAAAATTCAGAGCAAAGACTGTTATTACCAGGGATAAAGAGGGTCATTTCATAATAATAAAGGGATTAAATCATGAGGACATAATCCAGAATTTTTATGCATGTAACAAAAGAGCTTTAAATTATGATGGAACTGCAAAGAAAAATATACAAATGGATATTTTAGTGGAGATTCCAGTACCCCTCAATATTGGATAGAACAAGCAGAATATAAAACTTAAAAATATAAAATTTCATGAAGAAAACATAGGAGAAAATCTTTGTAATCTTGGATTAGGCAAAGAACTCTGAGGTACAACACCAAAATCACCATCCATAAACCAAAACATTAAGTTGGACTTAGGAGTTGAAACTCATGTTCCTCAAAAGACATTGGTGAGATTTTTGCAGATGATGTGATACTTTATGTGCACGACCCAAAAGACTCCACTCCAAATCTGCTAGAACTTATACAGGAATTTAGTAAAGTGTCAGGATATAAAATCTGTGCGCAGAAATCAGTTGCATTTCTATACACCAACAACAAGACAGAAGAAAGAGAAATTAAGGAGTCAATCCCATTTACAGTTGCACCCAAAACCATAAGATACCTAGGAATAAACCTAACCAAAGAGGCAAAGAATCTGTACTCAGAAAACTATAAAGTACTCATGAAAGAAATTGAGGAAGACACAAAGAAATGGAAAAATGTTCCATGCTCATGGATTGGAAGAACAAATCTTGTGAAAATGTCTGTGCTACCTAAAGCAATCTACACTTTTGATGCAATCCCTATCAAAATACCATCCATTTTTTTCAAAGAAATGGAAAAAATAATCCTAAAATATGGAACCAGAAAAGACCTCAAATAACCAGAAGAATGTTGAAAAAGAAAGCCAAAGTTGGTGGCATCACAATTCCAGACTTCAAGCTCTATTACAAAGCTGTCATCATCAAGACAGCACAAAAACAGACACATAGATTGCTGGAAGAGAATAGAGAACCCAGAAATAGACCCTCAACTCTATGGTCAACTAATATTTGACAAAGCAGGAATGAATGTCCAATGGAAAAAAGACAGTCTCTTCAACAAGTGGTGTTGGGAAAATTGGACAGCCACATGCAGAAAAATGAAACTGGACCATTTCCTTACACCACACACAAGAACAGACTCCAAATGGATGAAGGACCTCAATGTGAGAAAGGAATCCATCAAAATCCTTGAGGAGAACACAGGCAGCAACCTCTTCAACCTCAGCCACAGCAACTTCTTCCTAGGAACATCACCAAAGGCAACAGAAGCAAGGGCAAAAATGAACTGTTGGGACTTCATCAAGATCAAAAGCTTTTGCATAGCAAAGGAAACAGTCAACCAAATCAAAAGACAACTGACAGAATGGGAGGAGATATTTGCAAACAACATATCAGATAAAGGGCTAGTATCCAAAATCTATAAAGAACTTATCAAACTCAATACCCAAAAAACAAATAATCCAATCAAGAAATGGGCAGAGGGCATGAACAGACATTTCTGCAAAGAAGACGTCCAGATGACCAACAGACACATGAAAAAGTGCTCCACACCACTCGGCCTCAGGGAAATACAAATCAAAACCGCAATGAGATACCACCTCACACCAGCCAGAATGGCTAAAATTAACAAGTCAGGAAATGACAGATGCTGGCAAGGATATGGAGAAAGGGGAAGCCTCCTACACTGTTGGTGGGAATGCAAGCTGGTACAACTACTCTGGAAAACAGCATGGAGGTTCCTCAAAAAAGTTGAAAATAGAGCTACCCTACAACCCAGCAATCGCACTACTGGGTATTTACCCTAAAGATACAAATGTAGTGATCCAAAGGGGCACGTTCACCCAAATGTTTATAGCAGCAATGTCCACAATAGCCAAACTATAGAAAGAGCCTAGATGCCCATCAACAGATGAGTGGATAAAGAAGATGTGGTGTATATATACAATGGAATACTATGCAGCAACCAAAAGAAATGAAATCTTGCCTTTTGCACTGATGTGGGTGGAACTAGAGGGTATTATGCGAGCAAAAAAGCCAGAGAAAGACAATTATCATATGATCTCCCTGATATGAAGAATTTGAGAGGCAACGTGGGGGGTGTGGGGGGTAGGGAAGGAAAAAATGAAACAAGATGGGATTGGGAAGGAGAAAAACCATAAGAGACTCTTATCTTACAAAACAAACAGGGTTTCTGGGGATGGGGGGGTAGGGAGAGGGTGGTTGGGTTATGGACATTGGGGAGGGTATGTGCTATGGTGAGTGCTGTGAAGTGTGTAAACCTGGTGCTTCACAGACCTGTACCCCTGGGGCTAATAATACATTATATGTTAATAAAAAATTAAAAAAATTTAAAGACATTGGTGAGAGAATGCAAAGACAACCCACAGACTGGGAGAAAAATCTTCAAATCACTTGACAAAGGACTGATATCCAAAATATATAAAGCATTATTAAAACAACAATAAACAAATTGAGTAACAAAATGGCCAAAAGTATTGAACACCTTCTTAACCAGAAAGCTATACAGATGGCAAATAAGCAGTTGTTGAACATCATTATTCATATGGAAATTCAAAGGCAGGATTAAAAACAGGAAGCTTTGGAGGGTGATGGATAGGTTCATTATCTGATAAAATAATGGTTTCATGGGTGTATTCATGTGTCAGTATTTATCAAATTGTGTACTTATAAACATGCCATTTGATAAATGTCTATTTTACCTAAGTTATTTTAAAAATCTAGTTGGCACACTGTATGTGCTTGATGTATGTTTGTTTAGTACATTTGACCATTACTCTCCCATTTCCCAAGAATATTTGAAAATTTCTTTTTTTGTTTAACCTTTAGGAAATACCAGTTTCAATCTGAGAGGAAAACTGATTTGGCTCCTAGTATATTGATTTGGCTGAACTATCCAAAGACAGTTTCAAACTTGTTACTTTACAAATATTTTCTCCTCCTCAAGGAAATTATTTTAATGTATTTCTTGTTTAAGAATATGAATGTATTCACATCTGGGATGGGGCCTTCAAAAATGAAGTAAACCTTAATGTGAACAGCTTGATATGTTCAATATCAGTTAATACTTATGTAAAAATTAGTGGAGCACCTGGCTGGCTCAGTCAAAGGAGCATGCCACTCTTGATCTTGGGGTCATTTGTTCGAGATTACTTAAATAAAAACTTAAAAAAATACGTAAGTAAAAACTAGTTTTGATCACTATGGTCTTGGGACTAGCAGCATTAGGTTAACCTAGGGACATACTAGAATGTGAATTTGGGGGTCTTACTCCATACCTGTTGAATCAGAAACTAGGTGTAAAGCTCAACAACCTGTTTAATAAGCCCTGCTGATGATTCTGATACATGCCAAAGTTTGAAAACCAGGGTCTTAGAGGAATGGGATTAGGAGTGGAATTTTAGATGCTTAGGTACTAGTAGTGGTAGAATTTGTTTCAAGATGACTCACACAATGGCATTCTTAAGATTTATATATTTCATCATATACACATTTAGCTTTCAAATAACTAAGTATCTTAAATAGTAGTTACTGAAACATGGCTGATGTATTTGGTGGTGAATATAATAGTATCTACACTTTGAAATGCATTTTTTAGTAAAAGATGAATAGAGAAATGCATGCAGTAAAGAAAAATTTTCATCTTGGAACCTACATAGCAAGTACATACATGATCATGATTTAATTATTTCAGCTTTCCTATGGATTTGGATATTTTCATAATAAAATATAAAATGCTCACATTACTCCTTTTAAAATTTTTGTGCAAGAGAATGAAAGATGCCTACATATGCTCTTAGACAAAGTAATGGTGGGTGGTAATGAAATTTTAATATCTTAACAATAATTATAGGTAGATATAAAAGACATTGTTTCAATATATAGTTGCTATATTCGTCTTAGAAATGGACCATTTGAGATTTTTCGAGTCATCTTAAAATTGTCATCTCACTAATGTTCTCTAGATTACCTTCATTGATTGACCCTTTTTTTTTTTTTCAAAATTTGAGGGGACACAAATACGCAATCCTTTGCATCCTGTTATGAGGCTGTTTGAGTTACTATTGCTGCATAACCAATTTGCTTCAAAACAGTTGCTTAAAACAACCATGTTAATATATTCATGGATTCTGTGGATCAGGAATACAGAAAGAGTACAGCAAGGATAGCTTATTTATGTTTCATGATGCTTGGGGCCTCAAGATTGAACAGCTGCAGGTGTTGTCAGTGTATTGATGACGTGGGACGGGGATCATATGAAAGCTTATTCACTCAAATGGCTAATCCCTGGAATAGAAGAGTAGCACTGCCCAGTAGAGTACCTATGTGTGGCTGCTCCATATGGCTCTACTTTCTTGCAGCGTGGCTGTCTGAGGGTAGTTTGACTTCTAACATGGTAGCTCAGGGCTCCAAAAGTATATGGTGGGTTTTACCAAACAGGTGGTAGCTAAATCACACTTTTTGATTCAGCTTTGGTAGTCACATAGAGTTACTTCCACTGCATTCTGTTACTTCTAAGCAAGTCACAAAACCACACAGATTCAAGGGAAGGGGAAATAGTTTGCCTCTCTTGATGAATAAGCAGCCAGATTCTAGAAGAGCATGTGGGATAGGAGATCTTACAGCCATGTTTGGAAAATACAGTCTGTCATAAGGGCTTTGGAGTCCTCTGAGTAAAAAGAGTTGAAGGATGGAATTGAGGTAATGATGCCAGAGATGGAGAGACATGCTTTGTAAGATATGCCATCTGTGTAATGGACAGAACTGAATATATCTCCTAAATTTTCCTTTTTGAGGACAGAGCTGTATAGTCAAAATGCTTACTCAGTAAAACTGTCTCAGTATTTTCATTTCTCTATTTAGCCAAGTGTTAAACAGTATTTTTTCACTCACTATGAGTAACATTGTAGATCTTCTAAAGAAAGAGAAGTTATCCCTTTACTAAAGATATGTAGAAACTGTTAAGAGATACAGCGCTCATACAAGGAAAGAAAATGTTAACATACAGACTCCTTTTAAAATTGGAATGTAGTTACAGCCTTTTAGAATGACATACAGTGATATGCCTCTTGAAATATCAGGATAAAAAGCTTCATCATTTATACCTATATAATCTAGTTATTGTCACCTTTAAGGACAGATACCATTTACTGATTTTTAAAACATTGCATTATAGAAGTCATAATCAAATGGAAAGAATTTAGATTACAAGAGCTTGTAAAAGACATGAAAACAAGCCAATAGTAATATCTACATTTAATAAGATTCCTGCTTCGAACGAATTTCAAGCAAAATGAGTTGATTTGGAATTTGAACACTGCGTATTTAATTTAAGGAATTACTGATTTTTATGTAGGATAATAGTTTTGTAATTATGTTAAAAAAGGGAGGGGGGAGTCCTTGTCTTTCAGAGATACATCCTGAAATATTTGCAGATGAAATTATATAATGTACTTCCAAATAATATATAAGACAGGGAGAAGTGGATGATGGTATAGATGAAACTGGGCTGGCCATGAGTTGAAGTGGTTGAAGCTAGGTGATGAGGACATGGGAGTTCATCCTACTAATATGTTTGCTTTGGTGTATGTTTGAAATTTTCCACAAACAGAAATATTTGTGAAAGATATATTTAGAGGTTAAATTGAACATTTGTAGCATGATTTTAGAATCTAACCACTACATATTAAAATACTTTCCCAAATATTTCTGACTTCTAAATGTAATGTTGGAAGGCAGCTTGTTTCTAAGTTGAGGACTACCTCCTTTTTTTTTTTTTAAACATAATACTCTTAGTTGCAGTCTTTTTTTGTGTGTGCCATATATTACACCAGTGTTCCTTTCATACTTTTAATAACCAAAAAATGAAAGAGTGAGCAAGAAGCCTGAATTAATCGTAGGTCTTTTGAATAATCAAGAATTGTTTTTTCCTATTTGATATCAGTCATTTAAAATCATTGGTAATTCTCTCTTTCCTTAGTATTCTTTCTCCCTCTTACTTTCTGTATGAATGTACATTTCTTTTATAACTAAAAAAAAAAAATACACCTGTCCTTTATGTCTTAGTGAGAGTTCACATTAAGACGTAGAAATTCAGGTGAAACAAAGTTAAATTTAACTAATAACCTATTTTTAAGGGCCATTTTTCTGGAGTACAGTTAACGTGGGTGTGGTTGAAACAATTAGTCTTGGGAAAAATACAAAATAACATCTCATTTTTAAATAAAATCTGTGAAATATTTGTTTTAAATTTCTCATAAGAAATGATAAGATGATTTCACAGAGTGATTCTCATGACTTTCAGGAAATTCCACCGCAGGTGACTTAAAGTGCTTTTTTTAAATATAGTCAAATTTAGAAAAATTTTTAAAAATCCAAAAATTTTTTTTAAAAATGAGGTCTAATTTGGAAAAATAACATGTTAGGATATCAGCTTGTAAGATGAATATTAATTTGGATAAAGTCCAAATTCAAGCAGAAGTTATTGAAATTTCCTAAAACATCATTTGGATGGTCAGTAAGCCAAATATGACTATAGTTGCCTAGGGCATTTCAAGCTGACTATTTTTAAATTGAAATTTTGATGAAAGTGGTGTAACCACTTTTTTTCCACTCTATTGGGGAAATAGAAAAAACCATAATTACATCATCTTAATACAGTTGCTACTATAATATTTTTCCTTAATGTTTTTTCATATGTATACTTTCAAGTACTCCTAAGTTCTGGATTTTAAATATGATACTAGAACTCTTTGGAGTATGTAGTAGATTTTAGATACAGTTTTAGAAACCTGTAATTAAGTTTCATTGGTTTAGACAAATCAAAAGACCAGAAAAAGACATTGGATTTTTAAAAAATCTAAATGTACATATTTCTCCTGTGGATCCCTCACTCATACTATATGGAATATAGTATAGTATAGTATATACTGTATAGTATAGTATAGTATAATGTATGTATGTATATATGTATGATCCTGCTATGCATTTTCCCATACACTTTTTAAACAACTAGAGCTGAAGCTTTAAACCCTAGGTGTAACTCATTATTATGTCTAGGGTATTGTCCTAATAGCAACATCCTTAGAATAAAACAAATTTAAGTAGAACGGATGGATATGAATGAGGAGTTTGAGTAAGAAAACCTGGCAGAATATTTGAGTAAAGAAACTAATATAGATTCAGAATTGTGGTAGTGACTGAGTAAGAAAGTACAGTACTGTATCTAAATCTAATAGTGTTATGGACAAAAGACTGAAACCCTAATCGCCAATGTGATCATGTTTGGGAGGTGGACCTTTGGAAGTTGCTGAGGTTTATGAGGTCATGAGGGTGGAACCCGCATTATGGATTAGTGCACTCAAAAGAAGAAGAGACTCAGCTTTCTCTCTCTGCCATGTGGGGATAAGCAAGAAGGTAGCCGTCTGCTGGCCAGGAAGAGAGCCCTTATCAAGAACCTGGCCATGCTGGCACCCTGGTCTTGGATTTACCAGCCTCCAGTACTGTGAGATATAATTGTATGTTGTTTGTTCTAGCAGTCCAAACTGACGGAGACCATATTAGTAAGTGAGGTAGTACTATAACATCTAAAAATGTGGAAGTAGCTTTGAAACTGGGTAATGGGTAGAGGCTGGAAAAGTTTTGAAGTGCATGCTGGAAAAAAGCCAAGATTACTTTTAAGGGATTAATAATGGCAGCTGGTGAGAGCTCAGAAAGGAAAGAAGAGAACTGGAGATAAAACCTCCATCTTCTTAGACAGTATAATCACGAATATTGGTAGAAATACAGATGATAAAGGCCGTTCTGATGAGGTCTCAGATGGGAATGAGGAACATTGTTATTGGACAGTAGAAAAAGATCATCCTTTTTATAAAAGAGCAATGAATTTGGCTGAGTTGTGTTCACGTTTTAATGTTTTATGGAAGGCAAAACTTGAAAGTGATAAAAGTGGATATTTAGCTGAGGATGTTTCTAAAGCAAAGTGTTGAAGGAGTAGCTTGGTTCCTTCTCATAATAAATGTGAAAGGAGAGAAATGTGCTTATAATAAAATGTGAGAGGAGAGAAATGAAGAAGGATTTGTTAAGCAAAAAGGGACCAGAATTTAAAGATTTGGAAAATGTTAGTCTATCCAGACTACAAAAAATAAGAAAGCACGCTCTGAAGAGAATACCAAGAGTATGTTTAACTAGCCAGTTGATACGGCTATCAATGTGGGTGTGCATCATGTACCTAATCAGCATCTCAGCAGAAGCCAGGAAGTTAGTTGGAATTATACCTGTGAAACAGTGCTGGCTGGGACTAAAGGAAACAGAAAATGGAAGGGAATGAAGGCAGGCTGTGAACATGTGTTGTCCTTCAGGAAAAGGGAAGGAGGACCCCAAAGGTGACTCCTATCATCAGGGCTGCTACTCCCAACACAGGTCCAGAGTATAGAGGCCTGAGGATCAGGGCTGCTCCCCTCAAAGGATGGGACCTCTGTTCAGTAGAGCCGCATGGGCAGGGCTCCACCAAGCTATGTGAATATCTGTGGGCATGATGCCACCACCGCGTTGGGTCTGGAGGACAGAGCGTGAAACCAAAGAGATTGTTCTTGAGCCTTAAGAAATTCGCCTTGCTAGGTGTTGGACTTGCTTGGGCTATGTTACCTCTTTCTTCCTTTGGAATGGAATAAATATCCTGTGCCTGTCTCACCATTGTATTTTGAAAACATTGTATTTCGGAAGCATGCAACATACCTGGTTCTACAGGTTACAGCTGTAGAGGAATTTGCTTCAGGATGAATTGTACTTTGAGTTTCAAACAAATCTTATTTGGATGAGATTTTAAAGTTTATGTTGAAACGAGTTAAGACTTTTGTGACTTTTGGGTCGGAATGAATGTATTTTGCATGCAAAAAAGACAGGGATTTTGGTAGGCCAGAGGCAGAATGTATGGACTCAGTGTTTGTATCCTTCCAAAATTCATGATGAAGCCCTACCCCTCAAATGGGATAGCATTAAGAGGTGGGGCCTTTGGGGGGGCGGGGAATTAGGCTTACTTGAGGTCAAGAGGGTAGAACCTACCCCATGATGAAATTAGTGCTCTTATAATTTAAGAAGAGTAAGAGAGACCCAAACTCCTTCTCTTTTTGGCCTTGAGAAGAGATAAGGCAAAAAGGCAGCCCTTTGCACCCAGATCTTGGGATTCCCAGCCTAGAGAACTGTGAGAAATAAATGTCTGTTGGTTAAGGCACCCAGTGTGTGGTATTTTGTAGCAGCCAGAGCTAAGTCGGCAAATATTTTTTCCCATTCTGTAGGTTGCAGTTTCACTCCACTGAATGTGTACTCTGATGCACTGAAATTTTCAAGTTTGTTGTAGTCCCATATGTCTATTTTTGCTTTTGTGGTCTTTGCTCTAGGTGTCATATCTAAGAAATCATTGTCATGTCCAGTCTTTTCCCCTGTTTTCTTGGAGCTGTATAGTTTTAGATCTTACACTTAGGTGTTTAATCCATTTTGAGTTAATTTTTGTATATCGTAAAAGAATCTAAGTTCATTATTTTGTATGTGGATTTGCAGTTTTCCTTTCACCATTTGTTAAACAGACTGTCCTTTCCTCATTAAGTTGGTACCCTTGTTGAAGATCATTTGACTAGACATGTGAAAGTTTATTTCTGGGCTTTCTGTTCTTTTCCATTGGTGTATTTGTCGGTTGTTATGCCAATACTACAGTTTTGATTACTGTTGCTTTGTAATGTTTTTTAAAATCAGGAAGTTTGAGTCTTCTAACTTTGTTCTTTTTAAAAATTGTTTTAGCTATTTGGGATCCCTTGAGATTCTGTAGGAAATTTAGAATGAATTTTTCTATTTCTTAAAAAAAAAATGCCATTGAGATTTTGATAGGGATTGCATTAAACCTGTGGATTGCATTGAGAAGTCTTGACTTTTTTTTTTTTTTTAAGATTTTATTTATTTATTTGACAGAGAGAGATCACAAGTAGGCAGAGAGGCAGGCAGAGAGAGAGGGGGAAGCAGGCTCCCTGCGGAGCAGAAAGCCCAATGCGGGGCTCGATCCCAGGATCCCGAGATCATGACCTGAGCCGAAGGCAGCGGCTTAACCCACTGAGCCACCCAGGCTCCCCGAAGTCTTGACTTCTTAACAATATTAAATCTTCTAATCTGTGAACACAGTATCTTTCCATTTATTTGTGTCTTTTAAAATTTCTATTAGCAATATTTTAGTTTTCAGTATACACATCTTCTACTTTGGGGGTTAAATTTATTCCTTAGTATTTTATTCTTTTTGGTGCTACGTTAAGTGGAATTATTTTCTTAATTTCTTTTTTTAGATTGTTCATTGTTAATATATAGAAATGCAACTGATTTTTCTGTGTTTGTTTCCTGTCATGCACTTTTACTGAATTTACTAGTTCTAACAGCTTTTTAATGGACTCTAGTTTTTTTTTACACACAAGATCATGTCATATGTGAACAGAGATGATTTTACTTCTTCCTTTCTGATTTGGATGTCTTTTATTTGTTTTTCATGCCTAATGGCTCTGGCTAGGATTTTCAGTATTATGTCCAGTACTGTGAGTGGATGCGGTTAGAGTCAGCATCCTTGCTTTGTTCCCAGTCTTAGAGGAAAAGCTGATAGTCTTTTACCACTGAGCATGATGTTAGCTGTGGGCTTTTCATCTGTGGCCTTTATTATGTTGAAGTAGTTTCCTACTATTCCTAGTTTGTTGAGGGTATTTTTAATCATCAAAGGATGGTGGATCTTGTAAAATGCTTTTTTCTGCATCAACTGAGGTGACCATGTGGTCATGTTAACTTCTAAAAATAATTTTCTTGAAGTAGACACAGAGAAGTATGTACATATCAACATACAACTCAATTCATAATGGCATTTGCACATAATTATGTAGTAAGAATGGTAATTATCACATAACAGCCTCCCAAGTCAAGACATAGAACTGTACCAGCACCCCAGAAACTGCCTTCCTGCCCCTCCAAGTTCCCGTCCTTCTTCAAAGACAGTCATCTATCCTGACTTTAAACACCACAGATTGGTTTTTATTCTATTTTGAACTTTCTATAAAGTGCTGTAAGTGTTTTGTCTGTTTTTCACTTAAACTGTATTTTTGAAATTTATCTGTGTTGTTTCCCGTTCACTAGTTCATTAATTTTCATTGCTGTATAGTAGCCCATTGGATGAATTAGATAAAATTTACCATTTACTATCCAGGGACATTTAAGTTGTTTACAGTTTAGGACTAGTGAAGAGTAATGCTGCTTTATACACCTTCATGTACTTTTTTTGGTGCATGTACGCATGCATTTCTTTTTGGTAGACTAGGAGTCCAGTAACTAGATCATAACTGGGTCATAGAATATTTATATGTTCAACTTTGGTAAAGAATATCAGGGACACCTGGGTGGCTCAGTGGGTTGAGCCTCTGCCTTCGTCTCGGGTCGTGATCTCAGGGTCCTGGGGTCAAGCCCCGCATTGGGCTCTCTGCTTGGCAGGGATTCTGCTTACCCCTGTCTGCCTGTCTCTCTGCCTACTTATGATCCCTGTCTGTCAAAGAAATAAATAAAAATTCTTTTAAAAAAAGAAAAGAATATCAAAGTACTTTCCAAAGTGATTTTATGAATTTCCACTCTCATTCCATTTGAGAGTGCCAGTTGCCCATAGCCGCCTTGATGCTTGATACTGTCCGTCTTTTTCATTTTTATGGTCCGAGGGAGTGTATGAAGACATTTCATTATGATTTTTAATTGACTTTCTCCTAGTAGTTAATGAATTTGAGAATCTCTTTGTATGTTTATTGGTCTCTTGAATTTCCACTTTTGTGAAGAGCATATTCAAGTCTTTTGGCATTTTTCAATTTTTTTTTAAAATCAATTTGTAGGAGGCCTGTATAAATGTGGAATATGTGCTGTTTTTTCAGTTATATATGTTGAAAATAGATTCTTTCATTGTATGGTGTGCCTTTTCATTTTCTTAAAGATGTTTCTAAATGAATAGTAGTTCTTGATTTTAATGAAGCTCAGTATTCATTTTTCTTTATGATTTAAGAAAGATAATTTGTACCCTGTCTAAAAACACTTTTTCTGTCTCATGGTTATGAAGATATTCTTGTATATTATCTTTTAGAAGCTTTTTTGTTTTACCCTTTTACATTCAGATCTGCATTCTACCTAGTGTTAGTTTTTTTTTTTATATTGTCTAATTTAACACTAATTAAAATTTCAGACTTAAAAGTTGTGAGAGTAATATAGAGATATTTAGCTTTTCTTCATCCAGATTTCCCAAATGTTAATATTTTGTTATAGTATTGCTCTATACATACTAAATATTGATATATAGATTTTAGATAAAAATAGTGATGTGATGGGGACGCCTGGGTGGCTCAGTCGGTTAAGCCGCTGCCTTCGGCTCAGGTCATGATCCCGGGGTCCTGGGATCAAGTCCCGCATCGGGCTCCTTGTCCAGCAGGAAGCCTGCTTCTCTCTTTGTCTCTGCCTGCCACTCTGCCTGCTTGTGCTCTCTCTCTGACAAATAAATAAATAAAATCTTAAAAAAAAAAATAGTGATGTGATGGAACCATCTTGTATACAAAAGTTGATTGTTAAAAATCAGGAATTTTCAGGACAGTTTTTAAACCACAGTAGCTTGAAATGAGCCATAGGGGGTATTATTCCATGAAAATTTACAGATGCATCAAGTGTATCAAATATTACATTATTAAAAACAAAATAGATACATAACTTAAAACAAGTGGTTGTAGTCACAAGATGAGAATGTAGGAATTAGAAATAACAATTAGAAGAAATTGATTTGAAGGAAAAGCTGACAGTGTTCTCTACACAGGACTAAAGGAATTTTTAGGTTTCTAAATGCATTATTTCAGTAGCATGACTGTAGTTTCTAATTTGCAGGCTTAAATAAAACCTTTGCACACAGTGTGGTGGATATATCGATGCAAGGAAGCAGTTCATAAGTGAAACTTCTGATGTGTTAGAGCTTTGAAAAGAGTAAAATTAGAGATAATGCCTTAAGTGGAATGATAATATTAAAACATAGCATGTGGCTTCAGATCCAATCTATAATAATACTGTTCTTGGAATTAACTAGAGGTTCAGAAAAAATTTGTGTATTTGTAAGCTTTCAGTTCACCTCTTGAAACCAAACTATGATTGTATCTTTAGCATTACTCTCTAAAATTCAAGGAATAGTGGTGGTTTGCAGTTTCAGCTAAAGACATTACATAAAATATTACAAATAATATAATGACAAAAAGCACTCAATGGTTGTTATTTTTTTTAATTTACTAATTTTACAAAGTGAATTATCTGTAAACTTTCTCTGGTTACTCCTGCTAGCTTCCCTAAATGTATGTTTGACAAGCAAAAGAGAAAATAATGTATTGACTCTTCCCTGTCTTACAGCTTTTACATACTCAGAGTGAAATTATTTGACATGATTTACTCACTGATTTTTTTTTTTACTTTTTTTCTTACTGATTTTTTCAGACTTTAAGAAATACAGCAATACAGATTAAGCCAGAAGTTAGATTTTGCCCCTTTATATATGTATGTATGTATCATGTGTTCATACGTATAATATATGTGTGTTAAAAACCAGTATAAATATATGTATATTCTATGTACATATAATATGTAATATGTTTAATGACATGCATTGTTATGAAGTAATATAAAATATTACATACTGTGGTCTTCAATATAAAATCTTGAGGTAGATAACTATCAAATTTTTTTTAAATCTATAACAATTTTTGTATATCTAAATAGAAATTTGTTTTTTAGGTTAAATCAACCTGTATGAGAGTTTCTGCAAAGATTCAAGACTTTAAAATAAATAACATGAATTTAATATCTTACAAAAGTTAAACATCTTGACACTGCTGAATTTCAGAATCCTACAAGCATCAAAAATGTTTGTAATTTTGCTTTTTTGTATGAATTTGGTAAAATTTATGATCGAGTTTAATTATGTTCAGCTTTTCTTGTAATTAGCTGACATTTTATTGGTTGATACTGTATATGGTAGCTATACCATAATTTGCTTACATCTAGTCTTTTACTTTTTTTTTTTAAAGATTTTATTTATTTATTTAATAGAGAGATCACAAGTAGGCAGATAGGCAGGCAGAGAGGGAGGGGGAAGCAGGCTCCCCTCCGAGCAGAGAGCCTGATGTGGGGCTTGATCCCAGGACCCTGAGACCATAACCTGAGCTGAAGGCAGAGGCCTAACTCACTGAGCCACCCACATGCCCCAAGTGTTTCACTTTTTATGTAA
This sequence comes from Martes martes, assembly GCF_963455335.1. Classification (NCBI taxonomy): domain Eukaryota; kingdom Metazoa; phylum Chordata; class Mammalia; order Carnivora; family Mustelidae; genus Martes; species Martes martes. Next base: position 58,923,771 of record NC_137890.1, read on the forward strand.
GTGGCCCTGTGTCTACAGTTAAAAATTTCTAAATGTATGTGTTTTTAATCACTGTAATGATTTGGTTTATTTTAAAATAGGTGTCACTTAGAAAAGAATAGTAAAACCAGAATTACGGAAGACCAGAATCAGAGCTTAAAACTTAAAACTTGAAGGTATTTATTCTAGCCCTGAGCAGATTTTTCTACCATACTGCTCTGTCTGAGAAATCAGTGACAAATCATAATTCTTGTGTAGTTTCTAGAGACTGATAAAGGTGATGGAGGAGGAAATTATGTCTTCATAATCATCTTCTCTGCTCATAGAAAAAAATTATTGGTAGAATTGCTCATTTAGTCTTTGCATTTTACTGCCTGTCCCATACTAAGAATTATCTAGTATTTAGCTAGAGTAGTGGTGGTTAAATAAATATTGCATAGAGATGGAAGGGATACAGAGACAGACATAGAATTTAATTGAAGATGCTCATATATTGTTTTATTTTTTTTTAAGATTTTATTTATTTACTCTAGAGGGAGAATGAGTGGGGAGGGGAGCAGTTGGGGAGAAGCAGAGAGGGAAGGCGAAAGAGGGGAAAAGAATCTCAAGCAGACTCCTTGCTGAGCGCAGAGCCCAACACAGGGCACATCCTCATGACCCTGAGATCCTGACCTGAGCTGAAACCAAGTCAGACACTTAACCCACTGAGCCACCCAGGCTTCCCCTATACTGGCTTTACTATTTCCTGTATACATTGACATACAGTTGGCTAAGTTGTAAGAAATGTATTTTCCTTAAACATTCTTTTGACAGACAAGACATAGTCAACAGAGTATTGTAAAATTTCCTTTCACAAGAATATCATTTTAGATATGAGACAAATCTTGAATGTATTATACTTTAATATATTTTTAAGGATGTACACACAGATGGGTATATATTTTTGTTTTCCAGAATTGGAAGATTATCCAGTATATTAATGTCTTATTGATAATGGCAGAACATCCACCACTACTGGATACAGCTCAGATTTTAAGTAGTGATATTTCTCTTCTGTCTGCCCCTATTGTAAGTGCAGATGGAACACAACAGGTAAGGAACCTGAAATTTTTATTTCTTTATGTCTCATACACATGTATTTCTTTCAGAAGAATGCAAATTTTTTTAAAAAGAATGAAACTTCACAATAGTGGGTTCCTGTTAATTCATCTTTTAAACTCCAGTTCAAAATGTTGTTTTGGTTTCATTAACAATGAAATAATGAGACTGTTTTTGAAGTTCCTTCTAAAATGTCTTGCTAATTAATGTTTACATTTCTTGTGTGTATCTTTAGTTGCCTCTAAAGTTGTTTTTGTTTTACTTTAGACAATGTATTAGTCCCTGATTGGTTTTTAAGTTTAACTCTGCATTTAATGCTTATTATAAATCATTACTTCAAATCATTATAAAATTATGATTGAATTATGTCATTAAATGACTGTCTACATTATACAATAATAAAACTGTGTCTTCTTTTTCTTCCTACTTTTCTCTTCTCACCAGACTCCCCCTCCCAAAAGCAAATGTGTAATTCCTGAGAGCTGGTATATTTTTTCTCCAACCCAGGGCTTTATAAAAGTAGTTTTATAGTTTTTTGATTCCTCATTCCCCCAGTAATGCTGACAGGATGGGAATGATGGGCTTTCATAAATATCTGTGATGCACCAAAAGTGTGTTTAATTCTCATAACTGCCCTATAGAGATTTTAATATTAGAAAGACTAAGGACATAATAAATAATAATGAGAAGAAGGCACATTTTGAGTACTCACTGTGTAAAAAACATTGTACTAGGAACTTCATGTTCTTATTCTTTCAATAATCCTATGAGGTAGATATACCTGTCCCTATTTTGCAGATGAAACAAAATGAGTTTTAGACAGTCTCGAGATCACACTCAAAGGCTTTGATCCTAAACATTATTCCCATCTCCTTGGGAAATTAAGAAAAATAAATCTTGTTAATTTACAAACTTAGTATCTATAGTGGACAATTAAATGGTTTGCATACAAGATTAAAGGCTACTTTGTTAACTTTTCTATTGAAAAATCAAGAGCAGTTGGCTCGGGTTCTGAATTTTGCTGGTTTGTATAAGCATGGCATGAAAAGTATATCTTGGTTTTAATTTTCACATATGCTGAAATAGCTTTTAGCAGCAAGCTCATTTCACTAAACTTGATTTTTGTAGTCCGAGCTAAGTTTGTTAAGATATTTTTTTTTTTCCCTGCCAAAAAATGGATGTGGCAGATATCTATTTACTTTGAAGCTCTGAGAGTGTCTTCAGTTATCAGTATTTCCTCAGGGCAGTCACTGGTTTCAAGGTTTTTATAACCTAATACATAAAAGAATCTATTAAGCAATTAATTACAGTTCATTCACATATTTACTATAGTTGATAGTCTATAAAGGGGAAGACAACAGGCTGAAACAAGACCATGATGCTCCTGACTTATTTCTCTCCTTTCCCCCAAAAGAAGATTCTATTGGTAGAATTTTTCTCGAAATATTGAGGGCACCAGAGCTAGCATGTTACGATGTAGTGGTGTAGATGGATATAGAGAAAAGAACTGGGAATAGAAGAATCCACTAGAATAGGATTTTGAAGATCAGAGGGTGGGGATATGGAGGGGGTGTCAGTGGATCTAGGGGATATGTTTTTAGGTAGGATTTGAAAAACAGGTTGGGAGGTGGAGTGAAGCCTTAGATTCTAATCACCAGAGTGTGTTGTAATTTGATAGAGAAAGATGAGTAAAAGGAGCAGTGGACTTTACTGATAGATTTAGATTTGATTGGGGTGACCTAACTTGTCTGAATATGTTTGCTTCTCTATAAAATAGAGTAATAATAGCTTCATAGAGTGGCTCCAGCTGTAAGGGTGAAATGAACCTGAAGGAACTCAGTAAATGTTTGTTGAATCTGAATTGAAGCAGTCAATAAATGTTTAAAAGACTGAGGAAACTTTATAGATATGCCAGTCAGGAGTCAGGTCTCAAATCAACAGATAGTTATAGTGGATACATCCTAAGAGAGAGTTATGAAAGATATATACTAAAGAGTGGACTGATAGCTCAGGTTGAATGTAAGAAACCGAACAAAAGTAGGTAATGGAGGTGGGAGGTTAATAAACTTGACAACAGGCAGTTATTTGTCTTAACTTAGGAAGTTACTGGTGTGCCAAGCATGGCCAAGTTAGAGCTTGTCTGTGGATATGTGATACCACCTGTTTGGTGATTGTAGTAGAGAAACAAACTAAAAGATCTTAACGGGGGAAGTGTCATGTACATGCATGATGTTAAAAATTCAGGATAACAGAATGTCCCATGTCTTGACTTTTTTGGGGGGAACATTATACTGTTTCTTGGGAATATATCATGGGATGATTTTTGTTCCACCTCTTGAGATTATCCCTTTAGATTATCACTTCATCAATATTTTCTGATTCTGTATTAGGTAATATGTCATATTATATACATGGGTCTTTTGGCTAATGAATCATACAAGAAGAATCCCACCTGACATCATTGCTACTCGTACTGCCTTTAGGAAAGTTGTAATAGACATTTATCATTCATTCTGAGTGGCAACATCTGAGCTGTTTTTTTGTGTTTGTAGAATCGTCATTCCTCCTCCCTTTTAATTAATAGAATTTATTTTTATAGCAGTTTTAGGTGTATAGAAAAATTGAATAAAGAAATTCTTTCATACCACATCTTCCACACAATTTTCTCTATTAACATTTTATATTGGTGTGGTACATTTGTTACAGTTAATGAGCCAACATTTATAAAAGTTCCACAGTTTATATTGAGGTTCATTCTTGGTATTTTATAGTTCTGTGGATTTTGACAAATGTATAATGTCTTTTATCACCAGTACATTATTATAATGAATATCTTCTCTACTCTAAAAATTCCCCTGTACTCTACCCATTCCTTTCTCCATACCCCTTTCCCCAACTGTGCCCCCTTCCCTTGACAACCACCAATACTTTTAGTGTTCCTGTACATTTCTCTTTTCCAGAATGTCATTTTGTTGGATTCATACAGTATGTAGTCTTTTCAGACCAACTTCTTTTCACTTAGCAATATGGTCTAGACAGTTTCTTTTTGTGGCTTAATATCTCTTTTTTATTATTGGATAATACTTCATTGATGAATATACCAGTTTGTTGATCCTTTCACCTGTTGAAGGACAGCTTAATTCTTTCCAGTTTTTAACAATTATAAAATAAAGCCACTTTAAACATTCATATGCAGGTTTTTGGATGGACATAAGTTTTCAACTCAATTGGGTAAATACCTAAGAGCATGATTGCTGGATTGTATGGTAAGGCTATGTTTAACTTTGGTAGAAATTGCCAGCCTGTTTTCCAAAACGGCTGTACTATTTCACATTCTCAAACATGTGCTTAATTTGAGATTATATCCTTTCCTGATAGAGAAGGTAAAGCATGTGTTAGTGCTTGTGCTGCCCTGTTAGAGCCTCCACATCTGTGTTAGGGAATTTGAGCTTCAAGCACCATGAAATTTTCCCAGCTCTGTGCATCGTTGTTCCCATCAAAAAGTAAAGTTCACATATTTTGGTTTCTTGTGTGGTTCAGCGTTTCCTAAGTTAAGGTATACCTTCTCTAATTTCTGCTTGCTTATCATCCAAAACGAATGAATGCATTTAAACTTTGAATTAAGATCTGTCAAAACTCAGCCTCTTAGCCTTTTTTTTTCCCCAGAATCTTCTCCATTTCATTAATCTTTTGTTACTTTATTTTGTAATTGTCTCACTTTACCTGCAGGCTTTTAATTTATGAAGGTGGCAGGGTAATAACATGGAGAGGCTAATACCATTGAAAGAATTTTTTTACTTCTGTTTCCTAAAGAAGGGGGCGCAAAATGCTATACCATACCACGGGGAAAGCTCCAGGTTTTGATCAGGAAGCAGAACAGGAGAAAAGCTTAGCCCAAAAGCCATTATTGTGTTTCCACAGAGATATAAAAAGCCTTACACACTAGGCACAGATCTGAAAATCTGCTTATATTATCACATTTTTTATAAGCGCATATTTTTAAAAACTATATTAAGCTATGCTGCACTAAAAAAATCAACTTATTCCTGTAGTATCTATATGCAAAATATTGTGCTGGTTCTTGTTGTAAGACATAATAAAATCAGACTTATAAATTGGATGTAAATTTTAAGGTAGTCTGTTTAAAGAAAAAAAAAAGCCTCATAAAATATCAATTAAAAAAGCCAAGAGTTCCAGAGTATTTAAATGAAGTAGAATTTATTTTTATATTTGGCAGAAAACAATAAAATAATATTCTTACTTGTACCAATATCATTTCATTTGTTCATTTTTAAAGTACATATCTCTTCCTGTTTTCAAGAAAATAAAATTGGTGGGGCGCCTGGGTAGCTCAGTTGGTTAAGTGTCTGCCTTCAGCATGGCACATTTCATAATCGCAGAGTCTTGCGATGGAGGCCCTGCATCGGGCTCCCTGCTCAGCAGGGGAGTCCTCTGCCTCTGCCCCTGATCATGCTGTCTCTCTCACTCTTTCAATAAATAAATAAATCTCTCAATAAATAAATACAGTCTTTAAAAAAAAAAAAGAAAAGAAATATTGGCAAATTATTTCATCTGAAAAGTAAATGTTTTCATATAATTAAAGCTAATATGACAAAATTACTACTCAGAATATTAAATATTTTGTACTTTAATGAAACATATTGTATATATTTAATTCTATTGTGAAAGGTAGGTCCTCAAATTCTAAAGGGAAGAATATCTTAAAGAAATGAAATATAATGGTCATGAAATTTTGGTGGATTCTGTTCTAAAAATAATATTCTCTTAGATCAACTACTAAATATTCCACAGTTAGAATAATTCCTAACCCTCTAGCCCTCTAGTTAAGTGACTATAGCTAGTCAACCCCTGTGCCTTAGAATCCTGTAGAATATGTTGCCTTTTTTTTTTTTTTTTTTTTTTTTTTTGAGAGAGAGAATGAGAGGAAGAGAGAGTGTGCATGCTCCTGGCGGAGGGGAGGGGCAGACTCCCTACTGAACAGGGATCCCAGTGTGAGGCTCCCAGGACCCTGAGATCATGGCCTGAGCCTAAGGCAGATGCTTAGAAAACATTGACTTAAATATAATTTGGGCTGAAGTGAGGAGGAAATAAAGAATAGTTTATAAGCAGCACTGAGTAAATAGGGACATTCAAATGAAACTTACCTACAGAATTTTGAAAATTCTTTAAAATGAATCTGACTATAAACTTCTATAATAAGAGAAATTAAATGAAAATCTTCTTACAAAGACAATTTTTCTCATAATCTTATATTAGCTTACTATAAAGCAAGATTTCTTTTAAAGGAAGGTTTTTTGGTCCAAAATTATAAATATGTACAAATAAAATTGTAGTCTGCATTTTCAACTCATAACATTTTTCTTTCATTGATAAACTATAGTGATTATATATTCAGAGTACTATGATATTATCTTAATCACCAGGTAGAATGCTCAAGATTCATATTCCTGAAATGCCACATTTCTGTGGTTTTTCAAAAAATAATATTTGAAAATGGGAGAAATACACACACATATAAACATACAACAGAGAAAATATACAGAATATTATAAACAGCGACTAACCCCAGAAAGAAGAGCTTACATTTTACATATACCCTTTGGTTTTGTTTGAATAATTTTGAATGTTATGAGTTTATTATTTTTTCAGTAAAAAACTCTAACAATTGAAAAAGAAAAAACCATGTGATTTAAAATGTACATATATATATATGTGTGTGTGTATATATATATATATATATATATATATATATATATATGTATCTCACAGGAAAAAAGCTCTGAACAGATACCCATCTGTTAAGTGGTTCTTTTCAGGAGAAAGGGATTAATTGAAAGAGGTGGAAAGAACAAATTTTGCTTTATCTGAAGTGTTTAAAATTTTAAGAATACTTAACTTATCCAGGGTTACACACTTAGTGTCAGAGTTGACCCTAGAATCTGTCTTCTGATCCGTAGTCTAAGTCACTTTGGGTTAAGAAAGGAAGTTGATTTTTAATTCAAAAATTGAAAACACTTGATTCCAGGTCAGTAGTGATTCAGTTGATCCTAATAAAGCAATTCAGAAATAGTTAGGAATGGCGTATAGAAATGGTTAATGAATGCTTTTTCAATGCTCTTTGCTTGCATTCAGTAAGTCTACTCACAAGACAGTAAATGAATCCATATGAAGTAAAGAACACCGGTAAAAGTAACTGCATAGGTGTGCTCAAAAGATAGTATAAATATATTTTATTTTTAATTCTTTTCTTCTTTTTTTTTGTTTTTTGTTTTTTATTTTCAGCATAACAGTATTCATTGTTTTTTCACCACACCCAGTGCTCCATGCAATCTGTGCCCTCCCTAATACCCACCACCTGGTTCCCCCAACCTCCCACCCCCCACTCCTTCAAAACCCTCAGGTTGTTTTTCAGAGTCTGTAGTCTCTCATGGTTCACCTCCCCTTCCAATTTCCCTCAACTCCCTTCTCCTCTCCATCTCCCCTTGTCCTCTATATTATTTGTTATGCTCCACAAATAAGTGAAACCATATGATACTTGACTCTCTCTGTTTGACTTATTTCACTCAGCATAATCTCTTCCAGTCCTGTCCATGTTGCTACAAAAGTTGGGTATTCGTCCTTTCTGATGGAGGCATAATACTCCATAGTGTATATGGACCACATCTTCCTTATCCATTCATCCGTTGAAGGGCATCTTGGTTCTTTCCATAGTTTGGCGACTGTGGCCATTGCTGCTATAAACATTGGGGTACAGATGGCCCTTCTTTTCACTACATCTGTATCTTTGGGGTAAATACCCAGTAGTGCAATTGCAGGGTCATAGGGAAGCTCTATTTTTAATTTCCTGAGGAATCTCCACACTGTTCTCCAAAGTTGCTGCACCAGTTTGCATTCCCACCAACAGTGTAAGAGGGTTCCCCTTTCTCCACATCCTCTCCAACACACGTTGTTTCCTGTCTTGCTAATTTTGGCCATTCTAACTGGTGTAAGGTGGTATCTCAATGTGGTTTTGATTTGAATCTCCCTGATGGCTAGTGATGATGAACATTTTTTCACGTGTCTGGTAGCCATTCGTATGTCTTCATTGGAGAAGTGTCTGTTCATATCTTCTGCCCATTTTTTAATATGATTGTCTGTTTTGTGTGTGTTGAGTTTGAGGAGTTCTTTATAGATCCTGGATATCAACCTTTTGTCTGTACTGTCATTTGCAAATATCTTCTCCCATTCCGTGGGTTGCCTCTTTGTTTTGTTGACTGTTTCTTTTGCTGTGCAGAAGCTTTTGATCTTGATGAAGTCCCAAAAGTTCATTTTCGCTTTTGTTTCCTTCGCCTGATTTCAAGCTTTACTACAAAGCTGTGATCACCAAGACAGCATGGTACTGGCATAAAAACAGACACATGGACCAGTGGAACAGAGTAGAGAGCCCAGATATGGACCCTCAACTCTATGGTCAAATAATCTTCGACAAAACAGGAAAAAATATCCAGTGGAAAAAAGACAGTCTCTTCAATAAATGGTGCTGGGAAAACTGGACAGCCATATGTAGAAGAATGAAACTCGACCATTCTCTTACACCGTACACAAAGATAAAGTCGAAATGGATAAAAGACCTCAACATGAGACAGGAATCCATCAGAATCCTTGAGGATAACATAGGCAGTAACCTCTTTGATATCAGCCACAGCAACTTCTTTCAAGATAATTCTTTTCTTCTGATTCAAAAGACATTTGTAGTAAATAATTATATACTACATTGATTGGCTTACAGTGTATAGGGATATAAATAGTATTAAAATAATAGCACAAAGGAGGGGGTAAAAACTGAACTATAGAGCAAAGTTTTTATATATAATATATATATTCAATTATATATATAATTGATTATATATATAATATATATTATATATATTGGGCCTTAACCCCCTGAGCCACCCAGGTACCCCCACAATTAACTTAATTCAATTTCAATTATATATAATTATATATAATCAATTATATATAATTGATTATATTTATATAATTAACTTCTTAATTCAATTTCAATTATATATAATTGATTATATATATAATTATATATTTATATATATAATTATATATTTCAATTATATAATTTCAATTATATATTATATATATTAATTGAATATAATGGAATATAATTGAATTGAATAATATATAATATATATTATATATAATTGATTATATATGTAATATATAATCAATTATATATAATTGAAATTGAATTAAGTTAATTATATAATTATATAAATTATATATTATATAAATTATATAATTATATAAATATAATCAATTATATATAATTGATTAGATATATAATTATATATAATTGAATTGAAATTGAATTAAGAAGTTAATTGTGGGGGTGCCTGGGTGGTTCAGTGGGTTAAGGCCTCTGCCTTCAGCTCAGGTCATGATCCCAGGGTCCTGGGGTCAAGCCCCGCGTCAGGCTTTCTGCTCAGCAGGGAGCCCGCTTCCTCCTCTCTCTCTGCCTACTTGTGATCCCTGTCTGTCAAATAAATGGGTAAAATCTTAAAACAACAACAACAAAAAAGAAGTTAATTGTGATCCCCAGGGCATCAACTAAGAAAATAAAAAAGAAAGAAATGTAGTAAAAGAATTAAAAGTAAGTAAAGTAAAGAAAGTAAAAGAATTAAAATGGAACGCTAGCAATGTTTAACACCAAAAAAAAAGGCAATATAGAATTGGACAACGAAAAAGGCATAATTGCATAGAGGACAAAGAGCAAAATGGCAGATGTAAACTCTACCTTATCAGAAATTCCATTAAATCTAATTGAATTAAACATGACAATGAATAGACAAGAGACTGATATAATGAATAAAAACCAATGATCTGTGTGCTGGATCTATAAGGGACACTCTTTAAATGAAAGACACAAATAGATTGAAATTTAAAAGATGGAAGAGGAGTTACAGTATATAGTAGTATATATATACACAGATATATAGTATATAGCTATAAACTACAGCAAGTTGAATGGTTGTACTTATATCAGACAAATAGACTTTTTTTTTTTTTTTAGGATTTTATGTATTTATTTGACAGAGAGAGAGAGAGCATGAGCAGGGGGTAGGAGCCAGGAGAGAGGTAGAAGCAGGCTCCCCAATGAGCAGGGAGCCTAATGCAGGACTTGATCCCAGGACCCTTGTATCATGACCTGAGCTGAAGGCAGACACTTAACCCATTGAGCCACCAAGGCACCCTAAACAGACTTTTTAAGACAAAAAGTGTTACTAGAGACAAGGACATTTTATAATGGTACAAGGGTCACTCTGTACCTAACAGCTGAGCCCTAAAATACCTGACTTAAAAATTGACAGAATTGAAGAGAGAAATAGACATTTGAACAATAGTAATTGGAGACTTCAGACTTTCAATGATGAATAGAGCAATGAGGCAGAAGATAAGTAAATAGAAAACTGGAACAACACTGTAAACCTTCCAGCTCTAACAGATATCTGTAGAACACTCCATCCAACAGCAGAATCTATAATCTTCTCAAGTGCACGTGGATTGCTGTTCACAATAGGTTATATGCTAGGCTATAAAACAAGTATCAGTAAATCTTAAATAATACAAAGTATATTCTCTAAGGAAAATGGAATAAAATTAGAAATCAATAACAGAATAGAATTGGGGAAATTAACAAATAAATGGAAATTAAACAGTACATTCCTAAATAACTTACAAAAGAAATCGCAAGGAAAATTAGAAAATACTTTGGGATGAATGAAAACAAAAGAGCAACCTACCAAAATTTATGGCTATAGCTAAAGCAGTATTAAGATGGAAATTTATGGGTTTGAAAGCCCGTGTTAACAAAAAAGAAAGATTTCAAATCAATAACCCAACCTTAAGAAACTAGAAAAAAAAGCAAACTACACCCAAAGCAAGCAAAAAGAAGTAAAGATTGAAGGAGGAATAAATGAGATAGAGACTAGAAATGAGATAGAGACTAGAAAAATAGAGAAAAATCAACAAAACCAAAAGTTAATTCTTGAGAAGATCACAAAATTGCCAGCCCTTTAGACAGACTGGAAAGAAGAAAAGACTCACTTTACTAAAATCAAGAATGAAAGCAGATTACTACATTTGTGGCTTTGGAGTATATACCCAGTAGTGCAATTGCTGGGTTGTAGGGTAGCTCTATTTTCAACTTTTTGAGGAACCTCCATACTGTTTCCAGAGTGGCTGCACTAGCTTGCATTCCCACCAACAGTGTAGGAGGCTTCCCCTTTCTCCGTATCCTTGCCAATATCTATAATTTCCTGACTTGTTAATTTTAGCCATTTTGACTGGTGTGAAGGTGGTATCTCATTGTGGTTTTGATTTGTATTTCCCTGATGCCGAGTGATGTTGAGCACTTTTTCATGTGTCTGTTGGCCATTTGGATATCTTCTTTGCAGAAATGTCTGTTCATGCCCTCTGCCCATTTCTTGATTGGATTATTTGTTCCTTGGGTGTTGAGTTTGTTAAGTTCTTTATAGATTTTGGATACTAGCCCTTTACTTAATGTGTCATTTGCAAATATCTTCTCCCATTCTGTCTGTTGTCTTTTGGTTTTGTTGATTGTTTCTTTTGCTGTGCAAAAGCTTTTGATCTTGATGAAGTCCCAATAGTTCATTTTTGCTCTTGCTTCCCTTTCCTTTGGTGATGTGTCCAGGAAGAAGTTGAGGCTGAGGTTAAAGAGGTGCTTTGATGGATTCCTTTCTCACATTGAGGTCTTTCATCCATTTGGAGTCTGTTTTTGTGTGTGGTGTAAGGAAATGGTCCAGTTTCATTTTTATGCATGTGGCTGTCCAGTTTTCTCAACACCATTTGTTGAAGAGACTCTTTTTTCTGTTGGATATTCTTTCCTGCTTTGTTGAAGATTAGTTGACCATAGAGTTGAGGGTCCATTTCTGAGTTCTGTATTCCATTCCATTAATCTGTGTGTCTGTTTTTGTGCCAGTACCATACTGTCTTGATGATTATGGCTTTGTAATAGAGCTTGAAGTCCAGAATTGTGATGCCACCAGCTTTGGTTTTTGTTTTTAACATTCCTCTGGCTATTCAGGGTCTTTTCTGGTTCCATACAAATTTTGGGATTATTTGTTCCAGCTCTGTGAAAAAAAGTTGATGCTATCTTGTTATGGATTATGTAGATTGCTCTAGGTAGCATAGACATTTTAACAATATTTTTCTTCCAATCCATAAGCATGGAATGTTTTACCATTTCTTTGTGTATTCCTCAATTTCTTTCATGATTATTCTATATACAGTTCCTTTGCCTCTTTGGTTAGATTTATTTGTACGTATCTTATGGTTTTTGGTGCAATTGTAAGCTCCTTAATTGCACTACTGGGTATTTACCCCAAAGATACAAATGTAGTCATCCAAAGGGGCAGTTGCACCCCAATGTTTATAGCAGCAATGTCCACAATAGTGAAACTATGGAAAGAACCCAGATGTCCATTGACAGAAGAATGGATAAAGAAGATGTGGGGTGGGTGTGTGTGTGTGTGTGTGTGTGTGTACGTACACAGACAGTGGAATATTATACAGCCATCAAGAAAATGACATCTTACCATTTGCAATAACGCAGATGGAACTAGAGGATATTATGCTAAGCGAAATGGTCAGTTATAGAAAGATAATTATATGATCTCACTGATAAGTGGAATTTGAGAAACAAGGCAGAGGATCATAGGGGAAAAGAGGAAAAATGAAACAAGAAGAAACCAGAGAGGGAGACAAGCCATAAAAGACTATTAATCTCAGAAAACAAACTGAGGGTGGTTGGGAGTGGAGAGGGGAGGGAGGCAAGTGGCTGGGTGATGGACATTGGGAGCATATGTGTTGTGGTGAGCGCTGTGTATTGTCTAAGACTGATGAATCACAGACCTGTACCCCTGAAACAAATAATACATTATATGTTAATAATAAAATTTTTTAAATTTCCATAAAATTAAAAAAGAAGAATAAAAAGAGATATAACTACAAATCTTATAGATACAAAAAGGATTATTAGGGAATACTGTGACCAATTATATGCAAACAAATAGGTAACCTATCTGAACTAGACAGATGCCTAGAAAGACACAACTACCAGATTGACTTAAGAAAAATACTAAAAATCTGAATAGAGCTATAGCAAGTAAAGAGATTGAATTGATAACCAGAAAAATTTCTGCAAAGGAAGGCCCAGACCCAGATGCCTCACTGATGAGTACCACTAAAGATTTAAAGGAGAATTAGTACCAAACTAAACCAGACGGAGACCTAAGAAAACTACAGATCAGTATTCCTTATGAGTATAGACACAAGATCTTCAAGGTACTAGCAACCTAAACCCAGCAAGGTATAGAATGGATTAGATACCACAGTGAAGTGGGTTTTATTCCAGGAGTGCAAAATGGGCTCGACGTACATAAAGTGGTCAGTCATCAGTAATAGAAAAGGGGCAAAAACTACATGGTCATCTATTTGATAGACTCAGAAGAAGAATTTGACAAAATTCAAACCCTTTTATAAAAATAAAAATTATCAGTAAACTAGAAACAGAAAGGAATTTCCTCAGTCTCATAAAGGGCATCTATTAAGAAAAAAAAAAACAAACAACAGCTAACATATTTAATGGTGAAAAACTGAATGCTTTTCCTGCAGATTGAGAATAAGACATGGATGTCCTGCTCTTACTACTTCTTTTCAACATTTTGCTGTAAATTCCAGCTAAGACAAATAAGCAAGCAAAGGAATTAAAGGCATCCAGATTAGAAAAGAATAAAACTTTCTTTATTCTCAAGTGACATGATCTTATAAAAGAAAATCCTAAAATCTGCTTAAAAATTACTAGAATTAATGAGTTCAGCAAGGTTGTAGGATACAACTCATTGTAGAAAAACTTATATTTCTAAACTAGCAATGACCAATATGAAAATGAAATTAAGAAAACATTTCCATTTATAAAAGTATCAAAAAGAATAAAATATGTAGGAAGACATTTAACAGAAGGTATATAAGACTTGTACACTGAAAATTGCAAAGCACCATTGAAAGGAAGACTTAAATGGAAAGAAATCTCATGATCATAGAATATTGTTAAGATTGTTAAGATGCCAGTTAATATGGTTAAGATGGCAGCACTATCTACATTGTCCAGATTCAACACATTACGTAGCAAAATCCCAGCTGAGTACTTGTAGAAATGGAAAAGTACCTCAGAAATTCATATGGAAATGCAAAGGACCCAGAATATCTGAACAGATTTTAAAAAGAAGAACAAAGTTGCAGGACTCAGCATTTTCTAATTTAAAACTTGCTATAAAACCACAATAATCAATCATTTTTCATCATTTTAATTCTAAATCTCAATATAAAAACTTGAGTGTTTGAGTTTTAATGGACACAGTGGATTGATTTCAGATTATTAATGTGATTTATTTAAGGAAATGTATTTTGTGAGGAGACTATCAGCACTTAAGGTAAACTTTTACTCTTTAGACTTTATTTTGAAAAGTAGTTCATTTTCAGATGTAGGCAGTTCACACTGAGAGTATGTATGTTAAAGGAATATATGTTATTGTTCAAGTATTACCAGTTTGAATAATTTATTCATATTTTAAACTCAGTCCTAAGATGAATAAAATAAGTGTTAAGTGTGAAAATGCTTTTGTTAACAAAGTACAACACAACTTTTAGCTAATGATGTTTAATTATCCCCCTTGGGCAATCGTGATACCGTGGATTTACTTTGTATTTTCTTTTTTTTAATAGTGTAATTGGCACTCACTGTTGCTTTAGTTTCAAGTGTACCAACATAGTGATTCAATAACTCTTGTTATACTACCTTGGACTTACTTTGAATGCCAGTTTTTAAAGAATAGGAGAATGATTAAAAATAATGGACATGCAAACCCAAACAACATCTGAATATTTGAATTGGCAGTGATAGTCTAATACTAGTAAGTTCATATACTCTTTCTTCAGAATAATTTTATTTAATATGGGAAGAATTTATAATACGACCTTTTAGTAAAACTGGCTTTAGAAGCTAAAGATTTAATTGTTGCCAACCTTCACATACACATTCAGTGGGATACACGGCATACTTGTGCAAGTATGATCCTTTGTACTAGGATTAATAAGAAAATAAAAGACATATCTTCTTACAAGCCATTCTGAAGTAGGGGAAGATACAAATCATTAGTTGCATGTGTACACATGGAGATGTGTATGTGTGTGTATGCACACACACATGTAAATACACATATGTGCATACATATATATATATATTTTAAAGATTTTATTTATTTATTTGACAGAGCGAGAGAGGGAACACAAGTTGGGGAGAGGGAGAGGAAGAAGCAGACTTCCCGCTGAGCAAGGAACCTGATAGGGGGCTCAATCCCAGGACTCTGAGATCATGACCTGAGCTGAAGCCAGACGCTTCACAACTGAGACACCCAGGCGCCCCTGTATATTTTTATATATGGGACGTAACCTGATTTTTTTTTAACCATTGTCAGGAAATGAAGTATTCCATATAGTCTAAATGATTAGTTAGAATTCTCTTTGTACTGGATTTGAAGGAAATACTTGTTTTTAAGGGTCTGCTGTGTGTCAGGCACTGTGCTGAGAGTTTTACATTAAGTGTTTCTCTTAATCTTTCAAAAGCACTGCATTTTAGAAAAGAAGGCACTAAGGTTCACAGAGTTTAAATAATTTGTCTAAAAACCCACACATTTATTAAGTCATAAAGTAGGATTTGAATGTATTGCTTGATGGTAAATCCACATTTGTTTTCTGTTACAGTACTTTTATTTCGAAAAAGCAATTATGAAGACAAATGAGCCTAAACAAAAAAAATTTTAAGTGTTTTCTAATTATCACATATTATTCCCTGTACTGTTCTACCTTAGCACTATAATTGCTGTACTGTCTTGCTTACGGATTCATCCTTGTCTCCCCAACTCCACAAACTAACATATACTAGTTGCTCATTAATTATTTGAATTAAATTAATTAAGTGGGTGGATGTTTGACAGATCTCAGTTGTCTATATGGTGGTGTCAAGCATATATTCTTAATTAAGTTTGCAAGTTATTATTCTTCAGAAGACTAAAAACTAAACTCACATTCAGTAATTTGATAATTGTCCTTTTGTTTCCAAACATTAGGCTCTATTTAGACTCTTGCTGAAATATGTTACATCAGCCAATGTATCTACAGATTGACAGGATCTAGTGAAATGTAGATAGCTTGATTTGAAGTTCTTATAATCAAGTCATTTTAATATCACTTTGATGTGTAAGTAAATCAGACATTTTTGTGAATTGATAATATATTTAGCTGATCAGATAATGCATTCTAATAAGATTGAGGTGCCTGCAATTTATCAAGGCAAATAAATCCAGAAAGTAGTCTGAAAAGTAATTTTGGAGCTTGGCAAATCTAGCATGGTACTGTCTGACATGATAGCCATTAATCACTAATTTAAATTAATTAAACTAATTAAAAGTAAATAAGATTACAAATTCAGTCTGTCATTTTCTCTGGTCACAATTTAAATGCGCAGTACCACTTACATACACACAGAGTCCATATGTAGCTAGAGGCTATCCTACCAGATCACGTATAAAACATTTCTGTCATTACAGAAAGTTATCAGCTAGCCCTGGTCTCAAGGCCAGAGGAAAAGATTTAGGAGTTATTTAGAGATGGACAGTAGTTAATTCAGCAAATATTTGTTAAACTTATGTAGACTCTGTAACTATATAAATGTTGGAAGTCTTATGAAGGGCTTATGTAGTGGAAGTGACAACATGTAAACAACCAATACAGTTATGTGCTAAGCATTATACTGGGAGGATGTCCCAATTGCTGTGGATTTTATTACAGGAATAATTTAACTCTGCTTTAGGGTTCAGCATCTTGAAGGAATAAGTAGAAGTTTTTTGTTTATAGACCGAAGTCCTCAAGTACAGAGGTTCAGCAAAGGAAAATGTTAGTTAGCAGAAGTCAAGTCTGAATCCAATACCATGCTAGAGAATAGTAAGTCATGAACCAGGAAATGAGAAGGAAACTCTTGACCATGGAACACTGTATTGAGAGGAGTAGAGTAGGCTAAAGGGTCATTATGAGAAAATATGGAGAGGTAGGCAGGTCCCAGACCAGTTCAGGAGAGATCTCTTAAACATTGTGTTCTGGGTATATTATCTCACTTATGTGTAAATTGATCAACTTCTAGGCTGGGGGCATATCTTTAAAGTGACAGATTTATACTATTAATAATAATACTAAGAGCTACGTACACGGTGCCTACAATAACAATAACTAACATGTACAGATAGTGCTTACTGTATGCCATTAACTGTCTTAAACACTTGACATATGTTCATTCACTTAGTCATCAAAACAACCCCATTAGTATTGAGTTACTTGAAAGCCTACAGTCATGGATTGAGAAATTACATTGCTAAGGTATCTTAACTATTATTCAAGGGTACAAAGCCCAAAAGATTTTCCCTTTTATTATTACTCTCAACCTCATTAAATTGGCACCCTCGAGTAAGCATGAAGAAGCAGTTGGTTTAAAAAAAAAAAAAAAACAGGGAAAGGTTTAGGCATTACAGAGAATTTTGCTCCTGTACTCTCTGTAATCTGAGGGTTGCTGTTTTGTGCTGAATTGTGTTTTCCTCAGTCCACCCCAAAATTCATATGTTCTAACCCCCAGTACTTTAGGATATTACTGTATTTGGAAATAGCATCTTTAAAGAGGTAATTAAGCTAAAATGAGACTATTAGGACAGGCCTTCATGCAGTAGAATTCTCCCTTTTGTCAGTATTCTTCTAATAAGAGGATATTAAGACAAATAACACCTAGAGGGGAGACAGTGTGAAAACACAGGAAGAATGTAGCCATCTGCAAGCCAAGGAGAGAGGCTTCAGAAGAAACCAACCCTGTCAACACCTTGATCTTGAACTTCTAGCCTCTAGAACTATGAAAGAACAAATCTTGGTTTAAGCATCACCCCTCTGCCCATCACCCCCCTTTGTTATGGCAAACTAAGATGATAGCCAAGATTATACATTCATAAATATTGGAAAGTGTGAATACATGTTTTTGACTTTTGGGTTGATTTTTTTGCTCTGCCTTCTAAACCCTCTACTGGGTTTCAGAAATAGAAATATGAGGTATGTCATTCTCAGACCTGACTTGTACAATGAAGATTGCAAGTTGGGTGTCCTTTGGAGTGGAGAGTTGAAGATTAAACTACATCTGCAAGATTGATTCCATACATAAACATTTTTCTCTTTATTTTTTTTCAGTGATTATATTTGGTTTTGTTGATTATTTCTTATGAAAATATAGGTGAACATTTTTAGAAATTAAATACATCCTTAAACATTTTATATTGGAGAGATATATATTTTTTTAAGGTTTTATTTATTTATTCATGAGAGACAGAGAGAGGAAGTCAGAGGCAGAAGGAGAAGCAGGCCCCCCCCAAACAGGGAGCCAGACGCAGGACCTGATCCCAGGGCCCCAGGGTCATGACCTGAGCCAAGGCAGACGCTTAACCATCTGAGCCACCTAGGTGCCCTGGGTATATATATATATTTTTCAAAATAAACAATTTAAACTGCTAGAGTTTTAGAGAAACAAACTTTAAAAGTACTTCTTAAATTCAGAAAGTTAAATGTTAACTTCACAGAACAAATCACGTATAACGCCTTGGGTGTTTTCCCTTTATTTCCTTTAGCGATTACAGAATATTACCACCAACCTTACTTATTTTATTTTTTTTTATGTTAGCTCTACAGCTAACATGTGTTTTGAACTCATGACCCTGAGATCAAGAGTTGCATGCTCTACTGCCAGAGCCAACCAACCTTGTATTTTTTACTGAATCCTTTAGGTTTTAAAGTAGTGATACTTTCTGGAAAATAAATAATAGCATGGTTTTCCTGATGGAAATCCCAGATTCCTCACCCTCTGCAGACAGACCTATCTATACAGTATTTTGAAAAGTTCCCAGGATGATGGTGAGTTGTCTTTCATCTAGTGCACATCATTTCATCTAATACACTTTACTTGTGCTGTGGAGCAGGTGTAAGATTGCTATTTTTCCTATTCTCATTTTACATGTAAAGAACTTAAACTGATAGCAGTTAGGTAAAATTGAAACAGATGATGATGGAGTTATGTATACATGTCTTTGAAATGCAAAAGAATGTTTTCAAAGTTATATTAAGCAATGAAATGATTAGTAACAGTTGAAAATTAAGATAGTAAAATATAGGGGCACCCGGGTGGCTCAGTCGTTAGACGTTTGCCTTTAGCTCAGGTCATAGTTCCAGGGTCCTGTGATCGAGCCCCACATCCGGCTCTGTGCTCGGCAGAAAGCCTGCTTCTCGCTCTCTCTCTGCTTGTGTTCCCTCTCTCTCTCTGTCTCTCTCTGTCAAATAAATAAAATCTTTTAAAAAATGTATAGTAAAATATAATTTATACCTAGTTGTTTTAACTTTTAAAATAGCGCTAAGGGTGCCTGGTGGCTCAGTGGGTTAAGTGGCTGACTTTTTATTTTGGCTTAGGTCATGATCTCAGGGTGGCAAGATCAAACCCCCGCATCAAGCTCCAGGCTTAGTGGGGAGTCTGCTTGATTCTCTCCCTCTTCCTCTGCTCCTACCCTGCACCCACTTGCTCTCTCTCAAAAAATAAGTCTTTAAAAATAAATAAATAAAATATCACTCATTTATTATTGTTTCTTTTAGAATATATGCAGATGTTATTAGTGTTTATTCCTGATATTTAAATTAAGTTTATTTGTATAATCAAAGCATAAATAAATGAATTTTTGCACTTTTATTCATTACTTCAGATCCCAAGGTGGTACCCAAGTGCTACATTTTTTATAACTGCTCATTTGAATTTGCCTCACTGTAAGTGTTTAATTGATAGAAATTGAATAAATACACTGGGAGTTTACTGTACAGTTGGTTGAATGTTTTTGTAAAATGAAGTAACTTTTTCAATAATATTAATAATCACTTCTTACTTTTTATAAAAATAAACCTGGATTGGACTAAATGATATCTTGGGTCTCCAGTTCCAACTTTTCCTGAGCTGTGTGCTGTTTTTTTAGAGGTGTTCATATCAGACTTGCAACTCTCTAGTGTCTGTGACCCTTCATCCTTCTCTTTCTTTTTTCACGCCAGAGATGTCTTTTCTGCTATTCTACTTTTTTTGAAATGTATTTCCTTCCCTAAGTAAATAATTTTATATTGGATCCTTTATAATTTTACTGCTCTTCTATAACTTCTTCCCCAAAACATTCTCTCTTTTTTATTATCAAGGAATTTAGGGAACATGAAATTTTTATTATGTTCTTATAGATTTTTATGGTCTTCATTAATGAATATACTAAGCATATTTAGACCTTTAATCAATGACATTTCCATATCTTTTTTGTTATGTTTTAATGTAACATTTTTGTAGAAATAATCCCATGTATCATCATAGCTTACTTATGAGATAATTTTAAAATACACATGGTGTGGGGCGCCTGGGTGGCTCAGTGGGTTAAAGCCTCTGCCTTTGGCTCAGGTCATGATCCCAGGGTCTTGGGATCAAGCCCCGCATCGGGCTCTCTGCTCAGCAGGGAGCCTGCTTCCTCCTCTCTCCCTGCCTGCCTCTTTGCCTACTTGTGATCTCTGTCTGTCAAATAAATAAATTTAAAAAGTCTTAAAAAATAAAAATAAAATACACATGGTATATGACATTATCTCCAGTCTTTTATCAATAAATCTGCCCTTTAGGTTAGGTATCTCAGCCAAAACATGTTTCAAGCATGTTTCTTATTTAAGAAGCCATGTAAATATTAGTAGTACTGAATGTTTAAGTTGAGAATATTCTTAAAATGGTCACTACTGTACATGTCTCCATTCACAGTACTGGAAATTGACCTTTGGTGGATGTTCAGATAATTGCTTTTATCAACTATCCATTCAGACACTGTTGACACTGTTAACTCAAACCAGGTGTTAGAAGTTCCCAGCATTTGCACTAAAGGATGGTAAAGGAAAACTGGCTGGCTGACATATTGTATCAGTAGAGTCTTGAACATGACATCAGATCTATTATTAAGGATATAATAAGAGGTGAGAGAAACTGATTAGAGAAGAGAAACATGTTTGAGTGTATTTTACAAAGAGTATAATGAACCTGTCAGGACTAAACTCTGAATTCTTAAAGGGGTTAGGGATCGACGGACTGGCAGTGCATTTGAGATAAGTATAAACCTAAGAGTATAAATCATTTTTTTCTGTGAAATTTAAAGATCTTGAAGAATTTCATTGTTAAAATCCAATAAAGTATTAGGTAATCATTTTATGATACTGCATTTATAACATTTAGCCTCGAACATATCCCTTTGCAAATTGAGCCATCAATGATACGAATCACAAAATGATGGATAATTTACCGGGTTTCCTCACCTGTCACACTTCTGAGAGTTACTTTGTAAGATTTCTGTGGTCACTAGTTACATGATCTGTGTTAAGAAGCTGTGCTGTTATGATTATGCAGTTTTGTGTGTGGCTATATTTTATCTCAGTTGGAATAGCTGTCATTCATAGTTCTTCTCCTTATTGTACTATTGTCTGTAATAAGATTATGGAAAATTTACACTGTGTTTGTGCAGATGAATATAAAATGATGTAGGAATCCACATAGTTTGAAGATATGTAAATTCTACATTTTGAAGCTGGACAAATCTTGATTAGGTGCCTGAAACCTATGAGTGTGCTTAGAATTCAGGCATGCACCTTTATTACAGAGTAGCTCCGGTTCTATGTGTGATGTTGGCAACAGTAAAGTGATCTTCAAAGGTGTGTGCATGTGAATTTCTCCTAGTCACCCCGCTTTTTTTTTTAAGACTTAAAAATAATTTTCTTGGGGCGCCTGGGTGGCTCAGTGGGTTAAAGCCTCTGCCTTCAGTTCAGGTCATGATCCTAGGATCCTGGGATCAAGCCCTGCATTGAGCTCTTTGCTCAGCGGGGAGCCTGCTTCCTCCTCTCTCTCTTGGCCTGCCTCTCTTCCTACTTGTAAACTCTGTTCATCAAATGAATAAAATAAATAAAGATTAAAAAAATAATTTTCTTAATTGGTGTTACTCAGTGGCATAACTTGAATCCTCTAACTTTCTTGCTCTGCACATGAAGGCAGATATTTTTGTCCATTTTGTTTACTACTCTATACCCATTACCTAGAGCAGAGCCTCACCTGTAATAAGACCTCAACAAATATTTGTGAAATGAATGAATGAACTCCCAGTGCTCACTGTTTATCTGTTTAATTCATTTAATGGAAGTTTATTGAAAACCTATTATGAGCCAAGCTCTAGGGTATAGCATTTTGTAAGACAAGATATTGGTTTTCAGGGGGCTTTTGTTCTAGTGGAATAGAAACTGCTCAGTAAAACACTAACCAAATAACTACACAAAATAATTTCAAATAGTGACAAGCGCTAGGTAAAAAAATAAAATAGATTGATATGGTAGAAAGTATGTGAACATACCCTAGAATTGGTCAGGGAAGGTTTCTCTGAAAAGATGACATTTGAGATAATTGAATAATAAGGAGCTAGTCCCCTAAATAAAACCAATGTAGAGAGATAAGTTTCCTAGATTTTATAAAATGCATTTTAAAGCCATCTACCTGCATAAAATCTCCCAAGGTTCAAGAATCTTCTTGGGGGAAAAAAATTACCTGGCCGGAAAAGGTTACTGACTACTTTTTTCTCTTGAATTTTTTTCTCTTGGTTATCCTTCGCTGTGATTTCTGTTAAAACTATTTGTTCATCCTCCAGCATTTCTTGTATTATGATTCATTATTTCTGTTCTTACTTTTGTTTCCTTTTTTGTTTTTTTAATTTTCTTTGAGTTAACCCTGCCTTTTCACACTTACTTGGACACATACTAATTTTCATTCTTTTCTGTTGTAAGTATTTAAAGGTCTGTGTTTTTTGGTCAATACAATTTTGCCTATATTCCAGAGTTTTAACGTACAATGTTTTGGTTATACTTCACTGCTATTTTCTGGTTTTTTTGTTATGATTCCCTAACCCACAAATTACTGAAGCTCTTTAAAATTTGCAAATATATTTTTATA
Organism: Martes martes; assembly: GCF_963455335.1. Lineage (NCBI taxonomy): Eukaryota > Metazoa > Chordata > Mammalia > Carnivora > Mustelidae > Martes > Martes martes. The sequence continues at coordinate 58,947,061 of NC_137890.1, forward strand.
TTACTGATTCTCATTTAACTGAAATTTGTAGGACTTGATTTATGATGTTCTCAATAATAGTCCATTCTTTTCATTTTCATGTCAATTCCATATGTGCTTCAAAACAGTATGTATATTTTCTAATTACTAGGTGCAATATTCTTTACATGGCCATTAAACCAAGATTATTGGTGGTGGTGTTAAGATCATCCATATCCTTGATGATTTTTGTCTACTTGTTATGTTAATCACTGAGAAATAGACCATCAAAATAATGGGTTTGGCATTTTCTCTCTGTAACTTTTTTTTTTTTAAAAGATGTTATTTGTTCATTTGAGAGAGAGACAGAGAGAGAGACCATGAACAGGAGTGGGGGAGGGACAGAGGGAGAGGAAGAAGCATACTCCCCACTAAGTGGGTAGCTGGACCTGGGGCTTGAACCCAGAACCCCACAATCACAACCTTAGCCACCCAGGCATCCCTCTCAGTAACTTTTTTTTTTAGATTTTATTTATTTATTTGACAGAGAGAGACACAGTAGAGAGGGAACACAGGCAGGGGGAGTGGGAGAGGGAAGCAGGCTTCCCACTGAGCGGAGAGCCCGAGGCAGGCTGGGATCATGGCCCAGGGCCCTGGGATCATGACCTGAGCTGAAGATGCTTAATGACTGAGCCTCCCAGGTGCCCCTCTCGGTAACATTTTAAAATCTAATTTTATTTGCTCTCTTTTTAATAGGCAAGCTTAGTCCATTTATATTTATTTTATTAATATATTTGGATTATTTCTAACAATTTATTTTGTGTTTTCCATTACCCCTACTTCTTACCTATTTCCCTTGAAGTGAGGGTCTTTCAATTTTTGCCTGAAATATTAGCCAAGGAGGTGAAAGATTTCTACCCTAAAAACTATAAAACATTGATGAAAGAAATATAAGATGACACAAATAAATGGAAAGGTATCCCATGTTCATGGATTGGAAGAATTAATGTTATTAACATATCCATACTACCTAAAGCCATACTAAGATTCAGTGCAATCTCTATTAAAATTCCTATGGCATTTTTTACAGAAGTAGAAAAACTCCAGAAGTGTATATGGAACCGCAGAAGAACCCCAAATATCCAAAGCAATCCTGAAAAAGAATAAAAGTGGGAGGCATCACCACTTCCTGATTTCAAGCTGTATTATAAAGCTATAATAATCAAAACAGTATGGTTCTGCACAAACACAGAGACTTAGACCAATGGAAGAGAATTGAGAGCCCAGAAACAAACCAATGCATGTATGGTCAGCTAACATTTGACAAGGGAGACAAGAACACTCAATGCAAAAAGACAGTCTCTTCAATAAATGGTGCTGGGAAAATTGGATATTTACATGTAAAAGAATGAAATTAGGCCCCCACCACTTAAACACCACTCAAAAAAATTAACTGGTAATGGATTAAAGAGGAGAAACTACATAGAAATTGTTCCCTTCTGTGTTGATATTTATAGTAATGGAAAAATTGAAAGCTACCTAAATTCCTTATATTAAGAGAATGGTTAAGTAGTTTATGGTATGGTCATTTGCTGAAGTACTTTGAGTGATTAGTAGCATGGAAAAGTCTTTTTAAAGATATTAAACTTCAAAAGATACCAAACTGGAGAATATATATATATATATATATAAATATATATATATGTATATATATTTTTTAAAGATTTTATTTATCTATTTAACAGACAGAGGTTCACAAGTAGGCAGAGAAGCAGGCAGATATATATATATATATATATATATATATATATATTTTTTTTTTTAAGGGGCAAAATTAAGCCTATACATAGGGAACAAGACTAAGAAATTTATTAAAATATTAACAGAGTTTATTATAGGATAGAAGGACTTCGGATTTTTTTTTTAATAGGTTAATACAGCTTTTTTTTTTTTAAGATTTTATTTATTCATTTGACAGAGATCACAAGTAGGCAGAGAGGCAGGCAGAAAGAGAGGAGGAAGCAGGCTCCCCCCGCCAAGCAGAGCGCCCGATGCGGGGCTCAATCCCAGGACCCTGGATCATGACCCGAGCTGAAGGCAGAGGCTTTAACCCACTGAGCCATCCAGGCACCCCAAGGACTTCGGATTTTTTTCCATTTTTCTGTTTTTTTTAGCTGTCATAAAATTAGAATGTATAATCTATATAATGTATACTACTTAAAAGGGTGGGATTAATTTAACATATTCCCAGATATAATTTAAGATGTCCTACTAATTCAGGTATGCTCCTCTCAAGCTCTCCTTATCAATTTATACTTAATCTTAAAAAAAATGAAATACTTAGCAACAAATGAACTAAGCATAAATCTGCCAAATATTGTTTGACTCTATCTTTGTTTCAGAGTGAAGTTTATTAACTTTCCAAGAAAAGTGTGCCACTGTATTTTTTTATTCCCTTCCTTTTTTTGCTTAAGTCTGACCTCCAGGAAAGTGAAGTAATAACTTTTTTAACAAATGTGTAAAATGTGTAATCCCATTTTCCTTCTCGTTCTCATAAGGTTAAATAGCTCAAATGTATTCTAGAAACATTTAGTATTTTGTTACACTGATGTACCCTATTTTGATTGTTGTTTGCTCTATTATTTTTTTTGTTTTGTTTTAATACTTCTTTCTCTCATTTTAAGGTCATTCTGGTACAAGTTAACCCAGGAGAAGCATTTACAATAAGAAGAGAAGATGGACAGTTTCAGTGCATTACAGGTAAGAATGGTAATTTCTTATCCTTTGAGATGACAAAAATTTATGGTACATAAAAGTTTATACACTTACAGTTTCTTCCTTTCTTTCTCACTACCTCTGCCACACCAATGCACAGACTCTGAATTCCCTATGACTTAGTCTAGTAGCATCCTTGTTAGTCTCTTTTCCCTGGTTTCTTGATTAATCTTACATTCCCCTTCTCAAAAATCTTCAGTGAATTCAGTTCAGGTTCCTCTGTCTTTTAAGAAAATTATTGCATCTTGGGGCGCCTGGGTGGCTCAGTGGGTTAAAACCTCTGCCTTCAGCTCAGGACATGATTTCATGCTCCAGGGATCCAGCCTCGCATTGGGCTCTCTGCTCAGCAGGGAGCCTGCTTCCCCCTCTTTCTCTCTGCCTGCCTCTCTGCCTACCTGTATGTGATCTCTGTCAAATAAATAAATAAAATCTTTAACAAAAAAAAAGAAAATTATTGCATCTTCCTTGTCTTGCTTTCACTTTCCCTTTAATATTGTGTCCCTTTATCTTGCTAAGTTGGCTTATTCACTATCTTCTTGAATCTGTCTTGTACTTTCTGTACTATTCTTATCTGTAATCTGTCCTTACCTCCGCCATCCCTAGCCTATCCAAATTCTACCAATGCTTCAAGACTGAGTTCAGATCTTATCTGTAAAAAAATTTTTGTAAAGTCACTAGCCATCCCTCCCCCCCGACAGTTATGATGAACAAAAATGTTTCCAGGTATTACCGTATGTCTCTGGGGGTGGTGGGGGCAAAAGCACCCACAGTTGAGAACCACCACCCTATGTAAAGAGAAGAGCAGTAAAAAGATAGTCACTGACTTTGGTATTAGAGAACCTGGGTTTAAATCCCAACTCTGCTATTTAACCTCTATGAGATACATTTCTCATCAGTAAAATTCCCTTATGAATAGTATTATACCTCTTAGGATTGTAAGGGTTAACTAATATGCATGTAAGGCACTCTAAACCACATCTAGCACATACAAGGCATTCAGTAAATGGTATAAAGGATGTTGCGGTGTTGTTTAATAGAAAGTGACTGATTTCTTGTGAAACCCTTAACTAATTATTGTGCCATTCATTTAACAAGTAACTACAAACTTCCTTTTAATATTTGTTCCAGTTATATCTTTTAAGCCATTTAAATTTTGTGTGTTTAACTTGAAATGTTTATTCAGTTTCTCCAACTAAGTCCTAAGCACTTTGAGGGCAAATACCATTTCTTATATTTCTTTGTATTCCCTTCAGTATTTGGCCTTCTACATATTGGGTACCTAACTAGTAGTTGTTGCTTTAATTTGAAAGGAGCATGATAAGTAGGTTGACCATGTGCTTTCTCATCCAAACTGATACTTCTGAGAGTGTAGGAGGACCCTAGCAACTACTCCAAAACAACTTATCAGCCAAGATTGTCCCAGGTAAACCAAGATTTATGGTACCCCTCCATCTTATTGGCACAATCTAATCTCTTTTCTCAAAGAAGAAACAGACTTTACTCTTTCCAGAGAAGTAATTAGCTCAGTAATTAAAATTAAAATTTTTAGCCTGCTATCCAAATCTTACATGCCTTCAATTTCTCTAAGTCAACTTAAATCTGTGTATCAATTAAGGTAACTTCACACAGAAATATTATGAGCTTAAAAGAAACCAGGTAGTAGAATTTATAAGCTATATAGTGAACTTTGCCTGTCTTTACTTGTCAATTAGGCTTTTATAAAATAATTCCATTTTTATATTGGATAACTCTTAGAATGTATGTTTCTAATAGAGCACACATCTTAGGTTTATTTATATATTACTTAAAATTGTTTTCAATAAAAATTGTTCATGATGGGAAGCATTTTAACTAGTATAACATTGGTCTTCTCAAATACATCTGCAAATGAGGATCCTCATTACTCTTATAGTGTGACTTAAAATACAAGAAACATTAATTGCAGTTGGATAACCAGACTTTGAATTTTAAATAACTTCTGTTTTAAAAGTTAATTTGTGAGAGACTATGGATTCTGAGAAACAAACAGGGTTTTGGAAGGGAGGGGGAGGGGGTTAGGTGAGCCTGGTGGTGGGTATTAAGGAGGGCATGTATTGCATGGAGCATGGGTGTGGTGCATAAACAATGAATCTTGGAACACTGAAAAAATAAATAAAAGTTAATTTGTAACTAATTTTTGAATCTCCTTCCTTATAAAATATAGTAATCTGATTTTTATGTGGTAATTACCCCTTCAGTCAGGATTAAAAAAAAGACTATTTAATTTATAATGTGCCTGTAGTACTAACAGTCTCTTAATAGTAGGAACTGATTACCATGTGAAGATATTTTTAGACAGGGACACATTTCTCTGCTTCTGTAGGAAAAGGGGGACTCCTTTCTGAATGACAGAGTAGAAGAGTGGAGACGTTTTAAAATTACTAGGCAGAGTTTTTAAAAACACAGGATAGGATAAGGGGAACCTGAAAAAAAGTAAAAAGCCCTCTCCTTTTTATGTTTTTGTTTGTTTGTTTGTTTGTTTGTTTAATTAAAAGACAGGATGAAGGTGTAAGGAGTAGTAGTAAACAAGGGACTGGGGTAGAGTTTTTATTAAGACCAGTGTGCCCTCACTCCAAGCAAGAGAAGACAGGAGAGAAAAGACTAATGACTTCTCGAGCTCATCTTCTTCTTTTCTTCCCCTTTGCTATCACTAGTTTCTATTCTGTGGCAGACACCTTCCTGAACTAGTTCTAGAACTAGGTAAAAGTTAAGGAGAAATAAGCAGAGGCAACAGATAACAAAGAGAAAATCTTAAGGGAGGAAAATCATATGCTAGTGAAGCTCAAAGTAAAATAGGATCCCTGGCTCTAAGGCTCTCAAGTTAGGAAAACTTTTCTCTTCACAGCCACTAGACCGATAAAGAAAACCTCAGTAGTAAAACCTGAAAACTGAGATAAATCCAGTGTAAATTAGTAAACATTGGAATTAAAGACTGTTCTTTTTTAAAGTAGTTTTATTATCTGTCAAGAATTTATAAAACAAAAACTAGGTTAACAGAAATCACAGGGAAATTTAGAGATCTAGATAATCCCCTTATTTTATTGGAAGTTCATAATTTGTGAGTTATAGCTAGTTATGGGCAGAGCTCAATATAATTCTTTTTCTGCTATAGCATACTTACTGGAGAGACAAATTGTTAAATGCTTTTCTCCTTGAATTTACTAAGTGTCTCCTGAGGTATATACTCTGCCAGCTGTTGGAAATTCAAAGAAAACTAAGACACCATTCCTGCTTTTCAAGGGAAGAAAGGAGGAAAATTAACAATTGTATTACAGTATAAAAAGAACTATAAGAGACATGCACAGGGTGTTGTGGAAGCATAGGAGGATTACTGTGATGCAGAGTGATAGTCAGGAAGAAAATCTGTCAAGGAAAAATTGATTTGTGACCTGGCTTTAAGGACAATAGCAAATGATAAAAGGATCTCAAGGAAGCATTTTAGACAGGAAACATATACAAAAGCAACAGAAGGAAAGAATAGTTTGACTTTTTTGAATAACTGCAAAGAGATCGGAATTTCTTAAAAAGTTGTATAAAAGGTATATAGATGGAGATGAATCTGAAAATGTAGACAGATCTTGAAATGGCTTGACTGCCATATGAAGAACTTTAACTTTATTGCAAAGGTGAGGAAGAGCCATCGAAGGAGATTATGTTGGAGAGTTAACATCTAGTTCACAGTTTGGAATGATTGCCGATGTCTTTACGATGTACTATATGCTGGCTAACTGAACACAATAAAAAAATTAATAAAAAAAATTAGAAGATTGGCAGTGTCTTCCTTCCAATAAAATGGAACAAATATTCTTCTAAATGCAGTGTTGAGCTTCTCTCTCTCCCTTTCACCCCTAAAAAAGAAAAAAGAAGGAAATAAATGGTCAGGAGCCAGAAACAGGACTTTTCAATATTTGTTTTTCAAAATATGTTTCATATGTATAATGAAAAGAATATACTTTGTTCATTGGATTTGATCATTTTTTATTGTTCCATGCCATTTTTTCTGAGTCTTATCCAGGGTCTAATGTCTTATCTTCCTTTTACTCTTTATGTTATATCATGTCCTTTTAGATCCTACACCACTCTTAAATATCTAAAAGTGTAGTTCCCTGCCTTTTACAACTTTCCAGTTGCCATTCTCCTCATTGGTTAGGTTTATTTATACTGTATGATTCTGACCCATATGTCATTTTTGCCATCCTAAGCCATGATTGCTTTCAGTACAAATACATTATTTCTTTTGAAACCAGAGTATGATCTTGAATCTTTTTTCTTTTGAAAGGTATTTTGACACTGTTTTAGCAATTTGATGTTTTTATGTTTTCTTCATGAAGTGCTTTAATAGCATTTCAACAGATTGTTTTGTATAATGATAGATATTATGAAAAGTAATTCATTCTTGCCTGGTAATTGTATATAGGAAAGTAAAAATGTATTGAATGAGTAAATTTTCAGGTTTAGTATTAATAAATCTTTGTAATATGTGCTAAAGACTGCTCTTCTTAGTTTTGTTTTGTGGAGAAGTATGAAAAATAGAGAATTAGGCAAGGTTTCTGAATTTGATTTATTGGGAAGCATACTTCATAGAGAGTATATGGTAAACTTTCAAGATCCCTGTTGTAGAGCTGGCTTTTAATGGTGGTAAATTGGTACCTATCCATCAGACATCATCTATTCTATGAAGTGTTTGTAGAAAAGGCCTTTTTTTTTTCCCAGTTTCTCTCCTCTTCTACTTCTGGATGCCAATACAGAAATAAATGAGGACAGAAATTATGTTTTACGTATGTTTGTAGCCCTGGTGCCTTGCATAGCACTCAGCATATAGAGAGTAATTATGTTGAATGAGGAAGAGAAAAAACTAATGTTTCTTGACCATTTTCTACATGTCAAGCAAATGGAATATATATTGACAAGCACTTTGCTCTAAAAACACCCCTTCCTGAAAGACAGGTATGGCTCACTTTTTTTTTTTTCTTTCATGACTCCTCAAAAAGAATAAATAGGACTAGAGATTAAGAACTTTTTAATTAAATGTCTAGTGGCTTTGCACTGTTATGGAACTTCTGCTTTGGTGTGATTCCATGCTACTGTATGCAAAAGAAGTTACAAAAAAAGCCAAAAGAATATACAGGCCAGCTATGCCTAAATAGTTTTTATATGCCTTACCCTCTTCAAATTATATATTTTAGGAAGATAAGCAGTGATATTGATGATTGTTTAATTTTATTAACCTAATATAAGAGTAGTTAAGCACATGGTACTTGGATTTGAGTTCCAGCTCTATCATGTATTCTATCAGTCAGGTTATAGTAAGCAATTAGTGATTATTTTTACATCCTGTCTTACACGTGTTTGTTGTAAATATGGGGTGTGTGTGTGTGTGTGTGTATCCATCATGTAGAATTTGGAACATAATTAATCGTAGAGATTATTATTATGATACTATGCCTTTTTGGACATAGTTTATATCTGTGCAATCATAGAACCCAAGACCTACATCAGACACATAACCCCTAATTATGCTGATCATGAATTACCCAGATTTACATTTTAATGATATATTTTGCAACATTGCTTTCACAGTTACATTTCAACAACAATGAAGACCTTATATTCTTCATCCATTCATTCATTCAGTATTCAGTAAAAGAAGTATGTAAGCTGGGACTCTTTATTTCCTATAACTTATTTGACAGACTTTCTTATATATCTTTATATATCTTTTATATCTTGTGTGTCATTAAGATGAAATGAAATTTGGTGACTGGCCCATTGCCAGTCTAAAGCTTTGTCTTATGTTGTATTATCCAGGACTTTGTCCTCTAGGGCTCTCTTTGACTGACCTACCTTCCTTCCTTCCTTTTTTTATAAGTCCATTTTTAAGATTTTATTTATTATAGAAAGAGAGAACGAGCAGGGGGAGGGGCAGAGGGAGAGGAAGAAGCAGACTCCCCACCGAGCAGGGAGCCTGACTCAGGGCTCCACTCCAAGACCCCGGGATCATGACCTGAGCCAAAGATGGATGCTTAATTCACTGAGCCACTGAGGTAACCTAATCAATAGCTTTGACACAGTAAATGGCATGTTTATAGGATTTTCAGGTGTCAGAAAGTTACCAAGAACAACTAATAACAATAAATGTCAAGCTCAAGAGATCAGAATATATTGAAATGATAGGTCAAAACCAATAGGATAAAATGTAATAGGAATAAATAATAAGTTTTACATTTGGTTTGAAATTTGGCTGCACCAGCAACGTGCAGATGTGTATTAGTCAGAGTTCCTTTTAAATAGACTCTTGTATATTAAACACAAAAGGAATTTAAGATGATATTGAGAGTCTTCCTCTTCTTTCCTGCATGGTAGTTCAGACCTAAAGCCATTAGGTGATGGAGAACAATATAAATACCTGTCATGGTTCATAGGGTTGCCATAACACTATACCAGGCACTGGTGGCTTATAAATGACAGAAATTTATTTTTCACTATTCTGCAGGCTGGAAGTTCAAATCATGGTGCCAGCATGGTTGGATTCTGATGAGAGCCCTCTTTCAGGTTGCAGACTGCTGAATTCTCACTGTATCCTGGAGGAAGGGGCAAGGGAGCTCTCAGGGTTTTCTTTTATAAGAGCACTAATCCCATTTATGAGGGCTCCACTCTCATGATTCATCATCTCCCAATGGCCCTACCTCCTAATACCATCACATTGGGATTAGGATTTCAACATACGAATTTGGGGTGAATACATTTAGTTTATAGCAATACTGCATTGATAGGAGTGGGAGAGATTAGCTGCAGTGCCCCAGAGTGGGATGTCAGAGCCTAAACTGGGTAAGGAGTTCATCAGATAAGAGAAGAGCCTAATTCAGAGAGTCAGAGGAGAGAATTCACACAGCAAGGTGTCCTGGTATAGGGACTCAGAGTCCAAACAGGCTAATGAGAGTATCATCAGGAAGGGGTGGCCTGGGGTAAGGTGTAAGAATCTCAGCAGGATAAAGAAGTCATCAATACAGTTTGGCAGCCCAGTATAGGGAATCTGTGGCAGAATAAGGTGAGAGTATCTATATGTGAAGGCATCCTGATGTAAGGAGTCAGGGCCCAAAGAGAGTGAGGAGGTCATCTGTGTGGAGGGGTAGGCTGACGTGTTAGAGCCCCAGTAGGATCAGATTATTCATACATGCTGGAGTTGGTCCTTAGAGTCAAAGCCTGAGTCAGGGAAAACAAAACAAAACAAAAAAGTCCACAAAGAGGACAGTCTGCTGTTGAGTGTGGAGGACCTCCGCTAAGTGACAGCCTGACATGGGGTGTCATAGCCCCATCAGAGTGATGAAAATGTCCATACAGTGGAGGCAGTCAACGAGAAGAGTTGGAGCCCAAGCAGTGTGAGGGCATTTATGGGATAGGAGGTGACTTGGTTTGAGGTGTCAGAACCCAGATGAGGCAAGGAGGATATCTACATGGGAGACAGGGGGTGGGGTCCAGCAAAGAGAATTAGATCCGAACATGGTGAGGAGGGTATCCCTCTGTCATGGTAGGAGATACAAAGCCCAAGGAAGTCCCCATCTGCATGTGGGCAACAGCCTAGCATAGGAAATCAGAACCTGACTGGGGTGAGGTTGGCATCCCCATGGAAGAATAGCCTGGTGTGGATTATCAGAGCCCAAGCAGGGCAAGAAGGTAGTCCACATGGTGGACTGAGGGGTAGAAGGCCTGGTATGGGGAGTCAGAGGCCAAATGCGGTAAAAATATATAAATATATATAAATATATATATATAAATATATATATAAATATATATATAAATATATTATATATATTATATATTATAATATATATAATATATATGCATATATATTATATATTATAATATATATAATATATATGCATATATATTATATATATACACACACACACACACACACAAAATATATATATACACAAAAGTGGAGTGGGTAGTCCGGCATAGGGTGTTAGAGCTTGTGTGTGATGACATAGAGGCAAGGAGAGAAGGACATCTATGTAGAGGGTTGTAGGGGGTGGAGTAGGCTCAACAGGGGGAATCGGAGCCCGAGTAGGATAAGGCCATCCATGCTGGGAGACAGTGGAATTAGGACAAGTTCACCAGGACAGGAATGGTGGCAGAGATGGAAGATTGATTACATATACAGGGGACTAATTAAAGAAACAGTTAACATTAAAAATCATGAGATTTTTAATGGGTTTCTTACCATCTGAGGAGTTTTAGATGTGGAGAGAAAGGAAACTAGAATAAATAAATAATATAAATAAATAAATAAATAAATAAATAAGAATAAATAAACTAGAATAAATCCTGGTGGCAGCTGAGTCAGAAAAATCAGATATTCCTGACTCTGGTTCTGGGGCAGAGAAAGTACAAGAAGACTTAGACTACAAAAACAAAAATGTAAGTTCAAAATAGCATTGAATTCACCTTGACACTTTTTCTACACATAGGAATCAGATCATAATAAGCAGAAATCCAGGATGGTAAAATGATCAGATTCCCGACATTATCTTTGGATGGCATATTACTCTGGTTAGATGGTATCCTTTTAACATATTTGAAAGAAATATTGACAGAGATTGAACCTGGGAGGGTAATAGGATAGCATAGAGTCAAGTAATTATTCTTGTAAAAGACTGTTAATACTTGAAGAACGTTTAACCTAGAAGAGAGCTGTGACTTGAAGACATGGTTCTCTGCACCTTTAGAGGGCAAAATTTAGACTAAACAGGTAAGAGTTGCAGGGAAGCAAATTTTGACAGGGAACTATTCAACAATATGGCTCTATAAAAATGGAGTCATTACTTTATTATACCTGAGTCCCATCACTGTATGTGCTCATGCACTGGTTGAGTGGCATTATGAAAGTGTTGAACAGAAAAGAAGATTGATTAGGTAAACTCCAATATGTATTCTAACTAAAGATTCGTTGATTCCAAAATTACTTGTTAATCAAACTGAGATCGCTTTTGTTAATTCTGGGAATGAGTACACTGGCTGAGAGTCTTCAATTTAACAAGTATATCTGTGCATGAGCATATTTCATAAAATGAATGGTCATTGCTCAGAACAGACCTGTGAATAAGATCACAACTAGTTAATTTATTAATCCTCATTCCTAATGAAATAAACACTTGAAAAAGACACTTTAACTAACCTGAATTTTATAGGGACAGGAACAATGATGCTGTCTTTGTCTCGGTACATAAAACCTTACTTAACTCAAGTGTTCAGGGATTATTAGTTTCCTTCTATTTCGTTTCCTTAATAAGAAAAATTGTCTCTTTTTCATTTCTGATTCCCTGTACTAAAATAATACCTTTAAGTTATTAGGCATGCTGTCAATATTTATTGAAATTAACTGCTAAAATATTTTTAAGTATATTGGTATACTCATTTGCCTTCCAAGCTACTCTATACTAAAAATATACTTTAATACTTAGGTATATATGAATACTAGTTCATATTGAACTGGTCTTCAATATGAATACCAGTTAAGATTGTAGGGTAACGTAGACATGTTAACTTAAATATGTAAATAGTGAATCAAAGATAACGCTGGGAATCTGATCATTTTTACCATCCTGGATTTCTGCTTATGATCTGATTCCTATGTGTAGAAAAAGTGTCAAGGTGAATTCAATTTTGTTGAAAAGTATTAACCTTTACTTTCTCATATCTAACCTTACATAGGGAAGCCAAAAACATAACAGTCTCAGAGTGTGTTTATTCTGAGCCCCTTCACCAACTAGAGTTAGTATATGACACCAGGCTCCACCTCCAAGTCCTCCTGTTTTCCTTTTTGCTTCCAAGTGGCTGTGAGCTTCTCAGCAGTTACTGATGTTTTCTCACCATGTTGTTGCTGGTGTTGCTTTCCATTCTGCATGGGAAACTCCAGTGGGGATTTATTTGACTCTTGTTTCTTTTACTATCACCTCATTCAAGAAGTGATTAGCACTGTTGCCCCTGGGGCAGTTATTATTGACACTTTTGTTACCTTATTTCTTCTCTTCATGTTGCTGCTGTTCATCACTGCTTTTCTGTTTTCACCTGTCTCCTTATGCCCCTCATTCTGCCTCTTCTTGCCATTGTAGGGGTTTTTGAAGTTAAGGTAAGGTTAGTCCCAACCAGTAAGTACCACTTTGTCCTTCTCTGTGTGTTCTGGAATCATGGTAAGCATAACCAAGTGTCTGTCTTCCTTGCAGTTAATCTTCTCTTTCATATTTGTATCTCCTTTGCAAAGCATTTTTTAGCAAGTCTCCTGAACTGATCCAGATGACTTTTGAGGTCTTTAATAAATGTAGTATTTTATTAAATACCTATAAGCCCTGTATCCTGTTCATCCCAACTCTGTTACCTAAGAGTCAGTTCTCTGCCCCCTAAAAGTTGGAGTGCCTGGCCTTGTTCTTTGTGTTCTTGTCTGAATCCCTTATGTCCATCAGATCTAATCAAAGCCCAAAGCCCATCTCTCAGGATGTCTTTGTGGGGAAGGAAAGAGGAGGATGGAGTTGTCCTGCAAATAGGAAAGAGGAGGATGGAGTTGTCCTGCAAATAAGTTGTCTTAGTTGATCTGCTGTGATATCCTAGAATCCCCAAGACATGTGTACACACTATATCTCAGCCCCTATGACTCGTTGGATATGTCAGGCATATGATATTTAAAAATAACTGCAATTTATTAGAAGTTGGGTATTAGGGAAGGCACGTATTGCATGGAGCACTGGGTGTGGTGCAAAAACAATGATTACTGTTATGCTGAAAATAAAAAAAAATAAATAAAAATAAAAAGTTAAATGTCTATTGTTTTAGATATCATGGTACAGTTACTATAATTAGCATCATGAAATACTGTTCCTATAACTTTTCTTCCTCAAGTCACAATAACAGAACTTTAAAGAAATAACAAGGTATGTGGATCAATTAATGGTGCATTGTAAAGGGCAGAGGTCTGGGAGTAAATGAACCTGAGTTCTAGGAACATTGGGGTGGGAGTTACAGGAAAACAGATTTAACTCAGTCTGAGGAAGAACTTTGTAATAAACAGAACTATCAAAAAGGCTCAGGAGTGACAAGTTCCCATCTGTCTTTGTAGCTGGTAATGCATATGCTGGCTCTTCACTTGATGATGCTATTAGAGAGGAGGTTTAATTTCTATTGAATGGATGGAGTTGATGCCTTTTAAGGTTCTTCCCAAGTCTAAAATTTTGTGATTCTGTAGATTTGCCTGGATCACTTAAATTCTGATCATTATTTTGCACATATGGGAAATAAGGGTGGGCAAGTGCATTTTTTTTTTTTTTGGCAAGTTCAAATTTGATGTAATAAGTTTCCATCAGCTCTCAAGTTTTTAGGTATTTTTAACTCTGCTAATATGCCATATTTTAAATATATTTTAATAATAGGGAGATCAGTAGTCTAAGAGGTTTTTGTTTTTTTTTTTTAATAAGACCACTGATTATCTTTGGCCCACTGACTTTCCATCACTACAGATCTGACTGAACTTAACCAAGTTCTTTAGGTTCTATGTAAATTATAAATAACTCAAGTAAAAACCATATGTAGTAGATTCTTTCTACTTTAAGATTTTATTTATTTATTTATGAACGAGATCTCACAGAGGGAGGGGGACAGGGAGAAGTAGACTCCCTGATGAGCAGGAGCCCAATGTGGGGCTAGATCCTAGGACCCTGAGACCGTGACCTGAGCCACCCAGGCGCGACCCCCCCATATATAGTAGATTCTTATTCCTATATGAGTAGGCATTATTTTACAGTACAGCAGACTAAACCATGGAAAAGTTAGGTCCTTTCTGTATTACTTAGAAAATCTTAACCATCCAGGGTGCCTGGGTGGCTCAGTAGGTTAAGCCTCTGCCTTCACCCCAGGTCTTGATCCCAGAGTCCTGGGATCAAGCTCCTCATCGGACTCTTTCCTCAGCGGGGAGCCTGCTTCCCTCTCTCTCTGCTTGCCTCTCTGCCTACTTGTGGTCTCTGTCTGTCAAATAAATAAATAAATAAAATCTTTTTTAAAAATTAAAAAAAAAATCTTAACCATCCTTAGAAAATGCTCTAAAGCATAGGTGACTATTTTTCATTTTGGTGGAAAATCCCATTATTATGTTAAAGACTTTGCCCTTTATAATTCCTCCCCCAGGATGAAAAACATCAGTTCTAGTAGAGAGGCTTAAAATACTAGTTTTGAAACATTAATGAGTCTTGTTTGTGAAAATGAATCATGACAGATCATCCATTCATTTTAGATCATCAACCCATTTTAGGTTAAGTGAATAACTGTGACTCATCCTGAGTACATTGTGTAATAGTCCCAGGTTGTCCCTAAAACCTGTTAAGTGCTATATTTTGAGAGCAACTTTATTATATATGACTTAGTTAAGAGAAAATTGCAACATTTATTTCAAAAAGGAAAATATAGGCAAATTCAGTTGTCCTCAGTTGTGTATGTTCCTAATGAATAAAATATCACTGTTATAGTTATTCTTCTGGAAGTAGAAAAATCTAAACCAGTTTAGTGAGTTCTGTTAAAATAAGTGACAAAATCTTGATTAAAAATGTTTTAATGAGTAATAACAAAAGGAATTAAGACCCAGAAATACAAATAGCTTGTATTAACTTTTCAGTAAGTGTTTATAAACCTGTTGCATTCTGGTATTTTTTATATTGGTTAGTAACTAAAATGGACCTGTCAGGATCTATGCCTTCTCTAAACGGGTCTCACAAAATGGTATTTTATTAAATACACAGGAATATGGATGCAAAATGTTCATTTTGGGTGCAGTTCTCTTCTTCAAGTGACCCTGGTTTTCCTTTTAGGAAAGAAGCCACTTATTAAAGGTAGGTTATGAGGTGGAAAATGAGAATGATTAAAAAAAAAAAGATTTTTTTAAAAAGTGGCTTATGATGGAAAGTATAGAAAGATTAGACAATTTTAAAGACAAGAATAAAAAATGAATGCTTGAGTCAGAAGTAAAAGAGCTAAAGGATCATTAAGTGAATTTTAAACTCTTCAGAACAACACATCTAGAACAGTTTCTGTTTAAAAACAGTTTGATTTTTAAAGCTACCTTTTAATATATAAATGGTTGTAAAGTCAGTATGTCTAAGTAAAAGAAAATGGTAACCTGCTTTCATGAGGGAGAGGTTGTCGGTATTTAAGATTAAATGACCATTCTAGGTAATAGAAAATTAGATATACTGTGCTTTCTATAGAAGAAAAATTTTGCTGTCTTAATTTCTCAAATACTTGCTTCTCCCTAGATCATAGTATGATTGGATTTTTATTAGAATCAAATTTTCATTTAGAGGGGAGAGGGAGTGGGGGTATGGGTTAGCTCGGTAATGGGTATTAAGGAGGACACATACTGCATGGAGCACTAGGTGTTATACGCAAACAATGAATCATGGAATACTACATCCATAACATAATAAAAAAAAATTTTCATTGGCCTTTGATTAGAATTACCATCGTTACTTGTTTGCTTAGGTTAAGGTTAGCTGAACAGTCATACTTTCTTTACTGAACATTCAAATTTCTTTAATATCTTAACATTTTTTAACCTTTAATATTTGAAACAATTAAAGAAATGTGTAGTTATAATGAAGTCTATTCATGGCACTATGTAGGCACTCGGTAAATATTTATTAATTGAATAAATGACCTCAGTAGATAATTATGTGTATAGGTAATTGTGTGTATAGGTAATATCTTATTTTTTTGTCCCTAAAATACTTTTTTAAAATCCCATTTCATCATGAAATAACTTGAAAACTGAGGCCAATGGAATTGTGTTTGGGCTGTATTGATTTTGTTTAGCTTTGTACATCTTAGCTTCACTTCAGAATTCTCACAGCATGGGAAAATAATCCACAACAGGTAGTAACCATGGTGATTATAAAATACTACTACCTCTAGAGAATTACTGTGTCACACTTTTTTGAAGGTCACCAGCGACCTCTGACCTCTGTATTGCCAATACGAGTGGGCTTGGTTCTCTTCAAGCTTAACCTTTCCCTCAGGATTTGACCCAGTATATTATTCCCTTCTTCTTGGAACACTCTTCTCTTGACTTTTCCTTTTATAGTTTACATATTCTCTTGATTTTTCTCCTATTCTCTGCCAACTGTTCCTCAATCTTTTTTGATATATATAAAGATAGGAGTTCAAAAGTATGTAGCATATAAGTTAGCCAGTCACAAGAAGATAAATACTGTATAATTCCTCTTAGTCAGATTCATAGAGACAGAAAGTAGAATGATGATTGCTAGGGGACGGGGGTGGAGGGGGAGGCAAATGAGGAGTTACTGTTTAATAGGTACAAGGTTTCAGTTTTGAAAGATAACAGGTTCTGGAGATGGGTGGTGGTAATTATTTTTTCTCACCAGTGGTGGTTAACTATTGCACAGCAGTGTCCTTAAGGCCCCTAGGCTGTGCATTTGAAAACAGTTATCGTAGTTCATTTTATCTATATTTTAGCCACAAATTTAAAAAAATAAATATTAAAAATTTATTTTCATTTTTACCATACACACAAAAAAAGTCTACAGTAGAAGATAACCTGAAGGCAGAGTTTCATTGATGTGGTAGGCAGAATTCTAAGATAGTCCTTCAGGTCAGCGCCCCCTCTTAAACACGCCGTATGTAATCCCTGAGACCATGAATATGATTAATTTTACTTCCATAATTAGGTTATGTTATAGAGTGCAGTTGACTTTCAAGAAAAGAGAGATGATCTGGGCTGAACCCCACCTAATCAGGTGAGCCCTTCTAGAAGTAAGAGATTTGGGAAAGGGCCATGTACCAAGGAATGTCGGTGGCCTCAACCTGGGAGTGGCTGCCAGGTGACAGCCAGCAATGAAATGAGTGTCTTACTTCTACAGCCACAAGAATCTGATTCTGCCACAACTATGTGAGTTTGGAAGAGGACTCCAACCTGCAGATGAGGACATGTACATACATATCTATCTACTCATCTTTTGGGGAAGAAATCTTCATCACTTGGCTTTAAGATATTTTTGCTGAAGATGATATTAATAGATTGAATAACTGTAGGCATAAAAGTGTGTTTTAAACCTGAACCTAGCACAGGGTGTTCTTTAAAAAATACCTTTCTGATTAACTGAAAAGCAGCCTTTTTCCAAGTCATTTTACTGAAAATGTTTACAAAATAAACACATTTAACCTTAGTAAACAGATACAGAAAACCATTCAGAATCATCATAAACATTAATACTGATTATATGTGTTGTAGTGTGGATTATTTAGAAAATTGAGTTGATAAATTGCTTACCCTAGGTTGGAGTATAGTTTGGAGGTTTCTTTTTAAACTCATTCTTTTATTTAGCAAATTATTATGAGCTTAGTATGTACAGTCACTGTTGCAAAACTGAAGATTTAGTGATGAGTAAGATAGACATTATCCCTGCCCCTCGCAAAGTTTACAGTCTTCTAGGGAAAACAAACAGTTAAGGAATTCAATAAAATGAGAGAAGTGCTCTGATGGAAAAGAACAGGAAGGGGTTCTATGGAAACTCATAGCAAAAGCACCCAAATCAGTCCTGGAGTTAGGACACTCAAAGGATATATTTCGTTCTTTACTTATTACCTCCCCAAATGGAACATTAAAAATTCTTGTTAGGGCACCTGGGTGGCGCAGTGGATTAAGTCTCTGCCTTCAGCTCAGGTCATGATCTCGGGGTCCTGGGATCGAGTTCCGCATCTGGGTCTCTGCTCAGCAGGGAGCCTGCTTCCCCCTCTCTTTCTGCCTGCCTCTCTGCCTCTCTCTGTCAAATAAATAAATAAAATCTAAAAAAAAAAAAAAATTCTTGTTAGTTAGTGGCTTTATTTAATTAAGACTTGAATCTTGAAGGCCGTTTATTTGATTACACATTAAGGATATGAACAGAATTAGCTTTTTTGTAATTAGGAAAAATATTACTTTTAATGAATATATATATGCATCAAAAAAAATTTTGGCACATTTCCTTCAAGTGCCTGTCTCCCTGTATGGTTGGATTACAGGATTTTTTCTTCCTTATGCTTTCTATATAATTTGATAATTTTGATTATCAGTATCACCAATTATAATATTGATCATAATATTAATTGCTTAAATAATCATATAAATGATGTTTTAACCTCTTTTAAGTTATTTAGTCCAACTTTCAGTTTTAAAAATTCATAGATTGTTTTCTTTAAAGTTATGGCCTTGGGGCGCCTGAGTGGCTCAGTGGGTTAATCCTCTGCCTTTGGCTCAGGTCCTGATCCTAGGGTCCTGGGATCAAGCCCCACATCGGGCTCTGCTCAGCAGGAAGCCTGCTTCCCTCTCTCTCTCTGCCTGCCTACTTGTGATCTCTCTCTCTGTGTCAAATAAATAAATAAAAAATCTTTAAAGTTATGGCCTTATGCTCATTAAGGAAAATGTTGGACCGTATAATGTATTTTGGTGCAGATAAGAGGATGTTTTAATTAGTAAAAACTAAAACATGGGATGCGAAGCTTATAAGTACATAATAGTCTGACAGTTTTTGAAAGTTAAGGGGGGTAAGAAGAAATGTGTAAATGTAATATAATATAGAGCTGACTTTCAGAAGGACATATAAGAAACCCAGGGCAAAAAAACATTAGATGTTGAAGATTTTGTCACCCCCCAAAATGTGTCAGTATAAGCCAGACCATATTTATGGAAGAAGATGTATTTGCTTGGAATCTATTTATTAGCCAAACCATTCTGTGAGGGGATGCTAGAAAAAGAAACCAATATTACTTCAGACCTACTTTGTGTTCTGCATACATTTTCCTAACCCTATAAAACAATATCTTAGAAAGATTACCTTTCTTATTAAACAAAAACCAGACTCTCTAAGTTAGCTTCAGTAGAAAGATATCCTGATGAGAAGGGCAACTGAATTACAAATACAGAGATTTACCTTAATTTAACCTTGTAGTAGTTACAGCCACAATTTTGGACTCAGAGAAGTGTTAATTAAGCATTCTAACAAAGGCATAAACCATTCTCATTTTTGCCCAAAGCACAGCTGGGATAAGGCAAGGCTAGGATGTTCAGAGAACATTTATATATAAAGTTATAGAGATTACCTTGAATTTGCATAACCCTTGTACCATCAACTGCAGGGAGTATCCCAGGAAACAGAAAAGGTCTTTCCTGGTTCCTTTTCTTATACAACAACATGCTGAATGTAATTTTTACTACTTACCTAGATACAGAGAGATGGAAAAATCATTCTCTCTTTCAACTTATCTAGGACTCATCCTCACAATTCTCATTTCCTCTATTATAGCAATCAATACAATTTCATTTCTTAGAAAGCCCTTCCTATGTCTACAAAAGTATGGCTTGTGCCCTGACTGTGACGATGGTATTATATGAAGGCCCATCCAGACATGTCACCATTAACCATGAGAGTCATGCAATAACATAATAATTGTGGTGGTAGACTGTTTTCTTGCAGGTATGTATTAATTGCTCTAAGGCTCCAGAGGTTTGCCAGTGTGATAATTTAAATGTAGAATTCTGATCCCAGAATTTGTACATCAACATTTGAAAATGTTGATTGACTTTTAGAGATCAAGTTTTAGTCAAACCCTATTTTTATTCTCTTTGGATCAACGAAGTTTGTATTCCCCATCCCCTTCTGCTTCATTTTATCATACAAATCTTTCACCATTTGGGGGGAAATGCCTTCATTACACTGAAAGATCATTTCAATATTGTTACATTTTTAAGAATCTTAGTATGTTGGAATTCCTTACCCTTTTGTACTCAGTCTCCCATACTTAGACACTTGCCAGAACACAAAAGAGAAGAACTAAATGCATATTCTTTTCCTGGAAAAACAATTTTCCCTAAATCTCTTTTGCTGTCCTGAAGGACAGCTCAACTCTTGATAGCCATTTGAGAAACTTAGACCCTACCTCACAGCTGACTAAGGGAAACAGGCAAGTAATCCACAGTTAAAACAGAGCAAAATATATACTACAGTGGAATTAAGTATGCCCAAACTTATGTGGGAGGCCAGAGAAGGAATACCTAACACAGCTTGGAATAGTAATTGAGTGCTTCCAGGAAAAGTTGATGCTTAAAGAAATAGAAGATTTAGCCATGAGAAAAAAAAAAAAACAGAAATAACTTAGAGGCAGAAGAAGTCACCTGTGCAAAGGCATAGTGCACAGACATTAGAGGAAACTGAAAGGTATGATGAGAAAGAGAGATTAGAGAACATTATACATAGAGGGGTATCTGGAAATGTGACTAAAAATGGAAATATAAGCTATGTTACAAATGTCTTCATATGTCATGCCAAAAATTTTAGGTTTCAGAATGCCTGGTTGGCTCAGTTGGCTTAGCATCTGCCTTCAGCTCAGGTCGTGATCCCAGAGTCTTGAGATCGAGTCCCATATTGGGCTCCTTGCTCAACAGGAACCTGTTTCCCCTCTGCCTGCAACTCCCCTTGCTTATGTACATGTGTTCTCTCTGACAAGTAAATAAAACATCCTTAAAAAAATTTTTTTAGGTTTTATCCTAAAAGGAATGGGGAGCCACTGAGGATTTTAAACAGGGAAGTAACCAAAAAGAGTAGTAGTAATGATGAGTGTGGGGGTTCAATGTGGGGGATGAGAAGAGACTAGGATGATTTACAATTTTCCTAGTCAGTTGAACAGAAAGATAAATGAGAGTTACTATGCTAAATAATACAGAAGAAGAAAAGAATTGGTTTGGGTAGGAAGATGGAAATGATGAGCATGTAAGGTTCAAAATGCCTTTTGGTTTTATTGCTCTTGCTTATAAGAAAGGCTTAGAATGCATACCAGTCAGGACTGTCCAGAGAAACAGAAGCAATAGGATATACTTAGGATATATAAGGAGACATTTCTTATAGCAGTTAGCTTACATGTTTATGAAGGCCAAGAAGTCTCATGATCTGCCTTCTGCAAGCTGGAGAACCAGAAAAGTTGGTGGTAAAACTCAGTTCAAATCCAAAGGTCTGAGAATCAGTGGACTGATAGTAGTCCCAGATGACAGAAAAGGAAAAATAAATGGTTCTTTCTTAAATGTTTAATGTGGGTATTCAACCTAACTCATAAGAAAATACAAACTAAACTATATTGAGATGCTATTTTCACCTTTCACATTGGCAAATATCAAAAGTTTGATAACTACTTGTAAGGATGTGTTGAGGAGAACATATATTAGTACAAACTCTCAGATTTGGTAATGTGAAAATGTAAATTCTCTGATAGGGCAGTTCTACCTCTAATAATTTATCCTATAGATATACTGACATTTATGAAATGATATACAAAGATACTCATTCAGCATTGTTTATAATAGTAAAAGGTTGAAAATAACTTGAACGTCTATCAATAAGGGAATAGTTCAATAAATTATAGTATGTTGTTACAGTGAAATATTACACAGCCATCGGGAGGGAGACAAAGTAAGAGACTCTTAATCTCAACAAACTGAGGGTTGCTGGGGGGTGGAGGGAGGGATAGGGTGGCTGGGTTATGGACATTGGGAAGGGTATGTGCTATGGTGAGTGCTGTGAAATATATAAGCCTGATGATTCACAGACCTGTACCCCTGGGGCAAATAATACATTTATATGTTCATTTAAGTAAGTAAGTAATTTAAAAAGTGAAGCAGTGCTACATGTGCCAATATGGAAAGATCTCTAAACTATATTATTAAGGTGGAGAACAGTGTGTGTAGTACACCATCATTTGTATTTCTTTTTTGGAAAGATTTCATTTATTTGAGAGAGAGGGAGGGCGCTGAGTGGGGGAGAGGGGCTAAAGGGAGGGGGAGAAGCAGACTCCCCGCTGAGCAAGAAGCCTGATAGCAGGGCTCGATCCCTAGACCCTGAGATCATGACCTGAGCCAAAGGCAGATGCTTAACCAAGTGAGCCACCAGGCACCCCGTCATTTGTATTTTTAAGAGAATATACATGGAGTTGCTTTTATATGCATAGAATATAAAAAACTATTTAAAAAATCAATATTTTGATTTCAATAAAACTAAAAGTTGTGAAAGCCCAAAAAATATGACAATGTAAGAGACTCTGAGTAGCAGTAAATTGTGAGGGCACAGAATGTAATTTTGTGTAGCTCTGAATTTAAATGTAAATGTTATTTATCAGTCATGACATTTTATATAAAAAGCTTAACAAATGGTGGCATATTCTGCAGAAGACCAGTCTAAAGAGTGGCTACAGAAGCCATTTTCCAGAAAACTCATGTGGCTGGTAGAACCTTAAGACATGTTTTAAAAGGTCCAGACCTTAAATCACAGAAGCTGTGAGGAAACTTAAAGATAAATATAGAGTCAGTGATGTGGGAAGTCTACAATTAAAATTAAGAAGCTTAGCTATTATGTGAAAAGAACCTATTACAACCCTTTTTAACATCAGCAATAATGATTTAATGCAGTCTGTGCATGTTGGGTGACTGGTCTGCTCTGTCATGTGGACATTTTTTTTTCAACCCCTGTGGCCTTAATATTTCATCCTGACAGGATTTGCGTCATTGATCCATATCACTGCCAGTGTGATGTCAGCATGTGGGTGTGCAGTTATTGAGAGATAGTTAATCTAATGTGCTGCAGTAAAATCTAAGCACTATTTCCTACTAGAATAACAAAGAATGATTCATCATTGTTCATATTAGACTGATACTAAAAGAAGTATTCACAACCTACATCTATGCACATTAATATCACAGCCTTTGTAGTTTTCTAAACAAGAGCACTAAAAATAACTTCTTTAGAAACAGGTACTTAATAAATACATTTCCTTCTTCAAGTTTTTTTATCTGTATATAGTTCAGTTTAGTGCTAAAGATAAAGTCTAACCATGGTATGTTATTCTTCAAACTTTTTCTACTTGGTGTGCTTATCACTAATAAATCTAAATGCTTAGCAAATCTAATTATAGAAATTTTCAATTAGCTGTACACAGATAAATGAAATTATCCATAATTCTGAATCCTGCTCAGGCCCCTAATTTAAGCAGTCTACTTTATCCAGCCTTAAAAAAGAATAATATATTTTCATGGAAAAAGCCCTTAAACATCTAAGCAGTGAATAATGACCTTGATCTTTTCTCTTTCTTCTGTAACTGTCTGCCTTATTCTGTTCCCAAATTATGATCACCAATTTGTTAAATTACTAGACTCAAGGCGTGTACTAATTGTCTGCCTCAAGTGAATAAATGTTACCAGGTGTTTTGTAGACTTATCAAATAGGCATCCGCTATTAATAGGATGACTTTATTGGTCCCAGTTTGTTTGTCTAGGACAGTCCCAGTTTATACCTCTCATCTTGGTGTCTAGGCAGTATAACATTTGTTCCAGATTTTTCATTGTTTAACAGTATAATTAGTGGTTCCATTAAAATAAGCTGTGATGCATCTAGTCTGCCATTTTGTATTTCCAGATTCTGCCATGATTTCCTCTGGTAAGCAGTATATCCATCTCTTGTTTTCACTTTAACCTATGATTAAATCTTAAAGGCAACCAGAGTATGTTGTTTCTTTTTTCTGACCCTTACCAGAAACAAGTCAAGAATAGCAGTTAAGGTAGTTAGAAGTAAAATAAAATGTTCTTGGATATAGAGGGCTAGGATCTGCTAACATCTTCCAGTCTCCTGGTGGTGGTGGCTACTGGAGAAGTATGTGATGCTGCTACCCTCACTGGTCACTTGGCATTACAATGCTACTGTTTGGAGGTGACCAATGGGAAGCTTTTAGGTTAGATGAATATGAAATACATGCAGGAAATAAAATCTAAATATCCCTGCCACAGAATATGTGGGGGGAAAAGTTCTGAATGATTTTGTCATTTATTGTATAAATCTATAACTGCTTAATATTGGCAGTGTTTTTTTTTAATTTTGCAGTAAACCCTTTCGGCAACAGTGAGCTAAAAAAAAAAAACTAAACTTGTTGAAACATTCAGAAGAAGCATAGAGACAATTCAGTGAGTTGTGTTTGTTAAAATTTTGAAGGTATTATAGTTCCAGTGAAAGTATTTGGAGTGAAATATTTACACATTTCAGTAAGAAAAAAAATAGTATTATGAATATCCTCTACTTAGCAGAATTGGCTCCCAGCTTACCAGATGGCACCTAAGAATCGGAGTATTCTCTGAATATAAATATTGTAGTCTTAAAATATTACAGAAAAGAGTCAATTGACGGTATCAATAATTTCAAAGTTAATAACCATAAAATGTAACAGTTGCAGGCAGTTTTATGAAAAAATTAAAAATGAGACTGTATTGAAAAAAGAAAATTTTCAGTCATATACCAGAGATATGGCGTTAAGAGACAGATGCAGCTAACAGATTGACTAAAATACATGGATATGTGCTAAGAATAATTGTTCCATTAACACTACTCTAATGTCAAGATATTCAATATAAAGAAGTCCATAAAATATTCTTTAATATATTTGCATTTTAATAATAAATTTAATAAATTTAATAAAGCATTTTATTTTTTAATATTTTCAATAGAGCTTTTCATGTCCTTCAGTGTAATAAAAGCAGTTTGTCAATCAATAAAGAATTACTCCAAATTATGTAATTCTAATGATTTTTAGGCTGTTCTTTCACTTTCAGGAGTGTCCTAGGTTGGATGATGATAATATGGTTATCCTGCCTCTGCTATCTTTTCTCCCACTTGTATCACCAGAGCTTAACTAGACTCAAAAACAAATCCTATTTCTCCTACTCCTAAGAGTTATTCCCAAATCCTTGTCCATAGATTTAGGGGCATTTCACCAGTCTAAGAAATGGGGAAAATTAGGATAATGTAGTAGTTTTTCACTGGACTAAATTTATCTAATTTAAAGACTTTTTTTTTTTATTCTAAGTTAAGTCCCTTCTGTTTTGAGGTTAAATGTTCTTTATGAATGATGATGGTGTGCCTGGGTGACTCAGTTGGTTGAGCAACTGCTTTGGCTCAGGTCATGATCCCGGAATCCCAGGATGGAGTTCCACATCAGGCTCCCAGCCCCACAGGGAGTCTGCTTCTCCCTCTGACCTTCTCCCCTCTCACGCTCTCTCTCTCTCACTCTCTCTCTCAAGTGGATAAAAAAAATCTTTAAAAAAAAAATGTTCTTTATGAATGATGGAATAATATATAATAGATGTCCTTCTGTTCTTAATTTCTTTTTTCTTTCCCTTTAGTGTCATAATTTAGCCTTATAAAAAGCTGATTACCTTAATGAGTCCCCAGAATTTGTTTTAAAATTTTACTGCCGCATAAATCAAAACACCTGGGAAATACTGCATCAGAACACAGATAACTCTGTTCTATTGACCAGTCTCTAGCTAATATCTAGCCTCTTCATCCAGCTGCCCTCAACGCAAGTCAGTCCAAAAACATACCTGGTTTTAGGATGATCCTCACATTTGTTTTCCATTGGCATGAACCATGTAAAGTAAAACTTTTATTAAGTTGATACCTTAGTTTAATATACTAAAGAGGGAAATTATGAAATTATAGAAAAAGAAAATGCTACGATGTGGCCAGATCTGCAAGGTGACTGAGGCCCCTATATGGGAAAGAGGAAAAACATAGGCAAGCAAATCAGAGATTTAAAAGAAACAAAGTTTGACTTGTTCCTGCAAACAAAGTTATAGGTTCTGACTCTTTGCTCCCCTTTTCTTCCTGAGATTATTTGCATCTATCATTGTCCGGTACTCCCCAGCAAGGGAGTCTTCCCATAGAGGACTTGATTAGTTGCAGATGTCATTGACCTTTCCTAGGTCCCTTGACTACATGGACATGCATCAGTTACGGTCTAAGCTACATGAGCTTAACACATGTTATTTAGATGTTAATCCAGGACCTGTATGCCTAATACTACCTCAAGAGTCAGGATCACAATCATAGTCTTTTGAATAATTAGATATATATTTGTAGAGGAGTGGAATGAGATGTATTTCACATCCCCACTCTTAATGTCTTTTTTTTTTAAATTAATGTCTTAATGATTTGAAACCACTGAACTGAATGAGGCTGTGCCTTTAATTTTTTAACATGCAAATGACCCAGGCTGATTTCCATCTAAGAACAGCCTTAATAAACAACTGATCTTGTTTATATTACCAGAAAGATTTTTATAAAATGAAAGTTAACTTTTCCAACTTTAATTTGCCTCATAGCTAACAATCCCTTTCTGCAATCAGCTGATTTAGCTCTCTTGCTATCTTGGCTGTTTATTTTGCAACTGCTTTTTGGGATACATTGCTAAAAGTTAAGACATTTATTGATGCATTACTAAATTTTATTTATGGCAGAAGTCAGCATTGGGCTATACTTGCTTTAGGTTTTTTCAAGCCTAATAATTGGGGCTATGCTGTATGGCAGTTTGAGACACTTGATCAGCAGAAGACAAGGACTAGCTTGACAGTGTGGTCCTTGATGTCTTAATTTTAACCTTATTTCAATTCATACGAACCAGAGAGGTTTTATGGCCCACCTCTAGAGGGCATAAGACTAGCTTTAGTCCTCATTTATATTTTCTATATTAGTGTTCCCTTTTCTTTAGTTTGTCAGCTCTTTTGTTTTGGGTTTTGTTTTGTTCAGTTATGTTATTTTGAGGGGGGGTTTTAGCTTTTGTTTTTGTTGCTGCTTCTCTTAAATCTCCTTAAGTTACTTTTGGAACAGTTTTGGCTATTATGTTATTCACTGTTTTCCATATGATATCTCTCATTTAACTAAAAACTTTTAGAGTCTTCACAAGAGTTTCAGTGAGATATATTTAGGTGCATTTTGCTTTGTTATCATTATATGTAACTAGCAGATATTTGAGGTGTGTTGTGTGGGGTCTTTTATCCAAACATTTGGTGCTTTTCTATTTGTAGTTTACCTTCAGGTAAATTTTGGCATTATTATGCTGCAGTTCTCGCATTCATTTTATAATTTGTAATACAAGTTACATCCAAACAAGAGAGGCAGTATAATGTAGTGGTGAAAAACACAGATTTCAAAGCTAGAACACCCAATTCTTTTGACAGCTTACTAACTGTGAGACCTTGAAAGTTACTTAATCTCTTTGTATCTTAGTTTCCTTATAGAAAATGGAAATAATAGTTATCCCACTTCAGAGGAATATGATGCCGCTTAAATGAGATAATAATCTATAAACCACTTACACCAGTGCCTGGTACCCAATAAGTGCATATAAACATTGTCACCCAAATGCCACCTTGTGCTTGTATTGACAAATCTACCTGAAAATCAGTAGTTCAAGAATACTAATAGTTAATGTGTTAAAATGTTATCAGAAAGTCCAAACAATTGCTGTGACATGTCAGGCTGTTGATTTAAGAGAACCCTCTGCAAAATGTTTTGAGACAGTATTGTGAAAATAAAAACCAGGTGCATTTTAAGTTTGCTAGAATTCTCATATATTCAGGTAAGAAATGGAAAATGAAGAATATGCTCATCACTGCAGAATGCATTCCTATAATTGTAACATTATTGGCATCCTTTCTCTTTGCTTATTCTTGTTTCATGCACATTGTTGAATTAACAGGGTCTTTAGGAAATATGAAATATGTCTACTTTATATTGTCCTTATTATAACTGAAGAATTTTTGAAGGTGTGGACCATGTCACCAGTCCTGATCATTACAACTCTATGGCAACTGTAAGGATAATGAGGGCGGAGAACTAAAATCTTATTAGAAGGGTTGAAAATAGAGAATGGGACAGAAATAACAATAGAGCAAAGAGCTAGTCGAGGACCAAGTGGAAATCAGGTCAAGAATAAAGTGAGGAGATAGCTTTAACCTAGGGAAGAGACAGTGATTCTTCTGAGGATAGAAGAAAGAGGTGAGAAAAGTTTGTAAGTAATATTGAAATAGTTCAATTTCTTGCTGACATATGTGATTGAGGTCAGGTTGGGCAAGTCCTTAAAGGATGGTGGATTTCTTTGATAATCACTCTAGAAAACAGGATAAGCTATTAACCAAGGATAAATTTCTGAAAGGATTCCTAAACAATGCTGATGGCTAAGTTAAGGTTGGTGATAACTAAATTTTCAAACATGACAGTCTGAGTACCATTTGATTTCTACAGTTCAGATCTAAGAGAAGTTAATTATCTGGTTAAAATTGGGGACTTTGTGGGGAGGGGACATAAAAGGAAGACATCCATGGGAAAGGAAATCAGGCAGTGAAGGCAGTGTTCGATCAAGAGGAAAGGGAAATTATTATGAGAAAGAACAAATGTTCAAGAAAGAGAAAATGGAGAAATGAGAGATAGATGGTGGCCAGAGACTGAATGAAAGTCTAAGATTTCAAAGATGAGATAGTAGAATTCTAAATGATAAGTTCCAGGATGTGTCTTTGAACATGAGTTACTAAAAACAGAATGGAAGAGTTCCAGAAAGTTTGACGCTAAGTTTTTTGGACATTGAAGTCATTGTGCTTATGGAAAAAACTGTGAACATGGTGCCAAAGTTTTTAGTAAATGAGAACTGCATATGACAGCAGTGAAAAGAGGTAGAGGGTGATCTACTCGTATGACATGATCTCAAGGAAAAAGAAACTTGAGCATGAAACAGGAACAACAGTGGTAATGGGAAGCAGCCTTCGGGTGTCTGGAAACTGCCTCTGGAGAGAATGGGAAGCCTCTGCTCCCAGGGGCGGCTAGAAAAATTGTCCTGGGGGAAGCCAGATTTCATATAAAGGAAATATATCAATAAGTCTTCTGTGAAAAGGTTGAGGATGTGTAGGAATTTTTTTTATAATAGGGGAAAAGTTTCTAGTGGGCTCAATGGAAAGAATTGAGAAAGCTATCATCAATTAAAGAGTCAAGAAATGGAAACATAGCTGTGTGAGAACATGAATGAAAATGAGGAAGTGGGCTGCCAGGGATTGCTTTTTGTTTAAGGGCTGAAGATCAGAGGAATGGTTAGATTTGCTGAGAGGCTGAATTCAGCAGATTCTGTTGAGATCAGGACAATCTTTACTCTCAGGCCTTGTTCTTCAGGAGCCTTGCCTTTCTATAAGGACTTTGAAATTAACAATTACCCTTTGCCACTTTTGAGAATGGTCCTTTAGTGTCTTACCTCCTCTGAGGTGTCTGACATGTATTTACTGAAACCTGTTGCTCTAGGTTATATCTCTTGCTAGTTCTTTTCCACATTCTTGGGAGAGTGGGGCTTTGAACATTACACACACACACACACACACACAAACACACATTTTTTAACTATAGCCTTATTATTAGATAATCCTGGCTTGGTCTCTTTGTGTGCCCTTGGCAAGTTACTTAACTGCATGCATTCTGCTTCAGTTTCCCTACCTATCATTGATACCTCCCTTCAGTTATTGTAAAGACTGAGTTAACACATGAAAATCAGTCCTAATGGTGCCTGGGACATACTCTGCAATATGTAGTTATTATTTTTGAAAACACAGAGCAATCACACTTTTATTTATAATAACTGTAATTTATTGAGTCATGCCAACCAGCATACTTAGTACTTTAAATATATGTAATTTGATTCTCACAACAATGCTGTGAGGTTGATTATTTTAACCTTTCTACAGAAGGAAACAATCTCAAAGAAGAGCAGTAAATTGCCTTGCTAAAAAATATTGAAGCTTTTATTAAAACTTAAATCTTTTGACACCAAAATCTATTTTCTTTCCACTGTGCAACTTGTAAACAAATCGCAGTCATTATCATTACCTATACATTTGTATTAGCTACTAATAAATTTCCTTAGTTTACATAGCACCATAAAGTAATGAAAAGACCTCAGTCTTCTTCCCCTCACTTGTAACATCTTTAGTCTCTTTCCTGGTCTCCAGGGGAGCTTTGGTAGAGTGCCTTGATCCTGAAGTGTGGCCTGTCTTTTAAGATTTTGTGGACATGAGCAAGAATGCCATCCATCAAGTATCTGTATTAATGTCCATGTTAAATCTTAAAATAAACATATGACAACAAAACAAAATTAGAAGTAAAGTAAAAACAGCCCTTAAAGTGGTAAGCTTCATTAACTTGGAGGCAAAGGTCAGCCTGAGACATAAAACCCAGATTTGAGGAACACATTGATCAAGCCAATATTCTATAGACAATTGTGCTGTGGGCATTCTTTAATGGTTAAGCATGGAGAGTGGATCAAATTACAGAAGGACATTTCAGAGTGAATCCTCTAAATTAATAAATGTTACAAGTAACTTAAATTTTATAAATGAAAGCAGACTGGATAATAAAAACTGAATTAGAAGATAATGCCTATCATATAGGAGGGAAATGAAAACAAAAAACATGGTTTTACAGCAGATACGTATTTCTGTACATGTATTTTGATGAGCTTTTGGGTTAGTTCACGGGGAAGCCTGAATGATTTCAAAATTCAAGGCATTAGCAGTAGAAACCATTTAATCATTTACTATATCCCAAACGCTGACAGCGGGAATGTTTGCTTTTTTTCCCCTTTCTCTTTCCGCGGGTCACTGCAAGTCACGTGATGAGCATCACGTGACTCGGTCAAAGGATCTTTTCCTCTCACTGCTTTGCACACACACAAAAAAAAACAGCGGAACTGTTCTCCAATTAAAGCTGTTAACGTGTACTACGCTGTTTCCTTGTTGGATTTTGTTCTCTGCTGCTACTGTAAAAACAAAATGAGTGGTAAGATTTGCTGACTATTTCTGAACATTCTTCTTCTATTTTAAAACATAGAAAGCGTTGTATTAATCTAAAGTCATGCCGTGTGTGTTTTTTCAATAGATACCAAATCTATGGCAGTAAAAATATTTTAAATTGTGGCCGTGTAGTTATAAAAAGATTAGACTCTATTTGGAGATGGGCTGATTTTATATTCCATGGAGTATTCCTTTCCAGCGTTTTTATTTTACTAGGTTTTTCTTTTTACCACTAAAATCTGAATATTGGCATCAGATTATTTGGAAGCCATTGTGAAAGCTTGCTTATAAAGAGAATGTTTAGCGCGTCAGCAGCCCGTTGCATTTTAAGAATTTAAACTCAGATTTGTAGTCTCGTCAAAAAAAAAAACCCTCTTTAAATGTGAATGTATGCTAATGAAAAATAAAGAATTTAACTTACAGTAGATGAAATATCATCTTTGTTAAGTTATTGATGGCACTTTTTAAGGAATGGAGGTGAGGGGCTTCTCAAATTTCTTAAGACATTTGATGAATAAGCATTGTTTGCTCTTCTGCAAGGTTTTAGAATAGGAAATAATGTCCTTAAAATGATTTTAATAGCTTTATGTTTGGGGGTAGATTTTGCTTAGATCATGTAGATTATTAAGGAGCTACTGGGTGTATCTACAGTTGTTCAGATAAAGCTACTCTTGTTCCAGATGTGCATTTAATGGTACAATCTGTAACAGATTTGGCTTCTTTACTAGGACAGAATAACCTCCTCACCCCCCACCCCCCGCTTCACTGCATTTACAGGGTTTGTAGTTAATCTTTTAGTATTTTCAGTATTTTATGCCAACAATAAAAGTATTGGTGAAGCTAAGCAGGTAGATGAACATTTGCATCATTAAGCATGCAAGGTTTTAGGGGTTTGCTGCTGTAGGTAGAAATAGCAACTGAAGTGGTGCTCTAAAATATTGTAGTTCTAAACTGTATTTACTATGTTTATATAATGGGAGTTTTATGTGTTCAGTGTTGGATGTTATTTCACGCCAATATTTTAGAAATTAAATACAGTATCCATGAATTGTCTCTAAAAAAATTAACCATGTACCATTTCTGCCTCAGGATAAGAAAATTTACTTGCTAGAGTGAAATGATTACTTCTTAGGGAAATGAGTTAATTGTTATTCCTGGACTGCAACTCGTAATGGATTTACTGCTGGTTTATTTTAGGTTGGGTTTGTTCTGTTCTGTTTTCAGTATCACACTTAAATATATTTAAAGAATAGAGTAGAATTTTGTTCTACTAAAATGTAAACTATAAAGCAGCTTTCAAAGTATATGGTTTGAATTGTAATTATGTAGTATTTATGTATTTATATTTTTAGTAAAAGAAGGGCAATCTAAGCAGCTGTATAGTTTTGCAATTTTAAATATAATCAGCAATAACTAATTTTTTATTCTGGAGGCTGAAAAACAACAAAAACCTATTCTGATGACTTGCTGTAAGAATTAAATTTGACAACATTTGAAAGGAAGCACAGCCTGTGGCACATACTTAGTAGAAGCTCAAAAATACTGATTTCCTTTACTAAGATTACAAATAGGATTTTGATGAATTCTCTTTCTGGTTCCCAGCTAAATTTCACATATTATGAATAACATGTAAGCCAGTTTGAGGATTCATAAAGCTAGTTTACTGTAGGTTTATGTAAAATAGCTAATAGATGTAAACTAGGATTTTCTTAAAACTGTTCTCATTTTCTCTTGAGTCCAGCATAGAGAAGTTAAAAGTAAGTTTTGGATAAACCCTTTCTTGCCTAGAGGTATAAAGCACCTCACAAGTTTTATTTTGTAAGTTAATAGGTTAATGTTGGCTTAAATGTAGGAAAATTTTGTTCTGCCTTTCTTTTCTTTTCTTTTCTTTTTTTTTTTTTAAGATAACAAAGGCCTTAATTTTCCTTAGAAGCTTTGGAGCCTCAAATTACATCAGTTGCCAGTAATGCATAGTATCCTTAAATGAAACTGTCTGGTTTTGAATCCTCTCTCTACCACTAGGGCAAGCTTAACCTCTCTGCCTTAATTTCCACTTGTAGAAAATGGGAGTAATAATAATAATACTTACCTGCTGGTAGAATGATTATGAGGAGAAAAAAGAACACAAAAGGCCTAGCATATATAGTAAGTTAGTATTAACTATATATAATTAGCTATTTTAAGAAAATATTCCAAACAACTTCATGTATTTGGTGGGCTGTTTGGGATGGGAAGAATATTTTGTTGAAAAGTTATTTTTAGGGGCATCTGGGTGGCTCAGTCGGTTAAGCTGTGCCTTCAGCTCAGGTCATGATCCCAGAGTCCTGGGACTGAATCCCACATCGGGCTTCCTGCTTAGTGAGGAGTCTTTGTCTTCCTCTGCCCACCTCCCTGCCTCCCGTTCATGCTCACACTCTGCTAAATAAATAAATAAAATCTTCTTAAAAAAAGAAAAGATATTTTATAGTCATATATAGCATAATTTGGTAGTTGCCCCTACACAGACACACACGTAAGCTCCTTACTTCCTCATGCCCATTTGAGTCTTGAACCTATTCTCTCTCTTCCCCTCCCTATCTCTTCTTTCATTCCTCTCTCCCTCCCCTTTTCTCTCTTCCCCCTTCTCTTCCTCTGTTCTAGCCCTCCTCACTCACTCTTCTTCACCCTTCCCTTTCTCCAGTTACCTCTCCTCCTCTGTCCCTTCCCCTCCTTTCTTGCCTGTATTTTCTCCTCCTCTGTCCTTTTCTTCTTCCCTCACCACTGTTCAGCATTTACCCTCCCGCACCCACCTTTTCCTACATTCTCTTTTCTCTTTCCTTCTCTATGTCTCACCGTCTTTCCCCTGCCCCAACCACCAACTACTCTGTTGCTTGCTTGTCACTCCTCTCCTTCCCTGAAAAGAGGAGAGTGGCTGTATTCTGGTTTTGCTCTAACCTTCATGCTCTTCATTTCTGTTTTCCTGAAGTATGTGTAATATTACCAGTGAAATTTATTTCTTTTCTGCTCTATGATTTAGCTTTTCTTCTTTCTTTTCTTTTATAACTGATATCCATTATATGTACTCTGCAGATTGAAATTCCACATATAAAAAGAACTCTTCCCCCATTACATTCTTCATTAGACTCTTGGGTACATTTATTCCTAAAAAATGAGTGAGGCTCCTTGAGAAGGTTTAATTTCAAGCTACTAAAAACTAATGGGTGAGGGGACAGTGCAGTCTAAAGTTACAAAGTAAAAAGGATCTGAAGGTGAGATTCTTCTTTTTTAAAAGTACATAAAGCAAGTAAGATTTGTTACCAGAAAAAATAAAACACCACCTTCCCACAATGCCTATTTTATCCCACAAATGTTGAGAGAAGATAAATGAGATAATATTTATAAAAGTTATCTGGAAAGGACAACAGTAAAAGTGAAAGAAAATGTAGAATAAGATAAGCTGAACTTTCTCTTTTTGGGAGGAACTTTTTGGTTGAAGAAACAAAAATTGTTCCTTGGCTAAATATGCATGTATAGTATTTTTCTAATTTTGTTCTCAAGTCCCCACAAATATTACTTACATACTACACAAGAGGTTTTGAACACTAACAGAGAAGTCCCAAATTTCTAACTCTTCTTCCTCTTATTGCTTGTCCATCTTTACTTTTTTTTTCCTTTTGCTTTTTAGAATTTTGCTTTTTTGTATCTTTCATTGATTTTTATTTGCAAAGTTTAGGTTGATTCTCCTCTAGGTCAGTGTTTCTTAATTTGCATAATCATAAAATTTACCAGATATATTTGTAACTAAGTACAGTGACTCAAGACCCCTCTGTAAGTATAATAAAGAATCTCTAAGAGAGCCTGGAAATCTGTGTTTTAAAAAGCTCCCCAGGTGACTCTTTTGATGATCAGACAGTTTAAAAAAAAACACAACTGCAGGTAAAAAATAATCAGTGCACTTTACAAGATACATTCTTACGTTTTATAGCAGTTGAATCATCTGAATTTCGTTTCATAGTAATATAGTTACTGTTAAGTTGAGCATTCAGTTTATCTTTTTTTAATTTTTATTTTTTTAAAAGTTTTTATTTATTTGACAGAGAGGGAACAGAAGCAGGGAGTGTGGGAGAGGGAAAAGCAAGCTTCCCACCAAACAGGGAGCCTGACATGGGGCTGGATCCCAACCTGAGCTTAAGGCAGGCGCTTAATGCGTGAGCCGCCCAGGTGCCCCAAGCATGTAGTTTAGATGAGGTATTCAAAGTGGAATTCAAATTCTTTTCAATGTTAGCTTGCTGAGTAATCCTGGATTAACACATCATTTCTGTGATCCATTCAGGTCCTGCTCAGGTTCCAATGATGTCCCCAAATGGTTCTGTGCCTCCTATTTATGTGCCTCCTGGATACGCCCCACAGGTATGTGTTTGTGGTTTTTTTCTTTATATATCTATATAGTAGGGAACAAATATTACTGTTTAATTTAGATAAAAAATACCATTTCAGTACTGAAGCTTACCTCGTACAATATATCTTTTGGTATCTGTTTCACATTCTAGTACATTTAGTGTATTTGGAAAGGAGGAGAAATGAAATTGACAGCATTATCGTTTGGCCTTGGCTTTAGGTGTTGAATTATTATAGAAAATTAATTCTAGAGCTTTATTTCCCTGAATATGTGATAATGTAAATAATATCTTAAGGTTTAAAGGTGCTTGGAAGTCACCCTAGATAGTGTTCCATCTGTATTCATAAAATATCTCATGAACACCCATAATAATTATATGGCACATTGTGGTACATAGAAGAAAATTTAGACCTAGAGACCATCAGCCCTAAAGGCTAAGGGAATCGGTATCATCACACATTTACAGTCCTTTCCTATGCATCACTTGGGAAGCCCTGACTTAAAGAATAAAATACAGCTAACTTATTTGCACAGGCAAACTGAATTAAATGTAAGTATTCTGAGTATCATCTGGTACTAAGATTCTGTGTAGTCTGCACTCATTGCCTCATATCCTTTTTAGAAATAATTCAGTTTCTTTTTTTTAAGCACTGAAGTTACACTTGAAATTTTCTTCAGGTCCTCTCTTACTTCCTTCATGATTATGTCAGAATATTGGTGGGATATTGTGATAGATTAACTGCCCATACTATGAAGCCCACCACTTTGAATGACAGCAAAAGAAGACCATGTTGGTGAGAATAGAAGTCATATGAGAATTAGAGTCAGAAAAGCTGGATCCATTTCTTATTTCAAGCCCTTGCTGGCTCTGTGGCCTTAGACAAATCAACTTCCTTAAGTCTTCTGTGTCCTAACCAGAAGATGGGATGATAATATGTAAGATAACATTTCAAAGTATCTGTAAGCTTTTCAGAAGATATCTCTACTGTCATACTGACGGTTCTGTGTTATCCTACTAAATCTGCTCTCTGATATGGTCCAAACTCAAGGCCTTTTTTCCAGTCTTACCCTTTTTGTGGCCCCCTAAACATTTGACACTACTGATACAGTTTACCCCCAAATTTCCTTGACATAATACTGTCCTGATTCTTTCTACTTTACGTGGTTGCTCCTTCTCAGACCTTTCTCCACTAAGCTCTGTATTTGGTGCTACTGACAATTTATTTCAGTGCAACTAAAGAGTATCCAGCTTTTCTCACACCTAGCAGTACGTTTATTTTTATGGCAGATTCCTACCCTTCTCCTTTCATTCAGTCATAACCTTCTGGAAGTAGCTTTTCTTGAATGTTTCCAGGTGTCTCTCCTGTGGGTTCTCATGGCACACTAGGTATATCCTTTTAATGAGTTTCTCACAGTTTAATAATTTTTTTCTTCTGAGAAGATTTTGAACTCTTACAGTTCCTGTACTCAGCAGTGTTCAACAGATATGTATTGAGTGCTCATGTATGTCAGGCAGTCTTCTAGATGATTGTGATATATCTGTAAATAAAAGGCAAAAACATCTGTCTTTCTGTAGTTAACATTCTTGTGGGGAGAAGAAAACCATAAGCATATAACACATGGATAAATTATGTAGTACGTTAGGTAGTAAGCAGTGGGGGTGGAAAAGGAAAGAAAATAGACCTTGGTTACGTTTTAAAATAGGGTAGTCAAAATAGGCCTCTTTGGAAAAGTGACATTTGAACCAAGTCTTGAAGGTCAAGTAGGAGTCTACATGGCTTAATTTCAGTATTGTCGTGTCTTGGGAAATAGACCTGAGGAGATGGAAACAGATGGGGGAATAGCCATTTGATGGAGCAGTCAGAACACACACTTACTAGTTAAGTCCACCGTCTTATATGGGTGCAGTTTATAGCACCCAAAACAATACAGTAATAATATCACAGGTCACCTTAACAAATATAATAATAATGAAAATGTTTGAGGGACACCTGGCTGGCTCAGTTGGTAGAACTTGGGATTCAGTCTCAAGGTCATGAGTTCAAGCCCTACATTGAGCCTGCTTTAAAAAAAAAAAAGAAGGGGCACCTGGGTGGCTCAGTGGGTTAAAGCCTCTGCCTTCAGCTCAGGTCATGGTCCCAGGGTCCTGGGATCGAGCCCCACATCAGCCTCTCTGCTCTGCAGGGAGCCTGCTACCTCCTCTCTCTCTGCCTGCCTGTCTGCCTACTTGTGATCTCTGTCTGTCAAATAAATAAATAAAATCTTTTTTAAAAAAAAAAAAAGGGAGGGGAGGGGGGGAGTATTGTGAAGTATTGTGAGGATTACCAAAATGTGACACAGAAACACCAAATGAGCAAATGCTGTTGAAAAATGGCACCAGTAGACTTGCTCAACACAAGGTTGCCACAAACTTTGAATTTTTAAAAAATGCAGTATTTGCAAAGCTCAGTGAGGCAAAGCACAGTAGAATAAAGTAGGCCTGTATTCATATGCTCCCTTGATGTTTTCCTTTCTCCGTGGTTTTGTTAATGCTGTTATCTGGGGAACGTTACTCATTTGCTCATTTCTGCCTTTTAGAAAGTCTACCCATCCTTGAGGACCTAGACCAAGTTATTTGTACCATCTCTTGGTTATAAATTAAATGCCACCTCGTATTATAATTGTGGAATTTTACAGGATTTTAAGTTCCTTGAGGATAGGCACTGCCTTTTAATTTTTTTTATTCTATGGTAGCCCAAATACAGTAGATATTTCATAAATATTTGTCAAATAAGTGAATGAATTTTAATAGTAATCTTACTGGGAGGATTATGTGAGGCTAGTGGGCTACTATTACCTACCTTAATTTAAGATAAAGACTATCTGTAGGAAATGTATCATTTTCAGGTACACAGGAGTAATCAATAAACAAAAATGTATAGTCTCATCATAATTGAAATAATTTAAATACCCACTATGTAAGTGGGTATTCTAGCATTTTGACATCATTGTGGAAATAACCCACCATTTCTAGCATACACAATTTCTAATTTAGAAAATACTTAAGAATCAGGCTCTGGGCACAGCTAATCACTTAATCATTGTCCAAAACTTGACATACAAGGAAACATAATTATCTTAGCAAATCTAGAAACTGGGAGTTGAGCCAAATGCTAAGACATATAGGTGGCTATAATAAAGTACAGGTGGCATTTCTCTCAAAAGAGAGAAGACTTGGCTCAAGGTCATGAGTTCAACCCCTACATACATAGCACAAATACTAAACGCATGAATACCTATCATCCACAGTCTTCCTTTAGACTTTAATGTACTTATCTCCCCTTGTGGCTCTTCACCTCTTTCTCTTGCCATGATATGAATGTGTATCTTTTGGTGAAAAGCAGTGATCTAAGGGGCATAGGTGGAGGTCACATAATATTTTTGCCATATTATTATGTAATAAGTCCGTGCTGATAGAATTCAGCAAATTTATGCATCCTAAAAAGTTAGGTGAGGCAAGCAAATACGGGAGAAATAAAAATCCAGTTTTGGGACTGTTTAGCTCTATCACTGAGGAAATAGTAATATGTACCTAAGAGAATAGTGGGGCAGAAAAGTGAAAGATCCCAAAGATAGATCTTAATTTAAGATGCAGATCGAGATTTAATGAAAGTACTTTTGAGAGAAAAATATGAAAAAATCATGATTTACCTGAGATATATCAACCTTCAAATTTGTAATGTTTATACCAATGGCATGTCCCTATTAAGATTAGAACCATTTCAGATACTAACTCATCATTAACTCATAAATATACTTAACTTCATTTTAAGAGTAATATTAGACAAGGACAGGGTATCAGTAACTTTTTAAAGGAGTAATTGTTTTTCTTATTTAAGATTTGTAAAATCCAAATCCTCTGTTAATATTAAAATTGCTAGTATTGTATTATACTTCCTTTGTGAATTTATTCAGAGTTCTGCAATATTGTTTATTTTACAATATTTATACTTTATTGCTCTGTATTTTAGCGTTCTTGACAAAAGTAATGGGAGGGAACCTGGATGATTTTATTCTGTTGACCTTAAGTTTTGAAGAGAAGATTGCTTTGTAAAGATGTAAAATGCCCTTGCCATCAAAAGGGTAGAGTTCCTAAGGACAGTTGCCCCCCCTTTTCCACTAGTGTACAAAAATAGCTCTTAAAATAGACTTAATTTGGGGCGCCTGGGTGGCTCAGTGGGTTAAAGCCTCTGCCTTCGGCTCGGGTCATGATCCCAGGGTCCTGGGATCGAGCCCTGCGTTGGGCTCTCTGCTCAGCAGGGGAGCCTGCTTCCTCCTCTCTCTTTCTGCCTTCCTCTCTGCCTGCTTGGGATCTCTCTCTCTGTCAAATAAATAAAAAAATAATAATCTTAAAAAAAAATAGACTTAATTTTTTTGGTTACATAGCTTTTATTGTTGGATCAGAAAATGAATCATCATTTTTAGAAATCATTATTTTTTAAGAAGCAGTTTTTTTATTAACCATGAAACTCTGAAAGTTACTGTCCAGTATGATAGACTTAAAGCTAGTTTAAATGATACGCAGAAAGAAAAACTTGTTCATTAGATGCTTAAACATAAAGGAATACTAACTTTGCAAAAAATATTTTTGTGGTAAAGAACAAATATAGTTGTGTACTTTAAATATTGTATATTTTTCTAATCATGAGTATGTAGAAAATGTGGAAAGGGTAGGGAAAAAATTACATTGAATGTTTATAACCTAAAGATACTCTCTGTAAACATATAATAAATATCCCTGTAGCCTCTAACTACAAAATTACAAACATAATTTTAGACATGGCCTTAATGAGTTGTATTTTTGTAGTTTAAAAAGAAAGGGAGGTTTGTGAGAGATTGACTGCTTCAATAGAAGCAGGAATATGTACCAACTGAACTAAGATACCAAATGGGAAAACAAAAACTGTAAAACACAGAAAGCAAATGGTGATAGGAGTAGAAGAAATTTAATTTACTGGCAAATAATACTAACTTATAGTCTCTAAGAGCATTGCAGCACAGAATAACACTTATATTTTAGTGATGAAATTAATGACTTATCAAGAAAAGATTAGAGACTACCTGAATGAGACACCTAAAAAGCAGCATCAAAAGTTCTGTCCTTCTGCCTCTCTTTAATGGCTCCCCTGTTTTTTTATGGAATGTGGGTTGTTATGGTGATGAGAGGGTACCTAACAGGAAGGGGATTGTAGATCTCATAATGTGGGGAAGGAGCTATATCAACTTCAGGAAAAGCCTGAGATTACTCCTTTGAGCTGGACTTGGTATCTCACTTTGCCTTTATGTCAGCACACAGCAATGAGGTCAGTATGTTTTTCAGAGATTCTACATACCAGTCTGATCTCAGTCTTTTCTGTCAAAATTGCGGCAGCAATAATGCTGCCAAAAGACATGGGCATTATTGTGTGTGTATGTACAGTTGTAAATATAAAATAAATATCTGTTGAATGAATGGCTAGAAATACCTATATTATTATTTAGTAGCTTAAAGTGGGAATAGTTTTGGGTTTAGAGTAAGGCCATAGAAGTAGGTTGCTAAAAGTTAGGCAGAAGCAAAGGTTGTAAGAATTGAGGAAATCACAGAATTCTAATAATAAGGTGTTAAAACGGGGGAAATTATGTGGCATTCTAGTAGAACTAATGGAATACATTTATAACTGGTTGTGTCATTGATTCGGCAGTTTTCTTTGAGCATCTGCCCTATGCTAGGAGTTGTTTCAGGTGTTGGGAAGAAAATAGGAAGCAGAACAGATTTGTCATGGAATGTATATTCTGGTGGAGAACAGACACACAATAGAAAATATAAACACAAATTCCTCTTTCTGTAGCCCCTTTTAATTATGTCTGTGTTTAGTAAAGGAAAAAACAGGGCTTTGCCTAGCTAGAAATTGTGTGGCATATGTGGTTAGGTAGTCGGATCGATGCTGATAGCCCTATTTAATTCTATTTTACTGTCTTATCTTTGTTTTAATTTTTTTAACAGACTAATTTGGATTAAATTTTATCTTTCCTTTTCTTTTCTTTTCACAACTTACTGATTCTATTTTAATCATCACCATTGGTATACCCTGTTAGTATAAAATTCATTGTCTGCATGGTTAGCCATTTGTCAGCAACTAGACTTAGCGGATAGTTTTGAGGCCCCCAGCCTCACTCCTGGCTTCTCAGGAGGTTACTTGAAGTGGTACAGTTCTCCATACTTTCTTGGTCCTGATCTGTCTCTTTTTTTCTTTTTTATGTTTCCTAGCTTTCTTTTTTTTAATTGTGATAAAATATACATAACAAAAAATTTACCATTGTAACTTTATAAATGTACAGTTTAGTGTCATTAAATGTATTCACTGTTGCACTACCTTCACTACCATCCATCTACAGAACTCTATTTTTTGTAAAACTGAAACTCTGTAC
Source organism: Martes martes (assembly GCF_963455335.1). Lineage (NCBI taxonomy): Eukaryota > Metazoa > Chordata > Mammalia > Carnivora > Mustelidae > Martes > Martes martes. Next base: position 58,989,384 of record NC_137890.1, read on the forward strand.
CTAATAAAAAATAACTTCCCATTCTTCCTTCTCCTGACTTATCTTTATATTTTAAATGTTCTTTTTCAGTAGAAAAGTGGTTTTAATTTCATAAATTAGCTGTTTCTTTTTAACCAGTGAGATCTTGCTTATGTTGTGACATTTAAAAAGACACTAAAATCTGGAGGGGATTATGCTGAGTGAAATAAGTCAAGCAGAGAAAGTCAGTTATCATACAGTTTCGTTTACTTGTGGAACATAAGGAATAACATGAAGGACATAGGAGAAGGACAGGAAAAATGAATTGGGGGAAACCGGAGGGGAAGATGAACCCTGAGAGACTGTGGACTCTGAGAAAACAAACTGAGGGTTTGGGAAGGGATGGGGTGGGGGGGATGGGTGAGCCTGGTGGTGGGTATTAAGGAGGGCACATATTGCATGGAGCACTGGATGTGGTACATTAAACAATGAATCTTGGAACACTGAAAAAATAAAATTAAATTTTTTTAAAAAGACACTAGAGAAACAGGTACCTATAGATAGACATGGAATTAAAGCCAAAGTGCAAGAGTTCAAATATTAGCTCCTCCATTTACTGCTTATGTGACCTTAGCAAGTTACTTAACATCTGCATGCCTCAGTTTCCCCATCTGAAAAATTGAGATAATAATGCTACCTATTTGTAATATTGTTATGAGGATTAAAAAGTTAATACATGTCCCTTTAGGAACTTAGAGTTAAGTTGTAGGGTAAGACCTATGCATTTAAAAGTTAACAAATACTACAGTGTTAAAAATACCTAACAAGCGATACAGAATAAATGTAATAGAAATGATAGGAAGGAGAGGACGTTAAGATTGCGGTGCCCAGAAGAGGGTTCACGGAAAGCAATCAAAAGAAACCTTCCATAGACCCTTAGCCCCAGAATCTCTACCAGCATCTGGGCTTACGTGCTTTGCCATCTCATGTCAACTCACCACTCTTCCTTTTCATCTAGAATGGAGACAGACTTTTCTGCTTCTCTCTAGACCCGGTCCTCCCAGTGGAGTCTTGGATCCCATTCCCTTTTGCCTGCATTTTTCTCTGTCTTCTACTTCATCAATTTCTTACTGTCTGATGGGTCGTTCTCATTCTATCAGCATGTTGTCATTGTTCTCACAAAAAAACAACACATTTTTTAGTTTCTTTACTCCACTGCTACCAGCCACCACCTTATTTCCGTATTCCCCTCTGCAGGAATACTTGCCCAAATTGGGCTTTTAGCTCTCTAATTCTGCTCCCCACTTTCCTCTCTAAACCCACTTCAGTTAGGGTTTGTCCCTATGATTACACCAAAACTGTTCTCATCAAAGTCACAGTAACTTCCACATTGCTAAATCCAGTGGTCAGTTCTTCATCTTCATCTTATTTGACCTTTCAGCAGTTTTTGACAAAGGCGATCCTTCTTCCTTGGTACACTTTACTGAACTTCCAGACTCCACATTCTTCTTAGTCTTCCTACTTTACTTGGTTGTCCTTTTCCAGTCTTTTCAGAACTTCAGGCTAGTATATCTAACTGCCTACTGAACGTTTCCACTTAGATGTCTTATAGACTTAACTAAATTCACATGTCTAAAACCTAAAACTTCAGGTCTTTCCCCCTGAAATAACTTATTCTGCCTTATTGCCCTCCCCCTTCACAGTTGATAGAACACCATCCTTCCATAACTTCTTTTTCTAACTTCTCCAGTGGCATCATCAGCTAATCTTGTTCTTCCTTTAAATATATGGAGAATGTGAACCTCTTTTTACCACCCTGGTCCAAGCCATCACCATTTCTTGCCTAGATACTGCAATAGCTTTCTGGTTTTCCTGTTGTTATTGTTGTTGTTGTTGTTGTTGTTCCCTTGTCCTACAAACTGTTCTCAACTCAGCAACCAAAGTAATCCTATTAAGTATAAGGTTATGTTAGGATTTCTCAACCTCAGCACTACAGACGTTTTAGGCCCAGTCATTTTTGTTGTAAGAAATTGTCCTCTGTGTTGTAGGTAGCTAGCAGCTTCCCTGACCTCTCTACCCACTAGATGCTGGTACTACCCACTCCCAGTTGTGACAACCAAAAATGTCCCTAGGTACTGCCAAATGTTTGACGGGGTGGAAATCATCCCTGGCTGGGCACCAGTGACACATCACTTTTCTGCCCAAAACTCTTTGGTGGTTCCTCCTTTCACTGATGTAAATGCTGAAGTTTAGGTGCTTATTAATAGCTCATATGGTCCTTCCTGATTGGCCACTCCCTTTATCTCTTTGACCTTATCTGCTTCTACCTACCCTTCTTCCTTATGCTGAACTAGGCACATTGGCTTCCTTCTAAAACTACTTTTATTTGTTAGGGACTTTGTTCTGTTTTCTCTGTCCAGAACACTCTTCCAGATTTTTACATGGCTAATTCATTCAGTTACTTTAAGTCTGCTCCAATTTCATTTTGCCAATAAGGCCTATCCTGGTCACTCTGTTTTACACTGCAACCTGTCACACTCCCACAATGCTTCTGATCCCGCTCACCTGTTGTTGTTGTTTTCCCCAAGATACTTATCTGCTGACAACATGCTAAATAATTGACTCTTCTTTTTGTATTCACTGCCCCTATTAGTATGTGTGCCCCACAAAGACATCACTAACATTTTTTCTCACCTAGATTACCAATGTTTTTGTCTTTTTTTAAATGAGCGGAGAAGGTAAAGTTACTAGATATGGAAGGATAGATGGTATTTGCATAGTTGTATATTAAGGGGAGGCAAAGTGAAAAGAAAGATGTCATAAACAGAAGTCCAGGATATGGAAATGTATGGGTTTATATGAAGACAGGTCTTTAGTATACCAGCCTGGCTGGAGTTAAGGGCTCAGGATTTGGTAAAGGAAAAAAATACATTTAAGAAGATAGTTTGGAACAAGACTGAAGGCCAGGTCAGAGAATATGGACTATAATCTTATCAGAAATGGGAGTCATTTAAGATTAGTGAGTTGGAGAGTTGATAAAGGTGAAAGTAGTATATTGTGTCAGACACTGTAGTTTGGCTTGCTAAAAATCCATTCCAGGCTCCTTCTCATGTCCCCTCTTTGGGTTAAAGGCTGAAAATCTATAGTTTCCAGACTTTCTCCAGCTAGGGCTCCAGATATTTCATTTCTGCCAATTACATGTACTTGTCTGAGGCTTGAATTCAGAACTGAATTAAATGGGAAGAAAGACAGAATATGATACATTTATTTTGCTGGAAGCAAGGCATTATACATTATAGCCCTAGAGCTAGTATATAAAAAACTGAATTCATTTGGTCTTCTAGTACAGATAGTTCGTCTCATACTCCCAACAGGTAAAGATAGTTTAATGGGGTGTTTAATAGTAACTATAATCTTTCTAAAGCAATAATCATTGATTTGTAATTTAGGCTTATCTGTTCCTAAATAAGTGTGTTTTCTAATATACCTACCAAGCATGTATATGTTTATATACAAAACTTGCTATTCCATTTTTTTAAGTTTATTTATTTATACAATCGCTGTCCCCAATATGGGGCTTGAACTCACAACTGTGAGATCAAGAGTTGCATGTTTTTCCAGCTGAGCCAGGTGGGCACCCCCAAATTTTGCTGTTCTTAAGAATAGTAAAACTTGTTCTTCCTGAAAATAGCAGGATTTGCCTTTAAGTTAGCACTTTATATTTTAATAATTTTCTTTTTCCTTAAGAGAAAGGTATTATTAGCCATTTATTATACCTTGATAGTAACCTTTTAAGTCTAAAAGTTTAAGGGCCCTATTTTAATAGAGGGATTCCTAATTTTGAGATAAAATCCTATATCCTATTGGGCTTTCCTTTATGTCCTGGCAGCTCCAGTGAAATTGAAAGGGAATAAATCTGTCATTTTGAAAATTCCTTTTCTTGGGACGCCTAGGTGGCTCAGTCAGTTAAGCGGCTGCCTTTGGCTCAGGTCATGATCCCAATGTCCTGGGATCGAGTCCCCCATTGGGCTCCTTGCTTGGCAGGGAGCCTGCTTCTCGCCTGCCGCTCTGCCTGCCTATGCGCGCACGCTCTCTCTCTCTCTCTCTCTCTCTCTCTGACAGATCAATAAAAATAAAATCTTTAAAAAGAAAAATTCCTTTTCTGCAGTGTAACCCCTTTTTAAAAATATATAATATCTAGGATTCAGTTCAGGGCTAGAATAACGGTTAGGTTTAGGGACTGTGTGAGGGTATGTGCCTATTACCCTGCAGTTCAGAGACCTCTCCAGAGGGATAATTTTAAGGTTAGGGTTAGGGGTTAGGGTTAAGCATATACCCTCACACGGTCCCTAACCCTAACTATTATTCTGTCCCAAACTGAACCCTAATCCTAGATCTGAGAGACAAAAAGATTTTATATATGTATACAATGGAATATTACTCAGCCATAAAAATGAATGAAATCTTGCCATTTGCAATGATGTGGATGGAACGGGAGTATTATACTGGGTAAAATAAGTCAGGGAAAGACAAATGCCATATGCCTTCACTCGTACGTGGAATTAAACAAATGAGCAAAGAAAAAAGGAACAGAGAGGCAAACCAAGAAACAGATAATTATAGAGAACACACTGATGGTTACCATAGGGGAGGTGGGTAAGGGGAATGGGTTAAACAAGTAGTGGGGTTAGGAGTACATGTGTTGTAGTGAGCATTGGATGTTGTATGGAAGTGTTGAATCACTATCATTTTACACCAGAATATAATATTACACTGTATGTTAACCAACTGGAATTAAAATAAAAACCTTTTAAAAATGTGTAATTTCTAAAATGGAAAGCCACAGATACTTAACTGGGAAGTAATATGTTAGGTGTTTGTCTCCCTTGAAAAGATCTTTAGCTGTTAAAATTGTCCTGGTAATGTTTGCAAGAATTTTGTTCCTAAATGCAATATATGGTTGATCTTAGGAATCTGGATCCAGTTTTTTCCCCATTTCTACTTCACAGTTTGTGTTCTTTCTGTAGCTTATATCCCCCAACCCCCATCCATAGTATGGGGAAGCAAATTAATTCCTGACCCTATTTGTGTGTGTGTGTGTGTGTGTGTGTGTGTTTAAGATTTTATTTATTTATTTGAGAGACAATGAGAGCATGAATGCAGAAACAGGGCAAGGGGCAGAGAGAGGGGAGAAGCAGACTCCCCACTGAGCAGGGAGCCAGACATATTGCAGGGCTCAATCCCAGGACTCTTGAGAATATGACCTGAGCCCAAGGCAGCTGCTTAACTGACTGAGCCACCCAGGCACCCCCCACATTGTGTTAAAACCAAAAATTCTTTGAATCTCCCTTCGTTTTTAATGCATCAGTAAATGCACATAACACAAAGAAGTAAATACCTAATATTGTGGCTCATTGTTTCTATTATTATTTAGCTAATCTCATCATTGATTTAAGATTTATGTTGCATTGTATAACAAAAACTACTTCATGTTGTTCAGTATTATGTATATGTACTTAGTGTATTAATTCATATTCTGTAAAATTTCTTAATTTAACTTCTAATGGTATAAAAATTCTTACTCTAACCTATATCAAAAGATTGCTTACATCTTATGGAAGAAATGTTTAATGTTCATTTTGTAGGTTATTGAAGACAATGGTGTTCGAAGAGTTGTTGTGGTTCCTCAGGCACCAGAGTTTCATCCGGGTAGTCACACAGTCATACACCGTTCCCCACATCCTCCTCTGCCTGGTTTCATTCCTGTCCCAACCATGATGCCCCCTCCCCCACGCCATATGTACTCACCAGTGACTGGAGCTGGAGACATGGCAACACAGTATTTGCCACAGTATCAGTCTTCACAAGTATATGGAGATGTAGGTAAGACATCTAAAAATATTCCTGTCTTGTGGAGTTAGTTCTTCTTTACTTGGATGTATAATAGATGCTTTCCTCCTATTATATAAAAGAAATGACCAAACAGTAACAATACCACAATCATGTTCTCTGACCCAAGCACTGTGTTAAGTATTTCATCCTCATGATTACCCCTCAAGGCAAAAAAGTAAACAAAATCAAAGAGGAAAAATAACTTACATCGTGCAGCAATATTTAGTGGGGACATGTCCAAACAAGAACTTTTCTTCTCTCTTCTGCCAGCTAGACTCTGAGGAACATTTTCAGCCAGGAACAATCATACTGTTGTTAAATATTTAAGGTTGTGATGCCACTTACCAAAGTTGCTGGGCTCTATAAAGGACTGGGAAGAGAGGTGGGGGAGGAAACAAGACCTAACCATGGACCCCAGGGAGTTAATAAATTGCTGGGAAGAATAGACAACCACACATACACCAAATAATTATCTTATTCTTCCCTATGTATTTAAATACCATTTGTATACTGACAGGTCTCACATTTGTGTCTCCAGCCACAACCTCACCTCTGAGCTTCAGACTTACATTTCTGACTTCTTAATAACCACTGAAATGCCTCATGCATATCAGTTACATTGTTTCTAAAACATAAATCTCAATTATGTAGCCTGCTTTCCTCTGTCATCTTCATCTTGATACATGTCTATTCAGTTTGCTCAAGTGAAAACCACATGATCAAATTTAGTCTTCCTTCTTTAACCCCCACATCAGTTGGTATCAGTTTTATTTGCAGAAGTTTCCAAATTTTATCTACTTTTTTCCACTGCTACTCAAATCTTGTCCACTCTCAGCTCTTGTCAGGATAACTGCAGTAGCAGCTACCTTCCAGTTGGTTTTCTGCTGTCATTCTTGCCCCCAGCCATCCAGGCTTAGCCTGAGTAATCATTTAAAATATAAGTCAAACCATTCTCATATTTAAAAGATTTCAGTAACTTCTCATTACATTTAGAATAAAATCCTGAACCTTCTACTAGACCAGGATTTTTCCATGTCTGCACTCTTGATATTTGAGAATGGGTAAGTGTATGTTTCACCGTACAAAACTGCATTGTAGGATATTCAGGAGAAGCCGTGCCCTACCAGATGCCAATAGCATACAACTCCTACCCCTCCCCCCAATCCTCAACCAGTTGTGACAACTAAAAATATCTCCAGATATTGCCGAATGACCATGGTGACCAAAATTGACCTTGCTTACAATGTACTGGCCTTGACAAGGCCATCCCCTGTGGCCTCTGACTGCTTTGTCCCACTTGTCCCACCCCACCCCCCTTCAGTTTTTCAAAACCTCCAAGTTCTTTTTGCCTCAGTGCCCTGCACATATGTTCTCTCTGCCAGGAATACTCTTTTGCTTTTCTGTGGAAGGCTCCTTTTTTCCCTTTAGATTTCAGCTTTCAGAGAGATCCTCTGTGACCTTACCTTATCAGTCTCTCACACTGAAACCTGTTTCTTTCACAGAACTTAACACAATTTGATTTTTTTTAATTCGTATGTCTTTCTCCCTTATTTGACTACGCATCTCCTCACAACTAAATGTCTTACCCATCACTCGTGCTTAGCAGTACCTATCATAATGTTTAGTAAACTTATAGAATATCTCTAAAACAATTTTGATTCTACAGCACAGCCTATAAGTAATAAATATATATTATGTCATATATCATATATATTTTTCAAACTTCTGTTGCCCAAGTAACACATTGATTCTGTAGGTCTGGATAGGGTCTGGGTTTTGCATCTCTGACAAATTCCCAGGTGAGGCTCATTGAGGTGGTCCAGTGAAAACCTGAGTAGCGAGAGTTTATATTACAAATCAATCTCATCCTTCTATTTTCTTTACTGTTAATTATGACTTGTTTTTAAAAAGGTATTTGAGAAAATTATTTTAAAAAGCTAGATGTTACAACTGTTGCTATTTCATGTTGTTAAAATCCTTTGTTATTTAGAAGGGGATATTAGAATACATGGATATGATTCACAGTGTTGTGAAGAAAAGTGAAAAATACAAATCCACAGGGGGTACAAATCTAAAAACTAGCTATCCAGTGCTGGAAGACAAGAGCCCTACTGTGTATGAGTTTATAAGCCAAAGTGTCTACTACTAGATCCTAATAATGATAGTTTTATAACTAGTAGCAGCCTTCATGAAAAGGAGATTCTGGCTCTTTCATATAAATATATGCACAATATATATATTTAATATAAATGTTCATACAATATGTTGGCTTTTATGTCTAGCTTTTTTTCACCTGGGCTATTTTTTTAAGGCTTAGTTCAAAAGTTTAGCATAATCAGTACTCCATTCCTCTGAATGGCTGAAAATATTACATTATAGGGATACAAATTTGTTTATCCATGTATTAATTGATGGACATTTGAATTGTTTCTACTTTTTATCCATTATGAAAAATGAATTATGATGCTTTGACAGTTGTATACAAGTTTTTATGTAGACATGTTTTCACTTCTCCTGTGAGATTCCTAAAAGTAGAATTACTGGCTTGTATAGTAATTCTATGTTTAACTTATTGAAAAGGCATAAAAACCGTTTTCCCTAGTGACTGAACCATTTTACATTCCTACAAGCAATGTGTGAGGGTTCTAAATTCTCCATATCCTTGCTAAAACTTGTTACTGTCTTTTGATTCTAACCATTCTGGTGAATGTGAACTTGTGTCTCATTGTGGTTTTGATTTGCTTATTTCTCATTACTGATGTTGAACATCTTTTCATTAGCTTTATTAGCTATTTGTGTATTTTCTTTGGAGAGATGTCTATTCAGATCCTGCACCCATTTTTTTTAGTTGGGTTATTTGCCTTTTTATTGTTAAGTTGTAAGAGTTTTGATAAAATACGGATTCAAGTCCCTTAGCAGATATATGATATACAGATATTTTCTCTTACATTGTCTTTTTACTTTCTCAAAGGTATCCTTTAATGCAGAAAAGAAAAATTTTGGTGAAATCTGATTTTTCTTGGATAGCTTATGCTTTTGGTCCTAAGAAACTATTACCTAAACCAAAGCAATATAAATTGACACCTATGTTTCCTTCTATGAACTTAATAGTCTTACCTCCTACATTTAGGTCTTCGATTTATCTTAATTTTTGTATATGGTTTGAGGTAGGTGTCCAGACTCATTCTTCTATATGTAGATACTCAAATTCCTGTGTTTTTTATTCTAGTAGTATTGTACATATCCTTCTAGTACTATTTCAAAAATACTGTATTAATTTTCTTAAAACACTGATAAGTTAAAACTTTATTGAGATTTTTGAGCCTTTTTAAAAAATATTTTTCTCATTACAGATTTTAAATTTAAAATAAAAATAAACTCTGGGACAGGTAACGGTATTTGTGAAGTGTATTGATTTTATTATAGTGCTGTGTGACTTTTATTAGAATAAATAACATTCTTCTAAATCACAACCTTGAGTTTTTGATATCCAGAGATGCAGTGTTTTGTACCTAGATTCTGTTCTAAGTAAACAATCCTACTTATTTCTTTTTATTAACTCCTATAACTATTTTTCAGTGATGATTCAGTTTGGTTTTTTGTGGGCTTTTTTGTTTTGTTTTGTTTTGTTTTGTTGAGTCATAAGAGAATTTAGGCAGGTAGTGGTTTTCTGTTTACCTCCTTTATTGTTTGAAGTTGAAAGAGATGCTAAAAGTGATGATTACAAAAGAGTAAAAGAAAAAGAACTGTGCACAGTTCATTTCAGTTCTTAACTCAATTATGATTATCATAACTTAATGATGTTGTAATCAGCTGCTTCTGTGGAGGTTAAGAGTTAATTGGAAAAAGATGAAGAAAAATGTCTCTGTAAATGTATTTGATATATATAATTATAATCAAAAAACTTGGTTCTGTCAGTAGATGGAGAACCAGAAATAGCTTTGTTTTGCAGAATTATTCTTTGAAATACTTTATAATAGTTTTTATGCAATATAATAGATTTATTTCCTATTCCTTTCTTATGTCATAAATGTATTTGGAGTAAATAATGTTTTAAAATGTTTTTATTTCTTCCTAGATGCTCACTCTACACATGGAAGGTCCAACTTTAGAGATGAAAGATCTAGTAAAACATATGAACGTTTGCAGAAAAAATTAAAGGATCGCCAAGGAACACAGAAAGATAAAATGAGCAGTCCACCATCTTCACCCCAGAAATGCCCTTCTCCCATAAATGAACATAACGGCCTCACAAAAGGGCAGAATGCTAGCAGTGTAAACGCAGGATCAGCAAAGAATAAGTCAGGAAAAGGGAAAGGTGGTGCACAAATTGATACAGAAGTAGAAGGTAACTATTTAAAATACTCATCTATTCCTGTTGGTACTTTTCATCATTAATTAATCAACTAAAAGTATATTCTTTCAATTATTTCATCATGCTCCAGATAAACTGTTTTTAACAACCCTTCCTAAATGTGAGAAGTTTTAGAACCTAAATTGTTACTAGGGTACTTCTTTTTACAATTTGGGAAAGTTCAATTAGTAATTTCATCTAAATGGCAAATTTTACTACCTAAGAGAAATTCGTTGAAAGAAAAACCCTGGTAAAGTTCATCCAGATTCATTTTCCTCTTTTTCTGGTCCCTTTGACATGGCTCTGCTGGTTTTTATCAAAACTCTTTATTTCTACTAACTTCTTTATTTATAAAGTCCCTGAGAGCAACTCATTATGTCATTCACTAATTGATCTATATACGCTATAGGAATGAGTATTCTTCATTACTTTCTTCAGAAGTCCTTTTTTCTTAAAATCCCCTTATTTTCCCTGGACCTTTCCCCTAACCTGTGACTTCTACCATATGAACTCTGAGCACTACTTCCTTTTCTTTATAATTTCCATTTCCCACCAATACATTTTAATGCTTTAATAGCCTCATGGTTATTACATTAACATTTATATTAAAGATTTTATTTTTATTGACAGAATTTGAGGTTCAGATATATATAGTGGCATTATAATTAGGGATCACAGTTAAAATGGAAATAGAAACTGAAGCAGAAGAATCTTGAAGAACTACAAACTGCTGAATATGAACTAAAGCAAAAATTAGGAAATAAAAATCTCAGATTACCAACATAGTTTCAGAAGACATATTGCAGAAAGAGAGGGATGATTGTATTTAAGTTCATTTTTTAAATAATCTTTTTTTTCTTTCTTTTTTTTAGAAAAAGACGAAGAAACTAAAGCTTTTGAAGCACTTCTTTCCAACATTGTCAAGCCAGTGGTAAGTATTGCATGTATTTTCTTGACATGTATTTTCTTGACATTTATATTAAGTATTATTCACATAGGATTTTGGTGTATTCTAGTTCAGTCCTTGCTTAAAACTTAATTATATCAGGGACACCTGACTGGCTCAGTTGGAAGAACACATGACTCTTGATCTTGTCGTCTTAAGTTTAAGCCCCACATGAGTGTAGGGATTACTTAAATAAAAAAAATAAAGAAAAGATAAACTGTAAAAATGTGATATCGATAATGGATCAATGTAGATTTGACATAAGAAAGAATTGTTAGTGAAACAAAATATTCAATCAGTTCATTTTTTAAACTAGGATTTAATATATGCTGAATGACATTGAAAATCATTGGAACAAACAAAGATGTAATAAGTCGTGTGGGTACAACTGATTATCAGTTTTTAAAAAATCCATCTATACGATTTCCATAAAAAATATATTCAGTTAACTCCAGATGCAAAAAGAGTTACTATAGAAGAGGTTTGTATTTCCCAGCCCTTTGTAAGTGTACATGTAATAGAAGAAATAAAATCAGCAAAAGGCAGGCAGCAAACCTGGCTATATAAAATTTTCTGCTTATTTTTTAAATAACCTAAATAAAGGCTAAGATCTTAATAGGAAAAATACTTGCATCAGATTTGACAAAAGATTAATTTTAAGAACTCATACAAATTGAACTTTTTTAAACCCATTAAGACCCCAAAGTGTTGTTTTTTTTTTTAAAGATTTTATTTATTTATTTGAGAGAGAATGAATGAGAGAGAGCATGAGAGAGGAGAAGGTCAGAGGGAGAAGCAGACTCCCAAGGAGCTGGGAGCCCGACGCAGGACTCGATCCTGGAAGTCTGGGATCATGACCTGAGCTGAAGGCAGTCGCTCAACCAACTGAGCCACCCAGGCACCCCCCAAAGTGTTTTTTACTAGTAATCAAAATTAAACTTCTCTGAAACCGTGAGGTCCCATTTCTTAATAAAAAGCTACACAAACAAAATGGTTTTTGCAGCACTAAATATTAATAAAAATAAAGAATTCATAAATTGGGATATTTTTATGGACAGAATATTTTAATCATTTAAAAATATGATTTTTGAAGACCAAAAACATTCAAAGATGCTATTGTAAGGAACAGTGCTAGTGATCAAATTATTTAGATACCATGATTACAGTCTTATAAAGGAAAGATTTTAGAAAAAGGAAAAAAACTAGAAGGAAAAACCAAAATGTCGCAGTTACTCAGATTAGTCATTTTTCTTTCTCTGCTTTAGGAGCTATAACTTCACTCCATTTTAAAAGTAAGCTAATAGATGTGCCAGGGATTAAGATTAAAATTTTATTAGTTATGTGTGAACTCCTTTATGGCGAAATATATAAGTAATACACAAATATAGGGAGTAGAAATAAAGTCCTGTTACCCACGCCTCTGATTTAGTCATACCTAACAGTTTGGGTTTCCAATTTCACTTTATTTGTATGTGTTCGTCCATCGGAATATATTTTTTCTATTGTCTTTTTATGAAAAAGGGATTGTACTGTACCCTTTTGTTCTGTGGCAGGCTTTTTTCATTGTGCTTTGCCTTAGCAATCTATGTCATCACATTATTCTTTCAGGAGCTACATAGTTGCTCATTCAGTCAGTCACAGTATTGCCATAATGACAACCAATCAAAATACTTATTGAGATCCTATTATATATCAATAAATAAAAAGCAAATATAAAACCAAATCAGATGTGATAGTAAAAAGAGCTTTTACAGATATAGGGTAATGTGATGCATTACTGAGGAGAGGGGAATTACATTAAATACAGCAATCAGGAAAACCTTCTCTGAGCCTCTGAAGAGTTAGAAAAGTTGAAAAAGTTGGAAGGAATGGAAGAGGGAAAGCAGGAATAATCCTGGCAAGTTTGCCAGATAGACCCAATAGACTATGTTTATTGGAACATAGTGCAGTGGAGGAGGGAGAAGTATGAGATACAGTGGAAGCAGATGACAGGGCTTTCTTGGGCAGGATAAGCCCATTTATTAAACATTGATAAAAATATTTCTTGATTTACAAAACAAAACCTTCTCTATCTCTTCTCTGCAAAAAAAAAAAAAAAACATGGTAAAATATCTTGTACTAAGTTACAAAAAAAAAATATTTTTGTATGGAAACAGATTAGAAAAGTTGTTGTTACTCTCTTACTACCCTCTCCACAAAAGCTTATTTTTTAATTTTATACCATGTTAGGAAATTGAAATAAGCCAGTCATTTACGTAATAAGTCTATCTAATAAGTACTTATCTAATAAGTATTATGGTCCTACTTTTTCAGACTACCCTAAATAGTTTTGGATGCTCTAGTTTTCTTTCATTCTAATCTGAGGTCTCTGAAAAAATTAAGCTTATACATGTAAATTAATGTAAACCTACACAGAATTATTTCATAACAATAGCTAATACAAGTTTACTTAGTGTCAGACTCTGTTCAGGGTACTTTGAAAACATATGCATTACTTAATTTCTAGAACAACCTTTTGTGTACTCTTTTCCCTATCTTACAGATGAGTAAACTGAAACAAGAGCAGGTTTGCTAAGAAATTCAGTCAATAGCTTTCCAAAATCTATGTCTATCCAAGTGTATATCACTAGATTAATAAAAAGAATTTTCAAGCCTTAATAGAATTGGTATTTGAATGAAATAATAGTTAATACTAGCAGCATTTACTTGTTACAGTCTATAATATCAAAAGCATTATTTTTCAGGCCATAAATCTTAAAACAGTTCTTTTAAATAATTTCTTGCCCAGTATTATGAGGAAGACGTAATTTTGTAAAATAAGTCCTGTGTCATAGAAAAAAGTCATGTTGTTGGTTTTGTTTTGCTTTTTTTTGTTCATTTTGGGGGTTTTTTGGGTTTTTTTTTAATATTCCTTTTTTTTTTTATTTCTTTTCAGCGTAACAGTATTCATTGTTTTTTCACCACACCTAGTGCTCCATGCAATCCGTGCCCTCCCTAATACCCACCACCTGGTTCCCCCAACCTCCCACCCCCTGCCCCTTCAAAACCCTCACATTGTTTTTCAGAGTCCATAGTCTCTCATGGTTTACCTCCCCTTCCAATTTCCCTCAACTCCCTTCTCCTCTCCATCTACCTTTGTCCTCCATATTATTTGTTATGCTCCACAAATAAGTGAAACCATATGATACTTGTTCATTTTGTTTTTATCTTTACTAAATTACTTGTGAACTGTGAAGTATAGGTTAGGGGGGTGTGTGCACAAGCGCGTACTTGTGTGTGTGTATATCTGTGTGTGTGTGTGTGTGTGTGTGTGTGTGTAGTTGTTTTTGCATGCTCTTGTTCATTTAGAGCACCAAACTAAATGTATCACTTACTCCATAAATATTTGACCACTAATAAAATGCCACATGCTGTGCCAAAAGCTGGAAATAGATAGGCATGGCCCCTGCTTTCAGAACTTTGGTTAGTAGATTAAGTCATGCAATAAATGTAAGATTATATCTGTGGAGTGCCAGAACAGAGATATAGTGCTATAAGAATATATAATAATAGGGGAACTAGGCCTTGACAGGATGTTAAAAGAAATTTCACTAAGGAAGGATGATGAACTGAAATTTATTTTTTATAAGATTATTTATTTATTTATTTATTTGAGAGAGAGAGAAAGTAAACAAGGGAACACAAGCAGGGAGAGTGGGATAGGGAGAAGCAGGCTTTCTGCAGAGCAGGGAGCGTGATGTGGGGCTCTGTCCCAGGACCCTGGCATCATGACCTGAGCCAAAGGCAGACACTTAGCGACTAAGCCACCCAGGTGCCCCAGTGAACTGAAATTCAAAGAAAAAGTAGTGGTTGGGCATTGTGAACTATGAGGGTTAGTGTAGGGACAGTATTGCAGAGACCAACATTTGAAAAGTACTGAACATAACACATTTGAGGAACCAAAAAAAAAAAAAAAAGGCAAATTTTATTTCTGAAGTAAGCATACAAATACTCATTTCAGATGATTTCCAAAATGTATTTTCTACCCTCATTATTCACCACTTTCTTTAGAACCGCATCTCCTAAGGCATCCTAAAGAATGTCCCAAGTTCAGGGTCGCCTGGATGGTTCAGTTGGTAGAGCATGCAACTCAATCTTGGGGTCATGAGCTCAAGCCCACAGTCATTGGCCATAGGGCTTACTTTAAAAAAAAAAAAAAATGGGGAAGAAAAGAATATCCAAATTTGTATGTTTTGCTAACAACTAGAACTTTATATAGAAAATCAGTTTCTTAATCTTTTCTAAATTATTTTCTCCATTGTTTCTCGAAACAAAAAAGGAATTGAATTAAATAGATCCCTTTTGTTTTCTGTTTCCTTTTAATATATCCATCAGTTATCACATACCTCTCCCAAGTTTTCCTGATCACAATATCAATATCATCTTACATTTCCTCTTTATCTTTAATGCCAAACTGAAATCCAAGCTTTATCAGTTCTTTTACTTTGAATTCCTAGGATCCACTCTTCCCCAGCTTCCCACATACACACAGAGGTACTACATCTTTACACAGGAATTCCACTGTAGCTTTATTGAAGTCCACCTCCCTTTTCTTTATAACCCTTTAATAATCCTTTGACACTGGCACTAGATAACGGCATTTTTACGCATTGTTCAGAGTGCATTTTTCTCCTTGGCTTCCCTGCACTGTTTGACACTGTCCCTCACTTACTATCTTAAAACCATTACCCTTGTCTTCAAGACTTGACTGTCTTCCTCTTTCCTCTTAATGGCCTTTGTGTTTCTCTTTTCCCCTTAATCTGTGGTTCCCATGGGAGTGAAATTACTAGAGTGCTTTTCAAAATACACACTCATACATGTTCTTTGGACACCAGCTTACAAGTATAAACTTAGGAAAACAAATTATTCATTCCTATAATAATTACCCATTTCTTTTCTACCAAATTATATCCCAAACCAAATCCTTTAAAATTTTATTTAAAGTTCACTTCTCATGAAGCTTTCCACAGCAACCCCAGTGTAATTACTCCTTTTTTGTGCCTTAACATTTATGTGCAAGTAATAAAATACCATTTTAATAGACTGAGTTGGGATCAAGACTTTTTCTGTAAAAGCAGATTCCTAGAAAAGTTGAAATTAGCAGTGTGTCTGAATTTTTTTAAGTATATTTTCTAAATTCAACAATATATCCTGAAAGTCTGTTTAGTTAAATGTTAGAAGTATAGATTAGTTAAAAATTTTGCTGATAGTATTCTATCAATGTTAATTTCTTAGTTTTCACAAAATTACATTATTATGTAAGATACTAATAGAGGAAGCTGGGCAACAGGTATACAAGCACTCTGTATACTTACTATCTTCCCAACTTTTCTGTAAATTTAGATTTATTCCAGAATGAAAGCCTTTTTAAAAATATTATATTTGATTAGTTATGGTAAATAAATCATCTCACTCAGCCACTCACTTTTATAGGTGAGACCTGGGACCCTAAAGTTTTGAGAGTTCAGTATCATCAAGCAAATTAGTGGCAAGTCTTTTGCCTTCCTCCTTAAGTTCCTCTCTACGACCTATACTTTTAAGTCAACTTCAAAAAGTAGATGCCAGTTTATGCTTTTGGCTGACCTACCTTCAGAGTATTGTTCACTTACTTATTCTCACAGTTTAATAGTTAGGATAATCTCATAAAATCAGATTCCAAGTACAGTATACTTGAAAGTACATACAAATTCAGTGTACTTGAAAGGTTGTACATATATGTATGTTAACAGTAGGTTTCTTTAAAAAAAAAAAAAAAAGCTACAGTAACCTGTAGTTACAGGTTAATAGCCAGATGGACATGGTTAAAACAAGGAATCATTTTAAGCACATTGTAAATGAAACATAGTACTAAGACATTTTTAAGGTAGTATGACAGTAAGTAAAATATATTTCTGTATTTTAACAGAAGCAGAATATATACAGTAATAGCCTTCTAAATTTATTCAGGCTTTAAGCACTTTGAGAAGGGGAAAATGTCATGCTTGTGTAGAGACTGCTTATACTGCCTAATTGAGATAGGGGTGGTCCTCATCCTAGTGGTTATTGGTTTTATGTTTAGAAACACTGGGATAGTCATTAAATATATATATTTTTTAAGATTTTATTTATTTGACAGAGAGAGAGACACAGCGAGAGAGGGAACACAAGCAGGGGCAGTGGGAGACAGTCTGCTCTGCTGAGCAGAGCCCGATGGGGGGCTCGTTCCCAGGACCCTGGGTTGATGACCTGAGCTGAAGGCAGACGCTTAATGACTGAGTCACCCAGGCACCCCTAAATATAGATAATTTTAAAGCAAGCTTTTACATTAGAGTCTAGGTGTCATCTGATAACTTTTCTTACCAATCTTTAGTTTAATCCTTAGGCTTTTTTCCCTCTTTATTACATTTTTATTATAAAAGAATACATATGCATAAATTATTTCAGTAATCCAGAATGTACAAAATACTACTAAGACCTTCTGTTTTTTTCTCACAACTCTACCTGTATCCCACCACGCATATGCACAAAATCCCCGAAGGTGAGAATTAGTACATTTGTACAGTATATTTCCAGATACTTGTGTGCATTTTTAAAATTTTTTTAACACAACTGAGATCATAGCATACATACTGCTTTGTAGCTTCCCTTTTCCCCCCATTACATAGCATCAGTATATTAAAGACATGTTTAAATGTCAGCACATAAATATTTTCCTCATTCTTTTTTGAACATCTGCATAGTAATGTGTTAAGAAACTGTACTCATACTTCCAATTTCTTGCCATTAGTAACAGTGCTGCAGTAAATATTCTTAAGTACATGTATTTATATGTATTTATATATGTACGTTCATAGGATATTTCCCTGAAAAAAGTTTATGGAATGGAATTATTGAACTATAAGCACATTGTAAATTTTTATAATGGTTCCTAAGTAGCTCTACACAGGGATCCTACCAGTATATACTCTTAACTGCATTTAAGAGAGTGCTCGTTTCTCCAAACCGTTAACACAGTGGCTATTACTAGCTCTTTAATCTTCCTAATGTGTTAGTTGAAAGGTGGTACCTTGTTTTAGTTTACATTTATTTAATTATGAGTATAGTTACTCAAAAATAAACTCAAAATGCATTAAAGACCTAAACTTGAAACCTAAAAACATAAAACTCCTAGAAGAAAACATGGGCAGAAATTTCTTTGACATCGGCTGTAGAACGTTTTTCTGCATCTGTCTTCTTAGGCGAGGGCAGCAAAAGCGAAATTAAAATGTTGAGACTACACCAATATGCGATATCTGAAAATTTACACCTCTCAGAATGGCTAAAATCAAAAAGACAGGAAATAACAAGCATTGGCAGGGATGTGGAGAAAAGGGAACCCTTATATACTTTTGGTGGGAATACAGATTGGTGTAGCCATTGTGGAAAACCATATGGAGGTTCCTCAAAAAAATCAACAGAACTACCATATCATCCAGTAATTCCATTACTGGGCATTTATCCAAAGAAAACAAAAACACTAATTCAAAAATATATATTCACTCATATGTTACATCATTATTTATAATAGTTAAGATATGGAAGCAGTCCAAGTAGCCATCCATAGATGAATGACTAAAGATGTGGTATGTATATTACCGTATATACAGTGGAATATTACTCAGTCATAAAAAATGAAATGTCACCATTTTCAACAACATGGATGGACCTAGATGGTATAATACTAAGTGAAATAAGTCAGAGAAAGACAGATATCATATGATTTCACTCATATGTGCAATTTAAGAAACAAAACCGATGAGCAAAGAAGTAAAGAGACCAAATAACAGACTCTGAAATACAGAGAACAAACTGGTGGTTGCCAGGGGGGATGTGAGTTTGGGGATGGTAAAGTAAATAAAGAGGATTAAGAATACACTTAACACTTAAAGGAGCACCTGGGTGGCTCTCGATTTGAGCATGAACCCTGCTTAAGATTCTTTCCCTCTCCCTCTGGCCCTCCCTCTCTGCTCTCTCTCTCTTTGTCCCTCTCTCCCTCCCTCCCTCTCCCTCTCTAAAAAAATAAATAAATAATAATAATAATAATACACATCATGATGAGCACTTAGAAATGTGTCAGATTGTTGAGTTACTATATTGCACATCTGAAAGGAATATAACACTGTATGTTGATTATACTTCAACCCATTTCTCTAAACCCTTACCTTAACACAATGGAGATGTTACTAGCTTTTTAATCTTCTAATCTGTTGGATGAAAAGTGATACCTTGTTTTAGTGTACCATTTATTTTTACGAATGCATTGACATATCATTTCTTATATTTATATTTCTTTGGTCAGTCCATGACCTTTGCTCATTTTTCTCTGTTCTTTTTCTTATTGTAAGACACTTTCTACATTGAGGAAATGAACCTTTTCAATACATTACAAGTGGACTTTTTTCTATTCTTTTTTAACTGTACATGGTGTTTACACTAATAGTTTTGAATGGCCCATAATGGTCTTTAAATTTTTATGGAACCCATCTGCCCTTTTATAACAGATTATATCTCATCTACAAATGGACAGGTTTCTATTTGTGGGCCATTTTATGTAAGTAGATACAGATATATTTTATTTAATCTTGAAACCTTATTAAATTTTCACTGTTCATTATTCACATTACAGTTGTTTCAAAGAGCTTTTAAATATTGTGTTTTTGCAGGCCTCAGACATCCAGGCAAGGACAGTAGTACTTACCTGGTCACCTCCTTCCAATTTCATTAATGGTGAAACAGATGAGACTACTGTACCAGAGCTCTATAGTTATGAAATTCTGGTCTCAAGTACTGGAAAAGATGGGAAATACAAAAGTGTTTATGCGTAAGTACTTGTTATGTTTTACTCCTCCCATTATGTAAGTTAGTGATTTATCATAAAGAGTTTAATACTAATTTTGTTCTGTTTTTCCCTCTCAGTGCTTTTATTTTGAATCTATAAATTGACAAGTGATACTGATTTCAATGTATATAGTCCAAATACCAGCTGATAAACGTCTGTCTCCTAGCGCTTGAAATAATTGCTTTCATTGGCTACATTCAGCGTTAGTATTTTTCAGTAGGCTCCCTAGTAGATATTTCACTATTCACATATTCCTGAGACATTAATATAAATTGCTGTATGTAGAAGCCCAGAATGGAAATGGGGAACCGTTAGATTGTGAACTCATGAAATATAATGCTCCTCTAAAGAGTTGGATTTAATTGTTAATATGTCAAGCTAATACCCTATTGTAAAATGAATTTAGTACCATTGTTCCTCATTTGTATGTTGGTATATTAATAATCATATTTTGAAAACCTGTCATAGTTCTCTTTCCTTGGCTGAAAAGTGTTTATAATACACCGAAAGCCTTAGAAAGAGTCAGTGGCTAAAACTGTGACATTTATGAGTGACAGTTGTAAAATAAATAATTTTTTGTCCTTATTCATATAGAAGTTGCTTATCTAATGAAAAAGTAAAGAGTAAAGTTGATTACTAATAATAATTTAAACACTGGGAATATTATAAAGGAAGTGATTAGTAATTTGAATGATCATAATTAACATAGAACACTGGACACATCAACCTTCTTGATATCTTTTCAAAAAATAGCTAATATAAGGAAGAAAGGAAAGTGAAACTGCTCCAGTATTTACTATCTAGTTACATAAGGTTAGAAAAATATCCTGTCTCCTCCTCTCTATTGACATTTCCTTGTATTTATTCTATTCATATATCTTAAAAGAGACAAAGCTACCTACAGGGTAAATAGGGGATAAAGGATCATCAACAGAAGGTTTCTTTCTGTGGTAATGGCCGTTTCTAGTTAGATGGCTGCTTGCTAGGAGGAAGCATTTACCTCCGTTTGCAGCCTGATTAGAGAGACAAGAGGGATATTAGTCACCTTCTTTACACCAATTAAGGTCTCTCTCTGAGGATGCTACTACAGCTGCCCAATTCTTTCCTCAGTGGGACCCGTTTTCTTATATTTATTGGTTTTGATTTGAGAAATCAAATCAAAAGGTCCATAAAGTGGAGAGGAAAGAAACTTGGCTAAAGGAAAAGGAACAGAGAACAGTGGTTTTTAAAAAAAGAAGTAGAAAATGGGCTGGTTTTTTTGGCCACATATATAAGTAATAGTTGTAACAAATGATTATTTTAAGAAAATGTGCTATTATATTTAAAAATGTGAAAATGTAATAGTACCCATTAGTGAAATGCTTTACTTCAAAATACTCACTTTTTAAATGATATGCTCATTAAACACTAATATTTTACATAAGATTCTACTTTATAGTCTAACAAAATGCAGAAGTGACACACTCCTTGTAAAAACTTGGTGCTTTTGATTTCAGTGATACACAGGTTATTTAGCATTTTAATTTTGAAAGATGAATTTTTAAATAACTGAAACTGGTTTCATTTCTTTAATAAGCTAAATACCTTCCCTGACTATACACACACACACACACACACACACACACACACAAGTCTGGCTTATACCATTGATTTGCTTAGGACACCTTTTGTTTTGGGTTTTTTTGGTGTTTGTTTTTTTTTTTAATTTTGTGATTCATCACTTATATGCAGCACCCAGTGCTAGACATAAAAGCTCACCTCCTTAATACTGATCATCCATTTAGCCCATCCCTGCACTTCCCTCCGTCAACCCTGTTTGTTCTCCATCCTTAAAAGTCTCTTAGAATACTGCTTCCCTCTCTTTCCCTTTTTGCCTTCCCAAATGTTCATCTGTTTTGTTTCTTAAATTCTACATATGAGTGAAATCATACGATATTTATCTTTCTCTGATTTATTTCACTTAGCATAATATACTCTAGTTCCATCCACGTCATTGCAAATGGTAAGGTTTCTTTTTGATGGCTGAGTAATATGCCTGTATGTGTATGTATGTGTGTGTGTCTGTCTGTCTAACATCTTCTTTATCCATCCATCAGTATATGGACATCTGGGCTCTTTCCATAATTTGGCTGTAGTTGATACTGCTGCCATAAACATTGGGATGCATGTACCCCTTTGAATCAGTATTTTTGTATCCTTTGGATAAATATATCCTAAGGATAAAAATATATCCTAAGGAAAAAAATATATCCTAAGGATAAAAATATCTTTGTTGTGCAATGGCTGGGTCATAGGGTTAGTTCTATTTTAACTTTTTGAGAAACCTCCGTAGGGTTCTCCAGAGTGGCTGCACCAGTTTGCATTCCCACCAACAGTATAAGAGGGTTTCCCTTTCTCCACATCTTCACCGACATCTGTTGTTTCCTGTGTTGTTAATTTTAGCCATTCTGACAGGTGTGTGATAGTATTTCATTGTGGTTATGATTTGTTTCCCTGATGATGAGTAATGTTAAGCATCTTTTCATGTGTCCATTAGCCATCTAGATGTCTTCTTTGGAAAAGTATATATTCACATCTGCCCATTTCTTAACTGGATTATTTGTTTTGGGGATGTTGAGTTTGATAAGCTCTTGATAGATTGTGGATAATAATCCTTTATCAAATATGTCATTTGTAAATATCTTCTCCCATTCCATAGGCTACCTTTTCGTTCTGTTGATTGTTTCCTTCACTGTGCAAGAGCTTTTTATCTTGAAGTCCCAGTAGTTCATGCTTGCTTTTATTTCCCTTGCCTTCAGTGACATGTCTAGTAAGAAATTGCTGTGGCTGAGGTCAGAGGTTGCTGCCTGTTTTCTCCTCTATTCCTATCTCATGTTTAGGTCTTTCATCCATTTCTAATTTTGTGTGTGGCATAAGAAAGTGATCCCGTTTCATTCTTATGCATGTGGCTGTCCAGTTTTCCCAACACCATTTGTTGACGAGATTATCTTTTTTCCATTGGATATTCTTTCCTGCTTTATCAAAGATGAGTTGAGCATATAGTTGTGGGTCCATTTCTGGGTTTTCTCTTCTGTTCCATTGATCTATGTGCCTGTTTTTCTATTAGTACCGTACTATCTTAATGACAACAGCTTTGTAGTAGAGCTTCAAGTCCAGAATCGTGATGCTTCCAGCTTTGCTTTTCTTTTTCAGGATTGCTTTAGCTATTTGATGTCTTTTGTGCTTCCATACAAATTTTAGGGTTGGTTGTTCTAGTTCTGTGAAAAATGCTGGAGGTACTTTGATAGGAATTGCATTAAATGTATAGATTGCTTTGGGCAGTATAGACATTTTAACAATGTTTGTTCTTCCAGTCTATGAGTGTGGAATGTTTTTCCATTTCTTTGCATCCCTGTCAATTTCTTTCAAAGTTTTCAGAGTACAGCTCTTTTACCTCTTTGGTTAAGTTTATTCCTAGGTATCATACAGTTTTTGGTGCAGTTGTAAATGGGATCAATTCCTTGATTGTTTTTTCTGCTGATTCATTATTGGCAAATAAAAATGCAAAAAATTTCTGTACCTTGGTTTTATATTCTGCAACTTTGCTGAATTAATTTTCAATTTTTTGGTGGAGTCTTTTGGGTTTTCTACATAAGAGTCTTGCATCGTATGCAAATAGTGAAAGTTTGACTTCTTCCTTGCCAATTTGGGCACCTTTTCTTTCTTTTTGTTGTCTGATTGCTGAAGCTAAGACTTCCAGTACTATTTTAAATAATAATGGTGAGAGTGGACATCTCTGTCTTGTTCCTGACTGTAGGGGAAAAGCTCTCAGTTTTTCCCCACTGAGGATATTAGCTGTGGGTCTTCCGTATATGGCCTTTATGGTGTTGAGGTATGTTCCATCTATACCTATTTTGTTTTGAGGGTTTTTATCAAGAACAGATGCTGTAAAATTTTGTCAAATGCTTTTTCGGCATCTTTTGAGAGGATCATATGGTTCTTAACCTTTATTAATGTGGTATATCACCCTGATTAGTTTGCAAATATTGAACCACCACTGCAGCCCAGGAATAAATCCCACTTGATTGTGGCAAATAATTCTTTTACTGTACTATTGGGTTTCTCTTGTTGAGATTTTTTGCATCCATGTTCATGAGGGATATTGGCCTGTAATTCTCCTTTTTGGTGGGCTCCTTGTCTGGTTTTGGAATCAAGGTAATGCTAACCTCATAGAATGAGTTTAGAAGTTTTCCTTCTACTTATGTTTTTTGGAACAGTTTGCGAGAAGTATAGGTATTAACTCCTTTAAATGTCTGGGAGATTTCCCTTGGAAAGCCATCTGGCCCTGGGCTTTTGTTTGTTGGGAGATTTTTAACTACTGATTCAATTTCCTTACTGGTTATGGGTCCATTCAAACTTGTATTTCTTCCTCTTTCAGTTTTGGTAGTTTGTGTGTTTCTAGGAATTGTCTCTTTCTTCACTTGCCTAGCTTGATGGCATATAATTTTTCATAATATTCTCTTAAAATTGTTTGTATGTCTGTGCTGTTGGTTGTGATCACTCCTGTTTCATTCATGATTTTATTGAGTCCTTTCTCTTTTCTTTTTGATAAGTCTGGCCTAGCAGTTTATCAATTTTATTAATTATTTCAGAGAACCAGCTGTTAGTCTCATTGATCTGTTCTACTGGGGTTTTTTATTTTTTTTCTGTATTGCTTATTTCTGCTCTAATTATTATTTTCCTTCTTCTGCAGGCTTTAGGCTTTATCTGCTATTCCCTTTCTAGCTCTTTTAGGTATAAGGTTAGGTTGTGTATCTGAGACTTTTCTTGCTTTTTGAGATAGGCTTATATTGCAAGGACCTCTTAGGTCCTCTTAGGATCACCTTGTTTTAGACTGTCATGTTTTCATTTTCATTTCATTTCATTGAAGTTTTTTTATTTCTTTTTTGATTTCCTGGTTAACCCATTCATTCTTTCATTGGATGTTCTTTAACCTCCATGTATCTGTATTCTTTCAAAATTTTTTCTTATGGTTGACTTCAAGTTTCATAGCATGGTGGTCTGAAAATACGTATGGTATGATCCTAGTCTTTTTGTACCAGTTGAGGCCTGATTTATGATCCAGTATGTGATCTTTTCTGAAGAACGTTCCATGTGTACTTGAATGCGTGTTCTGCTGCGTCAGGATGAAATGCTCTGAATGTGTCTGTTAAGTCCATCTCGTCCAGTGTGTTATTCAAAGCCCTTGTTTCCTTGTTGATCTTCTGCTTAGATGATGTGTTCATTTGTAAGTGGGGTGTTAAAGTCTCCTACTGTTATTATATTATCAATGAGTTTCTTTAAGTTTGTTATTGATTTATATATTTGGGTGCTCCCAAGTTGGGGGCATAAGTCTTTACAGTGTTAGATCTTCTTGATGAATAGACCCCTTAATTATGGTATAATCCCTTCTTCACCTCTTATTACAGTCTTTCGTTCAAAATCTAGTTTGATATAAATTTGGGTACTCCAGCTTTCTTTTGGTGTCCATTAGCATGATAGATGATTCTCCATCCCTCACTTTCCATCTGCAGCTGTCTTTAGGTTTAAAATGAGTGTCTTGTAGGCAGCATATAGATGCGTCTTACTTTTTTATCCATTCTGGTACTGTGTCTTTTGATTGGAGCATTATTCCATTTACATTCAGAGTAATTATTGATAGAAAGGAATTTAGGTGCTGTTGCGTTACTTGTAAAGGTATGTTTCTGATGATGGCCTCTGTTGCTTTCTAGACTTTGTTGTTTTTGGTCTTTTTCTCCCTATTCAAAGAGTTTCCTTTAATACCTCTTGCAGGGCTGGTTTAGTGGTCATGAACTCCTTTTGTTTTTGTTTGTCTGGGAAATCCTTCTATTGTGGATAGACAGCCTTGCTGGATAAAGTATTCTTGGCTTCATTTTTTCCCATTCAGCATGTTGAATATATGCTGCCGTTCTCTTCTGCCTGCTAAGTTTCTGTGAACAGGTCTGCTGCAACCCTGTATTCCCTTGTAGGTTAAGGACTTTTTTTTCTCTTGCTGCTTTCAGCGTTCTTTCCTTGTCTGTGTTTTTGTGTGTGTGTGAATTTGACTATGATGTGTCTTAGTCATGGCCGGCTGTTGTTGAATTTAATGGGAGTACTCTGTGCTTCTTGGGTTTCAATGTTTCCTTCCTCCAGATTAAGGAAGTTTTCAGCTATAATTTGCTCAAATAAAACCTTCTGCCCTTTTCTTCTTCTTCTTCTTCTGGGACTCTTCTATGATCAAATATTACTGTGTTTGAAGGAGTCACCAAATACCCTAACTCAACATTCATGATCCTATACCTTTATTTCCTCCTCCTTTTCAGCTTCATTATTTTCCATAATTTTATTTTCTATATCTGTATTCTCTGCTTCATCCATCCTCATTATCATTGCATCCAGTGGATTTTGCCTTTTGGTTATACCATTTTTTATTTCGGCCTGACAAGTTTTTAGTTCTTTTATCTTTGTAATAAAGGATTCTCTAGTATCTTCCGTGCTTTTCTCAAGCCCAGCTAGTATCCTTATAATTGCTGTTTTAAATTCTTATTCAGGCATCTTATTTATATCTGTATTGATTAAGTCCCTGACTGTTACTTCTTCCTGTTCTTTCTTTTGGGGTGAATTCCTCTGTCTTACAAATTTTGGGGGTGATTCTTAGGAAAGCCTCTTGTACTCCTGCTCCTGAGAGTTAATTGGCTATATTAAGAAGAGGTTAAAAAAAAAAGAAGAAGAAAGAAAGAAAAAAAAAAATAAGGTTTTATACTCTCTTGGGCCTGGTGATTCAGGAGGTGTTTCAGAGTGTGCACTCTGCAGTTTTGTTTTGGCTGCTTCTTCCTACATGTCAGTCCTCTACAGAATTCTCTTTGCCTGCAGTGGGTGGTATTTGGACCTTGTCTACCAAATGGCAAGCTTTAACTAGGTGTGTTTTGGTCTGCTTGTTGAAAGAAGCTAGATCCATCCAAAAAAAAAAAGAAAGAAAGAAAGAAATGAGATCCTAGATCCTATTTCCCCTAGAGCTGAAGCTTTGCAGCACTCTATGATCAGTAGACTTGGTGCATGTTAGGGGTTTGTGCTAGTCTTCTGGGAGATGGGCCTGCTGCACTGATTCTCAGGCGGGCTTGCCCTAGTGGAGATGTACTTGCAGGGTACTGGGGCCTGGTGCAGGGGGGCGGTGCTTGGTTTAAGTAGCTCCAGCCTCTACTAGGAGGGTGGGGGGTGGTGCTGTGTTGCTCACTGAAGTTGGTTAGTGCTAATGGGTATGGGGGAAATGGTGTTGCCCTGCTTTCTGACCCACATTGGGGAGTTTGTGCCTGCCACTCTTCAGGAACCCCTCTCAGAAGAGCAGTCACCCCTCTTGTGTTCCAGCTTCTGTCAGATCCCTGCCTTCATCCTGTCTCTCCCAGGTGGCACAGTACTTCCTATGTTTTATCTCAGGCAGGGGGCTGGGTTTCAAAACTCCCAATTTTATGGACTCATGCTGATCCTCTGGGGGAGGGTCTTGGCCATGATGTGGCCAATGCCAGTTTGCCCCAGAAAAGCAGTCCCACAACTGCGCAGTGGCTCCGAATTTATGGTAAAGTGCAGCAAAAAGCATCACCAAGGTTTGCTGCCCTCAGCCAGTGTCTGTATTCCCATGCTAGTGAACAGGGATGGACATTGGTGCTGCCAGTTCTTTTGCCCCCAGAGAGGCCATCCACCATTCCCAAATGCACTCCAAAAAAGGGAACTGTTCTTCCCTGTGTGACCCAGGGCATCCTCAGACCACACTGCCCACTCCCAGGTCTCTGTCCTTCTTCCCCACCAGAGCACTGCAAAGTCTGCCAGGCACAACCCCACCAATGGCACAGACTTATAAAACTTAAGACTTTGAGCTCTGCTGCTTATAAAAATTTGCCATAGTCCCTCTTCTTTTGTTAGTCACTGGTTTGGGGGAAGATTTTCTTCTTGTGCAGTCTCCTGCCTGCTGCTTCACTTTTTCGTTCTCTCTCTCTCTCACTCCTCTTTCCATGATCAGGGCTCCTGCCCTTCCACAGCACCTACAACTGTTCTCTCCCCAGATGAACTCTCCACAGCTCTTACCTTCCACAAGGTGGCCATTTTGTTCTCTTGGTCCTCAGATTGATTTCTTGTGTGTTTAGAATGATTTGATATTTATCTAGCCATATTGGAGGGAATAGGCAACCTTAGGAGCCCCTACTCCTCCACCATCTTAACTCCTCTCTGCACCCACTGTTTGGACACCTTTCTGTTTTAAAGTGGTATGCAGGTATATAACTTAAGTTTGATATATAGTCTTATTACACAAATTCTATATTGATGGAATGTGAATATGGTTACAACTGGTAAAGTAAGAAACAGTGTAATTTCATAAACTGCCACAAACTGAAGTGTATATAATGTAAATCCTCTGGAAATTCTTCTTTATCAGACTGTTAAATGTTCCTTTTTTTCCCCCAGAGGAGAAGAAACAAGTGTCACTTTAAATGATCTCAAACCAGCTACAGATTACCATGCAAAGTAAGGAATTTCTACATGTTGTCTTAGTATGATAGAGCATAGGTAATTTTTTAAATAATTCCATTAAAAGCCTGGAATATAATATAATTATTATCTTTGGATTAAAAACATGAATTTGTGGACTTTGGTTTTTCTTTTGGTACAGTTATCAACACATTTCCCAAAAAAACAAAAACAAAAACATTTAACTGAAATGTTATGTTGAAGGGTTAGTCATCCTGTTTGTAGGACCTTGGGATTGGAGTGAATATACAGATAATAGGTATAATATGTCTGCATATTATATGCACATGGAAAATTCCCCGCTTTTGAAATTTTTGCAGAACAGAAGCATTAATAATTGTTGATTTGTACTTACTGTATTTTTACTACATCATGTTTTAGAAAGAGTTGGGGATATTAAATTAAAATTTTCACAGCACTTAGGTGTGCCTGGCTGGCTCAGTCAGTGCAGCATGCAGCTCTTGATCTTGGGGTTGTGAGTTCAAGTCCCACATTGGGTATAGAGATTACTTAAAAATAAAATCGTCTTAGAAAATTCACAACATTTAACTGAGAGGTAACTTAAATACTGTTTTATTCTGCATAGTTCTATTATAATTTACCAACATTTTACATACTAAAGCCTCCCCAGCTAGGACTCATTAATCTATATTTGGTTAGTCACCCCATTTGTGGTTGGGATTATTCCTATTAAACTATTAAATTAAGTCTTCAATTATACTTTCTGTGGATAAAGCCCAAGTACTGTCCAACTTAACACTTTCAAACTGTAGGCTGCAACCATTATTAAATCATGAAATTTGGGGGTTATAGTCAGCATTTTTTAATTAAATAATCAAATAAAATAGAAGGTATCTGTAAATATCCCTTAGGGATAGTTGCAGGACACTTTTCTTTCTTGTGTGTGTGTATGAGCAAGTACATATCATTTAGTTGTGATATGTTGTCACAACTTAAGATGTATTTCTTACTTTGTGTTACAGTCAAGAAATTGGATGAAGCCTCTGGTCTATCCTGTATTTCTTTTTTAAAGAGCCGTCTTTTACTTTGACACGCATTTTTTTTTCCTTTTAAAGACTTTAAGTAATCCCTACACCCAATGTGGGGCTTGAAACCCAGCCTGGAGATCGAGAGTCACATATTTTACCAACTGAGCTAGCCAGGCGCCCACCCTTGTTTTCTTGATAGAACATTTGAAAGACACCTTACTGATTTGCAAGTACTTAAAGGTTGATGCCTATTGAAGGTAGGATACAATGATTCTACTGTTCAAAACTATTTATTTTTATCGCCACAGAGTCCAGGCAGAATACAATTCTATGAAGGGAACTCCTTCAGAAGCTGAAAGCTTTACCACCTTAAGCTGTGAACCTGACATACCTAATCCACCCAGGATAGCCAATCGGACCAAAAATTCACTCACTTTGCAATGGAAGGTAAGAATATTGTTTAGAGTACTTTCCAACTGGACATTTACTCCTTCCTCCCCCCTCCACAATTTCAGTTGTTCTTGTCTGGAGACAAAAAAGAACTTTAAGGTAACTTGTTCTTCTTCTTTACATATACTAAATCTTGAAATAATACTCTTAATGGTTTTTTCTTACTATGTGTAAATAAAGCGGAAAAGACTGATATATAATTAGCAGTCCTTATAACGCTGAACATGGGATGGCATTGAGAGTCTCAGCAGTGCTTCTGAAGTTCATTACAATGCCTTTATATCCTAAATTTTATCATAAAATGAAGTTCATAATAACTAGACTCATAGTTTTAAAAATACAGGGGGAGAGGAGTCAAGATGGCAGAAGAATAGCAGGCTGAGATGACATCAGGTTGCAGGAATTCAGTTATATAGTTATCAAACCATTCCAAACACCTACAAATCGAACAGGAGATCGAAGAGAAGAAGAGCAGCAATTGTAGAAACAGAAAATCAACCACTGTCTGAAAGGAAGGACGTGTGGAGAAGTGAATCCAAACCGACTGGAAGATAGACCACGAAGGGAGGGGCCGGCTCCCATCAAGTGGTGCAGCAGTGGAGCACAAAATCAGAACTTTTAAAAGTGCTCCACTGAGGGACATCACTCCAGAGGCTAAATGGGTCTGGAGCCCTCATGGAGACAGTGTGGTCTCAGGTACCATGGGGTCACAGAAGGATTGGGGTGTCTGAGTGTAGCAGAGCTCACAGGTATTAGAGCGGGGAAGCTGGCTACAGAGATGGAGCCAAGGAGTGAGCTCTCTACCTTAAACTATGATCTGTGGCACAGTCAGGCCACTGCTCTTTAAGTAGGGACCCCACAAGTGGCAGATCCAGGGAGAACCTCCTGGAAGAGCAGAGCAGCAGGAATCTGCTGGGTTTGGAGACTCCAAACAGGGCCTTGAGCCAGAGACAGAAACGCTCAATCACAGGCCAGGTGAGCTCGGAGTGCGGCCAGAGACCAGGGTGACAGGAGTGATTGAGCACTTTTCTCTAAGAGCGCACTGAGGAGTGGGGACCCGAGCTCTCAGCTCCTCCATGCTCGAGATTGGGAGGCCGCCATTTTCATTCCCTTCCTCCAAAGCTCTACGGAAACCGGAAACCCTTCAGAGAACAAAAGCTCCTGAGAGCAAACCGGAGCAGATTACTTAGCCCAGCCCCTGGCAAGGGCGGTGCAATTCCGCCTTGGGCAAAGACACTTGAGAATCACTACAGCAGGCCCCTCCCCCAGAAGATCTGCAAGAACATCCTTCCGAGACCAAGCTCACTGATCAAGAAGAGCAGAACTCCAGAGGAGGTGAAAGCAAAGCATGGAATTCATGGCTTTCACCCCGTGATTCTTTAGTCTTGCATAGTTAATTAAGTTTTTTAAATTTTTTTTCTTATCCTAATTTGTTTAACTTTTACTCTTTCCTCTTTTAACATTTTTTAACTAGTTTATCTTAACAGTACCTTTCTTTAAAGAAAATCTTCTGGAACCTTCATTATTATAGTCATATTTTATCCTTTGTTGTATCTTACTTTATTTTTTGTATACATATAGGGTTTTTTCTTCTAATAAATTTTGGTATACAACTTCTTCTAATAAATCAGAATATACCCTGAATCTAGCACAGGACTTTGTTCTAGTCTCCAGCCTAAGCAGAAGGTACAGCAGATTCTCTGTACCTTCTTTTTCTTTCTTTTCCCAACCAACTTACCTTATCAACTCATTTTGTAGAATTTTTATTAAATTTATTAAATAAATTTTATTTATTAAATTTTCATTTGGGATTTTTTATTAAATTTTCATCTTTACAGTCGTATTCCATCCCTTCATCGTGTTTACCCTTATTTGTGTGTGGGGGGGTATATATATATATTAAGATTTTGGGAGGTAGTTTCATCTAAGAGACCAAAACACACCCAAAATCAAGTGGGTGGCTCTGTTTTATTCACCAGTCTAATATATATATTTTTTTTTAATTTTTTTAACTTCTTTTTACCTGCTCTTCTCCCCATGATTTGGGGTCTCTTCTGATTTGGTTAACACATTTTTCTGGGGTCTTCGTGACCCTTTTAGTATTTTATTCTCTCGTTCATACATTCTTATCTGGATAAAATGACAAGGTGGAAAAACTCACCACAAAAAAAGAGAACATGAGGCAGTACCAAAGGCTAGGGACCTAATCAGTACGGACACTGGTAATATGTCAGATCTAGAGTTGAGAATGATGACTCTCAAGGTGCTAGCTGGGCTCAAAAAAGTCATGGAGGATATTAGAAAAACCCTGTCTGGAGAAATAAAAACCTTTTCTGGAGAAATAAAAGAACTAAAATCTAACCAAACTGAAATCAAAAAAGCCATAAATGAGGTGCAGTCAAAAATGGAGGCTCTTACTGCTAGGATAAATGAGGCAGAAGAGAGAATTAGTGATATAGAAGACCAAATCACAGAGAAAAAAGAAGCTGAGCAGAAGAGAGACAAACAACTACTGGACCACGAGGGGAGAAATCGAGAGATAAGTGATACCGTAAGATGAAACAATATTAGAATAACTGGGATTCCAGAAGAAGAAGAAAGAGGGAGGCAGAAGGTATATTGGAGCGAATTATAGTAGGGAATTTCTGTAATATGGCAAAGGGAAGAAGCATCAAAATCCAGGAGGCAGAGAGAACTCCCCTCAAAAATCAGTAAGAATAGGTCCATACCCCGTCATCTAATAGTAAAACTTACAAGTCTTAGTGACAAGGAGAAAATCCTGAAAGCAGCCCAGGACAAGAAGTCTGTAACATACAATGGTAAAAATATTAGATTGGCAGCAGACTTATCCACAGAGAGCTGGCAGGCCAGAAAGAACTGGCATAATATATTCAGAGCACTAAATGAGAACATGCAGTCAAGAATACTATATATAGCGAGGCTAGAATTGAAAATAGGAGAGATGAAAAGCTTCCAGAAAAAAACAAAAACTAAAAGAATTTGTAAACACCAAATCAGGTCTATAGGAAATATTGAAAGGGGTCCTCTAAGCAAAGAGAGAGCCTAAAAGTAGTAGACCAGAAAGGAACAGAGACAATATGCAGTAACAGTCACCTTAGGGCAATACAATGGCACTAAATTCATATCTTTCAATAGTTACCCTGAATGTAAATGGGCTAAATGTCCCAGTCAAAAGACACAGGGTATCAGAATGTATAAAAAAACAAAACCCATCAATATGCTGTCTACAAGAAACTCATTTTAGACCCAAAGACACCTCCAGATTTAAAGTGAGGGGGTGGAAAACAATTTACCATGCTAATGGACACCAAAAGAAAACTGGGGTGGTAATCCTTTTATCAGATAAATTAGATTTTAAGCCAAAGACTATAATAAGAGATGAGGAAGGACACTACATCATATTTAAAGGGTCTGTCCAACAAGAAGATCTCTCAATTTTAAATATCTGTGCCCCTAACATTGGAGCAGCCAACTATATAAACCCATTAATAACAAAATCAAAGAAATGTATTGACAATAATACAATAATAGTAGGGGACTTTAACACCCCCCTCACTGAAATGGACAGATCATCCAAGCAAAAGATCAACAAGGAAATAAGGGCCTTAAATGACGCACTGGACCAGATGGACATCACAGATATATTCAGAATATTCCATCCCAAAGCAACAGAATACACATTCTTCTGTAGTGCACATGGAACATTCTCCAGAATGTTCTCCTATTCTCCTGAAACTGTTCCAAAAATAGAAATGGAAGGAAAACTTCCAAACTCATTTAATGAGGCCAGCATTACCTTGATCCCAAAACCAAAGACCCCATCAAAAAAGAGAATTACAGACCAATATCCTTGATGAACACAGATGCAAAAATTCTCACCAAAATACTAGCCAGTCAGATCCAACAGTACATTAAAAGGATTATTCACCATGATCAAGTGGGATTTATCCCTGGGCTGCAAGGTTGGTTCAACATCTGCAAATGAATCAACGTGGTACAATACATTAATAAAAGAAAAAGTAAGAACCATAGGATACTCTCTGTAGATGCTGAAAAAGCATTTGACAAAATACAACATCCTTTCTTGATCAAAACTCTTCAAAGTGTAGGGATAGAGGGTACATACCTCAATATCATCAGAACCATCTATGAAAAACCCACAGCAAGTATCATTCTCAGTGGAGAAAAACTGAGAGCTTTTCCGCTAAGGTCAGGAACACGGCAGGGATGTCCATTATCACCACTGCTATTCAACATAGTACTAGAAATCCTAGCCTCAGCAATCAGACAACAAAAAGAAATTAAAGGCATCCAAATCAGCAAAGAAGAAGTCTAACTATCACTCTTTGCAGATGATATGATACTTTACATGTAAAATGCAAAAGACTCCACTCCAAATCTGCTAGAACTTGAACAGGAATTCAGTAAAGTGTCAGGATATAAAATCCGTGCACAGAAATCCATTGCATTTCTACACACCAACAACAAGACAGAAGAAAGAGAATTAAGGAGTCAGTCCCATTTACAGTTGCACCCAAAACCATAAGATACCTAGGAATAAACCCAGCCAAAGAGGCAAAGAATCTGTACTCAGAAAACTATAAAGTACTCATGCAAGAAATTGAGGAAGACACAAAGAAATGGAAAAATGTTCCATGCTCATGGATTGGAAGAACAAATCTTGTGAAAATGTCTATGCTACCTAAAGCAATCTACACATTTAATGGAATCCCTACAAAATCCCATCCTTTTTTTTTTTTTTCAAAGAAATGGAACAAATAATCCTAAAATGTATATGCAACCAGAAAAGACCTCGAATAGCCAGAGGAATATTGAAAAAGAAAGCCAAAGTTGGTGGCATCACAATTACAGACTTCAAGCTCTATTACAAAGCTGTCATCATCAAGACAGTATGATACTGGCACAAAAACAGACACATAGATCAGTGGAACAGAATAGAGAGCCCAGAAATAAACCCTCAACTCTGTGGTCAACTAATCTTTGACAAAGCAGGGAAGAATGTCCAATGGAAAAAGACAGTCTCTTCAACAATGATGTTGGGAAAATTGGGACAGCCACATGCAGAAAAATGAAACTGGATCATTCCCTTACACCACACACAAAAATAGACTCCAAATGCATAAAGAACCTCAGTGAAAGGAATCCATCAAAATCCTTGAGGAGAACACAGGCAGCAACCTCTTCCACCTCAGCCGCAGCAACTTCTTCCTAGAAGCATCGCCAAAGGCAAGGGAAGCAAGGGCAAAAATGAACTATTGGGACTATCCAAAATCTATAAAGAACTTATCAAACTCAATACCCAAAAAACAAATAATCCAATCAAGGAATGGGCAGAGGGCATAAACAGACATTTCTGCAAAAAAGACATCCAGATGGCCAACAGACACATGAAAAAGTGCTCCATACCACTTGGCATCAGGGAAATACAAATCAAAACCACAATGAGATACCACCTCACACCAGTCAGAATGGCTAAAATGAACAAGTCACAGAATGACAGATGCTGGCGAGGATGCGGAGAAAGAGGAACCCTCCTGCACTGTTGGTGGGAATGCAAGCTGGTGCAACCACTCTGGAAAACAGCATGGAGGTTCCTCAAAAAGTTGAAAATAGAGCTACCCTATGATCCAGCAATCGCACTACTGGGTATTTACCCTAAAGATACAAATGTAGTGATCCAAAGGGGCACGTGCACCTGAATGTTTATAGCAGCAATATCCACAATAGCCAAACTATGGAGAGAACCTAGATGTCCATCAACAGATGAATGGATAAAGAAGAAGTGGTATATATATACAATGGAATAGTATGCAGCCATCAAAAGAAATGAAATCTTGCCCTTTGCGACGACATGGATGGAACTAGAGGGTACTATGCTGAGTGAAATAAGTCAATCAGAGAAAGACAATTATCATGTGATCTCCCTGATATGAAGAATTTGAGAGGCAATGTGGGGGATTTGGAAGGTAAGGAAAAAAGGAAACAAGATGGGATCGGGACAAACCATAAGAGACTCTTAATCTCACAAAACAAACTGAGGGTTGCTCGGGGGAGGTGGGTAGGGAGAGGGTGGTTGGGTTATGGACATTGGGGAGGGTATGTGCTATGGTGAATGCTGTGAAGTATGTAAACCTGGCGATTTGCAGACCTGTATCCCTAGGGCTAATAATACATTATATGTTAATTTTATTTTTATATATATATAAAATATATATATATATGAAATATTTTAAGGAATATCCCATTAAATACTCTATTGTATAATAATATAATTTAATAATACTCTCTATTTTAATAGAATAATAGAATAGAATAATAGATTTGCTAACATGTAAATTTTTTGTGCCCAGCTGCACAAGAAGATATGATGAAATGGACAGACACCACAGATAGAATTGATAATTCACATAGCACAGACAGCATTGTCATAGGGAGACATGAATTACTGAAATGATATATGAGTCTTGGTAGATTTCTGAACAAATGAAATACAGCCTTTCTCAGATTGCAGAGTAGTTACATTTTGGGAAAATCCAGTAACTTAAAACTATAGAAAAAATACCTTGTAAAATGGAATTAGGTTCTAGACTCTGATAATTATAAACAGATATATCACCTACATGGATGTCCAAGAGGACATTCAAAAGTTCTAGAGAAAGAAAAAAATTCTTCATTTGTATTGCTTGTCCCACACTGTGCAGAATTGATAGCATCCTTGATCCCCACTTGTAAAAATCAGCCTTTACTCCCCCTGCCATTATTGTGATGGTCAGAAACACCCCCAACAAAATTTCTAAACATGCCCTAGAAGGGAGTACCACCCCTCCTAGCAAATGTTGATTTATAGTAAGAAAATAACTACTAGTCTTGATTTAATTATCTCCTCTTACTCCAAGAGCAAAACTCAGGGCTAGCTAGCTTTCTGAAAACTTGTTTGGGGCTTATTAGTCCCTTGTTAGATGCTTTATGCAGTTAAAAAGTACTGTTAGCACATGTAAATCAGATAAGTATGTACATACATACATTTTTGTTTGTGATAAGTATGACTAATTTTATTTCATGTCACTTAGAGTAGCATTTTATTGGTAGGGCAGTTAGGGTAGCAGCCTGGTGCCTTTCATGTAGGTTTGGACTTCAGTAGGGTACTGCTATTTATTCTGAAGATAAAATAACATTGAATTTTAAAATTTGTTTTTAACAGTAGCCCAGCAAGTCTGCGTAAGATGTAAAAAGTGCCCTTATGCCCTAGGTCTCTTAGTTGCCCACTCAGGTTACCCAGGCTTATACTCTTCAAGAAATAGTCCTATATGTGCATAGTAATAGCACGATTGGGGAAAGAGAGAATCATTTGTACTGGTAGTGGGGATAGTATTGTATACCCGGAGTTGTTGGGAGGATTATCAGATAATACCTATATAGCCCATAGCATAGTGCCTGGAACATAATAAACATAATACCTATTGTTGCTATGTAATGTTAAAATTGAAGAAAACTGGCTTAGTGTAGTTTATGACTTAAATATCAGATCTTTTGACTCTGTTGCCTCATATAATCTGAAAATATTACTTGGGGGTTAACATGGCATCAGAATCATGGCGTGGGTGACACATGAGGTAGCAGCTTGAGAGAAGTATTATATCAGAAGTATTGTTTAGAGTTGCCAGTGCATGGTGATGATAAAAAGCTAACTGAAGTTGGTCTTCTACTCTCTTATAATTACTAATACCTACCAGACCTCCTGTTGCTCAGCTTCTGGAATATTGCTGAGTAGGAACACTGGTTTTGTGTCTGAGCAAATTCAGCTCTGTTCTCTTAATGACTGAGTGATCTGGGGCAACTTATTCGGGTTCTTTAAAGCCTCCATTTCCTCTTTTGTATAGTTTGGATAATAATACTACAAAGAGTTGGTTTGAGGATTAAATGAGATAAGGTAAAAACACTTACACCTAATAGTTTCCCCTCTAACTTGGAGAAATGGTCACAGGTTGTTGAAGGTGTAACCATAGCCATGCTTCTTCCAGGGAGTTGAAGAGAATCCATTTCCTTGACTTGGAAAGCCTCACAAAATAAAGTAGAAAAAATTAAGGAAAATAAATGTGCAACCTTAGAAACTGGACTAGCGCAATCTGGGGGCATTAATTATGGGGAAATATATATATATATTTTAAAAGATTTTATTTATTTATTTGACAGACAGAGATCACCAGTAGGCAGAGAGGCAGACAGAGAGAGGAGGAAGCAGGCCCCCCGCTGAGCAGAGAGCCAGATGCGGAGCTCGATCCCAGAACCCTGGGATCATGATCTGAGCTGAAGGCAGAGGCTTTAACCCACTGAGCCACCCAGGTGCATGGGGAAATATATTTTTATACCACACACTTCTTGCTGAGATTTGCAATCTTTTCTGCCTTAGGATTCTCTTCCTTTGCTGTGTAAGAGTTGAATTTCCCAAGGTTTTTTTTTCTGCCCCATCCATAATATAGTTACTTTGAACTGCCACACCTGTAACTTGCATAGCAAATCCCGGTCATATTCACCACTTAAAAATTATAATTTAAAAAAATTTTTAAATACAAGATCTGTGTTAATGGTCAACAAATAATTTGGACCTCCATGTTATAAAAAGTTCTTTATTAAAAAGTTGACCATTCTTGATTGCTCTTAACATGGTTCGTAATGGGGGCGCCTAGGTGGCTCAGTCAGTTAAACATCTGCCTTCACTTAAGGCATCTTAAGGCCATGATCCTAGAGTCCAAGGATTGAGACCCACATCAGGATCCCTGCTCAGTGGGGAGTCTGCTTCCCCCTCTCCTCTGCCCTTCTTCCCCACTCATGCTCACTCA
Organism: Martes martes; assembly: GCF_963455335.1. Classification (NCBI taxonomy): domain Eukaryota; kingdom Metazoa; phylum Chordata; class Mammalia; order Carnivora; family Mustelidae; genus Martes; species Martes martes. The sequence goes on from NC_137890.1 coordinate 59,028,289, forward strand.
CTCTCTGTCACTCCTTTTCTCAAATAAATAAATAAAATCTTTTTAAAAATACATGGTTGGCAATATTGTATAAAAACCAAATAGAGTCCAGAGAATTACAGGAATTCTCTGGAGAACAATTTTAAAAGTTAAGATTATTTAATTTTGATAAAAGGAGTCTTAAAGTCAGTTGTCTTCAAATGGATGAAGCTATTAAAAGGAGAGTAATGATCCATTTTTCTGCATCTAAAGTGAGAATAAAGAGGAAGCAAGTTGAAATGGTAGAAAATTCAAGTAGAAATAAGGTTGAAATTCTTGAGTTCTAGAGTGATTAAATCCTAGAATAAAATGTTAAGGAAGACAAATTTTCACCACTGAAGATTAACAGATTGTTGAATGAGCAGTATTAGGTAATGGGCACATGGTATCTAGAAGCAAAGATCCAGACAGTGTGACATCTTGAAGTTCTTCTAAGCTCCCTGATTCTTTCCTTCTCTGGTGTATCACACAGTATTACTTATAGATTGTAAAGTGAGTTTTAATGAAAATGACAGGCTCAATCCTAGGAACTTAAAGCTGATAAAACCTTCTGACAAAAGGCAAAGTGATTTTTTAAATGGATTAAAAAGTTAAGATGGTTCTTGCTACAGGAAGTTGTTCAGTGTTCAGAAAAACTTGAATAGACTCTGCTTCGTTTTCTTACCTTGCATTTAAAGGGATTGTAGGGTTATATAATACATATATATCTGTATTGCCTGTGCAATTTTTCCAGAGGTAAGCCACAGAGAACATCTGCAACACAATAGATTCCTCAGATTAGATTCTCACAGTATCTTTTACAAAAGTTCTAACAATTTGTGCTCTTTCTTTTAGGCACCTAGTGACAATGGTTCTAAAATCCAAAGCTTTATTTTAGAATGGGATGAGGTAAGTAAATTGGATCTTTTAAATTAGGGGGAATTTATGTGTATATATCCTCAAGCAGAAATACTTTGTTTTAATAGTTTATTCCTCTTTAAAAAACATTATGAATGCTTTTGGTGGTGCATGAGCGAATTAATGGTGTTCCTAGAAAACATTACTGACTGGACCTCCCTATGTTTTGTTTTGTTTTATTTTTTGTTTTTGACTTAAACCCCTCAAAGTTCTCACTTGGGTAATTACCTTGATGAAGGAAATTTTTTTTTCACATCAGCCTTAAAAGCAAGTATAATTTTTTACTATGGCTACTTTAACACATTGCTACAAACCTGATGGTTCAAAACAACACACACTCATTCTCCTATATTTCCGGAAGCCAGAAATCCAGTGTGACTCTCACTGGGCCAAAATCAAGATGTCGCTATAGCCATGCTTCTTCTAGGGACTCTAGAGGAGAATCCCTTCTCCTAACTTTTCCAGCTTCTGGAGGCTCTCTTCATTACTGTGTCATTACCATGAACCCACGGCCTCATCAGATAGCCTTTTCTGCCCCTGCTGCCATTATCACATGGCCTTTTTCCTCTTCTGTCTTCACCTCTTTTTTGCTCTAAAAAGGACATTTGTAATTCCATTTAAGGTCCACCTAGATAATACAGGATAATCTCTCCATCTCAAGAGCTTTAACTTAATAACATCTGTACAGTCCCTGAATAGAGTAACATTCACAGGTTCCACGGTTTAGGACTTGGATATCTTTGCAGGCCATTATTCAGCAAGCACACTGAGCTCTGTTATGTAGTACTTCGTTTTACTGTCATTTATTACGTTCTCTCTTTTCCTACTGCTTATACCACAGCTAAGAGGAGTGAGTGGCCAGAGGGTATAGAAGAAATTCCATTGATAATTTGGGAATTAAGCAGTATGTAGGCATACCTTGAAGATGTTGCAGGTTTGGTTCCAGCCAACCACAATAAAACAAATATCTCAAAGCAAGCCACATGAATTTTTTTGGTTTCCCAATGCATATAAAAGTTATATACCACACAATATTTGTAGTCTGTTAAAGGTACGATGGCATTGTCTTTTTAAAAAAAAATGTGCATACCTTATTTTAAAAATACTTTGTTGCTAAAAAATGCTAACCATCATCTGAGCTTTCAGTGAGTCATAATCTTTTTGCTAGTGGAGGGTTTTACCTCGATGTTGATGGCTGCAGGCTGATGAGGGTGTAGTGCTTGCTGAAAGTTGGGGTGCCTTCAGCAATTTCTTGAAAAAATAAGACAACGGTGAAGTTTGCTGCATCAGTTGACTCTTCCTTTCATGAACCATTTCTCTGTAACATGCGATGCTGTTTGATAACATTTTATCAACACTGAAACTTCTTTCACAACCAGAATCAGTCCCCTCAAACCCCGCTGCTACCCTATCAACTAAGTTTATGTAAAATTCTAAATCCTTTGTTGTCATTTCAACAGTCTTCACAGCATCTTCACCAGGAGTAGATTCCCTCTCAAGAAACCACTTTCTTTGCTCATCCTTAAGAAGCAACTCTTCATCCACTTAAGTTTTGTCATGAGATTGCAGCAATTCAGTCACATCTTCAGGCTTCACTTCTAATTCTAGTTCTCTTGCTGTTTCCACCACATCTGCTGTTATTTCCTCTGTTGAAGTCTTGGAACCCACAAAATCATCCGTGAGGGTTGGAATCCGCTTCTGCTGAACTCCTGTTAATGTTGATATGTTGGCCTCTTCCATGAATCACCATAACAAATACAATAATATGAAAAAAATTTGAAATATTATAAGAACTACCAAAACATGATACAGAGTCGCAAAGTTAGGAAATGCTGTTGGAGAAATGGCACCAGTAGAACTGTTTGATGCAGGGTTGCCACAAAACAGACTTTGTAAAAAACACTATCAGCAAAGCACAGTAAAATGAAGTGCAATAAAACAAGGTATGCCTATATTAAAAGAGTAATGAGGCACAAACAAGTAGGTTTTATGCCAGAAGTTTTAAGAGAATTTAGAATTAGGAAATCTATCATAGTAATTTAGAAGAAAAGAACATATGTTGATAAATTATGAAAAGATATTTGATAAAATTTAACACTTAGTTAAAACTCAAATTAGGAAAGGAAGATAATTCCTTATCTGATAGTTATTTTTGTATTAAGTGAAGTACCATCACTAAACAATAAAAGCATTTCTAGTCAAAGCTGAAACAAGTCAAAGTTGTTAGTCATTCCCACCTTTACGTAACGTTAATGAAGTATGTTTTGGAACATACAGGTACAGCCAAGTAATGGCTGGGCTGAGGGGCAAAATTATTATTATTTAGAGATGATACAATTTTCTATTTAGACAACTCAATAGAATCAACTGTAAACACCATTAAAACAGGAAAGTGTAGTAAAGCAGCCAGATAGAGATTGAAGGTTTTCTTTGAAGAAGTCACCCTAAAACCACAGTTTACCTCTACCAACGCAGTAGAGAAGAGTGGATGGAGAAACGTGTCTATTTTATGTAGCATCCTAAACTTCTAACACTCTTTAGTTGTCCTGAGCTGCAGACTTTTCTCTCTACCATTCTCTTTGCCTATAATTGGGGTTTTCTCTCTGCTTATATTCTGTTACTGTTAAACCTACGCAGTTGTGTTTCCAGAATCTATTTTATAGAATGTTAGCAGCTGTTAAGGTGGAGGTTTGAGAATCACTTAGGGACCTTAAAACTGTGTAGAACTTTTCATAGATTGAGGAACACTGCTAGTTGTGTATATCAAAGATCACCCTATTTCTGCTACTACCAGTCCCCCCATAGAGATTGTGGGGTCCATACATCGAAAGAATTTCTTTCACTAAACCCAGACATTTAGCATCAGTTAAAACAGGGTACTTAGTTCAAGAAGGTAAATACAGAGATACCTACTTTCTAGTTTGTAAATTCTGCATTTAATGAACAGTAAGTACCATTTAAAAGATATAGGTTATCTCTACTTTCTCTTGAGATCCATGATTCATGTAACAAAATGACTTTTAATGTATACCAGCTCATATGTCATTATTCATCAAGGAGGAATTTTGTGGATTTATCTTTTTACAGTAATGTACATGATATATAATAATCAGCCAATTTTTTTTTAGGGAAAAGGAAATGGAGAATTTTGTCAGTGTTATATGGGCTTACAGAAGCAATTTAAAATTACTAAACTGTCACCAGCAATGGGTTGTAAATTTAGACTGTCAGCCAAAAATGAGTATGGCACAAGGTAAGATACATTTTAATGCAAATATATTATTTAGTCAACTTCACTTAATATAAATTATGCAGAATCCAAATTATCCACTAAAAATTCTGCTTTAGTTTATGTTGGTATAGTAAAGATGTATTAACTATCATAGCAAAAGCTATAAGAGAAGATGTTACTTACATAAACTACAGTTTTAAAAGTGTATTAGTAAATACACTTTTAGGTTCTGATCTGGTAACCATGAAAATATTATCAACTCCAAGACACATTATTTGGATTATAATTAGTTATCAAAAATTGTCACTTTCAGAAAATGTCATTTATCACATTGAATTCTTTAGCTATAAAAATAGCTCTTTTCCATTCATTCTTAAAAACGATTTGTTTCAACAGTGGTTTTAGTGAAGAAGTCTTATATTACACTTCAGGCTGTGCCCCTTCTATGCCAGCAAGTCCTGTATTAACTAAGGCTGGTGTTACTTGGTTATCTTTACAATGGAGTAAGCCCTCGGGAACACCATCAGATGAAGGAATTTCTTACATTTTAGAGATGGAGGAAGAAACTTCAGTAAGTATAAATATGTATTTTAAGTAGTGTTTAAAACCTATTTCAGGTAACATCAGTCCTTATAAGTAAATAGTGCCACAGTAGTTAGATCCTTTCCCAGATCCTTAAGTCCTTGGTGTTGGTTATTATTTAGGAGGAATTGGGAATGAGGAAGAACTCAGTCTTGTCTTTTCTTGATGTGTGGGAGGGGGTTTTGTTTTTTTATGTTTGTTTGTATATATTTGCGCCTAGGAACAGCATAGACTGCATTTTTAAATATATGTGTTTTAGGGAAAATAAAGAGGGGGAAGCTTAGCCTTTCAGCCTAAGCAACTCTAAAAAATAAGGAAATAATATGTCCACCTTTTCCAGCTGTGTTCATACACTGCTTTCCCAAGCACCACAGAAGATATGAAGAGCATCACATGACATTATATAGTGCCACCAGAATCAGGTTTCCAGTGGTTTGTCTTCTATGAGCTAAAACGTAGCTAACATGAGTTAGGGTGTCTTCTATTAGTTCTACATAGTTTCATAGCTTTTCAGAGCTACTTTAAAGCAATTTGAGTGAAAAATACATTGGTCCACTCCCAGCTATATACCCAAGAGAACTTGAAAACACATGTTTATACAGAAATTTGTACATGAATGTTCATAGCATTATTCATAATACCCAAAAAGTGGGAACAACCCAGATGTCCATTAATTGTTGAATGGATAAACAAAGTGTGATATATCCATACAGTGGAGTATCATTGAACCATATAAAGGAATGGAACTAGTCATGACATGAATGAACATGAATACACAGAAAGTGTATTAGTTTATTAGAAAGTATATTAGTGGATGAGAAAAGAGGGGAAGTAACTGCTAACCAAAAAGTAAAGTACAGGCTTCATTGTAGAATTAGGATTCAATGATAATTGTATAGTGAATACACTATAAATTATTGAATTTCATACTTTAAGTGGGAATTTTACAGTATGTGAATTATATATCAACTTTTAAAAATAACAGTGGGAAAGTAGTGAGGCATTGTCCCTGGAGCTATAAATAGCAATCCAATACCTAAGTGACATGCCTTCCTGCCAGCACAGCCAACTGTTTATTTATTTACTTAAACACAGGGCAAGGTAAGTATGTCAAATGGTTATAACTCTGTTTAGCTCTTACAACATCTGTGTAGGAAAGTCTATTTTAGAGATACGCTTACTGATGGTGATATTACCATTGACTGACTTTACCTTCAACACAAAGATCTTCTCTTGGTTACTATATTTATGGAGGAGTTCTCCATCCCCCTACAAACATTCATTAGCATTTCTGGATCTGTCCATTCAAGATAGAAGTATCAAGGTGAGTATTACACTTAAGAGAGCATTAATCACCTTGTACACAGTAGAAGATGATGAAGACCTGGGTCTTTTTGCATGTTTGTTATTCCCCATATTTCTGCTGTTAGACATCTAAGAAAGGCTTATTTTCACTTTCCAGGGATATGGTTTTAAGCCTAAATATGATGGAGAAGATCTTGCTTACACAGTAAAGAATCTCAGACGTAGTACAAAGTATAAATTTAAGGTAAGCTTTGAAAGCCCATATAAAATTTATTTGTCATTCTTGTTGTTCCTGTTGTCTTAAAGTTAAGTATACACCTCACTCCTTGGTTTTAAATCCAAAATAGTTTCGGGCTTGGGGAGCCTGGGTGGCTCAGTCAGTTGGGCATCCAAATCTTGATTTTGGCTCAGGTCATGATAACGGGATTGTGAGATCAAGCCCCGCATCAGGCTCCTCACACTGGATGTGGAGCCTTCTTAGGATTCTCACTCTCCCTCTGCCTCTCCCCACTCATGGTCAGTAACTCGCTTGCTTGCTCGCACTCAAAAAAACATAAAAAGTTAAAATAGTTTTGACTTTTCTAATGAGCATTACTGCTTTCTTACTATGTAACATTGTCAATATATTTATATTATATATTTATATTTTATTTATATATAATTTTTATTTTATTTATATATTATAATATATAATATATCATATTATATATTATATAATATAATAATAAATATTTCATTTATATATAATTATATATAATATTTATATATTACATAAATATATTTATATTTATTTATATATATTTAAATTCAAATCAATTTTAATGTTTTATGGGACTTTTATTTGTATAATGTGAGCAAACACCTTCTAAAATGTGGATGTTGTTAAACACATTCAGAATGTGCTTTTTTGTTAGCAATATCTGAAAAAGTAATGCTTTTATTTTCTAAGTACATTATATCAAGTGGTACACAATTTCATTTTGTCTCATTACTGGTATTCACTTGATGAAGGTTATTTTTACCATGTTTCTTCACCGTAAGGTTTTCCTTTTCCCTTTCTAATAATAGCATTTTCTAAATACTATGTAAACATCTTGGTTTTTGTCAGATTTTCATGTGCTGGTTTTAACATCCATTGATAATTCTTGCCTGAGTCCATTATTACTGATCAATAGTTGTCAAGTGGCAACTAAAATAAAATAAAATAAAAATAAAAATTTTCAATTTTATTATGCCTTCTACATTTATTATTTGGCATTATACTATAAAGAAAAGCTTCCTTTTCTCATTTATGTTAATATGAACTCACGGATTCCTGTTTACTGAGTGGGTTATTTTTGTTAGTATGATTGTCAGTTGTGAGACTCAAATTGTTTCAGATTTAGGAACCCCTTCAGGCTGGCTTTCAGATCCTTTTGAAATGTGCCCCCCATCATTCTTTGAACCTTTCCTTTCTGGCACATGATATTCCAGTCTCATCTTGTACTTTCCCTTCTTCAGCCTTGAGATTGTTTTGTTTTTCAAAGCACTTGGGTCCTTTCAATAGACAATGGTATTTATAAGCCAAAATCTGGGAAGCAAATATTACTTATTGCTGTAACAGTTTTGCTACTCCTGGACACCCTCTCAATGGACAGAGCTATGAGCTATATGTATGTATGTGCACACACAAAATTTATATGCACAAACACATTTACATCTGTATTTCTACATATATATCTATCTTTTTAAACCATGAGTTTACACACGTACCTCCAATTTTAATCCAATACCACAGGTTAATTCTGGTTTTCTCCTTTTTCTTATTTCTAGCTCCCTTCATCATCAGAAAGAAACTTTGCCCCAGTTATGTCCATTATATTTAGTTTGTGGAACAAATTCCTCCCCCTCCCATAAAGTTCTGTACGGGGTGCTTGAGTCCCTACTAGGCAAATGCTGCTGCCTCCAGCCAACCCACCTATCCCCCAGCAGAGATACTTCCCTTGTTTAGCTCACCTGTTGGCCTTTACACTGAATTATTTCTGGTGTAAAGCAGACAGACTCTACATGTCATTTGCTTGCTTGCTTGAGGCATGGAAACTATATGTATCATTCTTGCTCACTTGAAGCACTAGCAAGCTTTGAAAATTCATCCGCTGTGGAGATTCCAGAAATTCTTTCTTTCATAGTATAGCATCCATTCTCAGGGTATTTTTAACTCTGACTTGATCGGGGATATACATTGCTATTTCTTGGAGACAGTGCTTGAAATATACCAATTAATATAAGCCAGCCTACATTTTTGTGCCCAAGTTTTTCTAAAAATACAAGATGCTTATTAGTTGATACATTCAACATTTGAATTTTCTTCTCAGTACTTGTTTAATCGAATCATTTCAAATAAATGATAGAAGCTACTGTAAATTGTTTTCACTATTAAAAAGCAAAGATAAATTTTATCCCTTGAGAACCTTAGAAAATTTTTAAGCATGAGATTTGATTGTGAAGAGCATAATAATTCTATTTATTATGCTTTGTCTTATATATCAGCTTCATTTTTAAAACTTATGATAACACTGAGTGATTTTAATTTTTTCCAAATAGAGTTTTCATATTTTTACAAGATTTATAAAATACTTAAGAAGTAGGTACGTTCATTCAGTTTTCCTCTTAGGATGATGTTGGATTGTATTTTGCTTCAGTAATGATTATTGTTATGATTATTCAGTAATGATTAAAAAATGATCAATATTTTCTAAGGGAAAATGTTAAGATCTTTATAATTTGGTAAGTTTATTAAAATTCTTAGAATTCTGCTATCCTGGGGGCACCTAGGTGGCTCAGTGGGTTAAGCCTCTGCCTTCAGTTCAGGTCATGATCCCGGGGTTCTGGGATCGAGTCCCACATCGGGCTCTCTGCTCCTCGGAGAGCCTGCATCCCCCCCCTCTCTCTCTCTGACTGTCTCCCTGCCTACTTGTGATCTCTGTCTGTCAAATAAATAAATAAAATCTTTTTAAAAAAAAAAAAAGAATTGGGCGCCTGGGTGGCTCAGTGGGTTGGGCCTCTGCCTTCGGCTCAGGTCATGATCTCAGGGTTATGGGATCGAGTCCCGCATTGGGCTCCCTGCCGAGCGGGGAGCCTGCTTCCTCCTCTCTCTCTCTCTCTGCCTGCCCCTCTGCCTGCTTGTGATCTCTGTCTGTCAAAAAAAAAAAAAAAAAAAAAAAAGAATTCTGCTATCCTGTAACACCATGGTGTTATTTCCACATAGAGATAAAAATGTTATATATACATATAAGGGAGTAAATTTCTTATGATCCACTATTTTAAAAAATTACAGATTTTTATTTAAAATTGTTTCACTGTGGCAGTCACATTCAGATTGCAGGGTATACAGTCAGAATCTCCAAGGAGGCAATAGACTTTTTTACAAAAAGTACCCCCAAGTAACTAGAGAGGGAATAGGAAAACAATGTCTCTAAATAAACTCTTAACAAATCACTGGCTTATAGGAAGGGATTATATAAAAGCTTATTAAATAATCAATTGTAATAGTGATAACCAAGAATAGTAGTTCCCCAAGTGTGATCACCAGACCATTGTATCAGCATGGGAACTTGTTAGAAATGTAAATTTTCTGGCCCCCTCAGTTCTGTTGAATCAAAAATTCTGGGATAAGACTTAGCAATCTGTGTTTCAGCACTGTCCAAGTGATTCTGAGGCTTACTGAAATTTGAGAACCACTGATCTAAAGGGGGAAAAAAAAAGAAAATGATGACTATGTAGTCTTCTAGAAGCTTGGACATTTTGAATCTGTTTGTGCTGGGTGCCAGCTGACAGGCTTTTGAATCATTAAATCCTATTGCTGTCTCAGACTTTCTTTTCTATTTTGACATTGCAAACTCCTCTTTCAAGCAAACCATATCAAAATAAAGTCTTAACACTAAAGAAATCTTAGAATACTAAGCAAAAGCAGCAAAATACTATAATCCAGAAAGCAATGACTAGATAGTTAGTATATTACTGATTGTAAAGAAATAATGATATAATTAACATAAAATTGTAATATGACCAAGTTTACTAAATGCCAAGAGTTCTAGTTTCTACACTACAGACAATCCTAGGACACTCAAAATACTAAAACAAAATAGGAACAATGAAAAAATGTAAAGGACAAAAGAAAAATGAAAATAAAAACTTAAAGCATAAGAAAGCAGCCAAAATTCTTAAAATCAGTTAAAATTCAGAGTGGTTAACAAGTGTACAATGCTGACTCTATCAAATGGTTCATTAGAAGCTGGCTGAGACCTGTTGTCCAAATTTAAAATGATAATAATTATTAATAATTATAATATTTCTTATTATTAAAGGCTTCAGAAGCTAGTGGCCACTCCCTATGACTCTGGGCCAGTAGGAGGCTGATTTCTTATTTCCTAAAGTTCCTGAAAAATAGTTTTTTAAGCAGCAAACCTTCTAAAGATCAAGTTCTGAGTACCTTGAGCTGAGAACCCTTAAATACTACACTGCAGCTTATTACTTATTTTTGAAGTTTTTTTTCAGATGGAGAGAAATCAGTCAGTTAGTATCTGGGATCCATCAGCTTCTCCTATCTTCCATCTTTGAAATTCACTTACACACTTACATGTCAGCATCAGTGACAGTACATAAACATGTTGCCTTCCTCCTCCTCATCTTGTCCAGTGTCATTTTATGAGGTCTTCCTTTCTCCTTTGCCCTAATCTAAGTGTGCCCAAGTTTATTCCTAACTTACTATGCCCCTTTCTCCCTTGGATACATCATCTCTTTGCTTTCTGTCAGCTGTCATTTTTTATTCTGAAGAATACTAAATCTCCAAACCTGTTCTGTGCTGTTATCAAGCTATTCTTTCTAATTATCATTTTATACCTAGATTAATCTTTCCGAAATACAGCTTTCCCTTTAAAAAAAAAAAACAAAAAACAAAAAAACAATTCCCTTAGTTTCATATAAGATTTTTTATATTCTGACACATTCAGTTTTTAAAATGCACTGTCTTTCACTCCTTACTTGAACTGCCTATCTCACCAGATTGATTACTTATTCTTCCTTGATCAGAGCTCACTATTTACTATTATTTCTGCTCTATACCCAGGGCTTTCTGTTCTCTCTCTCACCCAGTTTTGCCCTTTTACTGCTCTGGCCCATGAAGACCTCATATCACTTCTGTTTACCTTTTCAGAAGCCTTTATGGACCATTTTATGCCTTAGTAATCTTTCTCCTATTGCCTAAATCTTTTCATATACATCTTGCTTGTCTTCTGCTTAAAGATTCTAAACTTGTTGAAGATACAGAGTGCACCAAACCTTGAGTTCCCAGCACAGTGCTCCCTCTATGGTGGGGAACTGAATGAATGTTTTTGATTATTTGTAAAATTGTGGGGGTGGGGAGATAAGTATATGGCTTTATAACATTTAATACCTTCATGGCTAACTGAAGTAAAAGGAGGCAGTGCCAAAATATATAGTCTTAAAAATATAATTAGTGGATCTTTCTCGTTTTGGGGGAGTCTCTTCTTACTTTAATAGTTTCTTCTAGTTCTAGGTTTGAGTAAACACTGTGTACCATATTGTTTTGACTCTCTTTGTGGTCCAGTTTGTAAAGCAGCAAATAAAATGCATTGTCGTGTATGGGAGGACTGAGGAAGCCTGAGCAAAATTGAACAATTGAACCGAATTTTACTGCATTCTCATGAGCTGCATGATTTATTTGGGGGTAGCTTTATTTACATCCATGTGTATATTATCATGTCATATCATAATGGAGCTTGTCTTGAGTCATCCATTCATCCTATAATTATTGAGCATCTATTCTATAATAAAGCACTGTTCTAAACACTAAGAATATAACAGTAATTAAAATAACTAATACTCTAGTTAGGGGAATAGACAGTAAACAAGCAAATAGCAGATGGTGATAAGTGCTACGTGGATTAATCAAATTAGGGAGAGGTGACAGAATGATTGGGTAGTCGGGGTGCCTGGGTGGCTCAGTGGGTTAAAGCCTCTGCCTTCGGCTCAGGTCATGATCCCAGGGTCCTGGGATCGAGCCCCACATCGGGCTCTCTGCTCCTCGGAGAGCCTGCTTCCTCCTCTCTCTGCCTGCCTCCCTGCCTACTTGTGATCTCTCTCTCTCTCTCTGTCAAATAAATAAATAAAATCTTTAAAAAAAAAAAAAAAAAAAAAAAAAGAATGATTGGGTAGTCAAGGAAGTACTTTTGGAAATGACACTTGAATCTGAATAACCAGAAGAAGTTAGCATGTCAAGAACAAAAAGAACATTTTGGGCAGGGAAAATAACTGCTAATGCAAAAGACTGTAAAGTGGAGGTAGGCAGGGGTGAAATCATATAGGGTGTTGTAGGCCATAGAGAATTTAGATTTTATTTTGAGTAAAATGAGAAGCTGTTGGAAGGTTCTAAGCTAAGAAGTAAGTCCCTTTGGCAGTTGTGTAGAAAATAGAATTGAGAGGAATGGAAGCTAGGAAACTAGTTAGTAATATATTGTAGTCATTCAGAAAAGATAGAATAAAAGAAGCCTTGACTAAGGTGGTAGTAGTAGCAGAAAACAGAAAAGTAGAGGTAGAGTTGACAGGATTTGCTAATAGATTTAAGTTGTAGGTTTAGAGAAGGAAGAATCAAGGATGTTTCTTAGATTTTTGACTTGAGCAACTAGGTAGATGATGGTACTTTTTGCTGATGAGAAAGAGCAAAGATGAGAAAGAGCAGGTTTAGAAAAGAGAAAATCATATCAAGTTGGATATTTGACTTCAGGAGCTTTAAGTTCAATAGAAAAGGTAAAAATATATATTGAATTTCTAAAGTCAGATATAAAAATACTTAGATATGAATTATGTTTATTGCTGTGCCACTTAATAGCTTGAAAAAAACAAGTATTGGGTCTGCGTGTCAGGAATTCAGGACCAGCTTAGCTGAGTGGGTCTCATGAAGGTTTTATGTGAGGTTAGAGTCAAGATGCCAGCTAGGGCTACAGTCATCTGAAGACTTGACTGGGGCTGGAGGATTTGCTCCCAAGTTCACTCAAGTTGGTTGTTAGCCCTCAGTTCCTCTCTGACTTTTGGTCAAAAGCTTTAGTTCGTCACCAAATGGATTTTTGTGTAGGGAAGTTACACAGTCTCATTTCTGTTACATTATACTGGAAGCAGGTTATTAAGAACAATTCAAAGGTAAGAGGAATTTGCCTTTACATGAATAAAGGAAATTCAAAGAATTTGTGGACATCTTTTTAAAACTCAAAGAATAGTAAAAGAATAAGTAAATCAAGCCCAAAGCCTATCAAGTATCATCAGATTATAGCTTATTCCTATGATGATTCTTGGTTAGTAATTTTAGACTTAAACTTACATTCCCAGAACTGACTCTAAAAGGGGATTATACCTAAATATTCTTCATATATGCTGAGTCCCTGTTGAAGACAAGCAGTTCTCACATACCAAGCCATCACAGTCTGAAAATTTATCTTTATAATTTGATTGAGCTCATTTATCTCTCAACACTTTGTTCATTAAGTCATTATCATTAGGTATCAAATACTGTTTTAAATCTTTGGTTTTTTTATGTCACAGGTTATTGCTTACAACTCAGAAGGTAAAAGTAATCCAAGTGAAGTAGTAGAATTTACTACATGCCCTGATAAACCAGGAGTACCTGTGAAGCCTTCAGTTAAAGGAAAGATACATTCACACAGTTTTAAAATAACTTGGGGTAAGATATGCATATTTGTACATCATTACTTTTATATTTGATTAAAATGATTTGAATATTAAGATAATTCTTAGGATAGTTGGGTACCTTTGTTAGCTCAAGCAAGTTCAATAGGAAATGTGAGAATCATTCATTGTTTGGGTATCTTTTTTTTTTTTTGGAAAACTTTGCACTCACACAAATACAGAGTTCATATTTGTTATAGGAAGAACTTGGAACCTGCAGTAAGACTATGAGCAGAGGTAGCACTGTGTGAAATGAATGATTACTGAAATTATAGCTTAAAAAGTCACTTGGGTCATCCTGGCTCTCATGAAAAATGAAAATCACTTATTCACTTAAAACAAACATTTGTTAGAGTGCCTGTCTGGCTCAGAGCATGCAAGTCTTGATCTCACACGGTCCTGAATTCAAGCTCCAAACGAGCCCCACAGTTGGGTGTGGAGATTGTTAAATAAATAAAACTTGAAAAAAAAAAATAAAACATTTTTTGCACATCTGTTTATACACTACTTAAAATGCTGGTACTAATTAAAAAAGCATTACAGGTGATTCTTTTTTTTTTTTTTTTTAACAGTCTGAGGTTTGGTATTCTGTTTATTAAGATTTCTGTCACTGTTTAATTATATGTACTTTGCCTAATACCACTTTTTACTTTTTTGGCTAGACCCACCAAAAGACAATGGAGGTGCAGCCATCAATAAATATGTAGTGGAGATGGCAGAAGGTTCTAATGGTAAGAATAACTACTAAAAATTAATAGATTTAGGGATACCTGTGTGGCTCAGTCAGTTAAGCATCTGCCTTCAGCTTGGGTCATGATCCCAGGGTCCTGGGATCAAGTCCTGCATTGAGCTCCTTGCTCCGCAGGGAACCTGCTTCTCCCTCTCCCTCTGCCTGTTGCTCTCCTGCTTGTCGGCACGTGCGTTCTCTCTCTCTGTCTCTGACAAATAAATAAAATCTTAAAAAAATATATTAATAGATTTATTCTATTTATACCAGTCTGCCTCTGCTCTTTATGACTTTGCATTTTATATGATCTCTTTTCTTTCACTTTTTATTTTTCCTTTGTTTATAGCAGTTAGTATTTTGCCGTTATGATCCACTTTAAGTTATAATCTCTTAAGACTGCTGTACACCTATATTATTAAATTTACATTTACATTTTATTTCCTTTCTCATTTGTTTGCTTTGCTCAGTCCCAGTATATCTGAACTAAAAAGTCTTCTGAAGGTTTATTCAGTTAGATTTATAACCAGACATATCAGAGAAAAATTATCTTGTAAAATTTAACTTACATTGTTCTAGTTTTAGTAATATTTTCTGTGCCTCGTGAACTTTATTTTTGAATGATACATTTAACAGTCTTTATTTCTATGCAATGAACTGTTTCCTGCAAAATAATGTCTTAATTAAGGCTAAACTTCCTATGTTATTTGTTCTTTCTACTCTTTGTGTGTTATAATGTCATTACTGGACCAGTAAACACATTTAAAATGCTTAATTAAAAGCAAATTATGAACGTAAGCCAAAGTTTGTACAGAGTTACAGAGATATTTCATTTCAACAAAGCCATGCAGATTTGTCTAGGAAGCTGTAAAATAAAGAAAATTAGATCATCTCCAGGAAATTCGAAACAAGCTTAAATAGTTTCTGACAAATTACATAAACACTTAACTTAGTGAAGCTAGGATACCTGCTGTGTCTGTGATACCAGAGTGTTAAACATTACCTTGTGGCTGACTGAACATAATTCTTCACCTTACAGGAAACAAATGGGATATGATATACAGTGGAGCTACTAGAGAACATCTTTGTGATCGACTGAATCCAGGTTGTTTCTATCGTTTACGAGTTTACTGCATCAGCGATGGAGGACAGAGTGCGGTAATGCTTACATGTAGATTTTTTTTCAAGTTTGGGTCACATAAGATGGGATCACCAGATGCCGCCTCAAAATTTGAAATGTATCCAGAGTAATTTCTGTAGCCCAGGTGATTAATTTTATAGTGACCAGGATTTCTAAAAATAGTACTTGGCTGATAATCCATATTCAGTGAATATGTATTGACTGGTTAGTGTTTAGTTTTGGGAAAACAAATACACAAAAATGTTGCAGAAAAATTTATAAAGATAAATTTTAGGATGATGCTTAATAACCATACCTAACAGAGATAGAAATAATTGTAGAGTGATTGCTTCATAAATTATGTGTATCAGGACAAATCATAAAATATAATTTACTGTTTAAATACAGATTCTGATATTTACTTATTGCAAAAAAGTTCTTAGTTATTATTAGAGATCCACTAACCAAAATGGACTCAATGTGCCATTGATTATATATGAGATATTTGTAATGTTCTGGAGAGGTATGTTTTTTAATAGGAGTGATTTTTTTTTTTAATGAATTTAACCAAGAATGTGTTCGTGGAGCACACATATTAATATTTTTCAAATGGAATTTGATGCAATAAAGGTACCTCTTTTTTTTGAAGGTACCTTTTTTAAAAATAAATTTGTAAGTATTGTGTTGAAAATGTGAATATTATGAAACTGAGTGCAAGTCCTGCCCACAGGCCCTGGGATCCAATTGCTTCATTTTATCTAATAAAATCTTCTTGGATTAAAAAAAGGAAATTCACTGTACCCCAAAAGAGCCTCTAATTTTCTGATTCAGCATTATAGCATTCTATATAAGAAACCTTTCTGATTAAGGTAATGATCAGATATTTTTTATGCTTAGAAAGAAAATTAATACAGTGCAGATAAGGAATATGGCACTGTGTGTCAGTATTTTTAAGAGAAGTCTTTTAAAATAAAACTTAATATATATTTTTTAGATAGTATAGAAACTAAAATAATACTAAATACCTGGAGATACCAAATACTTGGAAAATCTTACCTAATTTTTTAATTATTTTTAGGAGGAAAGGAAATAGGAAAGATTATATATACATACTAGTATTTAAGTTAAAAATACAGTATATGGTAAAGTAAGCAAAACAGTCTAAACCTCCTGAAAACATAGCAAACAGTATTTACAGAATGTTAAAACAACCTTCTTTAGAAGAGATTTGTGAATCCATTTGGACAGAGTCATAAATAATGTCCGTTAGGATTGTTGAAGGTTGTTTTGCTGTTGTTGTTTAATTATGAAAAGACGAAAAGGAAGAGTTTTGAGGGGGGTTTTCTGGTATCTTTGTTTGTGTATAATAGTCACACAGAATGTGTCTTTATGTCTATAAAGTTAGAGTTTTAATGATTTAATTGGGTTTTTATTTTACTTAGAACTTTATTTCTTTTCAGTTGAAAGTCAAGTAGAATTTCAAATTATTGGTGCAGTCTTTGTGTTCACGTTATTTTCCTTTAACAAAAGCAGTCTGATTATTTGGTTGGGGCATTTTTGTTTTGTTATTGCTTTTGTTTTGGCAGGTATCTGAATCTTTACTTGTGCAGACTCCAGCTGTGCCTCCTGGCCCATGCCTCCCTCCCAGATTACAGGGTAGACCCAAAGCAAAAGAAATACAGTTACGATGGGGTAATTTCCATTTTGGTAATAAATTTTTATTAAGTTAGTACTAAATATACTCCTTTTGTTAAACTACATAAATCTTTCCACCTTTAGGACCCCCTCTGGTCGATGGTGGATCACCCATTTTCTGCTATGGTGTAGAAATGTCTTCTGTAGAAAAAGATGAACCAAGAGAAGTTTACCAAGGTTCTGAAGTAGAATGTACAGTGAGCAACCTTCTTCCTGGAAAGACTTACAGCTTCAGATTGCATGCAGCTAACAAAATGGGGGTAGGAAGACTGTTGATTGAATTATAATCACAGTAGTATTTCATATGACATATATGATTGCACCCATTAGTTAGCCATTTTGCTTTCAATATGTGATTCCAAAGTTTACAGTTATTTTTTGTTTTGGGGTTTTTTTTTTAGTTTTTTTAAGATTTATTTATCTATTTTAGAGAGAGAGAGAGAGCACGGGGGAAGGGGGCAGAGGAAGATAGAGAGCGGGGGAAGGCAGAGGGAGAAGGACAAACAGAGCCTGCTGAGCACAGAGCGAGATCTCAGGACCCTGAGTTCATGACCTGAGCCAAAATCAAGAGTTGGCCACTCTACCAACTGAGCCACCCAGGTGCCCCCAAATTTTACAGTTTTTAATAAGCCTATATCAATAAGAGAGAGGTCAGTGTATACAGTAACTTAGTTGTTCTAGAATCTCCATATTTTCAAACCCCACTTATAATTCGTGACACTCTGGACTTCAGCTGGACTGAAGTTTGCCTTTCCAGTGGTGCTAGTAGGTTTTACTTTCAGTAAGTTTAAGAGTAGAAACAAGACCATAAGATGAAATACTTAGAATAATAATTAAGTTTTTTGAGACTGATTATATCAGCATTTACTTTCAGGTGATTTTTACCTAAGGGGGAAAAAAAAAACATTAAGCATTCTTGTTTTATGAGGCTTTTTAAAGAGTATTAGCTATGTATTTGTACAACTGCATAAAGTGGACAAAATAGGTGATATCTACATTTTACAGCTAAGGAGGTTAGGGCTCAGAAAAGCTAAATACCTTGCCCACAGTCACACAAATAAGAAGTGACAGAAGTAAGCCACAGGCTCAGGGCTGTCAGACTCCAGAGCCAAAGCCCTTTCCACTCAACCAGGACATATCTCATCTCTGCATTAAAGCAGGTTCTCTAAGGACAAAGCAGTAGTTTGTTGTCTCAAATGAGCAACATTCTGTTTTCTTATTCTGTAGTTACAGTTCCACAAAATTAAACTGACAAGTCTCTCCCATTATTTCATATTTTAGTGAACTGTATTTTCGTCCCATTCTCCAACTGATTTCAGTATCTGTTATCTGTAAACTTATTTTAAAATTTCTTATGTCAATACTTTGTTGGCAGTTCTAACATAAGTCATTGTTTCCTGTCTGAAGCCATCATCTTGTCAGCCTCAACAAGGCTATAGTACACTGGGATAGCATCTTTAATACTAGTGTACTTAATCTGTATTTTCAGGATTCAGATAATATGTCAAAATCATCTTAAATAAATATTTATTTCTGCATTTCCAGAGAATATATATTTTAGACTCTTTTTAAAACTGTTCTAAATTTTGGGGCACCTGGGTGGCTCAGTTGGTTAATCATCTGCCTTAGGCTCAGGTCATGATCCCAGGTTCCTGGGACCAAGCCCCACATCTGGCTCCCTGCTCAGCGGAGGGCCTGCCTCCTCCTCTCCCTCTGCCGTTCCCCCTGCTGCGCTCCTAGTGTACTCTCTCTCTCTCTCTCTCAAATAAATAAAATCTTAAAAAAAAAAAAAAAAAAACTGTTCTAAATTTTAAGATGTAATTTATGCCTACCATCTCTCATACTTTAATTGGCATCCTTGTCTTCACTCATATAATTTCTTCTGACTCATTCCACATTCCTAATTCCCTGATACCCTGTCCTTCTTACAGAAACAGTTCATGAAGGAAAAAGAGCAGAAGAAAACAGTAAATATCAAAACTTTAAAACACCCCACAGTGACTTACATGATCATTAAATCTTTTTCTTTTCTGTGAATGCTTTTAGAGTTATGACCAGTTAGTCTTAAAGAAGATGGATAGGGGCACCTGGGTGGCTCAGTGGGTTAAAGCCTCTGCCTTCGGCTCAGGTCATGATCCCAGGGTCCTGGGATTGAGCCCCACATCGGGCTCTCTGCTCAGCAGCGAGCCTGCTTCCCCCCCCTTCTCTGCCTGTCTCTCTGCCTACTTGTGATCTCTGTCTGTCAAATAAATAAATAAATAAAATCTTTAAAAAAAAAAAAAAGAACATGGATAATGTACTTATTTATTTTTATGAATATTTATGGAGACCTGTGCAATCAGTGTGTAAAAAATGAAAACACTGGCTGTATTTGTTTTTCTAGTTTGGACCATTTTCAGAAAAATGTGATATTACTACAGCCCCTGGACCACCAGATCAGTGCAAGCCTCCTCAGGTTACATGCAGATCTGCAACTTGTGCACAAGTAAATTGGGAGGTATTGTAATTCCCATTGACTTACTTTAAATGATTAGAATAGTTCATATAAAAGAATAGAGGTCCTCTTCATTTTATTTCCTAAATTATGCAAACAGTTAAGTCCTATAAAATTCATGTGGTAAAAAGTGGATTTTTTTTTCTCTTCAAAGCATTTAAGTAAGGTATATATGCATTACAAGTATATAGTTTCTTGTTCATGATGTGCTTCATATTTTTTTCAAAGGCTGTGTCTCATTACTGAGATATTTAGCCACTGGTGAGTTTAATGTTAAGAACAAACATTTGTAGGTATCAGTATAATACTATTTCTCTTATATTTATTATCTCCACTTGTTTATTGTATATAGTAATCATCAGTAATGATAATTACATTTTCAGTTTCCTTTGAAATTTAACAAAGAAAATGTCCTTACGTGATTTAACATTTATATTACTTGATAGGATTATTTTGAAGAATGTTTACTTTACAATTCTCTTTCTGAAGTGATTCAGCCATATTTTGACTTCTAATTGAAAACAGTTTTATTTTGTTGGCCAATATATATATTTTTTGGCCAATCTTACATTCAGGTGACCTTAATGAATAAAAATGTAATATTGAACAGTTTTAATTCTACTTAAACATTTTAAAGAAATTCAAAAGCAGTTCGATTTTTTGTATGCTCAGGCAAAGAACATTTTTGCCCAAAACCCATTTAATCAATGTCAAGACTTAAGACCTTTTCCCTTTCTTAATTTAAAGGTCCCTTTGAGTAACGGAACTGATGTCACTGAATATCGATTGGAGTGGGGAGGCGTGGAAGGAAGTATGCAGATGTGTTACTGTGGGCCCAGTCTCAGTTATGAATTAAAAGGACTTTCACCAGCAACTACCTATTATTGCAGAGTCCAGGTAAAGGTGGTCAGGGCCTTTCTACTCTAGCCGGAGTTTTGTGTTCTGTGAGCATTTTGTTGGTCATGTTTTTGTTAATCTATGGGCTCTGTTTATTTGTAGGCTTTGAGTATTGTGGGTGCAGGGCCTTTCAGTGATGTAGTAGCCTGTGTGACTCCACCATCAGTTCCTGCTATTGTGACTTGTCTTCAAGAAATAAATGATGATGATATAGAAAATCCCCATTATTCACCTTCTACATGCCTTGCAATAAGCTGGGAAAAGCCTTGTGACCATGGTTCGGAAATCCTTGCCTACAGCATAGACTTGGGAGATAAACAGCCCTTAGCAGTTGGAAAGGTTACAAGCTATATTATAGACAATTTGCAACCAGATACAACATACAGGTATACTCTACAAACTATGTTAATTTTTGCCTAATCCAGAGAGAAACTTTAAATAGAATAATCATAAATTGATTTCTTTTTTCTTAATGTGGCACTTAGAATACGAATTCAAGCCTTGAATAGCCTTGGAGCTGGTCCTTTCAGCCACATGATAAAATTAAAAACTAAGCCCCTCCCTCCTGATCCACCTCGTCTGGAATGTGTTGCCTTCAGCCACCAGAACCTTAAGCTGAAATGGGGAGAAGGAACCCCCAAAACACTGTCAACAGATTCTATTCAGTACCACCTTCAGATGGAGGATAAGAATGGAAGGTAGGTGTTCTTAATTGCTTCTTTATATAGTTTCTTAGGCATATCAGTTTTAACAGTAGAAGTAAATAAAATTAGTTTTCAAAAACAAGATTAGAATTCTGATAAGAAATAATTTTAAATGTGCTGTTTTCAAAACACCAAAAGATATGGTGACAATTTCCTGTTCATAACTTGTGAGTAGGATGCCAAGAGAAAAATTAAGTGGGCTATTCTTTGGCTCTCTTCTCTAACCCATTTACTCTCTTCATGCAGGTAAAAGAAACATAATCTTTGCTACAACAAAGTTCTTCAACCCTTATTTCCGGCAGAGGCAGTTTTGTTAGTAAATGACTGATTGGTTTAAGGCCTCTGAGATCCTTGAGGGTAGGGATTGTGTCTCACTTTCCACCACACCCTGTCACAGGGCCTGCATACAGTAAATATAGTTCAGTTCCTCACTGTCAGATCTTGTTTACTCTCTGATTATTAGCCAGTCCCCTTGCTACTCAGGTTCTTGTCTTTGCTGCCATCTTTTACATTTTCATTACATCCATGCCATATATTATCCCACTAAATCATTTTTAATTATAAATCAAAATATGTGTAATATAAGTTATTCAGATGCAAATCTGAGGCCCTTTACTGACATTATATCCCATGTAAACAATGCCATATACCCTCCACAGGTGTTATTCTTCTAATATTTTAAGAATTCAAATTTTACTTTTCTACTTTTCATTCAGCTTATGAGAAACAATTTGTATATCTTATGGATTCAGAGTGCTATTAGCAGTTCTTCCCTAAGTTTTACCACTTTGTTTTTTGTGTTGTGTTTGCATCTTAGCCAAATATTCAGTAATAGAATATTCATGGTACTTGTACATAAGTACTCTCAGAGGTACTTACATATTTAAAATAACATACAGAATTAAGCATACTATATCACCAGTAAGAGCATTATGCAGAGCAAACAATATTGATCATTTTCTGAAATCTGTGCCTCTATGAATATTAGCCTTTGCCTTTGGCAGAATTTTATGTTCACTTTGTAAAGTCTTATTTCTAGAAGGAGGTGCTTTGCCTTGCTACTGATTTTTGGTATAGCCATTTATCTTTAATATATGTTATTATCACTGAGTGAGTGAATTCTGTAAATTATTTTCATCCCCTTTGTAGCATTTACATTTGGGGTAATGCAAGAAGGTTTACTGGAAATGGGTTTAATTGGTGTTTGATTGAAATGTAATAGAATAAAGATTCTATTAAATATAGATTATATTAATAGGCTAGAACATTAAGCTTAATTAGTGTTTAGCTATCATCTAGAGAATGGTAAGGTACTGGCTGTGGAAAATAAAGAAATTAAAACCTATGATATTATAAGTTTGCTGTCTAAAGTTAACAAATCAAGGTAATACCTGTAGTTACACTCTTTTCCTTTGATTTTTCACAACTGTTTACATTTGCTGTGGGATAGTATCTTAATACTATTTTTTTTAAAGATTTTATTTATTTATTTGACAGAGATCACAAGTAGGCTGAGAGGCAGGCAGAGAGAGAGGGGGGAAGCAGACTCCCTGCAGAGCAGAGAGCCCAATGCAGGACTCGATCCCAGGACCCTGGGATCATGACCTGAGCCAAAGGCAGAGGCTTTAACCCACTGAGCCACCCAGGTGCCCCAATATCTTAATACTGTTTCAGCTTTCTCTTGACCACAGGTTTTGTCATTATTTAGCTTTTTCAGTAGTGGTTGTTTTTTCCTCCTATCCTTTAAAAAAAAAAAAAATGAGATTAAAAAGGCAAGACTTATCTAATTACTGCTTCTTGGAAATATTGTTACTGCAGGTCATTAACTTTTTTTTTTCTTTTTTTTTTTTTTCATTTTTAACCTGACTACAGTTTTCAGACCATTAGAACTATGAGAGCATTCATTCCGTTACTCATTCCCCAACTTCCAAAAACTTTAAAATAGCCAATCAAAAGTATTGGGGAACAATTGAACTTACGGGTGACATATATGAAGTCAAACTTTCCATTGAACAGTTCAGGTGGATAATTTATGGCAAATTATACATTCTTTCATACTACTGTGTAAATCTCTAGAAGACATCACCAAATCAGCTAAAATTATGCCTAGGAATTGAGGGTTCTCTTTTTAAATATAACAAATTATATGCCTAAGACTAATGAAAATTGTGGTATTCTGAGTGTCTTTAAAAATGTATGAACATTAAAAGATAGCAGCCCGAAACAAAGCTTTACCAGAAGCATGAAAAGTTACTATGATCGGACACAAAATTCAGCAATAATTTTTCAGAAAACCATGACAAATTAGGAAATTTACCAGTCCTGTGATTTTAATCATCTGATTAAAAAAATAGACTTATTTGGAGTGACAAAGCATTCCTGGCATTGAATTCTAAGAATAATTTATATTGCTAAGTAATGTCCAAACTGTACTTTTTAAATAGTTTTTTAATATTTTTCATAAGATAGTTAAGGTTTATTTTTAACAAGAGCCATTTCCATTTTAGGTTTGTATCCTTATACAGAGGTCCATGTCATACATACAAAGTACAAAGACTTAATGAGTCAACATCCTACAAATTCTGTATTCAAGCTTGTAATGAAGCAGGGGAAGGTCCTCTCTCCCAAGAATATATTTTTACTACTCCAAAATCTGTCCCAGCTGCCTTGAAAGGTAAGTTACACATCCTTAAGTTATGTTCTTTAATAATAATTTAATTTTAAATGCATCTTCATAAATAGCTTTATGTGCTGTTATTTATCATCCAGTATGTGTACAACATTTAAATTATAAAAAAGAAATTATATAGACAAACCCATCTACTGAGAGTTTCACTCAATAATAAAAGCTATTTTATCTAGCTCATTGATACTCAGACAAGTGCTGGATTTTGTCACTAATCTTTTTAATCTAATATAAAAATACTAAATTGAATAGATGATGCTGGTTTTCTAATAGGGTCACTTGCAGTTTCTGCTATTGTTACTTAAAGAATAAAATCATAAACTTGAATTGTTTTGAGTTGTTAATATTTCATTCATTCAGATTTCAGGGAGAAAGCCAGGTCGCCTGTTAAGGAAAACATAAGTACTTTCTTACTTAACTTGAAATTTTTAATCAAATTTGCACACACATTCACACATTTGTATATACAGATATCTTTAAAATTAATTTTAGAGCGGTTCTTATTTTAAAATGACCCTGGCAAGGATTGCAATTTGTATGTTTAGCCAAAATCACTGACATTCCTCACACTGAAGACAAATCAAAGAGACTTCTATTTAGTACAGTGTCCTGGATTGTGTACTTAAAATGTGTCATTTGTTAAGCAGATCCACACTTAGCAGGACTGTTCTTGAATACTTTTCTAATAATGTTGATGGTTACTGAGTCTTGTTTCTGTTTTATCGTCCAGTTTAATGTCTCTTAGCCTTATGATTATTGCTGATTTTAACCCTTGATACCCCACTATTGAGTAAAGCAGTTTTATATCAAGCAACGAGGGGTATTTTTCAACTTCCTTTTCAATTTAGGAGATTTCTTAAATTATAAAATTTCATATTTTAGGTATACTCTTAGAAGCACCATTAATGTTGTTTTAGTACTGAGATAACTCCTTTTGGCTTTCTAACTCAATGAAAACAGTGCTTACCTTGGCAGATCTTTTAGTCAATCTGGCCATTGTAGCACCTGTAGATTATATGGTCTGTAGATAGTAAGAGTGAACCATTAATCATGTCTCTGCAATTTCAAAAATCCAGGTATTTAACTGAGTTTTAAAGGTTTGTTGAAACAGAAGGTCTATGTGATGTGCCAAGTTAAAAGTCAAGTATTTGTATTTGTTCTTTACAGCCCCCAAAATAGAGAAAATAAATGACCACATTTGTGAAATTACATGGGAATGTTTACAGCCAATGAAAGGTGATCCAGTTATTTACAGTCTTCAAGTTATGTTGGGAAAAGATTCAGAATTTAAACAGGTATGTGCAAAGATGTAATTCTGTGGATACTTATTTTTATCTTTCTCATTTTTATGTTTTTGCAGTGCAAGATTTGACTGTCTTTATCTTCCTAATTCAAAAACATTTATTCAGTACTTACTGTGTTCCAAAGATTAGTAACTACACAGTATCTCAGGATTCAAAATCTTTTTAAGTATGAGCTATATATTTAACAGATGATTCATTCATTTGACAAGAATTTATTAAACTGTGTGCCAGGCACTCAGGAGATATAACACTGAATGAAAAGTTCTTGCCTCTATGGCTTTTATATTCAGTAGAAAAAAGTACTGCAAATAAATACATTAGTATATCATATGATAGTGATAAGTACAGTGGAGAATAAATAAAACTGGGTAAAAGGAATAAGCAGTCTTGGGAGTAGAGAAAGCTAGTGCTGTCTCATATAGGACAGTGAGGTGACAGTCAGAGACCCAAAGGAGATGAATATGAGGAGAATAGTGTTCTAAGAAGAGAAAGTAATGGGTGCAAAGGCCCAGAGGTAGGAACATGCTTGTTAAACTTAATGAACAACAAGGAGGCCAATATGGGGTTGTGCGAGCAATGGGGAAAATAGCAGATGAAGTCAAGTGGTTAATTGTGAAGAAGATCTATGAATGGTATGAAGGTCACATAGAGCATTATAGGCCACACTGTAACTTTTTTACTCCATGTAAAATGAGAAACCAGTAGAGGATTTTTACCAGAGTAGTCACAGGATCAGACACAAGGTCATTTTGGCCAGAATGGGACACGGGTAGAAGCAGAGAGCATGAAGGGGGATTTCACAATACTAGTAGTGATCATAATTATAAGGTAGTGTTGTAAATATGATAATAGTCATTATGGAAGCCTAGCAGAAGTTCACCTACCTGGCCAAAAAGTTTCAGAGAAGGCTTTCTGGTAGAGGGTGAACAGCAGTGAGATGAAGCAGGAAGCTGCCAGTATTCACTGTATCTTTTATAAAGAAGTCATTTTTATCCAACTCAAAAGCCTACTTTCTATAAACATTTCATCTGATTCTCCCTTTTTTTCTGTCAACCTTCTTGATCTTGAGTGCTTTTAAGCTGGGTGGTTTTCATTTGAGCATCTTGTATTTTCTTTTCCCACTAGGAAATCAATCATTCATCTGTTTTATTGTACTCTCATGCTGTTACAGCTATTAAGAATAGAATATTTTTCAATATAATTTTTTCTTTCAAGTTTTAAGTATGAAAGTGTTTTTTCTTTTTTTCTCTTTCCTTTTCTTTTTTAAGATTTCATTTATTTGTCAGAGAGAGCACAAGCAGGGGGAGAAGCAGGCAAGGAGCAAGGAGGCCAGTGTGGGACTGGATCCCAGGACCCTGGGATCATGACCCAAGCCGAAGGGAGTCACTTAACCAACTGAGCCACCCAGGCGTCCCTCGAAGTGTTATTTCTTAAGTGAAATTACAAAAAGCCCCAAAGAGTCAGAGGCATGTGGTTGTTTTTCTTTATTAAGCCATCTGCAAATTGACATAATCAAATTTGAATATAATTTACAGATAAGCAGGCTTCCTTCCAAGGAGGAAGCAAAATTAATATTAAAAAAGTGTAATTGCATTACATGTTTAAAGGAAATAGGGACCCCACATTTGAGTAGTGTATGAATTTTAATAAACGTATCACTACATGAAATAGCAATGCTAATTCTAATTTAACTTAAAAGCTAAATTAACCCTGTCATCACTTTCACTTAAGATTGTAAGCATGCCATAAAACTTAAAATACTGATTTCCTTAGACCCTCATAGTATATTTGCTCATCTAAAGCTCTTAAATGTTTGTAAGATTTTACAGTTTATTGGCAAGTTATACTCCAAAAGTTTGAAGGTTGTTTTTTTAAGAGTTCAGTTTCATTCATGGAATTTAATATTTTACTTAAAATTTATTTAATACTCAGCACACATCTATTAAACACCATATATAAAGAATTATAGGGGCTACAATATTAATAAGTTACTGTTCTGATTTCAAAAAGTTGTTTAGAATTTTACAAGCAAGCAGAAATTTTATAATCGTGACACTTTACATTGCCAAACAAAAGGTCATAATAAAGATAAAACCTACTTTATGAAAAGGAAGTATTTATTCCAGCTGGACCTTGGAATGTTTTCTAAAAGGAGTGCCATTTAAGTGAGGGCAGGCAGAGGGGAATATGGTGGCACTGGTGAGCTTAAAAGGAGCCATGAACTCTGAAGTGTGACTTGAGTAAGCCTCACGAATGGAGTGTGTAGTTAAGGAAGCCAGGTCCTGTGGTCTGTATTCCATAGCAGTAGGAATGGCTGATGTTTTTAAGACAGGATTAGTTCTTTTAAGTTGGTGGTTGAGTTTCTAAACTAGCCTATAAAAACCCATTTAACCTATAATGTTGCTGGTTTTAGGGATCTGGAAACAAATTCCCCTGGCAGCAGCAAGTACTCATGACCCTGGGCCAAAGTTGGAGGGACATAGAAGGAAAAAATAGAAACAAATTGATTTCTTTATATTCGTCCTTTCTTTGTCCCTTTTTGATCCGCTTTGAGAAAATTCTTTGCTGCCTTCTCGCTGCCCCTTGCACCATTCTGTAGAACCTCATCTAAAATTGCCCACATTCTCTAAAATCACACTCTCCCTTTGACTCTTGCCTCCCTATCTGACACATCATAGCTCCCGTATACAAAGTATAGCTGACCTTATTGGCATTAGGAGAAAGACTATTTGCATGGGAAAATTCATACCAAAGGTAAGCATCTACTGGCTCTATAATTCCCTGGGGGAAGTGTATACATTTTAAAAAGCAAGTCCTTTTTTCCAAAATGGCATTTCAAGTAGTACAGAAAGGTGAAGTAAAAATACTGGTGGACAGTAAAGCCATTATCAACGCATATAACCCCATCTGGGAATCTGTACCTAAGGCACTTCTGTGTCACAGCTCAATATGTTGCAAGTACCAAAAAAACCAACTCAGACTAGCACAATTAAGTGTAAATCCTCTTAGGGAGAAGCCTGAAGATAAGCATGCTTCAGGATTGCTTGATTCCAGAAGCTCTGAAGTCTTCAGGGACTTGGTTTTTCTCAGCAGTCTTCAGTCACTCCCCTTAGCCAGGAGGAACTTACTCTACCTCATTCACTTTCAGAGAAGAGAAAGCACTTAGATTGCAAACCCATCCCTGAACCAATGATTATTTCAGGATTTAAGCCAACCAGAGCAGAGGCCTCTTCTGCAGTATAATAACGAGGCAAGCTTTTCCAAGTATAAGAATTGGATAAGGGAGAGTTTGATACCCCATCAAAAATCAGTACTCTTGACAGTGTCAGAGAATGGGTACTGGGACAGTGGCTTGTTGGGCTCTCTACAACTTTTTTTTTTTTTTTCTTAAACTTCTGAACTTAGATTTCCAAAAACAGTGCCCCTCTGAGTGGCCTGCAGACCTAATGAACCTGAATGTCTAAGAAGAGGGCCCATGATTGTTTCTTTTTTTTCAAGTTCTAAGTGGTGCTTATGCACAATAAACCTAAGAACTGCTCTAAAATTCCAAGTTCATATATAACTCCCTTAGCAGTAATTGAAAAGAATGGTATAGACAAGAGCCATGCAGCTATTTGTCTATATTCCATTGTTTTCATGGGTTTTTTTTATGTATTGATCACTACAAAATAAGTATTTGCAATAATATATTTACAAATTACAGGAGGATATATGACCATATGTGCCATGTTATGTACATATATGTGACCATATGTGTCATATTATGTATATGTGTCATATTATGTATATATATTATGTGACAAGATACGCCTTATTATATATCATAATGAATCATTACTTTTAAATGTAATCAATGCAAAATAAACCTTAAGGTATAAACAAGTCTGCACTTAGTCTAAAAGTAACATATTGTTAAAATCATTCTTATACTAACTGCTATAAATAATATATACGGTGCATATTACTCATTGTAAAATTAGATGTGGATGTGAAACATACACTGAAAGTAGAAATAGTTAAAAGGAATTTGTTCTTTTGTAATGACAACTTCAAAGTGGTTATGTTTGATAGTAAACATGTTTCACTTATCCTTAAAGGATAAAAATGGACTGTTTTGCTTTTTTGTATGAGTACTTGGTAAATTAATCTAGCCAACCAAATAGATTTCTAGAATGTGTGGATATGGAGAGAGATAAGTAGGTAAGTTACTGGTTTCATTTTTATTGGCCCCTCTTCTACACTTGTTATTTTTTTCATGCTGTAACATATTCACAAAGTTTAAATAAGGACGAGGGACTTGGGTGGCTCAGTCGGTTAAGCGTCTGCCTTCTGCTCAGGTCATGATCCCAAGGTCCTGAGATTGAGCCCCATGTCAGGCAAATACCAATGTATAAAAATCTAAACTTTCTTTAAAAGTTTTCCGATAAAATTCTGTTGCAGTTGGCATACTGTTTCAAAGTTCTTAGCCAGCTAAGCATGCACAAACTTGACAAGCTTAAGTTTAGTCTGCATTTCTCTACTAAAATGCAAAGTGAAAATTGTCATCTCTTATCTGCCATTTTCTTAACTGTAAATCTGCCTTACTTAGTATTTGCTATACCCTGCCTATAAATGGATAGTTGATTGGCAGCAAATATAAAGAGCTGTTTTATTTTTTGTTTTGTTTTAATTATATGTAATTCTAAGTTATCTGTGAGCAATAGCTACAAGCCAAAAAATTATGAATTTATTAGAGTTTTATTTGCCCTTTTCTGTTTACTAAGATCGCAACAATTTTATCTTGTCAGTATGAAATGGAGGAGTGGAAATGGTGTTATTTCTTAGTCTTAGACCAAATCCACCTTATGTCAAGCTTGAGGCTTGTTTTGAATACCTTCACTTAGATATATGGACATTTTTATAAATTAGCTTTAGCAAGTTTATCTGTTTTCTTCAGTCCTGTACCTACAGTTATCTAAGATGTCTCCCTGTTTGCCTTCCGACATCTGAAACACAAACTGAAAGCCTGACCTCATTATCTTCCCTCCCAATCTCTCCTCTCCAAACTCTTCATTTTATCAGTTTCATAAATACTAACATCGTTTTGGTCCCCAAGCTTTGAACTTTTAAAAGATTTTTTTTTTTTTTGCCTGCCTACTTATTCGAATAAAAATCATTTCTAAAAATGATCCATAAAACCTATACCAAAACCTCATATCCTTGTGCTTTCATACAGCAGGAGCCCCTATTGTACCCAACTTCCTCAGTCGCTCATTCAGCTTTATGATCAGGATTCCTTAAACACTGTTGTAAATATCACACACCTAAAGTGGCCCCTGTGGAGTAAGACCTAAATTTCCAACCAGTATTATGAACATATTCGTCCCCTCTGTCAGATCTCTTCACCTATCATCCTCATACCATTTGTTGAGGTTACCATGCCCATTTGGAGGTAAACGGAAAGTGAAGAAAATTTTAAAGACAAATATCACCTATTACATCCATATGACAAATACATTTTTTTTATTTTTCTATTTTTGGTTAATTGTATGTATACTCTTTCACGCTGCTTTCTACTACAGCCTTCTGATTACTGACATCACTGCTTTTACCATCTTCCAGATGTCAACATTACTACATTCCCACTCCCCAGATTGCTCATTTGCATCCTCAGAACTAATGCATATTTACCATTTTCTGCTCCACTATAAGTTTTACTTCCTTCAGTAAAAGCTTCTTTATATATTCTCAGCACCCACTGACATACATTTTGACATATACATAGTCAATAATTCACTAATTTAGTGGCTTTAAGTACCAATTATATGCTGGATCCTGAAGACAAAAAATGAGATAAAGCTCTTAACCTTGCTCCTTCAGGAGCAAACAGTATATAAAAATTCAGATGTACAACACAGTTGTACAGGTAAAAGCAGGTAAAATTGCTTGAAAGAAGACTAGCCCAGGTTTGGGTTATCTCACTTATAGCCCACCAACTAGCTGGAAGAACTCAATTGAACAGTCACTATGAGCCTTCATTTTCTTATTTGTAGAATTGGGGTTGGGGGGAGCTCATTAACAGAAATTATGGCTTCCATATACTGAACAGTTACCATGTGCTGGGGACTATGTTAAGTCCTTCAACAAGTATTAGTTTATTTCAGTCTCATAATTACCATACAACATAACTATTATTTTCATTGTACTAAGGTAATTGGCCTAAAATAAATGAAGTGTGAACTGGCAGAGTAGTGCTTGGACCCAGGAGTGACCAGTCCCAATACATATCCCCTTAATTGCTAGCACTCTTGAAAATTCATGGAATTCCATTCTTGTTATTTCCTTTCTAAGGGATGGGCAGAGGACTTGGGTTTAAAATCCAGTTCTGTGATTCTAAGTGATTTTTTTAAAGTTTATAAAATAATTTGCCATAGACAGCTGTAGAAAGCTCCCCTTATTCATTCATTCATTGTTTTCAGCAGATGTTTGAAATGGTACAGAAGCCAGTTTCACATAGATTTATATATAATGTGGAAACATAATTAGATGTAGTTTCTCTTTTCACAGAATGATTTCCCAGAAGTTTGACTTATTACATTTGAGAAAACCAAGGAAATGCCTGTGGGCTGATTTTGCTTGCTCTGTGACCATATATCTCACATCCTCACTTTTCCAATTTCTCCTGTCCTTATATAGCAGATAAGCTCTTTAATGTAAAGATAGGTATTTTTTAAATGTCATTTAAAAGATGAAAGCAGGGGCACCTGGGTGGCTCAGTGGGTTAAGCCTCTGCCTTCGGCTCAGGTCACAATCTCAGGGTGCTGGGATCAAGCCTCGAATCAGGCTCTCTGCTCAGCAGGGAGCCTGCTTCCCCCTCTCTATCTCTGCCTGTTTCTCTGCTAACTTGTGATCTCTCTCCCTCTGTCAGATAAATAAATAAAATCTTTTTAAAAAATAATAATAAAAGCAATGGCACTCACTAGCTTCCATGTCAAAAATAATTCTAAAACTAGCCAGTTGTAAAATATTTTCTGCCTGTCCTTCATACGTAATTCTTTTTCCACTCTCTTATTAATAGATTTACAAAGGTCCTGACTCTTCATTCCGGTATTCAAGTCTTCAGCTGAACTGTGAATATCGTTTCCGTGTGTGTGCCATTCGCCAGTGCCAAGACCCTGTGGGGCATCAGGACCTAGTAGGT
Source organism: Martes martes (assembly GCF_963455335.1). Lineage (NCBI taxonomy): Eukaryota > Metazoa > Chordata > Mammalia > Carnivora > Mustelidae > Martes > Martes martes. The sequence continues at coordinate 59,060,867 of NC_137890.1, forward strand.
CCCTACAGCACAACAGTGCTCTTCATCTCTCAGAGGACTGACCCACCAGCCAGCACCAACAGAGACACTGTGGAAAGCACAAGGACCCGGCGCGCACTAAGTGATGAGCAGTGTGCTGCCGTCATCCTTGTGCTGTTTGCTTTCTTTTCCATTTTGATTGCCTTTATCATTCAGTACTTTGTAATCAAGTGAAAATATAACTTTATTTTTAATACTGTATTACATTTTATTTTGTCATGTACTAAAATTATTTCTGTATTGCTTTTACAAAAACAGTGGCATTTAGCACTGGCATTGAGACTATAATACATCATTTTTGCCATTTTCAATGCTTATATCATTAGGTAGAGGCTGGCACCTTATTAGAATGCAAGCCACAGAAATAGCAATTTTTGGGTTTTTGTTTGGTTGGGACTTTATTCTTTCCTTCTTTGCCCTTTTTTTTCCTTTTTTTTTTCTTTTTTTTTTTTTAATATGCCTTCTTGTAAAACAAACTTTCAAAGAGGCAACAGTATATAATTGATATTTTGACCAGTCAGCATGAGTGTAACAGTGACAACCTGATCTGTTCTAAAGATATTACCTAGTGAAAAAGTCAGAATGATTAAAATTTACACTAACATGCTATTAAAAAAATGTTAAAGTCTGATGCTGTGAAAGCAATCTAGTGCTATATTTCTACCTCCTCATTTGTCTTAATTATTTGGTAAGTGGGATTATGATGAATAACTGGAGGGGCTTAGCAGACAAAAACTGGATGAAAGAATATGCATGAAAAAAGAAACTTCTTGTTTGATAAATGTGGAGTTCTTCATTACAAGTATATATTCATGAATTCACAGATAAATCACTTAAAGAAAGCACAGACAGTTTACTTGGCCTAAAAATATTTTAATGTTTACTCAAAAAGCACTTCTTCAGGTCTTGAGAAAAGAACAGAGGGATTATACTTTTTAAAAGTAGTCATATTCAACTCTGAATTTCTAACCTATTTAATTTGGTTTTTGTGAGCCTCTGAACTATATGTATGTGTATAAGGACACACATATACATATATGGCATATATATAAACTATACCTACCAAGTGTAGAAATATACACACACACACACACACACACTCACTCCATCTATCTGGAATAGACTGATTTTGAAGAACTCCCATAAGTTTTGCTGCTTCTCCCATAACTGCCATCACCATCAGAATTCATAATCAAACCTAACCTTTTTGTTTGGGGCACCAAATCTGAAGACAAAATTAATTTGCACCAGTAAACTTCAAGCTGCTTTCTTTCTTGAAAAACTAATGTTTAATGTAATGTCTGTCTGGATACTGTTCCAAATTGTTGATTGCATGTGGTTAATGTTGCATTAGAGCACTTTGCAATTGCATAATTCATTAATGTTTTGTGAGCTTGCATTTGTGAGTTATTGGATGATCAGATTGAATTTTGTCAAGTATCACATTGTACATCTTGCATAGATGTCAATGACTGCCAGTAATAATACAGTTTGTAATGAAACTATCTAAAATTCTTGTTTTATCACATCTGTTATCTGTAAAACACTTGTAACTAGCCTTTTTAATTTATTATTTGAATTTTAGGATAGTGAATCACTAATTTTTAGTTGCTGAAGTTAGCATTTTAGTGATTACTAAGCACTTCTGTCAGTCTTTGAAAAAAGGACATATGTTTTGTGCTTTGAAGATCTCTGAAGAATTTCTCTTATATTAGAATGGGCATGTATTGTAATTGTTTTATGTCAAATGATCTGTGCTGTAGAAAAAACATTAACCTTTGTTCAAAAAAGAAACGGATAAACTTGGCCTTTCCAAGTGGTAAGAATGATCTGTCACTATAATATACTGTATGTTTACATTTTATTTAAATTTAATCTCTTATGTATAGGCTAACTTTCCCCCAAAACAACAGTGATTACGATTATTTTCTAGAAACTTCTTAAAAGTGCCACATTTGGCAGTACAAATGAGTTTGAGTGTAATAGCCCAGAGATTTCTATATAGTTGAATGTCTAAAATGGTAAAATATTGCCGCTGTGGCAGTTACAGTGGCTTATGTTTTTCATAGTAACTCAAATGAACTCCTATTTTTGATAGTAAATGTCATTTAATAGTGTACTTGCCATTTGAGCCTCACTGCAAAATCAATGCAGAGGAGAAAACAATTTTTAATGTAATCTTGATTTTACCTCATATACTGTACATTCCAAAAACTCTAAACTTTTTAAAGATTATAGATACACTACCAAACATATCACCTTAAAATTGTATAAGGCTGAACTTCATACAAATGAAAAAATATAATCTCATAAAAATACATAACTATGTAGCAAAAGTATCTTTAAAATCCATGGAAAATAAAAGTTGTATCATTCTTTTTTGAGATATGTTTATTGTATTCCTATACACTCATTATTTGCTGCCTCTTAGAGAATGAAATGTTAAGGTCTCCCTTCTTGCGGTGGGCTTAGAACAGGTTTTTTTAGCAGTATTCAAATCTTCAGTGTGAGAGGACCCATTTTCAAGAAGGTAATATCCAGTAGATTAAAGAATGAAATAAGTTTTATCCTAGTGACTTGATTTTATGCAGTTCTCTAGATATCTTGCTGCTTTCACATATATGAAGAATAAGGATGGCTCTGAGGTGAAGTTTTCATTGGAAAGGAAATCTGACCTCCGTACCTACATTCATGTTTCCTAGTACCTTCCTTCTCCCACCTTCAGGGACCTAGAACCTTCCTGCTATCTGCCACCGGTCAGCCCTCCACCAGGAGGTTTAACTTGTCCACCTACAGTACCATGCCAGAAAGTTCAGCCTATGCCTGAAAATTCTCACATGTACCAGAAAATTCAATGTTCCCTCTCACCCCTTGCTAAAATTTCCATCCACAGATCTCAAATGGGGATACATTGCCTTTTTTTTTTTTAAGATTTTATTTATTTATTTGACAGACAGAGATCACAAGTAGGCAGAGAGGCAGGCAGAGAGAGAGGAAGCAGCAGGCTCCCTGCCGGCCAGAGTGCCTGATGTGGAGCTCGATCCCAGGACCCTGGGATCATGACAGCTGAAGGCAGAGGCTTTAACCCACTGAGCCACCCAGGCGCCCCTTTTAAGATTTATTTATTTGAGGTGCGCCTGGGTGGCTCAGTGGGTTAAAGCCTCTGCCTTCGGCTCAGGTCATGATCCCAGGGTCCTGGGATTGAGCCCCACATCAGGCTCTCTGGCCGGCAGGGAGCTTGCTTCTTCCTCTCTCTCTGCCTGCCTCTCTGCCTACTTGTGATCTCTGTCAAATAAATAAATAAAATCTTAAAAAAAAAAAAGATTTATTTATTTGAGAGAGAGAAAGACTATGAGAGTGGGGAGGGTCAGAGGGAGAAGCAGACTCCCTAATGAGCAGGGAGCCAGATGCGGGACTGGATCCTGGGACTCCAGGATCTTGACCTGAGCTGAAGGCAGTCGCTTAACCAACTGAACCACCCAGGCGCCCTTTTTTTAAGTTTTTATTTAAATTCCAGTTAATGTACAGTGTAATACTAGTTTTAGGTGTACAACATAGTGACTCAACACTTCAGTACATCACCTGCTGCTCATCACAAGTGCACTCTTTAATCCCTATCACCTTTTAACCCATCCTCACACCCACCACCCCTCTGGTAACCATCAGTTCTCTAGCTGAGAGTGTCTTTCTTGGTTTGCTTCTCTGTTCCCCCCTTCCACCCTTTGCTTGTTTTTCTTAAATTCCACATAGGATTGAAATCATATGGTATTTGTCTTTTTCTGACTGATTCTGCTCAGCATAGTCATCTCTGGTTCTATCCGTGTTGTTGCTAATGGCAAGATTTCATTCTTTTTTATGGCTGAGTAATAGTCCACCATATGTATTTATATTTGTTTTTCTTTTGTATTCTTTAGGTTAATACCTAGTAGTTTGATTGCTGAAGTGTAGGGTAGTTCTATTTTTAACATTGTGAGGAAACTCCGTACTATTTTCCAGAATGGTTGCACCAGTTTGCATTCCCACCAACAGTCCAAAAGGGTTCCTTTTTCTCCACTTCCTCACCAACACATTTTGTTGGTTGTGTTGTTGATTTTAGCCATTCTGACAGGTGTGGAGTGGTATCTCAGTGTAGCTTTGATTTGCGTTTCCCTGATGATCAGTGATATTGAGCATCTTCTCATGTTTCTGTAGCCATCTCTATGCTCTATGCTGCCCTTGGAAAAATGTCTATTCATGTCTTCTGCCCATTTTTTAATTGGATTGTTAACTTTTGGGGTGTTGTGTTTTATAAGTTCTTGTGTATATTAAGTGCTAACTCTATCAGCTAGGTCATTTGCCAGTAGCTTATCCCATTCGGTAAGCTGCCTTTAGTTTTGTTTCCTTTGCTGTGCAGAAACTTTTTTATTTTTACATAGTCCCAATGTTTATTTTTGCTTTTTTTTCCCTTGCCTCAGGAGACATACCTAGAAAGAAGTTGCTATGGCCAGTGTCAGAGAAGTTATTGCCTGTGTTCTTTTCTAGGATTTTTATGGTTTCAGTTCTCACATTTAAGTCTTTAATCCATTTTGAATTTATTTTTGTGTATGGTGTAAGAAAGTGGTCTAGTTTCATTCTTTTGCATGTTGCTCTCCTGTTTCCCCAACACCATGGATACCTTGCTTTTTAAAAATCCAGGTACATCCCTAAGTGTCACAACTGCCACTACCACAATAAAGCTTAAAATGTTTGGCTGGGGAAAAGGAGATACTTTGAATATAGGGGCATCACTTCACAGAAGCAATGAAGTAAGAATCCAGCCTCGAGAAGAATAGAATACTGACTCACAGTGTTGCATGTCACTGTTTTTTTCTGTAGTTTGGAAAATAAATTTTGTATGTCCTGTTTGAACTCCGTGATTGCATGATGGTCCTCACCATCATGAACATTCTCTCTGGAAAGATCCCATGTGGGTGGTGGCTTAATCAGGCAGATAGATGACAAAAGAAAATGATTCTCCAAAACCTAAAACCAGTCATGACACTGCAACCTAGCCATCTACCATCAATATAGGTGGTGATAATGCCTCATATTTTTAAAGAACTTTTTAAATATTCTATTTTCATATATACTTTTGAAGATAGTATATATACCCTCGAGAGTATCCCTTTAATTATTCATTTTTCTCTCCCTGACACCCTTAAAAGGGAGAAAATAACAAAAGAGAAAGTTGACAGAACTAAGATTTTAATAGTTATGGTCATCAAATCTTCCATGAACAGAGTGGCACATTCAGATGTTTAGATGCTGTAAGGATTGTCTTTCATCTTATATAATAAAAAGGATACTTCCTATGGGAGATTTGCCAAGGATAAGATCTTTGGAACCAAAAGATTTTGAAGCCACGTGACTTACTCAAATCATAATGGTTTGCATCTATTCACCAAACAATGTGTGCTAGGCATGGTGTTCAGTGCTTTACTTTAGTTATATAATCCTCTTAATTGCTGCATTAGACATCAGCTGAAGCATGGAGGAGTTAAGCACCTGCCAAAAGTCACATGATGGAGCTAACAAATGATGGAGCTGAGATTTGAATCCAGGTGACTGGTCTAGTGCCCCCACACTTGACCACTGTCCTCTGCTGTCTCTCCCACAAATCCTAAATTCAATAAGGATATCAAGTTAATAATAATGCATTTATAATAGTATTTATTGAGTACTTTCTGCATGCCAGGCATTGTACTAAACACTTCCCCCTATCCAAAACAATCCACAGCCCTCTAAGGATTGAACAGAAATCAGACAAGGATGATCTGATACAAGGATCAAATAAATGAGCAGCTCTAATTTCTTTACAGTTTCATCCTTTGATACTTTGACTCCCATTTTGAGCTTACAATCAGCCCCAGAAGTAACTATCTTTTACTTACCCATCCAAGGATGACAGTACCTTTACTGCCCCTTCCACCCACGAGACAAGTTAACATGTTCAAAAGGGGAATGTGTGTGGATGAACTGAGAAACATGCTAAATGAAAGAAACCAGACACAAAACATCACATGTATGATTCCATTTATACAAATTACCTAGAATAGGTAAATCCACAAAGACTAAGGATTAGTGGCTGCCAGGGGCTGGAGGGAGGAGGAAATGGAGAGTAATTGCTTAATGGGCATGGGGTTTTATCTTGGAGAGGTTTTGGAACTCTACAGAGGTTGTGGTTGCACAACATTGTGAACATACTAAATGCCATTGCACTGTTCTCTTTAAAATGGTTAATTTTGGGGCGCCCGGGTGGCTCAGTGGGTTAGGGCCTCTGCCTTCAGCTCAGGTCGTGGTCCCGGGGTCCTGGGATCGGGCCCCGCATCGGGCTCTCTGCTCAGCAGGGAGCCTGCTTTCTCCTCTCTCTCTGCCTGTCTCTCTGCCTACTTGTGATCTCTGTCTGTCAAATAAAAAAAAAAAAGGTTAATTTTATGTTATATAAATTTCACCTCAATTTTTTGAAAAGGGACTGTAAGATGAACCTAAAGACTAGTGTACAGACAGCACAGGACTAGAGAACCCTGGACATCATCAAATCAGTAAAATAAACCAACCTAATCATAAAGTCCATTTTGCTAAGGACACAGGCCAACTTCTCACTTTCTGATTTTCAAACTTCCCAGACTTCCTTGGATGTCCCTATTCCTTTCAGTGAGTGGGTTGAATTCTTTATGAATGTCCATGATAGTTATCAAATGATTTGGCCTGCCAAGGCCGAAGTTATCAACTCTGACACTCATATTTCTAGGATGATTCGGTGGTCTTAGAGATAAGAATACGTTTTGCAGTTAAACAGTTCACCAATGATAACTGCTGTGCAGTAAGAATGTCCATATATAGTAGTATAAGACCTTGTTTCTCACAGCCTGTGTTCTGAAAAGTAACCGAGAAAATCACATTTGAGAAAAATTCATGTATTCGGTGCTCCAGTAATACTTATAATTAATTTATGTCTCTAACTTTGATTCAGATCTACCTAAACCAGCATGAAATCTAATGTCCAGTCATGCTGAGGGACATTTGGCATCCAGTCCCTGTGAATCTGGTTCAGAATGACCCCCAAAGGGTGAAGAGGGTAAAAGTGCAAAGAGCTGTGGGAGTACACACATTTCCAGCCAGGGTGTACACAGTTTATGACAATATAATTAAGAATTTTTTTTAAAGAGACACCAAGTTTTACTGTAAACCCACTAGAAATAAAAGTATGGCACTGCCATTCATTTAGAAAAATAAAAATAGAAAAACTGAAAAAGAGCAATGAGAGGAGACTAGCTCCACTAAATTACAATGCCTCGAAAACTTAACAATATTAGCACTGAAAAAAACTAAAGGAACAAAACAGGAAGTCCACAGCCTCAAGAACATGCAGGAAGTTAGTATTTGGTAAAGCAGGCAGCTCAAGTCAGTGGAGTAAAAATGAGCCGTTCAATAGATGATGTTGGGACAACTGGATAGCCACCCAAAAATTAAAAGTCGGATCCATATCATCCACACTTTACACTAGAATGCATTCCAAATGAATCAAACATTTAAATACAAACAATGAAACTAAATAAAAGATGTGAAAGAACTCCTGTATAATCCTGGCATGGGAGTGGCCTATCAAATCAGAACCCTCAAAATACAGAACCCACAAGAGGAAAGAGTGATCATTTCAATGCCATATAAATATAAGCTTATGCATAGCAGTTTTTTTTAAAAAGTCCAAGGAAATAGCAAACCTGGGAAAAAATAGTTGCAATTCATATTCCAGAAAAGGGCTAATCTATTTAATGTCTCTAATATAGGAAAACATAAATTCTTAAATACGTGAAGATGAAATAACCAATAACCCAATGTAAAAACAGGCAAAGGATTCAAGCAGTTCACAGAAAAGGAAATACAAAGAACTCAAACATACAACAAAATGCTCATTCTTACTCATAACAAGAGAAACTCAAGATAAAACAGAAAAACCATTTATCACTATCATTGGTAAAACTGCAAAATTTTGGTTACACATTATGTCAGAAACACGGCAGAAAAACAAGACATTGCTAGTGGAATTTAAGTTGTACAATACCTATGAAGGGATATAACACATTGCACATACTCTCTGATCAGGCAGGTCCACTGACAAATATTTAACCTACACATTTAATCACCCACTTGTGACACATTGGACACTATTCATTGCAGACCCGTTTGTAACAGCAAAAGACTGGGGTAATACTGAAATAAGCACAATGAGAAAATGATTAAATAAACTATACTCAATGTAATGGAATGCTGTGCACCTATAGCCAAAAGAATACAGTAGCCTTCTATTTACTGACCTGGAAAGAACACCAAGACATATTATGAAGTTAAAAAGCAAAGTGCAGGGGTGCCTGGGTGGCTCACTGGGTTAAAGCCTCTGCCTTCGGCTCGGGTCGTGATCTCAGGGTCCTGGGATTGAGCCCCGCATCGGGCTCTCTGCTCGGTGGAGAGCCTGCTTCCTCCTCTCTCTCTGCCTGCCTCTCTGCCTACTTGTGATCTCCGTCTGTCAAATAAACAAATAAAATCTTAAAAAAAAAAAAAAAAAGCGAAGTGCAGAATAATGCAAGCATTCCAGTCAGGTGTCCTACTCTTTGAGTCTCCTGGGTCCAGGTACCAGACAGGTGAGCGAATGAGACTTCAGGTGATGCCGGCCCCTAGCCATCAAGCCACTCCCAGCTTTTGGATCTTTGCAGCTCAGGTCCCAGATAACAAGAAGCAAAGACAAGCCATCCCTGAATTCCTACCCCATAGAATTAGCACAATAAAATGGTTGTCTTAAGCTGACGAGTGGTCAGAAATTTTGCTCTCCGGCATTAGTTATTAGAACACATGGTTTGAATTCCAAAATATAAGGTCCTTGGCCAAATACTGGTTCTCCTCCTCCAGGGCACTCTCCACCTACCTGAGGTTGGAAGAGCCCAGGTGACTTCCGGCCAATGAAATGTAAGTAGAAAAGACATTCATTAGGAATCAGCCAGGAAAACAGATTCCACACCAGATACTTAATAAGGATCATTTTCACACTGGACCTTGGTGTGACAAGAGTTAGAGGTGCAACAAGTGTTAGAGAGCTGTAAAAGCAAACAAGTGATACACAGATAATAAATATCTAGAAAAAGGCTGCCACTCTTTGGGCTGGAAGCAAAAGGAAGATGCTGAAGGTATCAGAACCTAGGAGGTTAGAGGAGCCCCGGGAACTGGGAATCAGACCTCTGAGGAGGAGCGGCTGCCTGCCTGAGGCTGGCGGCGCTTCTATTTGTGTCTAAAGGAGCTGGAGACCGAAGCCAGTGCTGCTGGGAGGACACAAGGATGACACTGAAAGGAGGAATGGGATGACATTGAAAGGAGAACCAACAGGAAGGAGCAAGTGCCTCCTTCACCCCCCTGCCCTCAGCACCCCTGCTGACAAGCCCAACAGGGAGTGGGTGGGCCAAGAAGATGAATATTTGCAGAACCCTGGTAGGGTGGCTTTGGAGCCCAGGGACTTGCAGCTTGAAGCTAGCACAGTCACTTTCAGGCAGAAGCGTTTGATTTTCTCTCTCCCCCTGCCTTAGAGATGAAGGGGACATCTGCTTTAATGGAGATGGCCTATGACCAAAGCAACCTAGAACGGTGAGCCACCAAATGGAGACAACACCCCTAGACTGTCCCCCACACTCGAGGCAGGCTCTAGGGAACAAGAAACAAATGCGTGAGGTGTTAGGGCACCGGTCCTTGGAGGCTGTTGACTCAGGCAGCAGACCCTGCCCTGCTCTGACCGCGCACTCCACCTGCACAGCTGGCCAGTTCACCATGGGCCCACTCCCAGCTGCCCACACAGACACCAAGAGGCTGTAACGGGGGCAGCTCTCCAGGAAGGTGGGGGTGACGGGCAGGAGTCTGCTCACCGATGCCCCGGTACGTCAGGGGTATCAGGGAGCTAACGAGAGCTCCGAGGGCATCGAAACTACATTCGCATCACACCCAGGGGCTTGGGAAAAGTGGCCTAGAAACGGTAACACATTGAGCACTCCTGAAAGGCACGTGGGTTGGGCTTTCGACAGAAAACAATGGAAGGAGCGCTAAGGGCAGGGGCACAGGTATGGGGGACAGAAGGCATAATAAGATTTGACCAAAGGAAGAAGTAGATAGCAGGCTTTTTGGCCCCAAGGACAACGTCTTTTTTATGTTATTATCGTGATTAAGAAGAACTAACAGTTACAGAGGGCCGACTGCGTGCCAGGCACCGAGCTGAGGACTTCACGTTTACTCTCCACAAGAACCCGATGAGGTGGGCCCTATACCCAGATGAGGAGCCGGGGGCTCTGAGACATCAAGACACCTGCCCAAGTCCACGTACTAAGTGGTGACTCTGCCCCCACACTCTTCATCACTCTGTGCAGGGTTCCCCAAGGAAAGCGCCCACGCTGACCCCCAATGAAAGACAGAGGCATTCCCCAAAGACAGACGTCCTTCTACCTGCATCCCGCTCCCCAGAAACAGAGTAAGAACATTCATATTCCTAATTCCTATGACAAAGTTATACCTAGCCAGCCCTCTTAAGAGGTGGAAACAGCCAACAATAATAACTCTGTCCCCCAGAAGATGAATATAAGGATGAAGGTGCCCATAAGCTTTTCCTTGTTACTTTAGACACGTCTTCCTCACTGTGTGGACATGGCCATTGTGCAGCATTCTGACTGGACAGGCGGCGTGCTGAAAAACTTGGAAGAAGGGAGGGCAGGAGGAACAGAGTCATCTCAGGTAGCACTCGCAGGTCTTCCCAGATGTTGCAATTCAGATCGGCTGCATCATAAACAATGTTCACAGTTTTCCCTCTTTGTTTTCATCTTCATGAACATGCTGAGATTTTTGCTATCACAGGAGCCTGGAGAAGCGTGGCTTATATCTCAGCATCTCCCGAGCTTCGAGGGTGGCATGACACTTCAAGCGGTAGGGCTTAGCTCTCTAAGTCTGGATGTGGCGTCACCACGTCAGCCAAGTGGGCTCCTGTGGCTGATGGTGCAGAAGATGCCACCGACCGTAGTGTGGCAGAGAGAGCACAGCAAGGGGAGCCCAAGTGGGCCCAGGGTGAGCGGCCACGGCACGGGAGCTGCGACGGTCATTCTTGACCGGGGACTATCAACTGGGGCTGGGAAAGGGGTCCTGGAATCTCTGGGAGGGTTTTTCGCAAGTCCTACACCCTCTTTCTGACCACCCTTCACAGGGACCTGTTCCCTCTCCACCAGCACCCTTGATAATCATCACACGGGGGAGCCTGTCTCTCTTAGGAGAAACTAGGACCATGAGAAAATTGCTACAGCAACAATCACAGCATATCAGGAGTCTCGCCTGAATGTGCCCTGCCATGTCCCTGCCGTGCACAGAGAAACCTGGGAGAGTCTGAGGCTTGGGGTCAAGGTGGCGGTCAGGTTCTCAAGAGAGCTTCAGCCAGAGCCAGCCCTCAGCCTTTTCTGCCGGGGGTTCCTACCCCTTCCAGGGCAGAGCTCTGCCATCTCCATATTTTGTTAAATAAAGGGGCCTACAGGAGCCAGCAAGTCTTTAAGTGAAGAAGAGGCTGGGTGTGCAGCCCACATAGCCACCGTGTGAGGGATGAAGGCTGTGGTGTGCCCGCTGAGTGGGTGTCTGTCCAAACACAGATGCCCCTGCTCAGCCTGGAGGGCCACCACCTTCGGGGAATGTGGGCCCAGAGCTGCCAGATCTTGCCATGTTGCAAGACAAGCTGAAAAGCTGGAACGTCACATGCAACTTCCCAACTATATGACATTGGCTTGAAATGCTACAAAATGTGGGTCAGCTGCTGTGTGCCTTCCGCTTTCAACGTCTGCCTCCCATCCTGCTCTTCTGTGCAGAACCGAGAATTAAACCTGTGGAGTTTTTACAAATGTCAACAGGTAAACTGCAAGTTATGGATGTAACCTACTGCTCCTCAAAACTTTCTGTGTCCTTCCATTTGTCCAGCTCGTATCTGGAATATGAGCTAAAAGACGTGTTCCTAGCCAAATCCAGAACATGCCACCCACCCCTAAGGTTGCTAGTGCCATGGTCTATATAGCCGGAGGCCACATGGCACAGCGGTTATGGCTGCCTGAGAAGCAGCCAGGAATTCCACTTCGTGAGATCGCGTCTCTGTGCTTGGTTTTCCCTATCTGTAAAATGGACATCCTGCAGGGTGCCTGGCTGGCTGGTTCAGTGGGTGGAGCATGAGACTCTCGATCTCGGGGTTGTAAGTACACTATGTTGGGTGTAGAGATTACTTAAAGACAAAATCTTTGAAAAATAAAGTGGGTGTCCTAAAAGGACCCACCTCATAATGCTGTTATTGAAGATTAAATGAGTTAAAATATGCGAATACTTGAAACAGCACCTTGCCCGCTGCCAGCGTTAGCTTATTTTTAGTCAGGACATCCCAGCCTGCCAAAAAGCCAACCTATGAGGCCTCCAGCCAGGGGCCAAGGGCCGATCAATGATACCAATCTCTTGCTTCCAGGGACCAGAGCCATAGCGGGGCCAGACCTGGCCTCACTTTCACCCCACACAAGTACCAGGGGCAGATACACTCACAAGGGAGAGGGGAAAGGCGCCCACACGCCTGAGGACGTCCTTGTCTTCCTCTCAGATGTATGAAGTCAGTAAGCTGGTGGATAACCTCAGAGATACAAAGTAGAAAGCAGATTTAGTCATTCTCCAGATAGCTCATCTCATTTCTTCCTAAAACACAGAACACCAAACCATTTTAATGATAAGGATTTGGATCTGCCCCATGGACCAAGTCCTGCTTGAGTTGCAGCCTCGAAGCATAGAAAAAACCTGCTGCAAACCCATCTCTCCATATCGGTGTCCTATATGGAACTAGAACATCAACAAACACTGAACGCCCACTCTAATCAAAGTTCTATTCTCAATCACTGGGAATTGTAAAGAAGATAATGGTACCTGGTTCTGCAGAAGCTTATTCATGCCCTGAGTTAACAAATATTTATTAAACTCTCGCTTTGTACCAGGTACCGATCCAGATACTAGGGGAAGAGCACAGAACACAACAGAGCACAGCCCTGCCTTCTGGACCATAGGATGTCGGGAGGGGAAGGGGCAAGGCAGATAACAAACAAAGAGTTAAGTACATTAAATAGTAGGGCAGGTGGTGATAATTAGTGTAGAGAGACTACGACAAAGAAGGGGAATGTCTGAATGGAGGGTGAGTATACAGAATAGTGGGAGATCGCATAGGTCACACTCATGAGACTGCCCGGCGCCGGCCACTGTGGAGGGTGGGGAAAGGAGCAAGGAGCCTTCAGCAGAGGTTGGGTCGATCAGGCTCTGGGGCAGAATGGAGAAATGGGAAGAACCTCAGGGACTGCATGTGGGAGAGCTAAGGGAAGATGTCAGGTACGCCAGGGAGCATCCCTTGAGTCAAAAAAATGGACCACAAATTCACTACCACAGCCCTCTCTTCTGGCGTTAGCAGACCACCTGGTGGCCAGCAAGAAGAGGGCACTGAACTGGAATGTGGCAAATGCCAGCCCTGGGCACCCCAAGAACCCACACAAAGCTAGGTGTCCCTGCCCCTTTTATTTCATAAGGAACTTCAAGCCCCCTGACCACCCCCAAACACCTGGGCTCCCCTGAGAAACGCAGGGGAGGAAGAGGAGGCTCGGGGAGAAGCATGCTATCCAGAACCGAACACCACACAGAGGGACCGTCCCATTCTTCCAACTGCACCAGGCTTTGCTCAGGCTAGACAATTAACTCTCTTGCTTCCCAGCCAGTGAATGCTCGAAAGGAAAATCAGATAAACAACAGACGAAAAATTGCATTTTCTCTTTGTTTGGGAGTGGACAGAGGGAGAGAGAAAAAGTGGAGACACAATATCGACACTTGTGCTGGACACATGGAAATGATCCAGAAGAGGGAGAAATTCTGAAGATGCAAGAGAGGGAATTGCTAGAGTGAGGTCCTTGAGGAGGTGAAGGAAGAAGGGGGCAGAGCTGACTTCAAGTACAAGTCCCACCTACTCATTCATCCGCACATCGCGGGAAATGAGAGGAGGCATGTGGGGGTGGGGTGGGAACATGGAGAATTTCTCTTCCGTTGCTTCTATTCTTTCCTAGAATCAAGGTCACCAGGTGAGAACGAGGGTCTAGGAGGAGGTTCTGGGAATTAAGGACAGAGGAGGATGTACCAAAGAGTGGTCTGGAGGGTGGAAGAATGGATGGAAGAAGTAAGTCTGAGGATAGCCAAGGAAAAACGGAGAGCCGCGCCAGAGGTGGTGAATTTCAAGCTCAATCAAGCTGTTTGGGAGGGTGCCCGAAGTAGGCCGAAGATTGGACTTAACCAAGGGTGTGGCTGTGTTCTTGTCAATGCGACCCTGTCTGTATGACAACAGAGAAAAGAGAACAGGAGTTGAAGGTTTGCCTGGGAGTGATCGGGATTGCTAATCAGGAGTTTCAACTGGGTCAGGTAGGAAGCGAGGACTTGAGGCAGGTGAGGAACAATGAAAAGGTAGGAGCAGCAACTTATCTGGGGTTCTGGGGTGGGTGGAGGATTGCAGGAGTTGAGGTATTAGAGAAAGTACGCTAGAAAGCCAGGGATGGGGGGTCAGAAAGGGGGTGACGGAGGTTGAGATGCAAGAGGGCTCCCAGGTCCTGGTAATGAGAGGGTATGAGGGATGTCCACAGGAGCCCCCCTGCCTGGGAAGCATGGGAGGACCAACTCATCCACAGGGTGACTGGAGCGTTTCAAGCCTCCTGGGTGGGGTGGGGGGGAGGGTGTACTTTATCAGGAGATAAAATCACAAGGTGAGCGATAAAATCACCCACTTTGTTCAGGGGTAAATGAGCGAGCTCCCAAGGACATGAGGATTGAATGGAAAACAAAGGGCCAAACACACCCTAAGCACTCAATAAGGGTCAGCTATTATCAAAGACCGCAATGAACGGACTCAAATCAGTATTCGTCTTTTCCCCAGAATTTTAGTTCTTCCTAGTGTTGGCAAATACTCTGCTTTTTAGTTTATAAAATATATTTTGTACACAGGAACAATACAACACATGTAAGCCCTCAAATACACACGTTAATACTCAACTCTTGTTCTTTAAAACAAGTAGTCGTGGTCATGCCCACCCGTTCCAGGGTTTTAAGGGATGGCTGAAATTATCTGCTCAACTCCCTCCACTCCTACTCGCAGACTTAACAGACGAGGAGACCTGGACTGGGCGAGGCTGGGACGGGTCTAAGATCCCTCGGTTGTAGAGACCGAACTAGAACCCGGAAGGGACTCCAGATTCCGGAGTTCAGACTCCTCTCCTGTTAGTACGGAGGCAGCCTTTCCGAAGCGCCTGGACACAGCCACCAGCCGAGGTCCGCTAGAAGGTCCCCCTCTGTACTCGAGCAGCCAAAGCGCCCGCGCTCCGCTGGGGTCAGCAACCCACCTCACGGGGGATGAGCAGCCGTTTCCCTGGAAGGGGCAGGACCCGTGCGCCACGGCCTCCTCCCGCGTTCCAGTTAGCGGGGAGGGAAGCTCCCTGGCACGCGACCCGCAGACGAGAGGGCGCGGGAGTGAGGCGAGAGTGAGGTGGGAGCGGGGCGGGAATGGGGCGGGCGGTGGCCGGGGGCGGAGACTGCGCGCAGCCCGCTCCCGAGGTCCTCAAAGCGGACCCTGCCGAGTCACATCCCCGCGCACGGCGCCGCAGAGCTCGGGCAGTGCGGACAGGGGGGCGTGAGCCGCTGCGCGCCGGACGCCGGAGGAAGCCCTCGCCGGCGGGGTCCGCACTCGGCCCCCGGGGCCAGCCGTGGGTGCGGCGGCGCGGAGGGGCGCCGAGCGAGTCCTTGCGTCCGCCCGGCGCCGCGCGTCCATGGGCGGCCCCTGGAACAGCAGCGACGGCGCGGAGGGAGTGCTGCTGCCCTGCGACGAGCACCTCTGCTCGCCCTTCCCCCTGGGGGCGCTGGTGCCGGTGACCGCCGTGTGCCTGGGTCTCTTCGCCGTCGGGGTGAGCGGCAATGTGGTGACGGTGCTGCTGATCGGGCGCAACCCGGACATGCGGACCACCACCAACCTGTACCTGGGCAGCATGGCCGTGTCCGACCTGCTCATCCTGCTCGGGCTCCCGTTCGACCTGTACCGCCTCTGGCGCTCACGGCCCTGGGTGTTCGGGCAGCTGCTCTGCCGCCTCTCGCTCTACGTGGGCGAGGGCTGCACCTACGCCACGCTGCTGCACATGACTGCGCTCAGCGTCGAGCGCTACCTCG
Source organism: Martes martes (assembly GCF_963455335.1). NCBI lineage: Eukaryota > Metazoa > Chordata > Mammalia > Carnivora > Mustelidae > Martes > Martes martes. The sequence continues at coordinate 59,077,172 of NC_137890.1, forward strand.
CCATCTGCCGCCCTCTCCGCGCCCGCGTCCTCGTCACCCGGCGCCGCGTCCGCGCGCTCATCGCGGCGCTCTGGGCCGTGGCGCTGCTCTCCGCGGGGCCCTTCTTCTTTCTGGTGGGCGTCGAGCAGGACCCAGGCGTCCACGCGGTCCGGGACCTTAACGGCAGCGCGCCGCTCACCCCGTCGCCCCTCGGGGCCTCGCGGGCGCCACCGCCGTCCCCGCCGTCGGGGCCTGAGGCCGCGGCCGCCGCGGCGCTGTTCAGCCGCGAGTGCCGGCCCAGCCCATCTCAGCTGGGCGCGCTGCGCGTCATGCTATGGGTCACCACCGCCTACTTCTTCCTGCCCTTTCTGTGCCTCAGCGTCCTCTACGGGCTCATCGGGCGGGAGCTGTGGAGGAGCCGGGGGCCGCTGCGCGGCAGGGCCGCCTCCGGGCGGGAGAAGGGCCACCGGCAGACGGTCCGCGTCCTGCGTAAGTGGCACCACCTGTGTTCCAAACACACCTACCCGCGCGGTCCAGGCAGCGTCCCCTTTCTCTCGTCTCCCAGCGCCACTTCTAGCTACATTCCTTGTGCCATTGTGCTCCAGCCTCCAACTGTCGGTCCTGCCTGTCTCCAGAGAAAAGCGTCTCCAGTCCTCTACCAGCTCTGGGTAACCCCAGGGCGCCCCGGAGGGTGGGATGCCTGGGTCCGCTAAGCCGCTGGATCCGTGAGCCTGGCTGATCCAGGATGGGTAAACCAACCGCCCATCTCTGTTAGATGAGAATTACTCATAGTACCCTTGAGGAGATGGGGTAAAGCACATTAAGCTAAATTTAAAAACAAACAACAACAACAAAAACTTAACGTTAAGTTATCCCGCAGGCTAAAGTGAACCATGCCCGGGTTGGGGGGGTGGCGGTGCAAAGCAAAACAAAAGATTGTGCAGACCTTGCAGAATTCTTTTCAGCGGAATACAGAGAACATGTCTCTGAAGTAGGTTTGTGGAAGGAAGCCTGCCAGAACAGCTTGTTAGTACAAATATCTCCTTCGGGTTTATGTCCAGCCTTGATAACGCTTATATGCAGTCTTAAAGCAAATATGGGTGCTGTTTGCACCCTGGAAGTTGTTCTGGGGCGGGATTTGGCTAGGTAAAAGTTTTATTTAATTTGTTTGCTGTTGTTTATTATTTCGGATCGTTCTCGGGGGCCCTTGTTTTCGGATGCGTTAGCTCATTGTGGTGCCTGTGTCTTGTTTTGCAGTGGTGGTGGTTCTGGCATTTATAGTTTGCTGGCTGCCTTTCCACGTGGGCAGAATCATTTACATAAATACAGAAGATTCTTGGATGATGAACTTCTCTCAGTACTTTAACATTGTTGCTTTGCAACTTTTCTATCTGAGTGCCTCCATCAACCCGATCCTCTACAACCTCATTTCAAAGAAGTACAGAGCAGCGGCCCGGAACCTGCTGCTGGCCAGACGGTCTAGACAGTCCAGACAGAGAAGTGTGTGCAGAAGCGGGGACACGGAGGGGGACACAGGAGGAGACACCACTGGCTACACAGAGACAAGCGCCAACGTGCAGACATCGTCCACCGGCATGGCCAAGCAAGTCGCTTCCTCTCACAAGGCTGGGACTTCAGGGAAAACAGGTCTGTAGAGAAAGGACTGGAAGTAGGGAACTGATGCCATTAGGAAGAACTGGGAAGAGTGGTGAGGATTTTGCAACTTGATCAGCAACTTCATCAGCATGGTTTTTGTTTTTTGTTTTTTGTTTTTTAATTAAACCAATGTAGGTAATTTAACCACCTTCCATACATGTACCCCTTGAGGATGTTGATTTCAGCATCGGGAGATGCCACATCACAAACTGTGCTCTGGGGAGGTTTTCTAAGTCTTCATTCTCCTAGACTTGGGAAACATGATTCCTCTTTTTCTGGTTAATAAGTCGTACAGAGAGATGCTGCTGTGAAAATTTTCACTTCTGAGATCAGAGTATGTTTGTATTTTCATGTTCTGGATATACATGTAAGGGTGCATATACAAGGAACCCAGGATAATTAGAGCTTTTATTCCAGAAATTATTTAAGGCAGAATTTTTTAGAAGCCAGTGAAAGGAATTCTGGGTAAAGGCCAGTGTTCAGGTGTCCCACCTTACTCCTGGCTAAGAACAAATCATAGAGTTGAGGGACAGTACCATCTTTCAGAACTTCAGTGCATAAGCGTGTTGCAGCCCAGTTGTCCCTGAGTCTGTCCCCCCGGGATCGCCCAGTGCCACGGTTGCGTGGTGGCGGACCCCAGCACAGAAGCCTGAGGGCAGGGAGCAGCAGCAGGACTTGGCTTCCCTACAAAGTGACTACTCATGACATTTATAAAGATGGTTATTATCCCTTATTTTCCTTAACTCGGTGGGATACCTGTTGTCATCATTCCTGGTTTACAGGTGATGGAATCGAGTCTTAGATGTCTCTTAGATGTCCTAGACAGCGACTGTTGGGCCTGAAGCTGAACGCCCGTCAGTCTTTAAGATTTTCAACCTCCTCCCACCCAGAGACGTGGTACTCACGGCATCTGTGCAAAGATGCAGGAGTCAGGGGTGAAAGAGAATGTGTCGGACATTCCAACCAACCCTGTTTTGTGTTTTACAGTTTTTTTTTTTAAGATTTTATTTATTTATTTGACAGACAGAGATCACAAATAGGCAGAGAGATAGGCAGATAGAGAGGAAGGGAAGCAAGCTCCCTGCTGAGCAGAGAGCCCAATGTGGGGCTCGATCCCAGAACTCTGGGATGACAACGTGAGCAGAAGGCAGAGGCTTTAACCCACTGAGCCACCCAGGCACCTCTGTGTTTTACAATTTAAAACACAGACCTGTTTTCAGAGGGCTGCTGCTGCCCCCCTGGGTCCAAGGGGCCTTGTTCGCTCCACAGTCTGTGTGAATGGCGCCCCCTGGAGGTGGGCAGGATGCAGAGTTCTCTGTTGCAAACCACAAACGGTGAAGCTATAAACGATCAAGAGTCCACTCAAGGTGCTGACAAAGGTCTGTCATTTTTATACGGACTAACCAAATACAGTGATGCCTTCACGTCCCCGTGAAGGGTCCTAACACCCTGGTCCTGCCCTCAGCTGGAACAGCAGAGAAGTCTTGTCTGCACTGCGTCTCTGCCAAGGGGAGGGAGAAGCAGGTAGAGGCACCTTGGGGTGGCAGTCCCTAAACTGTACACTGCACGTATTTGGTGAGGCTTTGCAAAAAATGGCTCTGTGGTTAAATATGACAGGAAGGCACTGCACACTGCACCCCACCTCCTTGAGAGTCACCACAGCACTTACCACATCGTAGGCCCCAGGTTGTTTCACCCAGCATTTCCTTGACTTCTTTTGTCCCAGAACCTTCTCCCCATCCTCCCGCCTCAAGAACTCTTTGAAACCTATGGGCTGAGGAACACTGTTGGAGCCAGCAGGATTCTCACAGTGGACGTGCCAGCCTTGTGCCCCGACCACTCCTTTGCTTGGTGGCCCTTCGTAGAGCTGTGCCAGACCTACTGCTGCACACAGTCTCTGCTCATGGGAGTTCGTCTGTAGGCCAGTCCGATGAGGCCTCTTCCCTATGGAAGGTCATGGTTAAGAACCTTACTGATATCTTAAGTGTAATATAGATAGAGAAGCAAAGACTGCTCCTTTGAGCTTTTTCGGTCAGATTCTAGAAGAGAGGGATTTATATCACACTTTCTTGTGACCTAAGTGTGTTCCCAGGTGTGGGAGTGGGGACGATCCCCCTTCCTTCACCACAGGGTACCTGAGATGGAGGATCTGAAGCCCATCTCTCCTGCAGATCGCTGTGTGGTTGTTTTTGAAATGCTGGTCTCACCTATTCATGGACTGTGAAGTCAGTGGACTGTGTCACTTTTTTTTTTCTTTTAACAGGAAGGAGTGGGGCAAGAATAGAGAAACCAGGCCGTCACGTGTGGTAAGGGGAAGTGTTATGTTGTAAAACTTGTTTAAATTATATATTAATCCGTGTCTTTCCTGGTTCACAAAATAAAATGTGTTCTTACTGTGGGTCGTGGTCAAGAATATTTGAAAAATTGGTCTAAGATCTAAAATTGTTCTCCTAGCAAAGAGCATCCAAATCAATCTCCTTTTTAATGGCATTTTCTTGTTTAAAATGTGTAGTTGTGTCATCCAGACTAACCCAGATTTAGCTCACAGGGTAATAAAATCACTTATATCAGATGGGCCTGCAGAATATCACGGTGGTGGTACTCATGGAGACATCTCTCCCTTTTCTATATGAGACATTTCCACTTCTGAGGAAATGTTCAAACAAGCTATGACACAACACCTCCTGGGAACCTAGAATCCCCTGCACAAGCCCTCAAGGGGACATGGGAGGGTAACATGTTCAGTGTTTGAACACTGCCCCTCCTGACCATTCCTACTCCTCTAATAGTAATCCTCACCAGCTCGTGGAAGCTTCTGGGATATAAGTGTTCATGGTGGTACAGATCAAGTGTTTTAAGTGGAGATTTGAAAAGACTTTTCTTAAACATAGACATGACGCAGCTTTTCATTGTGAGCCAACTTTCTGAAGACTCTGAATTCTTACCTATTCCGTAGAAGGGGATCTGCTCTGAGCAGCCTTGCCTGTCCTGGGAGCCCAAGGGCATCTGTCCTTGAGCAAGCGCATGCTTTGTGGCCTGGCACTCAGTGTGTCCCCTGCTTTGCATAAGCTATAAGGAAGTGACAGAGACAGACCCTACTTGTCCCCTTCTTAGGAAAACAGCCCACACGTTTTAAAGAATAACAGACGCCTGTGAAAATAAGGGCTAAAAAGAGCCAGCCAGACCCAGAGATCCGAGTGTGCATGGCAGTCGGGTGATGTTTTGTGTGAATCTCTTTCGCAGCATTTAGCTTGTTCCCTCACCGGTGACTGGTTCCCAGCGTTGAAGGACAAGCCATGTTTTAGTCCCCTTGACGTCTCTTAACCCAGGTGAGACAGTGTGTGTGGAACTCCATTGGTCATAAGGCGGGGCACAGGGATCTGCACCACAGTAAGGGACAGGGATGGAAGCTGAGGGAACAGATGGCTGGGACGTGTGATCTGAGCTACCAGACAAGACAAGGGAAGACACAAAACAGCAATGAAAGAGTTTCAGGGAGCCATTCTCAATCCCCAGTGCAGGGCACTGCCCCTTACCTCCCTGTGCCCGTACCAGTTACACCCTACCGGCAGCAGAGGGGGCCGGATTTGACAGGGAGGGTGCTCATCTCGAAAATGTTCCTAAGAATATCTACTACTTGTGATGATATGGGGATTAAAAAAAAGATTATTTTAAAAAGTGAATATGGGCAGTTTTCAGAGTTATGTCTTCATTTTATTATAATGGTTATACTTGTTCATAACTGTAAGGTAAATAGACTAAAACTTGATCTTTGTTTCTGTCTTACTTGCACAGTAATTCATTGCTTTGTCCTCAGAACGAACATCAGCTCCCATCCCTCTGGCTTTTCACCCCGCCCCCCTCAGATTCTCTACTAGAGTGGTTCTCAAACTTCAGTCTGTGTCAGCATCACGAGAGGGTGGGTTCAAGCCCAGGTGACTGGGCTCCACCCCAAGAGTTTCGGATCCAGGGGATCTGGGGTGGGGCTTGAGAATCTGAATTTCTCTCAAGTTCGCAAGTGATACTGGCTCTGGGGGTCTAGGGACCGTCCTCTGAGCACCCCTGCTACTGACTGTGCTACAGAAAATGCGATCCACAGACCGGTGGTATTAGCATCACTTGGGATCTTGTTAAAATGCAGATTTTCAGCCTCCCCCCCACTCCACCAAACCTTCTGAATCAGAATCTCCATTCTAATAAGATCCGCAGGTGATTCCAACACATATTAAAATTCAAGCGGCATTAATGGAAGTGATTATGTCCTGGCAGAAACTCATGATGGTGTCCTGTAGCGACTCCCTGGTACTTGAGCCCTTCAGTCCCCTGAAGCTCTCCCTGCGGGTGTGGTCCAGCCACCCCCAATGCTGAGATCCTTCTCTCTGAAGGCAGGGCTGGCCCCAGCCTCTCCATGACTACTCATGTCAGTAACCCAGTCTCCACTAGGTCTTCAGCTCTTCAAAGCATGTTCTGTTTTTCTTTGCCCTCAATCCCTGTTTTCGTTCCTTGCCTTCTTCCTCGGTTCCTCCTGGACAGGCCGCCCAGCTCTTCATGGGCCTCTTGGGGTCTTGGATTCTTCTTCTTTTTTTCTTTTAAGATTTTATTTATTTATTTGAGAGAGAGAAAGGGAGAGGGGAGAGAAAGAGAGAGAGCATGCATAAATGGCGGTGGGGGGGGGGAAGCAGCAGAGGAAGAGGGAGAAGCAGACTCCCCGCTGAGCAGGGAGTCCAACGCAAGGCTTGATCCCAGGACGCTAGGATCATGATCTGAGCCAAAGGCAGACACTTAACCAACAGAACCATCCAGGTGCCCCTGGGGTCTTGGGTTCTCTCCCTAATTCCTTGACCTCGTGTCACTATGGCTTTCTAGATAGCCCTGGAGCTGTCTACCTGTCACCTCAGACTTCTGCTTGGTGCCTGGTGCTGAGATCAGCCAGAATTGCCTTTTGGGGTGAATAGGCTGTTCTCCAAGTCCCAGTGAAGCAGTACCTCCTGAGCCTTGACTCTGAGAAGCCACAACAGCTGGTTTGACTCTTGAAGATCACCCCGGTCTCCTATCTTCCAATACTATCATGACTGAGTCCCTAAAATTCAGAAGCTGATTGAGTACAAGAGGAGCCATAACTCCAATAATTTAAGCCTTCTTAACTAGGAGAACACTGGGGCTCTGTGAAAGAAACAGGCTGTCGGAGGTAGAGGGGATTTAGTGGAGGATGATAATGAAATCCATTTTGATTGCTCTGTTTCTCCTGAAGCTATCCCTTTGTCGTGTTTTTCACAACCTCCTAGAAGTAGTCCCAATAGTCAAATACCCTCAAGATATACTGCAATACTAGGTAAACCCTGTGTGACCAGACAGCTTATTTTTGCCTTTTCTTTCATATATTAACATTCCACAGAACACTCCAATGTGAAATGTTAGAGGGAAGTTTGGGTGTGAAATCGAGGCCAATCATAAAGACTCAGGAGTCCAGAGCATAGAAGCCCTCACTTACACCAATGGTTCTCAAACCTTAGCTTGCATCAGAAACAACTGAAGGGCTTCTTACAGTATGGACTACTGGGCCCGGCTCCAGATCTGCTTCTGCGGATCTGGGTTGGAGCCGGAGAATGTGCATTTCTGTCCAGTTTCCAGGGGCTGGTGCCTCATGTCTGGCATCATACTTTGAGAACCACTGATCTAAGTTATAGGACTAGATGCCCTCACCAAAGAGAAAGCTTACAGAGATCACAGGGGAGGCCTAGGGATACTACTAATGGTCCCAGCTCCAGAAGTCACCTAACCAGGCAGAAGGAGCAGGAAAAAGAAAAGTGACAAATGTGAGACAACCCAAAAGAAGAGAGTTTTGAGGAGGATTGGAGGCCATGAGGTCATGCACCACAGAGGACACAAAGAGAATAAAGTAGGGTTGTCCGATGAGATACAGGACTCCCAATTCAACTAGAATTTCAGATAAAAAACAATGATTTTTTTAGTATAAGTTTAATAAGTATAAGCATGATGCACTTATACTAAAAATGTCATTCATTATTTATCTGAAATTCAAATTTAACTGGGCACTGTATTTTGGGTTTGTTAAATCTAGTAACCCTAGAACAAGGGCACTGGAAAGGCCACCAGATATGGCAAAAGGAAAGAACCTGGAGAGCCTTTCAACAGAGCGTTGGGGCAGGATCCAGACCATGCTAAGTTACACAGGAAACAGTTGCTGAGCAACAGGGTTTAGGAGGGTCCAGCCTCGGGGCCGCCGTGTGCAGGGTGTCCAGAAGCAAGCTTGTCTTGCCCTGTCTTGTCCACAACCTCCCTGTGGTGGGAAAGCAGCTGCCACCTAGCTGCTGGGTATTGTACCCAAGACTGATGTTTTTTAAATCGCAATACTGAAGAAATAAGCATCTGATTCCAAACTGCCTGGAACATGGTATGTAATAAAAATGTGTTGAACCAAGTAAGCTGATTTATATATAACCTGCTCCTGTGTGTTTATATGGACATAGATAATTTTGTAAGGTTTTATTGATTCTTCTTTTCTGCAAAAAGGAATGAATGAAACAAAATAGTCAAGTGACCAATTAATTCACAATGAAGGGGATTCTCTTGAAAAATTGTAACTATGTATGACATCTGAGACCATGGAGGATAATGAAGCAGGATTTTAATGTATGCAAAGCGCCTACCCACTGCCTGATGTGTCCTGGGACTTGATCAAAGTTCCTATGTGTGTATGGAGGATACTATACATTTTGGGCAAGAAGAGAGACTGATTTCGTAAAAACTTAGTGCATTGCAGTATTACAATAGTAATAATTACAATAATATTAATACATTATGTACTTATTACAACATATATGTAATATATAATAATACAACGTACTTGGTTCACACTGTCAGGCATGGGGTAATCCTTGGTCAGTGTAAACTAGCATTATTGTCCTCAGTTCGTATCTGACTTTCACTTGTTGTAATCAGTCTTTCTCTCTGTCCAAATTGTGTGGTGTCCTCCATGCACACACAGGGCAGGGGCTGCTTACGCAGAAGTGATGCGGTCAGATACAGTGAGGTTCCTTCCAAAATCAAAGCCCTGTGCAGAGTTTATTAGAGAATATTCCCAAGGTAATCAACACACTGGGCTTTTCTTGGAAAGTCAGGGCTTATTGTTTGTTGCATTGAGAACACCTGGGGAAGATTGTCCTTTTTTTTCTCCAATAGTCACTGCAACTGCTTTTTGGATTTGACAAGGTAATGTCTGCCTTTTTTCAGAGAAGGGAAGAAAGGTAGAGTAACAGGAGGAAATGGGCCTTCCTCAACAGGCAGACAGATAAGATGCTTTTGAAATCTAAGTAGAGCTCTTGCAAGCATTTGTTTCATGTAGAGACAGTATGAAGAATGACACACATGCTGGATGGAGCAGCTGTACAGCAGGTCAAGCAGTTGGCTCTCTGGGAAATTAACACATTTCTATTGCATTGGTTTCATTTGTCATTTTTTATTTTTTTTAAAGATTTTATTTATTTATTTGACAGACAGAGATCACAAGTAGGCAGAGAGGCAGACAGAGAGAGACGGAGAATCAGGCTCCCCGCTGAGCAGAGATCCCGATGTGGGACTCGATCCCAGCACCTTGGGATCATGACCTGAGCAGAAGGCAGAGGCTTTAACCCACTGAGCCACCCAGGCACCCTCATTTATAATTTTTTTAAAAAGATTTTATTTATTTATTTGTCAGAGAGAAAGAGAGAGAGCACAAGCAGAGAGAGTGGCAGGCAGAGGCAGAGAGAGAGAAGCAGGCTCTGCTTTGAGCAAGGAACCCTATGTGGGACTCTATCCCAGCACCTTGGGATCATGACCTGAGCCAAAGGCAGCAGCTTAATCAGCTAAGCCACCCAGGCTTCCCATTTATTTTTCAAATATTTTATTTATTTATTTGACAGAGAGAAAGGATTTACAAGTAGGCAGACAGTAGGCAGAGAGAGAGGAGGAAGCAGGCTCCCTGCTGAGCAGAGAGCCCGATGTGGGGCTCGATCCCAGGACCCTGAGACTGTGACCTGAGCTGAAGGCAGAGGCTTAACCCACTGAGCCACCCAGGCACCCCTCATTTGTCATTTTTAAAATGTCCTACTTTAACAAGAGCCCTTTCAGGGAGTAAACCTCAGCAGCAAATATCTGACATCTTCACAGCAGCCAATAGCCTGACTACGGTGGGACATTCACCAGTGAACTGATGGAAAATAGTGAATTTTATTATGATATTTGGTTTGAGGGTGCCACAAATTTGGCCACGAAACAAGAAATTCAAGGGAAGCTTTCTGGGAATCTCTACAGGACTTGCTAAGTTAACCTAGAATCTTAACTAACCCTTGAGTTTATTCTAAACCCTCGGTGTTCTCATGGTGGAAGACATTATTCTGGAACTTCAAGAGAGTTCCCAGGTCAGCATCTCAAAGCCTTCACATGAAGACGGGCTCTCCACCTCAACATGTCAGAGAAACACCATGCCAACACATGGAAAGTGACTTACTCTCTGTGGAGCTTCACTGTCAGAGGTTCAAGTGCAAACAGGGGAAGATGAAGAGCTTCTGTCCACAATTTACAATGTTCTAGATCTACCTCTTATGTATTTTTCCCCAGTGTTTCTGTTCTGCTTAAGGTCCTGTGGATTCTTCCAGGATGAAGACTGAGTAGCATGGATGTAAACATCACAAGACATAGCCAAACACCGACTGAATAGAGGTCAAGTCTTGCGGCCTTGTGGCTCTAACGCAGTAGAGAACATGACCTGGAGTTCATGATAGACACATGTATAAATGTGTCAGAGCTTCCTAAACCTAATTCAGAAATCACTGAAAATATCTAAGAGAATGTTTTGGGATGCCTTTTGTCCATTATTAGTAGGTAAAGCTTTAAGATACATCCAGGTCACTCAGTCGTTGAAGGCAAATTTGCCTACAGGCCTCCCACTAACCTGTTAGTCACTGAGCACTCACCTGTAAGTGGCCATGGTCGGAACTCACACAGGTCTTGTGTTCTCCAGGAAGACAGTATCAAAAACACAGAGTTTCCTTTCTACGTGACTCCTACAGGAGGGATTATGGGGGGACTGGAGTCATTTGGGGCATGAGATTTACTACCGTTGATCTAATGACCAGGTTTTGAGTCATCAGTTCTTGGAAGAAAAAAATGTTGAGGACGTAGAGGGTAAGAGGGGAGGAAAATAATTTATAAATTGCAATGAAGTGTCTGATTCAATGCAAGCACCGTGTGTTTTAAATATATTGTTAAAAATCTGTAATGGTGGTTTATATAGTGTAAGAAACCGTGCCCTCACCTAAAGAGGATTTTGGTGTAGATTTTTGTCTTCATCAACGGGATGTAAATAAGTAAGTTACTTTTACTGCAAATGGAAGAACGGGCCATTGCAGCCCCCCATGTGTTGCCGCTGCGTGTGTCCCTTTCTCGAGCCCACACCCTAACTGGGCCATCAGCTTTTTAGCAGATGTACGGTAAGCACTAATTTCCAGGCACAACAGAACCCAAGGCCACAGACACTGATAATTGATTTATCTGGTTTTCCTTATTTTCTTTTTTTTTTTTCATGACCAACATCTATCATGTCATCTTGATTTATATGCATAACCAGGAAAACAGGTCTTATTGCAAAAATAAGTTTTGTGATTTATCTAGGAATAATACAGACATTTTTCACAGTTTATTTCAATCTAATAAAATGTGAATTTTGTTTGAAAAACAAAAAAATACTGCAGAGTAACTGTCTACATTATTTAGATCCCTTTAGTTGAGGTATGTGTGATATACATGCCAACTAAGAACAGACAACTTTTGTCATAGGATGGATGATATAAATGTGAGTATATTCCATTTAGGTTGTTGTCAAGGACATCATATGTATTGTTTCTGAGTATGCAAATATCAGCTTCATTTCCCCTTCCTTCTCCAGACACATTAAACTAAAGAATCCTCCAATCTGAACATACTCTTTATTTAAATAAATTTGTATTCCAAAAAGAACATAAAACAATTTACAAAAATGCCCAGAATAAGATAAAAATTAAGTTAATGGGGAAAGTAAGAAATAAATACAAATGAGCGTAGATAAAATAAGATTATACCAGGGAGAAAGTGAGGACACAAAACTCATTCCCGGTGTCTGGTTAGGAAGGTTACATGATTCACAGCAGACAGGAGAATTCATCCTGTGGGTACTCCAGGATGATATCCTGTAAGCTAGAAAACTAGGTCTTTAACAAAAATCTTTACAGCAAACAGTACTCAACTTTATGGGGCTTTTTCTTCTAATGCCAATGAGAAAAACTACTCCACAGCTGGAAAATGATAAAAAGGGGATTACTTGTCACAGGTCTTTTTTTTTTTTAATTAATAGCACATATTTGGTAGAAGTGACAATTTACAGACCTGCAGGTGAGAAGTTATCTTGTGGAAACTGATAAAGGATTAGGATTTTATAGCCCAGTAGAAAAGATGTTACAATTCAGCCTGAAGAAAGTTAACCAGGAATATTGTATTGAGGGGGTTCAGAACAAGCCACCTCAGAATGTCCTGCTTTGGTATGTGGATTATTTTGAGCTGAAGATAATCAAGGCCCACAGTCTCAGGAAAGCTTTTTACCTCCTTTTTTAAAAAAATTTTTATTTATTTTTAGTGTTCCAGAATTCATCGTTTATGCACCACACCAGTGCTCCATGCAATACATGTCCTCCTTAATACCCACCACCAGGCTCACCCAACCTCCCACCCCACTCCCCTCCAAAACCCTCAGATTGTTGCTCAGAGTCCACAGTCTCTCATGGTTCATCTCCCCCTCCAATTTCCCCCAAAGCACTTCTCCTCTCCATCTCCCCATGTCTTCCGTGTTATTCCTTATGCTCCACAAATAAGCGAAACCACATGATAATTGACTCTCTCTGCTTGACTTATTTCACTCAGCATAATCTCTTCCAGTCCTGTTCATGTCGATACAAAAGTTGGGTTCTTAACTACCTAAAAAAATTAGAAAAAGGACCCATTACCAGAGAAAGCTTTTTCATCTGAGAGACCTACCTGCATGGCACGGCAAACAATTGCTTCCCAAGCATTCGGTCCTCTCATTTCCTGTGAATTGTCTTCCTCCCCTTTGAAGCCCCAGACCTCTATCCTTTTCCTTAGCTCAGGATGGTATGTAAGTCTCAATTGCCTGGCGGGCTTTAAGTCTCATATCTTTGTGGGGCTCCCTTATATACGTAATTAAAAATTGCTTTTTTGTTAATCTGTCTTTTATTACTGGGGTGAGAGTGTTCTCAGCCAAGAACCTAGAAAGGGGGAGGAAAATTGTTTTTCCTCCCCTACAGTATTAGCTATTTTATTTAAGAATACCTTCCTCTCCAAGTATTTAAATCATTCTTCAAATACATGCCAAACTAGGTCTCAATACCACTGGAGTTTCTCTACTCTAAGCCAAATGAAGGGGTGAATTAGTTGAGTCGTATCAGTCAGTCAATCATATTGCCTGTGGCTGCTCTCATGACGTATGATGGAGATGGAATGGTTCCCAAAGCCTGAAATATTTACTCTCTGAGCTTTTAAAAAAGTATGTCAATCCCAAGCCAAATAAAACTTTGATACTTGTACTTATGTCTTAACCTGTATGTAAATTTTGCGTTTTAACATCAGCTGATGTTGGTAGATAAGGTGATACCAAAAAGTACTTGGCAGAAGCAATTCTACAGAGGGCCAAAATACTACTGCTAAACACCAGCAACTCAGAATCTCTAGCGGCTGGCCCTTGGAATAGGGGTTTTAACATCATAGTCTCTGGGTGACATTTACGCATCTCCAAGTCTGAGACCCCCCTGGAGCCCTCTGGTCCTGGCCAGCAGTTTTGTCCGGCTTCTGGTTCCACAGGTCTGAAGTGGGACTCATGATTCTGCATTTCTAACAAGCTCCTCAGTGACACTGATGTTGGTGGCCCGAGGGCCTTAGTTTCCTTGCCTGTAAAATGGAGAGGACAAAAGTCTGTATCATAGAACCGGGAGTATTAAATGAAGTAGTGTACACTTATCTCCTGCTCCCACATCTTTCAAGCTATACTGTTTGGGCAAGTAACTCCATGTCTTGTTCCTCTAAGTAGTGATAATAATAATGATACCCACTTCACAAGGCTGCTGGAAGGTGTAAATAATATGTGCAAAGTACCTAGAACAGAATATAGTAAATAGTAAGATACTATTGTTGCTGTTACCATTACTGTTACATAAGGTGTCTGATGCATAGCCGATACTCCATCAGCTCCCTCTCCATTCCCTCCCATTTTGCCCCCCTAGTGTCTTCTGTTGATTCCTAACATGTCTGATTATAGAACCTCGTCAGGGATGTTGATTGAGAAATACTCAAACCAGTCCAGAGAGCACCACACAACTGGGGACCCAAGAACGGCATGGATATGGCCCGAGATGGCCAGGCCCACCTGCCCAGCCTTTGCTGGGCGACCTTGTGGCAGAGTGCCTACAGACAGAACAGGCAATGGGCTTGCCAGTCTTTCCCACATCACAGGAGCACAGACATTCCCCAGGGTTCCTGCATTCTTACTTTGTAGCACATTCATCTTTGTGGCACCAAGTTTACTTTCTTGAGGACACCATTTGGGACAATATATGGTAAGCCTGAGAAGTCATTTCTCTTTCGCAGCACTGCCCTCCGTAACAAAGCGAATGTTCTGAAGGGCATCTGGATTTTGTTTCTGGCTTCTCTTTGCTTCCTTGGGGTTTAAGTGTTGCCAGGAACTGCCTTCTGAGAATTGTTTAGGAAACCTTAATTTCTGGATTCAGGGTGGTGTTAATGGTCACATCTTCGCTTGAAATGACCAAATTAGGGCCCATCCTGTCCACAAGGGTGCACTGGCCACCATCAGTCCGTAGCAGTCCTGTGGCCACCTTATCTCCAGGCCTGCGGAAGACAGTCACTGGTCATGATGTGCCTTCCATGTCAGAGAGCAAGACTGAGTGTGAGGTACACTTCCCTCTACAAGTCGGGTATGTGGTCTCTGCCAACACCAACAGTATCAATAAATCCAGTAGATACCATGTCTTGAAATCAGCTCCATGGAACCCCAGCTTGTTTGCTGTGAGAAGATTCTGTCCAAATAAACACACTGCTAGGACTAACATTCCCAACATAGGACCTAGGATAAAAGAAGTTTCAGTTTTCTAGAGAGAATAAGCAAATGAAAGACAAAGAAGGGAAGGACAATAACTAATGATATTGAGCACCTATTCTTTGCCAAGCACTGTGCTACTATAGATCATTTAGTCTTCAAGAAAAAAATTTTTTTAAATTTTCTTTATTTGTCAGAGAGAGAGAGAGAGACCGGGGTGGGGCGGGGGAGGGGGACAGCGCACATGTAGGGGGAGTGGGAGAGGGGAAAGCAGGCTTCCCACTGAGCAGGGAGCCCAATGTGGGAATCCATCCCGGGACTCTGAGATCATAACCTGAGCTGAAGGCAGACACTTAACCAACTGAGCCACCCAGTCACTCCTAGTCTCCAGGAAAATTTGTGATAAATGTATTACCACTGTAGTTCCCTCCCTCCCTCCTTCCCTTCTTGTCTTCTTTTCTCTCTCTCTGAATAATTCAGCCAAAAAGCCATCTTAAAGCCTCCCCCTTCCTCCCTTCCCTTGCTTTGGAGGCCAAAGGGGCTATGGAGGCAGCAGCAACAGGGGTAGGCAGCCAAGGAGGCAACCAGAGAAATAAGATTAGAGGAATTGGAGGCAGGGTAGAAGGAAAGGTAAAGAGAAAAAACTGTCTTGAGAATAATGGGAGCCAGGTTTCTTGCTGTTTGAGATTTACAAATACAACAAAGGGAGAGGCTAGAAATAACTGATATGCTGGACTTTGGAATTGAAGGTGTTGAACTCTTAGAGAGACATATAGCTACTGAAAAAGATACTGGAGTATGTCTAGTCATAATGACATAGCATACTTACTGCCTAGATCTTCATTTTTAAACACTAAGAAGAACCAGGGCTCCTTGGGGAAATGGTCAGCTCTATGTCTGGTTCAGGGAATGCAGAAAATGAATTCTGGAGGATCTTGTTGCACTAGAATGTAAGGAAGTGCTCAAAGACTTATAGGGATGTGTCAAAAGGATAAAAGAGTCAACTTGAGGATTTCATCAAATATGGGACAATTTGAGCACTAAAATAAATGATAACAGATTACGGCTCATTGAATAAAATAGAGAAAACAAGTCCATACAGATATGAATGAATGAATGAATGAATGAATGAGGAAGAGGGAAAAACTCCTCCTTATTTTAGAATGACAACTATATGTAGGAGAAATGATGGAAATAAGAAACCACAACTGGACAGCCATCACAATGGTGGTTAATTCATGTGGGAATCACCAACAGATGCTGAAGTTGGTATGTGGAGGTTTAATGGGTATAGGACATTGGCGTAACTTGGGGGATTTCTCTCCACAAAATACTGACCAATTACAGAGGAAAAGATAATGACTTTGTTAGTGACTTTAGAAATTTGACCCGTGCTAACTTGCCAGGTGAACAAGGCTGGTGTCACCATGGCTGGGATATGTGAACACTGAGTTGCCCCCTGATGTGATCCATGGGAAAAAAAGAGCAGACTATCACTTCTGTGGCATTCCTATTAAGAATGCGTGGCCTGAGTCTGGTTGTGAGGAAACATCAGAATGATCCTGGTGGAGAGGAATCTTAACAGAATGAAAAGCCTAGAGCCTTTAAAACTGTTAATATTGTGAGACAGGGGGAAGGACCAAGGAAATGTTCCAGGCTAGAGGAAAATAGCAAGGGTCAAAAAGTGAATTGGGATGGGATACTGAACCAGAATGGAAATGACGCATGTTGAAACACTTCAAACTTTGCATGGCGTCTGTGGATTGCCCTGTAGTGACCAATCAACGCTGATTTCTTGTTTTGGACTGTTGGATTAGCCTGTGTTAGAGTGTCCTTGTTCTGGAGGAATATACACTGGAGTTTTTTTGGGGGGTGGGGGGGAATTGGGCATAATCTCTGTAACCTGCTCTTTTTTTTTAAGATTTTATTTATTTGATAGAGAGAGCACACGTGGGCAGAGAGGCAGGCAGAGAGAGGGGGTGGGAAGCAGGCTCCCCGCTGAGCAGAGCGCCCGATGCAGGGCTCAATCCCAGGACCCTGAAATTATGACCTGAGCCAAAGGCAGAGGCTTAACCCACTGAGCCACCCAGGTGCCCCTGTAACCTGCTCTTAAATGACTTAGAAAAAGAATGGGGTGGGGAGGCATGTAAATGTAACAGAAAGAATAACAAAAACTGGTACGAATGTGGTAAAATGTTAAAAACTGCAGATTCTGGAAAGGAGGGTGTGAAGTTCTTTGCTCTGACAAGACATGAAGTAGCAGGCAAAGGATCCATGATTAGTAAAGTCAATTTACTAATATCGCATTGCTGTTGAGATATTTGCTGAACCTGCCTTTCCAGCATGTCCCTGAAACAGGATTATGCATCCCATCTCATGACATGAGACTTGCTCTAAGGGTCATGTAGTTCTGCCATCTCTTTTTCTCCTGCCAGGAGAAAAGAATATCCAAAGGCTGCTCCGTTAGCCTGGATCCCAGAGCCAATGCACAGAAAGAGTGCAGTAGTGTGGAATTTGAGCCAGAAGGAAACCTTTGCTGTGGCAAGCCACTGAGATTTGGTGTGTATTTGTTACCCACAGCTAATGGAGTCTCAGCTAACTCATAGCTAACTAGTCAACAGCTTGGGTGGTCAGAGATGTCAGTTTCTCTATCTGACTGCAAAGTCCATGTTCTTTCCATCGATTATTTATTGATTTTTAAAACCATTTTATTGATTAAGCTAGCCTTTGTTGTGCTCACTTGAACTGAGCTTGTCCATGTCTAAGCACCTAGGTTGCATTTGTCTTATACTCCTTTTTAGTTCTTATTCTTCTTTGCAGCAGAACTATTATTTCCAGTAATACTGTAGACAAGATAGCCCAAACAAATTTGTTACAAAGCACCCCAAAATGCCAGATAAAATATGGTTGAACTAGCAAGAAAATAAAGGAAATAGAATATTTAAACAACTCTGAAATACTAAAGGACTGAAAATGGAATGAAAACAGCAATCTAAAAAGAAGGAAATGAGCAACAAAGCTAATGGTTTTTCTAGGGGTAGATTTTACTCACAGAGATTAAAGATAATTAATATATTGTACATACTAAATAATCACATATATACATATATATAAGATAGAAATACAAATATCTTTTTAAAATTTCTCTATGAAATACCTGTTAACCATTTTTCTCTTTATTTCTTATTTCTCATTCATTTGTAGGCATTCTTTATATATTCTGGATATTCATTCTCACTTGGGAGTGTGTATGATAAATTTCTTCTTTCGTTTGCCGCTTGCCTTTTCACTTACTTTATTATGTCTTTCAATGCACAGTTTTTCATTTTAAAGTACCAAACATACCAATAATTCTCTTTAATAGGTGGGTTTTATATCTTAGTATCTTTACAAATGTCTTTCCTACTCAAGGTTATAAAAATATTTTTTAGTATTTCCTGTAAATGTCCTAAGTTTTTCCTTTGACATTTACATTCGCATGCATGTAGAATTCATTTTTGTGCATTTAGTGAGGAAGGGACCCAATTTTATTTTCCATTTGGATAGTCAGTTAACACCAGCACTATATCCTCATTGATATACAAGGTCACCTGTGTCATATCAAATTTCTATACACATATGAACCTGTTTGGGGGCTTTGTATTGCCTATCACTTGTTTATTTACCTCCCTCCCCCCAAAAAAGATCTTATTTTCTTCAAGAATATCTTAGCTATTCTTGGCCCTTTAATCTTCTATGTAAACTTAGAATCATATTGTCACATTCCTCAAATATCCCACTGGAATATAATTAAGGAACTATAAGCCATACCCATTATCACCAAAGAGTACTACCTCAGTCCTTTACAAAATGATGCATTTTTATAACTTTCAGCTTTTGCTTTCGAAAAGCTGTTTTTATGTCTTGATATTTGTCAGTATTTCAAGTTGTGTATTGGGTTGGTGAGGGAAACTGGGCTGAGTCACTAGCGAGGAGTTTCATTTTGAGTCATGCCTGGGACACTTACAAAATAATCAAATAAAATGCACTGGGCACAACCCTACAGTGTCAATATGGCACTCCCCATATTTTCCAGGTGCCACTTGCTACTTCCTACCTCCACCTTTCTCATAATCACGGTTGGACCTTTTTTTTTTTTTTTTTTAGACTTCATTTATTTGAGAGAGAAAAAATCTGAAACAGACCACGCTGAGTGCAGAGTCCGACAAGGGGCTCGATCCCCGACCACGAGATAATGACCTGGGCTAAAACCGAGCGTCCGACTGCGCCACCCAGGTGCCCCTACAGTTGGACTTCTTGAGGTGGTACGTTTGATGAGCAGCAGAACGTCCCTATGGTAGTCCCTGGCACTGAGTTCCTAAGGACTGGCCAATATCTGATGGCAACAACCACCTGGACCGCCCAGCTCCCACCTCCCCGACCCCGCCTTCCCCTTCTCTAAGATCGCGGCTGTGACAGATGGGGCATCATTTCCATTTCAATTCCCCTTCACTCTTCTCACCAAAAGTCTCAAGTCTGCGAAGGCCTCATCACTCTATCAGAGTCCGCACAACCTGGGACTTCCAGGCCAAAAACATCGACAGCTGAAGTCAGGCCTCGAAGAATTTAGCGCACAGGGCTTTTTACCCACGCAGCCGCCGCTAGAGGGGCACCCCTGCGCCACCGCCTCCACGCCTCGCTGATACGACACACAAGGCGCCCGGAAGTGGCGGTCGGGCTCTTACGTCACTGGCTGCGCCGAGTTGGCGGTTGCCGTACAGTTGCTGGGAGGAGGCGGGAGGTGGAGCCGCTAGGGCCAAGATCATGCCAGATAGCCAGAGGTGTTCTGGGCAGCAGAGGCCGCTAGGCTTGGGATGAAAGAAGCAGGGCAGATGCAAAATCTGGAGAGCGCGGGGGCCGGGCGGTCAGTCAGCACCCAGACTGGCAGCATGACTGGTGAGTGCCTCGGACCCTGCCGCTGCCACCCCAGCCTTTCGGCTCTGCCCTGAGCCTCTGCCTCCGTGTAACTCCGCTTTCCCTGCCTGCCCTTCTTCCCCCGCGCTTCTGCCCTGGGACATCGCATTCCCGCCCTAGGCGCGTTCTCAGCTGGGTCACCAGGAACCCCTGGCCTGGCAGGACCTGCTTTTGAAGTCGCGCTCATTCCCCTTTTCCCCCAGCCCCCGCCCTTTACTTTTCCTCCCAGGACCTAGAGCTGGGATCTTGGGTATTGAGCCTGAAAATACCGTGCTTTTGACTTGATTCCGAATTAACCACACACGACGCTTCCCTGTGTTTCAGCTGCCTTACCCGCGAAGGTCACCGCACTGTCCTTCTTGCAACACCACAATTTAAAGCTTGCTCCACGATGACCTCAGACGCAAGGACTTTTCATAACTTAGTTTGGATTTTTCCCCATAGTTACATGTATCAGTTGTACCATTTTGTTTTCCTTGCCATGTGAGGGCTGGAGAAAGGTGGAGAAAGGGCCGGACTTTGAAAAGTGCCGGAGGAGGTCGCTGAAACTGAGGTTGTAGCCAGACTCCTGCCCTTTGATTCTCTTGTCCTCTTATCGTTTTTCTCTGCTTCCTACGAAAGCAGCCAAGTTAAGGCTGCAGCACCCAAATGGCATTGAGGGTGAGTTCCTGTTTTCATCATTAGTAAAATTTTTAAAGTGTCTGCCCTCTCTTTTGTAGGTCAAATACCAAGGCTTTCTAAAGTCAACCTTTTCACTCTGCTCAGTCTGTGGATGGAGCTCTTCCCAGCAGTGAAAGCCCAAAGACAAAAATCTCAGGTATATTTTGTTTCCTTAGTCTTTCCCACTTAGTAGTGGTTTAAATTACGCTTTTCCAGTTTCTGCCACCCTTAAAAGCAAACTCAAAAACCTTAAAATTCGCAAAATATATCTGTGGTTTAGTGTGATATTTGTAACTCATAGCTGTAATAGCTCATCTTTCTAATCTAAAAATAGAATTGTTACTCTCTCAGATTGTGCCATGTTTATCACGTGTTAATGGTACTTATATGTTGTTTTGGACAATTGGATTGCATAATTTATCACCCAGTTGTGTACTATTGATGTTTCATATGAGTAGTTTTCCCCTTCTACAGAACTATAAATTACATGAAAATGGAGATCATGCTTTATTTTACCTTATTTTTATACTGTGTCTTATTTTATCTTATTTTACTGTGTTTTTTTTTAATACCCCTTTAGCATCTATTCTTGTAGTAGGTAATCTGTGAATGCTAATTGGTTTCTTATTCCATGTAAATAGTCTCTTTTTTGGATCTAAAAGAGGTGATCAAAACAGGTTAGGAATATATGGAAAGAATAATCATAAAAGCCTGCATCTTCACTTTCTCCAACCCTTGGGCACCAAGGTGCTTCTCATCTTTTTCCTCCATGCTTGGAGTGGCATGGTGCTAGGTTCTTACCATTTGGTTTGATAGATTAGGAAGTTTAGAGCATTTTAGGGGACCAAGGCCATATAGAGAAAATAGTATTAGGTTGTTTAAGCATTGAAGACATTTTTTGAAAAAAGGAGAGGGGGGGAAATTACCCATGGCTTCTCACCATTCTAACAACATCACTTTTAACATTTTGGTACTTCCCTTCAGTCTTTTTTTTAAGTGCAGGATTTGTGCTTGTTTTTCTCTTACAAAATTGTGCTTGTATCCTGCATATGCTTATGCAAGTTTCCAACTTGCCAATAATTGTGCTGTAAGATTGCCTCACATTTTCCACAAGATGACTTTTTGTAAATCCTTAAACACAACCATTCTCTTTTTCTTTTTTCTTTTTGGTGTCTTCGTTTCAGTGGATAAGGTTGTGTGCTTGGCTTTGGAGATACAAAAAGAAAGATTTGGTTCTTATTTTCTAATGGAGACAAAAATTAGGTATTTAAACAAGATGCAGGAAGCAGAGATGCTACCAAGACTGAAGACTGCAGGCCAGGCTCTGCGTGGGGAAGTGAGAGAAGGATGCACAGGGGAGGCTCCATTTGCACAGAGACGTGAAGAATGAGTAGGTATTTACCAAGCCAAGGGACTCCATATGGAAAAGCTTGAAAGAATGAGAGAACTTGTGGTCCTCATGGGGGAGGGTGAAGTTGGGTGAAGGGAAGAGACTGAAGATAATCTTGGAAAGGTATACAGGAATCAGAAAATAAAAAATATTGTATGCCTTGCAAGGGTGTTTAGATTTTATAAGTAGGAACTACCTATGATGAAGGACTACTGATGAATTTTTTAACAGGGAATTAAGGAATTAACTTTTTAATGATTAGGACTTTGTCTTTTTAAAGCACTTATAGATTCAGAGCTAAATTTCCAGGAAAGTACACAGATTTCCTGTATACTCTCTTCTCCTCCCTACATGAATAGCCTCCACCATTAACCACATCCTCTCCAGAGTGGTACGTTTGCTACAGTTGATGAACCTGCATTGACACATCATGATCACCCAAGGTCTATAGTTTACATTACAGTTTAGTCTTGGTGCTGTATATCCTGTGTACATCAAATGTATAATAACATGTATCCATCATTATGGTATCATACAGAATATTTTCATTGCCCTAAAAATTCTCTGTGATTCACCTACTTATCTTTTCCCCACCCCTCCCAACGTTGGCAACCACTGATTTTTTTTTTTTAACTGTCTCCATAATTTTGCCTTTTCCCAGAACATTATATAGTTGGAATCATATAGTAGTATGTAGCCTTTTAGGGTTGGTTTCTCTCACTTAACAATATGCATTTAAGGTTCTTCTGTGTCCTTTCATGGCTTGATCTCTTACTACTTCTTGTTGCTTAATAAGATCCATTGCCTGGATATGCCACAAGTAATTTATTCATTCACCTGCTGAAGGATATCTTGGTTGCTTCCAAGTTATTGCAGTTATGAATGAAGCTGCTATAAATATCTGTATGCGGATTTTTGTGTGGATGTGAGTTTTCAGCTCCTTTGGGTAAATACCAAGGAGTATGATTGCTGGATTTTATGATAAAGAGTATATTTAGTTTTGTCAGAAACTACCAAACTGTCTTCCAGAGTGGCTGTACCATTTTGTATCCCCACCAGTGATGAATGAGAGTTACTGTTGCTTCACATCCTCTCCAGTATTTGGTTTGTCAGCGTTCTGGATTTGGGGCATTCTTATAGGCACATAGTGGTATCTTGTTTTAATTTGCATTCTCTCCTGATATGTAATGTGCAGATTTTTTCATATGCTTATTTGTCATCTGTATATCTTCTTTTGTGAGGTGTCTGTCAAGGTCTTTGGCCCATATTTTAGTCAGGTTATTTTCTTATTGTTAAGTTTTGAGAGTTCTCTGTATATTTTGGATAACAGTCTTATATCAGATATGTCTCTTGCAAATATTTTCTCCCAGTCTGTTGCTTGTCTTCTCATTCTCTTGGCAGTGTCTTACACGGAGGAGAAGATTTCAATTTTTATCAAATCCAGTTTATCACTGATTTCTTTCATGGATCGTTCCTTTGTGTATCTAAAACGCCATCACCATACCCCGTGTTATCTCGGTTTTCTCTTATGTTATTTTTTGTGGAGTTTTTTAGTTTCATGTTTAACATTTGGGTCTATGATCAATTTGAGTTGATTTTTGTGAAGGCTGTAATGTCTGTGTGCATATAGGGAATTCACTTTTCCTGATAAAATGATATCTCTTGGAGTAGTTTTCTTCTCCGATTACTAAGCGAAGTGTTTAATAAGTAGTATAACATTATTTAAAATGTTTTGCATTTTTACTTCCTATTACTCACTCCCTCAACCCCCACCCTGGCTTCATGTATTGTTAATAGCCTTGAGAAAGTCTTCATTTCCTTCATGATTTTGAAGTCTTTTATTTCTGTCTCTTAGTAGCTTAATATTATTTTATGAAAGGGGAAAATTTTCAAACTCATTGGGTTTTGGGTTTGTTTTTGTTTCTTTGCAGATAAAATTGTCTTGAAGACACAGAAGGAAATGCTTAAGAGATTTAAGACTCTTACTTTATTTTTTAAAGATTTTATTTCTTTATTTGAGAGAGAGTGCACATGCACATGATCAGTGGGGGGAGGGAGGGGCAGAGGGAGAGGGATAGAGAATCTCAAGCAGACTCCCCACTGAGCATAGAGCCTGTCACATAGCTCTGCTCCAGGATATATGTAAGGCTTGATCTGACTTGAGATCATGACCTGAGCTGAAATCAAGAGTCATTTGCTTAACTGACTGAGCCACCCAGGTGCCCTGAGATTTAAGACTTTTTAAAAGCACATTTAAAAAGCTGGGCTTATTAGAGATTGAGTACTAATTTTGAAGACTTTTTTTTAATATGAAGATTTGATCTCATTTTAATTCATATATATGTATGCACATATATATTTCTGTATATATAAAATATGTATCTCAAGAATAAATCCTCTGCTGAAATTAAGTTCTTTTTCAACAGAGATGTGTATTAAATTAAATAAATTCAGTATTCATCACACATTATGTTCATAGGATTGAGTAAGATCTTTTTCCTATTAAGAGAAGAAAAATGTTCTTTAAGCTAAAATAATAAGTTTGTTTCACTTAAATTCTTTATTCTGATTTTTCTATGAAAAGTAAGTCATAGAAACCCTAAGATGCAATTTGACGTGTAATTATATTGGAAATACTGCCTTTGACACTTAGCCAATCTTTTATCTTCTTAAAATATTTTTATTTTACCAAAGTAATGTATGCTTATTATTTATAAAATGGACTAAAGAAAAAAATTTTTTTCATAATTTTATAATGTAGTGACTACTGACATTATTGTGCTGTTTCTCAATCTTTTCCTTCTCTTTCTCTCTCTCTCTTGAAGTTTTTAAAGATCATTTACTTCTGGATCCAGCCTTTTTCACTTAACATAGGAAAATGATTATGCTATAATACTGTTATCCATCCTGGAGCAGGAAGTTAGTCTAATGGTTTAAAAGGAGCAGTGGTTTTGTAGTTAGCCTGCCTGGGTTGAAATCTGGACTCCACCTCTGAGTAGTTGTGTAATCTTGAGTAAGTTACTTTCCCTCTCTCAACTTCCTTATCCATGAAGTGAAATGTTACTGGTACATACTACAGGGGGCTTTTATGAAAAGTGAATGAGTTTACAAGCTCTTAGATAGTGCCTGACACAAACTATGGACTATATGTGTTTATTACTATGTTTTAATATTGGCGTAACAGTCCATTGTATTGATGTACCATGTATATTCCCTTAGTACTGGACATTTAGATTGTCATTCATTTTTACCAGCCTCGATGTATTTTAACTTAAAACCACTTCTTTTTTTTTTTTAAGATTTTATTTATTTATTTGACAGAGACCACAAGTAGGCAGAGAGGCAGGCAGAGAAAGGAGGAAGCAGGCTCCATGCTGAGCAGAGAGACCGATGCGGGGCTCGATCCCAGGATCCTGGGATCATGACCCAAGCTGAAGGCAGAGGCTTTAACCCACTGAGCCACCCAGGCACCCCTAAAGCCACTTCTAAATATGACTGATGTCTGAGATTTTCTGTGTTGTAAAATATTTATACTGTATGGATGCTCTTTGAGGATTGTTCAGCACAGTTTACATTAAGTATAAAACCCAATTATTTTTAAGAATCCAGCCCAAAATTAGATAAGTGAGTGGGAAAGAAACTAATTACTTATGAGACTTCTTGGGAAAAGCACAGTTAACTGAAAGTTTTAGAATAGAAGTCAGCACAACTGAAAATGACCACTGTTTCAAAATAATAATCTCTCCTATTGGTTCATAGCTTTTCATTTTAGTTAAGTTAAACATACCTAAATTGCCTGAATGTTACTTTAGTATGAGAACTAGAATAAGTGTATCATTGCCTCATTTTTTTTTAAAGATTTTATTATTTATTTGACAGAGAGAGATCATAAGTAGGCAGAGAGGCAGACGGGAGGTTGAGGGGGAAGCAGGCTCCCTACTGAGCAGAGAGCCCAATGCGGGGCTTGATCCTAGGACTCTGAGATCATGACCTGGGCCGAAGGCAGAGGCTTAACCCACTGAGCCACCCAGGCGCTCCGCCTCATTTTTTACATATCAGGTACTGTCCCTCTCACCCAGTTCTTCCCATTGTGTACTCATTATACTTTTCCAGAACAGTAGCAGGGATGTAGTAGCATAATGGTTAAGTAGCATAATGGTTAAGACAATGGACTTGGGGCTCAGGTCCTGGTTTTCCCATTGACTAGCTATGGAGTTATTTAATCACTCTCAGCCACAATTTCTTCATTTCTAAAATGGAAACAATAGGGGCTACTTTGTAAAGTTATGAGGATTAAATGAGATAGTTTAGAGCCTGGTGCTTGGGAAACACTGTTAGGTACTTTATTATTATCACTCATGTAATAATCATCATCACCACTACTACCATCTCCCTCCCACCATTCCACTACCAAGATCATCACTTTTCCACTTCCTGTTCTGCTGGAATAAAATGTGATTCCCAGGACATGGCTTTTCTTGTAAACTTTTTAGAGGTTTGTTTTTTTTTTCTAGCATCCAACATTTGTTTCAGAAGACTGAGTTCCAACATTCACCAAGTTTACCATTCCCACTTTCAAACTTTCTCCAGTTTATTACATATCCCATCTACCTTCAGGCTCACAGAATCCTGCTGTATCATTCTGCATCAATATTCTGCTTGCTTCCTAGTCACCTTCCTGTGTCTATAAGGTCTGCATCCTCGGCAACTAGGTTTGTGGCTGGCACATAGCAAGGATTCAGTAAATATTGTTGAATTAATAAATGAAGGAGTTTAGCCTCTGACTCAAAACTTTCTACTTCAAGTTTTACTTTTAGAAAGACTTTGTACTTCGTGTGTTAGTGTCCTGTTGCTTCTGAAACAAATTACCACAAAGTTGGTGGCTTAAAACACATATTATATATAGTTATTATCCTACAGTTCTGGAAATCAGAACCCCAAAATGGGTCTTACTGGACTGAAATCAAAGTGTCAGCAGGGCTCTTTTCCTCCTGGAGGCTCGGAGGAGTTTCCATTTCCTTGTCTTTTCCAGTTTCTAGAAGCTACCCACTTGCCTTGGCCCATGAACTTCTTCCTCCATCTGTAAAGCCAGAAGTGGCAGACTGAGTCTCATGCTGCATCACACTGGTACTGATGTGCCTCTCTTTCACTTTTAAGGACCCTTGTGATTACAGTGGGTCCACCTGGATAATCCTCCCCATCACAAGGTCAGATGATGAGCAGCCTTAATTCCATCTACAGTCTTGCCATAGTAACATAAACAGAACCATAGTCTCCAGGGACTGGGACAGGCAAGTGTTTGGGGGACCATTATTCTGCCTACCACAATCCATATCTAATGCCTTAGCTGCATAGTTTCCATATCTTCCCAACTGCAGTTAATATACCCTTACTCCCCTTTAGCCCTTTTAAGTTATGGCCACATTCTAGACTGTTCCTTAAAACTGCGCAACTCCAAAATCTTTAACTACAGAATTTTATTTTCTGACCACAAGTTTCAGTACTTCTGTATTTTGGAAAAGTATGGAGGGGACTGATTGTAAAGGCCTTATATACTAGGTTAGGTAGTCTGAACTTGAACTTGAACTGAAAAAAGGGTGAAGTCAATGCACTTTCATCAGGAAGAAAAAAATGATTTAAGAACAAGAAACCCAGCCTTCAAATAGGAAATACTGAATTAATTCTATGTTTTGTGCACTAATTTTTCCCCCCTTAATCTGCTTTGAATTAGGAAAAGGAAGAGGGAAAGCATGGACCCTTAGGAGATAATGAAGAGATGGCCAGGATATCTACTGACAATAAACAGGTGAATTTTTTAAAAATTAGAAAAAAACATGTTTGTAATAACAAAGCAAAAACAATGGTATAAAGTAGAATAAAAGTCCTTCTTATACTCAAGTTTCCCATTTCTACTTCCAAGGCATGTTCTTACATACCTTTCATATCCTTCTAAAAGTTTCAATGCATTTACAAGAATATACATGTCTCTTCTGTAAAAAGGAAAACAAACCCAAATTGTTATATAATATGCTCCTATGACTTTTTTTTTTTTAATTTTTAAATTCAGCTCTTGATACATTTCCATACTAGTTTGCATAAATGTGTTGAGAAACACTTACACGGTTCTCTTGTACTCCCAACACATCTTGCTGGTTTAAAGTATGCAAGGCCCTAACTGCTCTTTATCTAGGCCATTTCTTGGAGTTGTGTTTGTAGCAAGCAACCTTGAGGGTTGAGCTGATGTCTCCCTCTGGGACAGAGAGGAGGTTTGCTTACTCTCTGTGATAAAACAGCAGTCCCCAGGCTTAGTGTTCCTTTCCTATAACACCACCCACTTCCTGTCTCGGAATCTGTCTGGGCCATCTGCATGACCCCCGTGGGACTTGTAGGCAAGGGAAACATCACACACATGGTGCTGATTCTGCTTGCTGCACTGTGAATGATCAGGTTGTCTCTGACCCTGGAGCTTCATGTGTTCTGCCAGTATCCGTGAAACAGTAGCAGGCAAATTTACTAGAAGGGTAAACTCAGACCCAGACCTGATAAGATGAACTTTGTTCTTTTTAATATTACATAGTATTTCCTTGTTATTTTAATCTTCTGAGTTTTCCAGAGAGATTCTGATTTATTGGGTGTCTAGTGGAGACAAAACAAGTATATTATGAGAAAAGTTACCTTCGTGATTCTGATGTGCATTCCTGGAGATCTCCTGATAAGTTCTGAGAGTGAGTCTCTAAAATGCCCAACAAGAATATAGAAATAGGGGCGCCTGGGTGGCTCAGTGGGTTAAAGCCTCTGCCTTCGGCTCAGGTCATGATCCCAGGGTCCTGGGATCGAGCCCCGCGTCGGGCTGTCTGCTCTGTGGAGAGCCTGCTTCCTCCTCTCTCTGCCTGCCTCTCTGCCTACTTGTGATCTGTCTGTCTGTCAAATAAATAAAATATTTTTTAAAAAAAGAATATAGAAATAATTTGTCTCCGAATATTTAGATGTTTTTAATTTTAAGAAAAGCAAAGACAAAAAAAATAGTGACTCACCACTTAGTATACTAGTTTGTTGCTTAAATTGTAATGTAAAACCCTGTGACTAAGATAACACAGGACTTGCCAAGATGTTAGGGAAGTGAAACATTCAGGATCCAGAATGGTGATTCACTAAAAAGATTTAGTCTTCTGGGAGTTGCAGTGAGTGGAAGTGCAAAATGGAATGCAACTTAGGCTTTTATTTGCTTTGTTTTGTTTTAAGTTTGGGATTTAAAAATCTTTATCTCAAACTTGACATGTTGACCTTAGTTAAAATTGAAAGATAAAAGATATTTTCTGAGGTGAAGAGGACTCTAGACAAAAAAGTGACAAACTTAGCCTAAAAGTTTGTTCGTTCTTGTTGTTGTTTGTTTTGTCTCTGTGCCTATGCTGAGGGGCGGAGGAGGGATAAAAGATTGTTCTAATAATAAATTGATGAGTATGCTTCCCGCTTATGAGGAATAGTGTTGGGTTTTGGGGTCTTTTTTAGGAAATTTTTTTTTATATTATTTATTTATTTAGAAAGAGAGAGTACACAAGCAGGGGGAGCTGTGGAAGGAGAGGGAGAAGCAGACTACCTCCTGAGCAGGGACCCCAATGCAGGACTCAACCCCAGGAACGCTGGGATCATGACCTCAGCCAAAGGCAGAGGCTAAACTGACTGAGCCACCCAGGCGCCCTAGGGATAGTTTTTTTAAAAGTCTTTTGTGGCCAGGGTTTCTGGCTTTATTTCTGTTTGCTTAGCTACTGAGAAAATCTAGAGCTAAAATCTTTAATTGCAGCCATTTCCATTTGTCACAATTGGTTCATTTTATTTTATTATTTTATGTTTTAAACTTTTTTTTTTTTTAAAGTAATATCTACACCCAGCGTGGAGCTTGAACCCACAACCCCAAGATCAAGAGTTGCGTGCTTCACCAAACAAGCCAGCCAGGTGCCCTACAATTGGTTCATTTTAATAAAATGAACTCTAGCATGCTGAGATCTCTTGATATGGCCTTATTTGTTCTTTTCCAAAGTTGTAATTTTAAAAGAAAAACTCACTGGAACTATTCAGAAGTAGATACTAACATATACTTTGTATTTGGGAAACATAAAACTCAAGAAATTTTGGGATGGCAAGGGGAAAGGGCTTATAAATTCATGGTAAATTTAAAGCTTGTTTTAAAGGCCAATATAGATCTTTCATGTTTTAGATTTATTTTTGGAAGTATATTTTGTAAAGGACGGATTTTTGTATTCCTTTTAAATGTCTTTATAGTTTAGGAAATGGTTAACTCAGAAAAGGAATTCTATAAACTTTTCTCTATTCTTTCTTTTTAGGCATTTTATAAAATATCATTCTCCATAGTTGCAAGCATTTATACTCATAACTGAAACTGAAACTTGACTGTTTTAGTTAATAAAGCTCTGGTCTGTACTTTAATTTCAAGATGTGTCCTCTCGGGGATGACTGTAGACTAAGGCCCTTCGAAAGGGATTAGGGAATAACGGGTACCCTATTCTCAGCCTAAGTTCCCCAAGTACTGTAACAATCAGTCCCAAACCCAAAGATTGGATTTACATTCCTTACCTCAGAGCCCTTTCCTGTGAAAATGGTGTAGACTATTTTGTGCCTTACATAGAACTGATTTTTAACTTAGTCCATTTTATCTGATATTAATATTGTCACACCAACTTTTTTAGTTAATATCTGTGTAGGTAAGGACACTTTAGGTTTAAAGTAACACCTCTTTAGAATGCCAGCCTGTCCCCAGCCTCCAGGGCTTGGAAGCAGAGTCAGCCCAATCACCTACATGGATGGGATACTGCTCAGGTAGCTCAGGCTTACTGCTCTGGCTTTGAGTTCTCTTCATTTGTAACACCTGAGCAGGTGTCTTCCTTTCTTTTGAGCTTGAATATGCATTTTGAAGTTTTTTGTAGGGGCATCTGGGTGGCTAAGTCCTTAAGTGTCTGCCTTTGGCTCAGGTCATGATCCCAGAGTCCTGGGATCAAGGTGCACATCTGGCTCCTTGCTCAGTGGGGAGCCTGCTTCCTCCTCTCCTACTCCCCCTGCTTGTGTTCCCTCTCCCTCTGTCAAATAAATAAACAAATTAAAGTCTTTAAAAAAAAAAAAACTTTTTTGGTAAATAATCTATGTATTTGTAGAAGGTGGGACCTACCCACATTAGTCTAGACTGTCATAGTGTGAAAAATTGGGAGAGTCAGTTTTTAGAAAGAAGTTGAGAACTATCTTTATTTAGTCAGTATTTGAAATATTTAAAAAATTTAAGATGACCTCTGCTTTATTTCTGCCTTTTACCATCTGTGGGTCTTTCAGAAAGCCACATAATCTCTTTGGGCTTCACTTATCCATGTATAAAACCACAGGGTTTCCTACATTTTTTGGTTATTACCACATAGAAGCTTAACACTAAATAGCTATAGACTGGATACTATAAGAAACAAGTTAAATCAACTTGGTTCTCACCCTTTCCTAGGTTAAAGTGTATTTATTTTTAAGTCAGAAAAATTAATGGATAATTAAATGGTTTATTGTTCAGTTAAGAATGCCTAGATTTAGAAAATTTCTGATATAAAGCCAGCATTAAACTTTCAGACAAGTTTTTGGACCTAATGAGAAATGTGCTTTTGTTCAAACTGTGTTCAGATCAAGAACTAAATAGAACTTTTATTTTATTAATAAATCAAGTATAATCTGTGATATAATCATTAGATATGTTAAAAAAAAGTGCAACTGAGTAAACTTAAAGATCTAATTGCTTTATTCAATAATTCATGAATCAGGCAGCATCCCCTCTAGTAAATAGAGAGGAGCTCTTCATCATTGCAAAAAGGGGAGGCTTCTACAGGCAGACCAGGCAGGAAAAAGGAGTGTCTAGCAAAAAGTGGATAGTTTCAGGCAGGGTTACCTTCCTTTGGGGGACTGCAAGGGTTTATCAGGTGGATTTCCTCACTAGCTGGCTAGGAAATTCAGTCTGACTGGTTAAGGTTATATTCCTGGGAGCGGCCAAAGCCTCAGTTAGGTGAGGCATTAAGTCTCAGTCTGATGGTGTGGGCTTAGCATGAGTGACTCCATTTGGGGCCTACTATTGGTTGCTGAGACCCCTCCACCTGAGAGATGTGATCAAAACTTAAGGCATTAGTGCCATCCCTGGCTGTTGCTCTGAAATTCTTAAAGAGTTTTTGTTGATCCTCTGTGGTGGTATTCACAGGACATGAGTTTTAGTTTTGTTTTCGCTGGGTTTTTTTTGTGTGTTTTTTTTTTGGCTGAATCTTTGTGGTATTCACAGACCATGACTTCAGGTTCACATTTTTAAAGGCAGTCTGCTCTTCGTTCCTTTTCTGATGTTCCAATCTTAGGTAAATGATTTGTTTGGTGGTTAGTGGCTGCAAACACACATTTAAAGCTGTATTTGAGAGAATACAACAAACCAGAGAGACCACTATGATTATTACAAGCAGGGTAGTCCCCAATATCTAGAGTGTGTTTGGAGCTGCAGTCCCCAACACCCAAACCAGTCAAAATTAAATAAGTTAAAGGAAGAGCCTGCTGAAGGAGTCACTTTCTTAAGCCAGGTGGCTTGTTCGGTGGTTTCACAGCTGAGTTTCAGCTTTCCCACAGCATTAATCCATGTGCAGCAAGTGGTGTTGGTCACAGTACAGACAGCTCCTTGTTCAGTAAAAAATAATCAAGGACCATCCCATTACCAAGAACAGCTTTGGTCAGAGGGCCTGAGGATTTTGTTGGGCAGCTGTTTTTTAAAACAGCAGATTCTGTAATACTTTAAAGAGTTAAGGAGAATTTCCTGATCATAGCCTCATTTATACTCACTTCTAACCAGGGAAGGGAGTTAATTTTTAATCGTGTATGCCTCCTGTAATTCCTTTTTGAGTCTTTGGCTCAGAACTGGAAAGGTGACAGCCATGGAACCAGTACAATTTAAGGGGCTTAGACTGTACAGGCAGTTTTTACTCTGGTTGCTCTTGCCTTGTGTCCCTTTCTTTGTACAGAGCTTGGATGCACGTTTTCCCGGGCTTGGGGTTGTTAACAAGAGACAGGGTTTGTTCCAGAGAAACAGGCATTGGAAATCAGGGAGAAGTTTGTGACAGGCAGAACTGCAGAATCACCAGCATCAGGGCAAGTCCAACAGTCATTTGGAAGTTGCATTAACAATGACCTGAGAGACAAGGCCAAAGCAAGGCAAAATGTGGACAAAATCATAAGGATCTTCATGCTGTTAAGAATTAGGAAAAAGGATGGTCAGAGAGGGAAAGAGGAATGGAAAGAAATGTTCTTGATCCCACATTTTGGGAGAGAAAGCAGTGGAGAAGACATTTAACATTTATATTTGTCCATGACAAGCAATTTTATGAAAGCTGTGAACTAAATTCTGGGCAAGGGAGCTTCTGTAGCAGTTTGTATTTATAATAAACCTCTACCCCCTCCCCTTTTTTTCTTTAGTCTTGGGAATTGGGGATGGTTTAGATTAGAGTTTCTGGGGAAGATCCGGTAAAACATGTACATCTCAAAGGCACAGGGAAAGAATGTTAACTTCCTCCAAAACTACTTATAAGCCTTTTGAGATAAATATGGGAGGTTTGGGGATTGGTAAAAAGAATAGGTGGATTTTGAGTTGTTTCTAGAGCTGCATTTCTGGTTTTGCAAAGATCTGTAAGATAAGAACAGTTGCTTTTAATTTCTCAAGGAATTGGGTTGTAACTTAAATGGCATCATAGGTTGGTCCCCCATCCAGCCACGTTATCTTGAATTTGCTTTTTTATATCAGGGAAAGTATTTCAACTCAAGATGGAAATCAAAAGATATCTGTATTACAGATTTAGAGCTCTTTGTCATTGTAATTTTTTAGTAAATCCATAAAAGCGTGAGAAGGTTTTTTCTTTTCCTCTGGGTTCATAATTTTTTATTTTAGCTTAGGGGAGAATGCCTAAGAAAAACTCTGATCAGGCTTTGAATATCAACTTTTAATCTGGCCAACTTCTGACCACAGGACAAGCTACTTAAAAAAACTACTTTTAAATATCGTATCAATTTTCAGCTGAGACAAACAGTAAATATTCCTGACAGTATTAAATAACCCCCCGGACTCAATGGCGTCCACAGAGAGGGCTCAAAAGATTTTTTTTTTTCCCTCTCTCTCTCTCTCTCTCTCTTTTTTTTTTTTTTTTAAATTTTTTATTTATTTTCAGCGTAACAGTATTCATTGTTTTTTCACCACACCCAGTGCTCCATGCAATCTGTGCCCTCCCTAATACCCACCACCTGGTTCCCCCACCCTTCCACCCCGCCCCTTCAAAACCCTCAGGTTGTTTTTCAGAGTCCATAGTCTCTCATGGTTCACCTCCCCTTCCAATTTCCCTCAACTCCCTTCTCCTCTCCATCTCCCCTTGTCCTCTATATTATTTGTTATGCTCCACCAATAAGTGAAACCATATGATACTTGACTTTCTCTGTTTGACTTATTTCACTCAGCATAATCTCTTCCAGTCCTGTCCATGTTGCTACAAAAGTTGGGTATTCGTCCTTTCTGATGGAGGCATAATACTCCATAGTGTATATGGACCACATCTTCCTTATCCATTCATCCGTTGAAGGGCATCTTGGTTCTTTCCACAGTTTGGCGACCGTGGCCATTGCTGCTATAAACATTGGGGTACAGATGGCCCTTCTTTTCACTACATCTGTATCTTTGGGGTAAATACCCAGCAGTGCAATTGCAGGGTCATAGGGAAGATCTATTTTTAATTTCCTGAGGAATCTCCACACTGTTCTCCAAAGTGGCTGCACCAGTTTGCATTCCCACCAACAGTGTAAGAGGGTTCCCCTTTCTCCACATCCTCTCCAACACACGTTGTTTCCTGTCTTGCTAATTTTGGCCATTCTAACTGGTGTAAGGTGGTATCTCAATGTGGTTTTGATTTGAATCTCCCTGATGGCTAGTGATGATGAACATTTTTTCATGTGTCTGGTAGCCATTTGTATGTCTTCCTTGGAGAAGTGTCTGTTCATATCCTCTGCCCATTTTTTAATATGATTATCTGTTTTGTGTGTGTTGAGTTTGAGGAGTTCTTTATAGATCCTGGATATCAACCTTTTATCTGTACTGTCATTTGCAAATATCTTCTCCCATTCCGTGGGTTGCCTCTTTGTTTTGATGACTGTTTCTTTTGCTGTGCAGAAGCTTTTTATCTTGATGAAGTCCCAGAAGTTCATCTTTGCCTTTGTTTCCTTCGCCTTTGGAGACATATCTTGAAAGAAGTTGCTGTGGCTGATATCAAAGAGGTTACTCCCTATGTTCTCCTCGAGGATTCTGATGGATTCCTGTCTCACGTTGAGGTCTTTTATCCATTTTGAGTTTATCTTTGTGTACGGTGTAAGAGAATGGTCAAGTTTCATTTTTCTCTCTCTCTCTCTTTATCGGTTACTGTAAACAGAGATCCAGGAGAGCTGACTCTGGTAAGAGTTCTCACCCTTAGCCAGCTTTGGCCAGTTTTTCCTAGGATCCCATCAGCAGACTTCTAGTGAGGTGTAAAGTCGGTGTAGCTTTGGTATCTATCAAAATTTGTCAAGGTTTTCGAATCATTTTCATTTCATTTTCCCTTGGCTGTTTAAGGGAATAAGGTAGCAATTTACCTGACACTTCCTCGGAGCCCTGTCAACCCTCCTTCAAGGCTAGCTCTGGGGGTCTCTATAAGGCTACCAATTTGGTGGATTTTTGTTTATGGTCTTGTAGCCTCCTGAAGAGTGGAAAGAAGATTGAGGCAGAGGATTACTAGAATGAATACTCAATTAAAGGAGAATAGAGGGTAACAGTAGGAGTTACCTGATTCTTAGAGTTCTGTTATATATACCTCTTGTGTCTTTAATTTTTCACAAGTGATTTGCAACAAATCTTTTAGTGAAGGTATTTTGGAATTTTGAAGCCTTTTGGAGCCTTCTGCATGCCGGTTAAAACAGGTATATACCACTGTGTTTTGATTTGGGAACCCTTTCTTCTTGAATGATCTTATCTAACCGGACCATTCCTCACCATGTCCATCGCATTCTAGACTGTTAGTTATCTGAGGGCTTCTAGCAGTTTGGTAGGGCCCTAGCCAGAAACGGAGTTTAACCCATATTTTCTGTCCAGCGGTAGCTAGTGGTAAAGGAGGTACAGCCTACATTTCTGTCTGGCCATATTTTGGGGTCCCCAACCTGATGGTTGTTACCAAGCCAACTTCTTAGGATACAAAAAAGCTTAGGGAGATTTTGTCATTTTGTAGATACTTCTAGCTTCCAGGATTATAATTTTTAGACTTAAAATAAGTAAGTGTGCCAGAAGGTGGTATGCTTTGGAATTTAAGGATCTCTCTCTCTCTCTCTCTCTTTTTTCAATTTTATTTATTCTAGAGAGAAAGAAAGAGCGGGGGGAGGAGCAGAGAGAGAGGGACAAGCAGACTCCACACTCAGCACGGACCCTGATACAGGGCTCAATCTCAGGACCCTAAGATCATGACCTGAGCTGAAACCAAGAGTCGGATGATCAACCGACTGAGCCACCCAGGCACTCCTCTATCTATCTGTCTATCTATCTATCTATCTATCTATTTGTTTTTAAGCTAAGTGGGTCTCTCAGAGCCAAACTAATAGCTAAGAGGGACATGCTGCTGCACCGGGGTTGGGAGTTTTGTGGTGTTTTACCCTATACCTAATTGCATCAAAATTTTCTTGAGGTTGGTGAGTGACCTAGTGTCATTCTAACCCATTCTATGACCAGTTTATCCTAACACAGGATTCTTAGAGTTCAGTGGCAATTGCTCTAATAGCTTTTAAGTGCTTAACCCATGTCCACCAATTTGGCAGCTTTTGTTCGATTAGCAGTAGTTTTTACCTACACAAAGTAAGACAGACATGCTCACCTTAACACACCAGCAGTAATCAAGAGATGTTACCTTAGCCTGGCCAAAAGAAGGCCTTGTGCACACCACTACCAATTATTAACATGCAGTCTGGGACTGGGAAAAGGACTGAACCAGCACCCCTCAATAAATAGGGACTATAGCCTGGGATTCCACACAATGGGGAGTTGTAGACTGAACCACCAGGAGTTCCCAATGTGGAATCTGGGGGCTAAGTCAAGGGGTGGGGACTCCAATCAAATGGGGGATTTTGGACTGGAAAACCA
Source organism: Martes martes (assembly GCF_963455335.1). Classification (NCBI taxonomy): domain Eukaryota; kingdom Metazoa; phylum Chordata; class Mammalia; order Carnivora; family Mustelidae; genus Martes; species Martes martes. Next base: position 59,114,174 of record NC_137890.1, read on the forward strand.
ATCAGATTAAGAGCTCAGTGCAAAAACATTTAAGCCCAGAACGAAGAGAAACTCACCTATGGCCCTTAGATATGGCAAGAAGGACAGAGAGTATCGTGCTTGTGTTTCTTGTTGTCCCTGAAGCCATCAGGAATTTTCCTTTGTATCCATATGCTCCCACCAAATCTGTTAAAAACCAGAGTTCAACTGACTAAACTTAAAGATCTAATTGCTTTATTCAACGATTCTTGAATCATACAGCATCCTGTCTAGTAAATAGGGAGGGGCTCTTCATCACTGCAAAAAGGGGAGGCTTCTGTAGGCCTCTACAGACTTCTACAGACAGGGCAGGAAAAGGAAGTGTCTAGCAAAAAGTGGATTGTTTCAGGCAGAGTTACATTCCTTCGGGGGACTGCAGGAGTTTATCAGGCGGATTTCCTCACTAGCTGACCCGGAAATTTCAGTCTGACTGGTTAAGGTTATATTCCTGGGAGAGGCCAAAACTGCAGCTAGGTATTAAATCTCAGTCCAATGATGTGGACTTAGCGCGACTGACTCCATTTGGGGCCTGTTTCTTTTTTAATAGATGTTATCACTAATACAATATTATTTTGTATTTTAATGTAGGTGAAGAGAACTGGTCTTGTGGTGGTGAAAAACACGAAAATTGTTGGTCTCCACTGTTCTAGTGAAGATTTACATGCTGGAAAAATTGCTCTTATAAAACATGGGTCAAGGCTGAAAAACTGTGATCTTTATTTTTCCAGAAAACCTTGTTCTGCTTGTTTGAAAATGATTGTAAATGGTAAGTGTAGATAAGGCTTGGTTGGGGATTAATAGTATTTATCTAAGAATAACCAAGATAAATTGCCTAAACACCACTATCATTTAGAAATATGAATACATATTAGAATATAGTTTGATATTAAGAAAAGTCAAAAAACACAGATTCTGGTCTCAGCCCTGTCACTGTTTAGATGAGCCTTTGTGGGGCGCCTGGGTGGCTCAGTGGGTTAAAGCCTCTGCCTTCGGCTCAGGTCATGATCCCAGAGTCCTGGGATCGAGGCCCGCATCGGGCTCTCTGCTCCGCAGGGAGCCTGCTTCCCTTCCTCCTTCTCTCCCTGCCTCTGCCTACTTGTAATCTCTGTCTGTCAAATAAATAAATAAAATCTTAAAAAAAAAAAATAGATGAGCCTTTGTGTATTAGTAGACTAATGCTAGCTACTATAACAAACACTGAAATTTCAGTGGCTTAATATACTAGACCTTTATCACCCATGTAATAGTCCAACACAGGTGTTGCTGAACAGCAGGCGGTTTTTCTCCATGTGGCTGTTTCATGGGTGTAGGCATCTTCTGTGTTTTGCTACTGTTGTCTTCTAGAGCCTTGAGTCCTCTGCATCCAGAGGTAGACTGAGACAGAGAATAGAGAAGGCACACTGCTCCTAAAAACTAAAAATGCTGGCCTGGAAGTCACTTGCATCATTTCTGTTCCCATCCACTGTGGGCTCTGTAGCTCCTAGCTGAGCAACTGTCTCCCAGGGACTGCTCTGTACTTCAGACGGAGAAGCACAAATTATTAATGTTTAACTATCCATTTAATTTTATCCATAAAATTATTAATGTTTAACTATCTGCTACACCAGGCTGCTCACTAAAGCTATGCTTATGATTCTGTTTTGTACCCAGGTAAGTATGCATACCATTCTCCCATTTTAAAAATATTACATCTTTTACATAGGCACTATGATGTTGTGACTTAGAATATGAGTTATATATTTGGTCTTCATCCCATTCCTGGTACAAAGCAAATAAAACCCTTGGAACTTCCTGGGTGATGAGGGTGATAGAGGTGTCTTTTGTTATTCTTAACAAGCCCCCTTCAGCCACACTTGAATTTGTTAGTGAAGGGACTTTTGGGAAGCCCCATAAATGAGGGCCCACTTGTCAGCAGAACCAACCAGGTAATTAAGGGGTTGGCGCTTTCAATCTCACTTCTCAGACCTCTGGGGTTTGAGTTCAGTTACCAATGGCCAATAATTTAATCGATCATGCCAATGTAATGAGGCCTCCTCCTCCAAAAAGAGGAGGTTTGGAGAGCTTCTGGAGAAGAAAAGGCTTATATAGTTTTTTGTTTGTTTAAAGATTTTATTTATTTGTTTGACAGAGAGCATAAGCAGGGGGAGTGGCAGACAAAGGGAAAGGGAGAAGCAAGCGCCCCACTGAGCAAGGAGCAGATGTGGGGGTCAATCCCAGAACCCTGGGACCATGACCTGAGTTGAAGGCAGATGCTTAACCAACTGAGCCACCCAGGCATCCCAAACAAGGCTTAAACTTTTTTTTTTTTTTTAAGATTTTATTTATTTATTTGACAGAGAGAGAGAGATCAAGTAGGCAGAGAGGCAGGCAGAGAGAGAGGGGGAAGCTCCACTGAGCAGGGAGCCCAACGCGGGACTCGATCCCAGGACCCTGGGACCATGACCTGAGCCGAAGGCAGAGGCTTAACCCACTGAGCCACCCATGCGCCCCAAGGCTTAAACAGTTTTAATCTGTTCCCTCAATTTGCTGCTTGGGTTATTTGTTACAACTTAATGTAACACATCATCTAGTACCAAATGAGTGATAAAGGCTGTTAAGTGATATATGAATTGAGAAGTGAAATAGTGATCTATACAGGTTGTCATGTAATGAAAGGCTGGGGCTTAAGCTGGATCTTGATGGGTCAGATAGAGAGGAAGAAGAACGCATTCCATGGGAGCAGCACATGCGGGGTCATTGGTTTGTGAGAAGCAAGGTTCTGGGGTCAGTGTTCATAATGGAGAAATACTCTTGGAAAGAATAGTGGCAGACAGATGATAATGACAGGGTGGGACTCAAAGTGGAGAACTTTGAAAAACTGTATGGCCTTTGAGCTTTATCCTGTAGAACAGAGTACCTAAGCTTATTTTGAAGAAGGCAATTTTTATTTACATGAAAGTTTTAAAGAGTAGTGATCAGATAGATCCAGGGTAAAGACAGTGCCGTTGACCTACAAGTGAGGCACTTCCAGGAGAAGTGGTCATGTGGCTAGAACCTGCTGCCTGCAGCAGGTATTTCAAGCAGGTAGAGCCCAGATACTGCTGGATTCTATAGTCTTTCCCCTGCCATTATGAATAGAGAAGATAGGTATGAGAGTGGTGGGGACATTGTTTTTTCTTTTTCTTTTACCAATTAATTGTGCAGACTGTATATTCATTTCATCACTTGTGTTAATTGACCTATAAATCTTAATATAGATAATATGGAGCTAAAGCTTTTTGAGCAGGTTTTAACATGATTAAATTTACTATCACTTTTTAATTTTTTGTTATTGAATTAGAACATGGAAAGATAAGAGGTTAAGAGCTTGATATTAGGCAGGGTATAAAATAGGGTTGAGATGGCACTGATAATAGAAAAAGGCACTGATAATAGAAAAAGAATGTGAGTGTGTTGATTGATCTCTTCTAGAGCAAGGGAGAAAAATGAATAAAACATAGTTGTGTTTTGTGCTGAGCTTTTATTGACAATTATTTATTATTTATATGGCAATCATTAGATTAGTGTTCTAAAGCACAGTGGTTCTCAAAGTGCGGTCTGTGGATTCCTGATGGTCCACAAGATCATACTATTTTCTTAATAACACTACATTTATACAAATAGTACCAAAATGATGGTGAGTAAACTACTATTGCTGTAGTATGAATCAAGGTAGTAGTAGTCCTTGTACTCTTTTTTTTTTTTAAGATTTTATTTATTTATTTGACAGAGAGAGATCACAAGTAGACAGAGAGGGAAGCAGGCTCCCTGCTGAGCAGAGAGCCCGATGCGGGACTCGATCCCAGGACCCTGAGATCATGACCCGAGCCGAAGGCAGCGGCTTAACCCACTGAGCCACCCAGGCACCCCAGTCCTTGTACTCTTTATGGCCATGAACTTGGAGTTTAAAAAGAGGGTTTCATGTAAAAATGTCCTTGATAAAACAGTAAAAATTATTAATTTTAATAAATCCCAACCCTTAGTACACATCTTTTTACTATTCTGTGTTGAAAAAATAGGAGGTGGACCTAAAGCACTTTTGCTACAAACCTAATTAAGTATGAAGGTTGCCTTAAGGAAAAACATTTATGTGTGCAGTTGTTTGAGTTACTGTAACCAAACTAACATGGTTTCATGAGTTAGCTCCTTGGTGAGTTACAGATAGGAGTTGCACCAGGTAGAGTTGTCACTCTGAAAGGAAGGAAACTTTATTTGCAGCAAATAAGGAGATCACAGGGAATAACTTCCAAATCCATGACTCCCAGAGCTGGGTGAATGGGTACCTTTATTTAGGGTTAAGATGAATATTCAGAAAGGGGAGTTTTGTCTTCATATGCAAAGGCAGGCATAAGGTTGTACATTGGTTTTAAGAAAATTTATGTTATACATTATGTTAATGAGGGTTATCCTTCTCCTTGGGCAGAGATTTTAACATAATGAGGCAAAGGTAATCATCCGACAAGGGGAAGGGGCTAAGGGCATGTACCAGGATGGGGTCTTGGGCTCCTTATCTCTGTAAGGAATGTAGGGCCTTATTTATTTTGAAACCAGCACTGGGAGTTTTTACCACTGATTTATTGTGACTGATATGAGTAAGTTATTTCCAGATCTGATAGACACTGTTAGTTCTTGCATTCCCTTTGTTCCCTTAAAATCCTTTTGCACTTTGTTGTAACTCTGACATCTCTCTGGAAGTTCGGCAAGAACTCTGACACAGCTCTGGAGCTAGGGCGAGTAGAGCCCATAAGGAGGGCATAAATCAAGAACATAGCTGGGGGCCTGAAATGACTTCTCTTTCTTTTTCTGGGGACCCCGTAACTCTTTAGCCTTATGTTATAAACTGAATTATTCACTTTTTTTCATGGAACACTGCGAACAAACTATAATTTTTAAGACTTGGCTGTGTGGCAAATGTTCTCTCAGAAAGGAATGAAGTGAACCTATCACTCCCAAGAAAACTGACAGTATTTGTTGCCAGTGATAAAGTTTGAGTCTTCAAGTGAAAATTAGAATTTTGAAAAAGTTACATCCACCGTCATGAGCTTACAGCTTCCTAACATTTAAAGACTCTAATGATGTAATATTAATGATGGTCATGGTCATGCTAATGAACAGTACTTTGTCTTAATATTGTAAAGTCGGTAAACCAGTATTTTCCAAAAGACCAAAGTAGGATGCTACAAAATCATGCATGAGTGAGAGAGCCATTATAAGTGCACAGTAAACCAATGGACTTTAACGTAGTGTATGGAAAGTTTGTTGATATATTTCAGATTCCACACTGTAACTAACTTTTAAGAAATTACCCCTCACATTTTTATGTAGTGTCAAAGAGGAATATTCAGTTATCTGAAATGTGTGTTAAAATACTCCTTTTTCAACTATACATGTGTGTGGAGCTGAATACTTTTCATATACTTCAGTGAAAACAACCTATCACAGCAGATTGAAAGCAGGAGCAGATTTGAGAATCCAGCTGTCTTCTATTAAGCCAGATAATAAAGAGATTTGTAAACATTTAAAACAATGCCATTCTTCTCAACTAGTTTTCATTGCTGTTTTGGAAAATAGTTATTTTTTATTAAACTGTGTTATATTAATGTATAGTAGGTTCTCTATTGTTATTTTAATGAATTAAGTATTTTTTTGAAATTGTTTTAAGTTTCTAATATAATAAATATCAGTAGGTATACTCTATATAAACAGAGCTCTTTGGGGTCCTCATTAATTTTTAAGACTATAACAAGGTCTGAAACCAAAACATTTGGAAACCCCTGCTGTTGCATTTGCCAGTGGTATGTGAACATTTGTTCAAAGACTAGTCATCCCCTCTTCTCCTTAAATCAGGATTGCTAGAAGCAAACCAGATGCTTAGATGAAAGATTGACTATCACCACTGAATAGAAAATGGATTGTGAGAACTCCAACAGAGGGAAGATGAAATGCAGCCAGAGGAAGCATTCTGATACCAGCTCTGAGCCTTCAAAGCTGATTTATAACCTAAGCTACAGTAAGAGTCAGGATGAGCAGGGTGTAGATAGAAATGTGTGTTTGTTCAACTAAGACTTTTTAATTCATCTGTTACTTGGAATGCAGGACACTCTGTGGGCCATCTGTCTTTTCCCTTCTGGGCACAATCATAAAAACCTGTCCTAGCTGAAATTTCATGAGATACTAGCGAAGGGATCTCTTTGTAAAATACTAATCAGTTGATGAACATTTGAGTGCTTAACCCTGTGTAAGGGATCTCATTGTTTCCTCTCAAATACAAATATTTTTTTCGCCTGTTTGTTATCTAGTTTTGTTTTCTCTTTTGTAAATTGTCTGATCATATCATTTTGTCTGTCTTGAGGCCTTATTGTTCTCGTCAATTCATGTGTATTGTTAATGAATTACAGTTTTTTCTGTATATTAAAGATTACTAACCTTCTGTCACATTAATTGAAAAGAAATTGTTTTGTCTTTAATTTTATGGGCTTAAAAAAATTGATATTGCTCCCCACCCCCCAACACATTCATATAAACTGCTGCCCTCACAGTCTTTTGGCCATTTAGGTTTGTTCTATATGTTTACTATTTATTTATTTATTTGAGAGAGAGAGAGAATGAGCGGGGCAGGGGGAAGGAGAGTAGGAGTAAAGGGAGAGGGAGAAGGGGACTCCCTGCTAAGCAGGGAGCCCAACACAGGAGCTAGATCCCAGGACCCCAGGATTATGACCTGAGCCGAAGGTGACACTTAACTGACTGAGCCACCCAGACACCCCTATGTTTTTACTGTTTTAAACAGTGCTGCACTAGATACATACATGCATGATTTTTTTGTTTGTTTGTTTAGAATTTTTCTTTTTTTTTTTTTTTTTTTTTTTTAGAATAGCTTCCCAAAGGAAGAATTCCAAGCATAGGTACATTTTTAATGTATGGATGAATTGTTTATTTCAAATATAAAACTCTAAACAATATCAGTTGTCAGCTATGATCTTTCTAAAAGCAGCCATTTGATTACTTATAGGACTCCAGTATATAGTCCTGGCACTGGGCTTTGGGACCACACTGAGCAAAGCCTGTGACTCCACAAATATCTTCCATGAGCTTTGTTAGGGGTCAGCCATCTTTTCCCATAAAGGGCTATATAACAAATCTCTTAGGCTTTGCCAGCTATATGGTGTCTATACAGGTACTCAACTCCATTACTTCACTGTAGTGCAAAAGCAACTAGAGACTATGTCAATGAATGGGTGAGTCTGTGTTCCGGTAAAACTTCATAGACACTGAAATCTAAATTTCATAAAATGATCATTTGTTACAAAATACTATTCTTTTGATTTTTCCAACTATTTAAAACTATAAAATCTAGGGGCGCCTGGTGGCTCAGTGGGTTGGACCTCTGCCTTCGGCTCTGGTCACGATCTCAGGGTCCTGGGATCAAGTCCCACATCGGGCTCTCTGCTCAGCGGAGAGCCTGCTTCCTCCTCTCTCTCTCTGCCTGCCTCTCTGCCTACTTGTGATCTCTCTCTGTCAAATAAATAAAATCTTAAAAAAAAAAAAAACTATAAAATCTATTCTTAACCTGCAAGCTGGGGAAAAAACAGGCAGTGCGACAGATTTGGCCTCTGGGCCATAGTTTGCCAACCCTTAGGCTATATAATAGTTGACTTCGTAATAGACATTTATCATATTGGGACTGCTGGATCTACCACAATGATAAGGTGGATTTATTAAGAAAGTCCTTAATTTCAACATGTATCTGATAACTGCCTTTCATATTTTGTATTTCAGCTGGAGTTAACCGAATTTCATACTGGCCTGCTGATCCAGAAATAAGTTTGCTTACTGAGGATTCTAGTTCTGAAGATGCCAAGTTAGATGCCAAAGCGGTGGAAAGATTGAAGTCAAACAGTCGGGCCCATGTGTGTGTCTTACTTCAGCCTTTGGTGTGTTATATGGTGCAGTTTGTAGAGGAGACCTCTTACAAATGTGACTTTATTCAAAAAATTGCAAAAACATTGCCGGATGCTAACGTTGACTTTTATTCTGAATGTAAACAAGAAAGAATAAAAGAATATGAAATGTTATTTTTGGTTTCAAATGAAGAAATGCATAAGCAAATACTGATGACTATAGGCTTGGAGAACCTATGTGAAAATCCATACTTTAGCAATCTAAGACAAAACATGAAAGACCTTATCCTACTCTTGGCCACAGTAGCTTCCAGTGTGCCCAACTTTAAGCACTACGGATTTTATTGTGGTAATACCGAACAGATTAATGAAATTCACAATCAAAGTTTGCCACAAGAAATTGCAAGGCACTGCATGGTTCAGGCCAGGTTATTGGCATATCGAACTGGTGAGTTAAATGCTTAGTGCATAAATTGGGGCTGACTGATTGGGTTGTATTTGTCTCAGAAGTAAAATGGTATTCGTCTCATCTATTGTAGAGTTCATTTATTCTTAGACACTAAGGTCTTGCTGTTCATTATATGTGTAAAGTTAGTGATACCCTTGAGTAGGCAACTCTTAGAGCAGTTTTAGGATTCCTGTGGCCTTATTTTCAGTGCTACATTTATAAATCAGGGCCTGATTATCTAGACCCTTCCACTTCCTGCTTTTGTCATCTCATTGATCACTGAGCCCTCCACTAGAAATGGGACAAAAAAGAGAAAGGAGAGAGAATTAAAATCATTAATTTTAGTTGACTCGTCAATATTTTGTATGTATTCGGCATTTAATAAAAACTTCAAAAATCTTTATAACAAAAATATGAATTCGAAATAACTAATATCATTAAGTAAAGGAATATTAAATTCTTCCAGTTGCTGGTATCTCTTTAATCAGCAAGTTGAAAAATCAGATGTTTTTACTTCATTAAGTTGTCCATGAGTGTATATGTGAAAAAGGAAAATGTTACTTGGGAATTTTCGTTATTGTGATGAAAGATGGCATCTGTATTTCCAATTATAGAACAATGTTTTCACATCTTACCAGGCATACAATTTTTTGAAGTAAAATCATGATCACTTTTAAATGTAACTTTGAAAGCGGGGGGGAAAATATAGGCAGGAGGAGCAGTAGAGTAAGATTTGGTGAATGGAGGATATTTTTTAGCTTATCCCAAGAAAGAAGGAGAAGAAAGAAAATCATAAGAAAAGGTTCATACAAATGCCACTGGTCTGCAGTATATTCTAAACAAAGACCACAATCAAAGTACTTTGACTAGAATGGAGATTCTCAACTGACAGTGTATCAGAATCACCATTAAAACTTCTATTAAAAGTACAAATGCTTGAGTTCCAACCCAGACCTACTGAACTGAGTACGTAAGGATATGGCCTAGGCCTATGAATTTTTAAAGTTCTCCAAGGGATTCTGATCTTCAGCAGGGTTAATAATCACTCAATTTTTATTAAAGAATTTGGTTCTACTATAGGCACAAACTGTATGACTCCAAACAACTGTTGTGTAAAAGTCTGATTTAATGTCATTATGTTGTATTGTGGGCCATGCATTAGTGTTTTGGCCAAAAACCCAGCTTTATAAAGAATTTTTCTCTTAACCATTCTGGAAGAACAGAAATAAATGGGAATAGCTGTTACAGCCATAATTCACTAATTCCCCTTTGCTAATAAGAATTCAGCTGATTCCAGAGTGAGATGGGCATGCACTGTTCTTTTAATTGATCTCAATATCTCCTGCTTCTCATAGGAGAATCATACCATGTCTGAATCATGAATCATACCATGTATGAATATGAATACATATGAATATGAATATGAATATGTATGAATATGAATCATGAATATGAATCATACCATGTATGATTCCAGTGTTTGAAGATGTGGTTAAAAAGAAAAGATGTGGTAATGTATAGATACAAATTCGTCCCCATGTTCTTTATAAGATACTTATAAAGTATCTTATAAAATTATAATAAATTATAAAGTTATCCACTATTTCTGTGGATAATTATAAAGTTATCCACTATTTCTGTGAAGAGTTTTGTACATTACGTTGTGCTTTTGCACTTGATGGATAACTGAAAAGATTTTTCAAGGTTAAATTTTTTATTGTGCATGACTATTTGCCTAGAACCCAATCTTGACTAGGATGCAAGTCTCGGGGATGCAGTCCGCTCCGCTGTCAGCTCTTCTGGGGAAGAGAGCCATGTGTTCATCACCGTTTCCTTAGCACTGAAGCACAGTGTGTTGAATGGATAAAGGAAATCTTTTCATATCCAAATGTAGATGGTCCACAATCCCTTCTCCAAAATTCTTGGAGCCAGATGAAAAGGAGTCCAGAATTTTTCAGATTTTAGAAAGGTAATATGGTTACATGTATTGCACATGACACAGCACTCCAGGAGGGGCCTGAGGAAGTACATTGTAATCAAGCACATACATATGGAGTAAAATGTATGAATATTTGCACTAAATATTTGGTCAGGTGTGGCCACAAAAGAAGTACATCAGGCTGACCCAAAAAAAATTTGATATAAGGGATTGATAAGGAATTCTGGACTTGTATTTCTTCACTGATGATAAATTATAACAGTAACAATTTATTGAGCACCTTGAGTGTGTTAGGCACAGAGCCAGGAAATTAATATATGTATCTCATTGAACACTGAGGACAATCCAGCAAGGTAGATAACCCCATGATAGGGTGTGCTCCGGATAACCCAGACTTTTAATTTCACTCTGTTCAGTTTGCTTTGAATTTATTTCACTCTAAAAGTGAAGACACCATTTCTTTAATCCATTTCATCCAAAAATGTGCATGAGTAAAATGAATTCCAAAACCTCTAACAACAGAATTCTAAAAGTAACTAAGAAGTAGATGCTTAATTGCTTTCTGAATGCTGAATAAATAGGATCCCCAGAGAGATCATTAAAGGACATTTTGAGTTAGCAAAAAAGTGACAGTGTTCATTTAGACTCTAGAGGGGGACAAAAGAGAGGAGGGCATTGGCTCTTACCCATCTGGTTCAAGTGTGATTTTTTATCTTTTTTGGGTCCTCTTTTCCCTTAGACTAAGTGCTTTCCAAAGCTGAGGATCATGCCTTCCTCCTAAACCACGACATTGGTGATGAATGTAAGTTGGAGCCACGAAAGTTAACTGTTTCAATTATAACTTGGTGGTTCTCAGCTTGCAGTATGCCTATGAATCAGAGGGGATGCTCATGAAAAGTATGGGTTCCTGAGCCCTGCCTGGCTCCTTTGGAGAGGTTGCTTCAGATGTCCATGGGAGCTGGGAGGCCTCCCTTTTAACAAGCATCCAGAGATTCTGATGAAGTGGGCTATGGAACGCACTCGGACATACTCTGATGTGACCCCAGAATCAGGGGCTAAATAGCCACACCTGTGTTCCAGAGCCATGGGATAAAGAATTCTCTGACTTTCAGTGATCAGAGTCTCGGTAATTGGGTTCAGTGATTATAAGTTGACCTTTCCTTTGAAGGATGTACAGAGAAAACCTTGTGAATGATCAGATCATGGGGAGCAATTTCTGTAAAAATTACAGATGCAAAAAGATTCTTGAGAAATTATCTCATCTGTCATCCAGCCTTGGAGCTGTGGGAAATCTCCATCTAGCATGGGTGAAATTTATTCTGATCTTAAAAGGCATAGTAAAGAATATTCTGTTGGTGTAGCTAGATTTAGCTAGACAGTAGAGCTGCATACTGATGGAAAATCACATTTTCCCCCTCCTGACAATGTTTAGTCTGTCCCCCGACTGAAACAGAAAAAGTGGCTCCTGAGACTGGAAAAACATAACATGAAAAATACTTGTGTCAATGGTAGGAAAAATAGGCCCTTAACATGGAGAATTTCTATTTCAGTCTCTCATTTTTTTATTTCAGGTTTATACATATATTTAGGGTAATTTTGCTTAAAGATTTTGGTGCTTCAGGCAAATATAATATGTTTTTAGCTTCTGCCACTTGCCTTAGAAATGAGCGTAAAGCTATAATTGTATTCTTTCCCCCTCATGTTATATTCTGAAGGTCTTGGAAGGAACAAAATTTTGTTTAAGCCACAATCTCTTTCATGAAACTCCACTCTAGAACAAGCCTTCCCAATACCCTCCACTCCTCATTTCCTTCCTAGCACAGCAGAGCAAACAGGTGCTTCTGTGTTTGCCCCTTCCTGTCTCCCTCCCACGTTGGACTGTACATTTCATGAATTCAGGGACCCTCACCACTGTCTACTTGGGCAGTCAATAGAGAGGAATCTTTGTTAAGAAATTCTTAACATCAGAGGGAGGGGTAGGTTTCATCTGGAGGGCTACATTTTAGTCACTTGATTTCTTGGCCCGTTTTCTCATCTAGAAAAGGAAATAGCTGCTTTAACTGTAGGGTAAAAATGAGATGATGCATAAAAAGTGCTTCAGATAAATTGCACAGATGCTTTGTGATATAATTTTGAAAACCCGAGCTTACTTGAACTGAAGATGGGGAATTTCATTATGTTATCATAACTTCTAAAACTTAAGTTATTTATGAAGCAAACTCATTTTTAATGCCTGGGTAGGATAAAGTTATCACTGGGGGGATTAACTTTTAGGAAATTATAGGGTAAAACTATAGTTTCATTTACTCCTTACCAATATGAGTAAGTTCAGATGATTGGTACCATCTCTGTGTAAGTGTACCTACTTAACTACATCAGTCCCTTGTTAAGATTTTGATAAATACCATGTTTTTGTTATTAGTGTATAATTGTCTTAGAAATTTGAAACTTACCCTAGTACTAGTAGAAAAAGTCAATGCTCGATATGCAGAATTTCTATTTTGGTTTTTAAAGCTTTCTGTTTCAGATTAATGGTTTTAAGAAATAACAGCTTTATTTGTTGCAGATGTTTGGGTTCTGCAAGGAAATTATAATCTCGTGTTTATAACTTCTGGCACTTGATTCAGAAATGAGCATCATTCACTAAATTGCCATTCTTTTCCCCTTCAGGTAAACTCTGAAGGTCAGGAAAGGGTTTTATACACAAATATAAAACAAAAATTTGTTTTTGTTTGTATTAAAAGTTTGAACTCTTTCTTAGCAAGGACATTTCTGCAAAATGTATTTTCCATGGTTAGAGTGTTTAAAAAATGGTAGAAGACAGATTTGAGTGTTGTGAATTATTGTTACATTAAATCCATCAGTTCAGAAATTTCTTTTTAAATCAATTTCATCATCTGTTAGAAGTAGTCTTTTAGAAACTGACTTAGTGGAGAATCTATAAAATTACACTCTGTTCTGGCAGCTTTGAAGTAATCTGACTGTGGGCACTGCCATTTTAATGAGCTCTGCATATAGATCATGTGTGACTGGGTTGGTAGTGACCCTGCCTGGTTATTTAGTACTAGTTCCATATTCCATGCTTAAAAGTATTTATTTTAGTGGTAAATTTTTACTAAATAAATTTAGTAATAAAAATGTATTTCTATAATTAGTGAAGATGTCAAGGATTGTGGCTACATTATGAATTATGTTTCAACAATATGTATTATTTTTGGAAATGTGTTTCTGAAACTAACAAATTGATCTTTACTGAGTTAAATGTCATTTATCTTTCAGAGGATCATAAAACTGGAGTTGGAGCAGTCATCTGGGCAGAAGGAAAATCTGTAAGTATGAAAATAATTTCTTTCTTTAAGTTTTTATTTATTTAAGAAATCTCTGCACCCAATGTGGGGCTCAAACTCATGACCCAAAGAATAAGAGTTGTGTGCTCTTCTGACTGAGGCAGCCAGGCACCCCTGGAAATCATTCTTTAGACATTTAACCTTGATTTTGTTTAAACATAGTTCAATCTTAAGTGCATTACATTTTATTGACCCATTGGGGTTAATATTTTGTATGGGTGCTTTTACTAAATTCTATAAACAGTTGATATTCCAGGGTGCCTGGGTGGCTCAGTGGGTTAAAGCCTCTGCCTTTGGCTCAGGTCATGATCCCAGAGTCCTGGGATCAAGCCCCGCATCGGGCTCTCTGCTCAGTGGGGAGCCTGCTTCCTCCTCTCTCTCTGCCTGCCTCTCTGCCTACTTGTGATCTGTCTGTCAAATAAATAAATAAAATCTTAAAAAAAAAAGTTGATCATTCCCTCAACAATTGTCTGGATAGACCCGTTCATTTAGCAAACATTTATTAAACACCTCTGCAGGGTAGGCACTGTGCCACAGTAAACAGGAGCTAAAGACCACATTTTCTGCCCTTGCTGGCCTTAAATAGTTTATTAATGGAGACAGGAGAACAAAAACAGACTGGTATATAACTGTAATTATAACACGACACTGGGAGAGCATGGAGGAGCAATATCTCTGCTACTTGGAGAAATGAGTAGAATATTCTTGGAGGAGGTAAGGTGCTATTTATTAGTCTTGAAGAATGCGTAGGAAGACATCAGACAGAGTAAATTAGTATGACTGGGAGGATAACATGCAGAGGGAGAGGGTATGAGAGAGAATGTGGGAAAATTCAAGTGATTTGGTGTATAGTATGCACTCTACATGCTATACTATACTCTATAGTAGAGTAGCAAAACATTAGACCGGACCATGAAGAAATCTGTATGCCATGTAAAGAGTTTGGACTTTATCTTTTCAACAGTGGGATACTCTAGTGCTAACCAGTAGAAATAAAAGGCAAGTCGCACATATAATTTTAAATTTTCTAGGAGCCGCATTAAAAAAAAAAATAATAAAAACATGGGACGCCTGGGTGGCTCAATCAGTTAATCGTCTGTCTGCAGCTCAGGTCATGACCCCAGGATCCTGGGATCAAGTCTGCATTGGGCTCCTTGCTCAGCAGGGAGCCTGCTTCTCCCTCAACCTGCCCCCCCACCACTTGTTTTCTCTCTCTCTCTCTCTCTCTCTCTCTGGCAAATAAATAAATAAAAAATCTTTTAAAAATAATAAAAAATAAAAGAAACATGAATTTAATTTTAAGAATATATTTTATTTAATCAAATATCCAGAAATACTCTTTCAACATGTAATCAATATAAAAGCTATTAATAAAATATTCTGCATTTGGGGGGAGTAGTAACTCTCCACAATCCTATGTATAGTTTATACTTACAGTACATCTCAATTCAGAGTAACCACATGTGGCTAGTGGCTACTCTGTTGGACAGTACAATCCAAGAATATTTGAGATGGGAAAATGATTTGATCAGATTTATACTAAAAGGGGAAATGAAGTGGGGCTACACAGCAAATAAGGAGTTAATAAAGAGGAGGTGATGAGGACTTAGAGGTGTGGGGGTGGATTGGAAGGGCATGGAGTCAAGAGACACTTAGTAACCACAAGTCTGACTGAAAGAGAAGTAGGAAGCTGAGGCTTTATTCACTAGACTTAATACCAAGTAATTTGACTGTTTCCCTGGATATATCAAAAGCCCCGCAAGTTCAACCTAGCCAACAATCTAGTATCTTCCCTGCTAAGCTATTTCTTCATCAGTGGTCACCATCCTGTTCCCTGTTACTACACACGTATAATCAACTACCAAGTGCTATGAATTCCACCCTCAAAAGATCTTTTGACTCTACTTATCTCTACCCCAGCTATGACTACCTACCGGAATAGATTCCTCCACCAAAAACTCCCGTAGCATTCTGTGCAACGTTTTTGTTACACTCATCACAGTTGAAATTATGTGCACAATTTCTTATCTCCAGATTATAAGGTTCATGAGGGCAAGGATTCTGTGTCTTGTTTATAGCTGTATTCCTGACACTTATCACAGTGCCTGTCCTATGGTTGGAACTCTCATTTGTTTATATGAAAGCCCAGCAGCCTTTGGCTTAACATCTGGTTCTCAAGTGCTTGTAAGAATTTGTTTCCAGTCAAGCTATCTATAGTAGGCAGCATGGTAAAATGGAAAGACATGGGTTTGGAGTCTAGCAACTCGGGCTTGAATTCTGGCTGTGTTGCTAAGCATTGTGACCCTAGCTAAGTTTCATCTCTCTGGGCCTCAGTTTCCTTATCCATAAAATGGAAAAACTAATAGTATTACTGTCAAGGTTGTTGTGAGGATTGATTAAATTAAATAATACATATAAAACTCAGCATGATGTTTGACATGTAGCAAATGCTCAAGAATAATTTATTATTATTACTAGGGAGATAACATTTTATTTGTAAGCTTTTGTTGGCTCATCATAACAAAGACTTTTATGAAGAGGTCATACTGGGGTCCCTGGGTAGTTCAGTGAATTAAGCCTCTGCCTTCGGCTCAGGTCATGATCTCAGGGTCCTGGGATCGAGCCCCACACCGGGCTCTGCTTGGCGGGGAGTCTGCTTCTCCCTCTCCAACTCCCCCAGCTTGTGTTCCCTCTCTCTCTGCTTGGTAGGGAACCTGCTTTCCCCCCTCTCTCTGCCTGCCTCTGTGCCTACTTTGATCTCTCCCTCTCTGTCAAATAAATAAATAAAATCTTTTTTTTTTTTAAAGAGATCATAGTAATGAGTTTGTTGAAACTATTACATGAATAGTTAGAAGATATTGAAATTTACCAGGGTTTACAGCATATTCCAAATTATTATAAACACTTACGATTTGTACAGTATTCACTCTAGTAACTGATATACCATTCATATTATATGTAATAGGCCATTGACTATGAGAGATAAAAAAGAGCTGTTTAAATAAAAAATTCCATTATAAATACATATATATATAATATGCCTATAATATATATATAAACATACAATAGAGACTCAATAAATATGAATATTAAAGGAAAGTACATTGCAGGGGGGCATCTGGATGGCTCAGTCAGTTGGCTGTCAGCTCAGGTCATGGGGATCAAGCCCAGCATCTGGCTCCTTGCTCAACAGGCAGTCTGCTTCTCCCTCTCCCACTGTCCCTCCCCCTGCACGTGCTCTCTTTCTCTCTCTCAAATAAACAAAATCTTTTAAAAAGTTTTTAAAAGGGAAAGCACATTTTTTGTTTTTCAGCTGTATCACAATAGCATATTTTTAGTTCAATAATAGAAATTGTTCAAAATATTTTTAGAATTTCTAACTTTGTTAACTGGTAGAACAGCATATATGAAATTAACAATTATTTATTGAGGACCTGTTATATATGGGACACTCTAACAGGTGTACTTCAAGGCACAGAAAAGAGGCATAAAACATGGCTTCCGTTTTCCAGGATCTTGTAACCTATTTGGGGAGAGATGTCAGAATCAAGTGAAATAATTTGAATTAAACAAGTGTTTGATTAAACTAGTGTTTAATTCAAGGACTGTTTAATTTCAAGCTAGTGTTTAATCTCAAGGACTACCTTGAGATTGTATATCAGAAATGATCAGACTTCTTGAAATTTAGCTTTGACAAGACAATACTGCAGTAGAAGGATGTAAGATTGTGGGTTTTTTTGGGGGGGGGCCATAGAAAATGGAATTAGTTATATAAAATGTAATACCAGGCTTTAAAATACACTCTCAGTTGCCTTTTTTTAAAGAATGTTGACAACTCACCTTTGTTGGTTTGCTCACTATCACAGAGAAGTTGTGATGGAACAGGTGCGATGTACTTCATAGGATGCGGTTATAATGCTTTTCCTGTTGGATCCGAGTATGCTGACTTCCCACACATGGATGACAAACAGAAAGACAGAGAAATAAGGAAATTCAGATACATTGTACATGCGGAGCAGAATGCCTTGACATTTAGGTATGAAATTTGTTTGCATGTCTTTTTTTGAAAGCATAGCAAGGGCTTAAAAAAAAAAACAAATATGGCAAGGGTTAGTTGAAATTAGTTTTCCTTTAGCTTAATTTATTTCTTTTTTTTTTTAATCCTAAGAAATATTCTTTGCAGAAGTATAATTTTGGTTATATCTGCTGTTTGCTGCCTGACCTGACACCATTGTCAGAGGTCCTCCAGGCCTTTAAATTTGTTGAACGAGCCTATTTTTTTTCTTGTCTTCCTTGTCTCCAATATAAAACTGCTTGACGTTTGTTATTAGGGTCTTCCATATTTCCGAATTGTAAGATATCCTTTATTTCCTAAATCTAGAGCACATGTATCTATGAATATATAGATTTTATTCTGAACCAAATTGCTTTAACATGGTTTTTGTTGGAGTTGATAACTTGCATTATCACCCTTCAGATGTTAATCTAGATCATTTCCACAAACATTTCTCCACATTTACCATTCAGGGAGTGATCTTAGGGGATTCAAAACTGAGTAAGGGATGGCTTTTGTCCTTGAGGAGGTCATAATGCTCCTCAGTGTAAGACTTCGTTCAAGCTAAGATGATGGGTTTTCTGGCAAAGGCCAACACAAAGTCCTGTGGAAATTCAGGGACTGTGACAGATGGAGGGGCGTGAGAAGGGAAAGCTGCAAAGAGGAACTGGCATTTGAGCTGAGTTTTGAAAGTCTGGTAGTCACCAATGTGGCAATTGGAGATGCTTACTTGAAGGGAAGCCATTCTTGCTTCAGATGGCACCAGATGCTTCAAGACCATCTTGTAGGTATATTAAGTAGACAAGATGCATAAAATTCTGTTGCCCTGATCGAGACAAACAGAATGGGTCTGAACTAGGGAGATGGATCTGGAAGGCTGGCAGTGGTGTAAGACAGCTGACTGAGAGCAGTGGAAATCACAGAACCAGCAAATGCAGATGAGAGCATTCCTTAGTGCTAAACTACCCCAGCAAACAATTCTCTGTTCTTGTCCTTGGGCTCATCATTACAGATTGACTTGCTTCATTTGTATGGAGGCATGAATCTGTCAAAGCCAAATGTTTGTTAAAATGAAGCATCCTGTCTCAGGGAAGAGGTAAAGGAATTGTAACTCAAAGCAGATTTTATGTATTCATTTAGCAATTTAACAAGCACTTATTAAATATCCAGTAGGTACTAGGTAAGGGTCAGATCTTTTGGCTCCCATGATGGGCTAACGTCTAATCTCCCATGGTGAACTTGTAAGGAGGATGTTAGTTCTAGCCCCTAACCGTGGCATTACAGAGTTCTTAATGTAGATAGCACTGTTCTCTTTCAGAGTCTGTCTTTGCCCATTTTTATTTGTAATCTAAGACTGAACATCTTACTGATTGCTCAGAATAAATAAATGAATTTTAATTATAATTACTGTCATGTTCAGATTGTATATTAACATTTTGTGAGTTTATATATTTTGTAATTCACTAATTTGGCTAGAATAAAGTTTACTATTGTTTATAATATAAATCTGTTCTAAATTCAGCTCAATTTTAGTATTTAAGGATTTCTCTAAATATAACTCTCCTTTTGGAAGCTACATTTCTAATATTTATACATTTTTTGTAGGTGTCAAGAAATAAAACCGGAAGAAAGAAGTATGATTTTTGTCACAAAGTGCCCATGTGATGAGTGTGTACCTTTAATTAAAGGAGCAGGCATAAACCAGATCTATGCTGGAGATGTAGATGTTGGAAAAAAGAAGGCAGACATCTCTTACATGAGATTTGGGGAACTTGAGGGTGTTTGCAAATTTACAGTAAGTAGATAACACATTTTTTTTTCAAGTATGCTTTCTATTATATTGTCAGGTACCCTGCTGAATATTTTAAATTAGTGATTCCCACGCTTTTAAAGAGTTCCAACAAACTATTATTACTGAGTTTATTTTTTATGTGCAAGCACTCACCTTCTTACAAATGTTCAGCTTAAACTCTCTATCTTATGAATTAATAAGTTTCTAGAGAATTGCATAGTCTTGATCTTACAGATCTTAACTTAATGGTCCCTTTGGTGCCATCTGGTGGCTAACAAAAGAAAATCTCTGACCCACTTCTTCCCTTGACTTTCTGCGGTAGGTGGTCAATAGAGGTGAAAATAGTTTAGGATTTCCCAAGAGAGGGACTTACACACGGACACACACACACACACACACGTGCATGCACTCATAACACATGTTTCTCATGGGAAAGATCAGAAAAAGAGGGATTTAATATTTCAAAAAAAAGTACTGAAGTAGTTCATGGAAAACTTAGAACTTTCAACTGTTTCACTCTGTAGGTTTCTTTTAAAACTTCTTTTCAGAAACAATCTCAAACATACAGAAAAGTTACAGAATGTTACAAAGAACTTTATTTCCCCCAGAAACCTTTGAGAGTAGCTTGTTGACATGATATCCAGATCACTGTCAAATAGTTTATTATATATTTCCTCAACCAGTAGATTTTCCTACAAAACCATAATACAGCCACAAAACTCAGGAAATTGTCATTGATACATTACTGCCATTTCATCCACAGGTGCCAAAAGAAGTTCATCAGCCATCCCAGTGTTCTATAGAGCAAAAGGATCCTGCCCAGAATCATATGCTGCTTTTTAATAATAATTCTGGCATTTAATGTAATACTTATATACAGGAATTTGCAGTGGGTATAAAAAGCATATAATTGTTTATAAATTTCGAGTTTACCGGGGCACCTGGATGGTTGAGTTGGTTAGGCAACTGACTCTTGATTTCAGTTCAGGTCATGATCTCAGGGTCATGAGTTTGAGCCCCACATTGGGCTCCACCCTCAGTGGGGAGTCTGCTTGAGATTCTTTCCTTATGCCCCTCCCCTCGCCCCAACACTCACACACTCTCTCTCTCTCTCGCAAATAAATAAGTAAATCTTTTAAAAAAATTTCCAGTTTACATTCCTGTTTTGAATCCACAGTCCCTGGAACATATAAGGCACCAAAAAGATACTTTTTAAACTGTCTCTCTATATATGAATACATACACTTATATATTTATATTTATAATTTATATTTAAAAGTTTAAAACTATAAAACATTGTCTAGTTTCTGTGTGTGTTTTGTTTTTCTCTTTGGTGTGTTGCCATATACCTTGAGTTAATTGGTATGTTCTGTGGGTTCTGACTAGGTTAGGGCTGAGAAACAGTATTTTCTTTTTTTTTTTTTTTTTTTTTTTTAATTTGTCAGAGAGAGAGAGGGTGAGCACAGGCAGAGTGGCAGAGGGAGAAGCAGGCTCCCTGCGGAGCAAGGAGCCCGATGTGGGACTCGATCCCAGGACGCTGGGATCATGACCTGAGCCGAAAGCAGCCGCTTAACCAACTGAGCCACCCAGGCGTCTCGAGAAACAGTATTTTCAAGAATAGAGTTTACCAGTGTAGGCCCATGTCCATTTATTCAGAATCTTTTTTTTTCCTATTTAATACATGTGGCTTTTGCTTTATTAGGTCGTATTACTTTTTTTTTTTATTATGAAAGTGATACCTGCTCATTGTAGAGGACTAGGAACATAAAAAAAGAACAGATATTCTCTGACAACTTACAGATAACCATGTTAACATGTTGTTTTATTTTCTCCGTCTTGACAATTCTTCAAAGATAATGTTTAATGATTCAATATATTCCAACTTATAGATATAACTTTTTTAACCACTCCCCTGTTGTGAGGCACCTAAATGGCTTCTAAGTTTCTTACAGTTAGAAATACTCTTTTCATGATTATCCTTAAATATACATTCATGGTTATTAGTTTTTACTTTGCCCAAATTAATAGATTTTAGTGGTTTGACATGATTTGAAACATGCCTTTTTTTTTTTAAGTTCGCATATAATTTCCCACCCCTTATAAATCCTCTTTTCTCCTGGTGCTCCCATTTCTATAGGGGACCAACCAGTTCTAGATGTCCTTCCTTTCTGAAGACTTTTTCACACATGGCAAAAGATTCGTCTGGTATCTCGTTCCCCCCCCCAACCAAGCATCATAATATTAGCTAGTTGATCTGTTGAACTTTCTGGTGCTTATGGAAGAGGACCCGGCACTGTACACTGAATTGTGCCTCTCTAGAGATAGTGCCTAATGAGGCCTTTTTGGTCAAATTATTAGTGATTCTGACAATGGGGACTTCTAGCCAAGTGAGAAAGGAAGGCCTGTGCCATGAGGTACTTATTACACTCAGTTTTTCTTCTCCGCTGCTCCAGGCTTCTCTGTTTACTTCTGAATGGCTAAGATGGAAAACTGAAATCAGAGGAGATATGACCTATAGTGTGATGTGACTATATTAAAATATAAGATAATAGTGGTCATATTTTCATTCTTTAATATCTAGGCCTTCTATAGCTATCATAAGATGCTGTAGAACCTGGAGACAGAATGTGGTATGGCAGAAATTCTATAGTGTCGAGCAGGCCAACTCAGGTTTTAACTCTATTGCTGCCCTCAGTGTGCAGCCCTGGGCATGTAGCTAGCTATACTTCGCTGGTCTTCCACTTCCTTACCTCTAAAATGAAGGTAAAGGATTTTAAAGTTTCTTCCTTCTCTAAAAATATTGATTTTGATTGCAGAAGTCATATCATTCAGGGTCATTATTAGGGCTTGGTTGGTATGAACATGCCCACTCTTTTTTCCGACGTTAAAAAAAAAAGTTTTGATATTTGACAGCAGGGTGCTGAAATGCTATTTATTAAATCCTTCTTAAACATATGTGTAAAAAGTTTGTGCCCTTTTACAGTGGCAGCTGAATCCATCAGGAACTTGTGTTGGTGAACAGAATGAGCCTGAAAGCAGAGAGAGTAAGTATTTAAAGTTCTCATTAAGCTTAACTTTGTTGTTGAGAAGAAAGGTTACATAGCAAGTTCTCATGATCGGGTGTTGGAAATGGTTGTGGTCATAGACAGAGCATGCTCTTTTGGCAAGCTAGATTTTTGCCCTTCAATTTGTTCACAAACATTTGTGTATCTACTATATGCCAGGTTCGCCAGGGAGTGCTGGTGTGTAATCAGTCCTGTAGAATCTGCAGCTTAATACAAATAATCATGTGCACATTGAATATATAAATTAAAGGTATAGGAAACACTAACAACCATGCTCTTCTATACCAAACTAAAGCTTGGCAGACAGTTAAAAAAGGAAAATGTGTATAATTAATACAGATGGCTGTAGAGCCAAATTAGAGGGTGTATACATTTTTGCTTGAGTAAAGGCACATTTGTAGAGATTGGCCAAAGAATGGAATTCCTCTGGTTATTTGAATAATCTAACTAAAGTCATCACAGTGATCATAAATGCATTACTAGTCTTCACAGTTTTATTATTTGCATATTAACAGATACTTTTAATGTAATGTCATCTTGGGGAGATCTTGCAATTCATTAGTATATAACTTTGATCATTAGTTATGGCTACACGATATTATCTTTAAAGATTTATTTATTATTTTTTTTATTTGAGAGAGAGTTGGGGGGTGTTTGGGGGAAGGGCACAGTGAGGGGAGGATGGGAAGGGAAGGGCAGAGAGAGAGTGAGAGAGAGTATTAAGTAGACTCCGTTCTGAGTGCAGAGCCCTACATGGGGCTCAGTCTCATGACCCTGAGATCATGACCTGATCAGAAACCTGTGGGTCAACCGTGCCACCCAGGCACCCCCACAGTATTAGATTTAAACATAAGCTGTGTTATCAGATTCTAGGTAAATGGAAGTTTACTATAATAAGTAAAAAGTTTTTGAGAATAACAAGGATTTTATTACTCTGAAAAATCAGGAAATGAAGAGGTCTTTATGAAAATAACTTCTATTCTGTAGTTTCTGTGTAAATACCTTGATTATTTCTGTTCTGAATTTAGCTTTATTCAAGTAGTATATATTTTTTTGCAATCTGGAATAAAATACCTACCCACTCCATCTTTTGAAAAAAATTAATCAGGGAAAAAGAGTGAAAAAATAGAAAGAAAAATATAGATGATCTGATTAAAGAATGTATTTTCAGTAACAGTGTTTGAGGGGGTTATAAAATTAAGGACATCTGGTCATCAAAAGATACCATTGAAAGAGTATAAAGACAAGCCGTATACTAGGAGATCCCTGCACCTACAATCAATAAAGGACGCGTATCCAGGGTTTGTTGTTCCTGCATCACTAAGGAAAGGAAGACATGCTGCTGCCCTTAGCAGTCCTGAGACTGGAAGGAGAGATTGTGGTAGGAGGGGGCAAGAGGAAGGCTTCTGTTTTGCTGGCGATATTTTCATTATTGACCTGGATGACGGTCAAATGTAGATTTGCTTTGTGACTGTTCACTGATCTGCAAGGTCATGTTTTGTATATATTTTTGAACAAATGTTTTATATCAACAAAAATATCGTCCTATCTCTTTTTCAATTTTTGTAACAGCTTTATTGTGGTAGAACTCATATATCATTAATTTGCCCTTTTAAAGTATAGATTTCATGGTTGAGTGATCCACTTCTTAACAGCACAGACACCATACTGCCTGGGTGGATTATTTAGATAGAATCTGTTCTTCAGCAGTTGAGAATTTGAAGGTAAAATAAAATGAATGTCCCCCCCTTTTTTTTTTTTAAGATTCTATTTATTTATTTGACAGAGAGAGAAATCACCAGTAGGCAGAGAGGCAAGCAGAGAGAGAGGAAAGCAGGCTCCCTGTTGAGCAGAGAGCCCTATGCGGGGCTCGATCCCAGGACCCTGAGATCATGACCTGAGCCGAAGGCAGAGACTTAACCCACTCAGCCACCCAGGTGGCCCTGAATGTCCCTTTTGAACTTAAGCATTGTTTTGATCTTACAACTGCTATGACTTTAATACCATGTGTTTGAAGTGACGTTTTCCTGATACGAAGTTATTCTTGATCACTAGATGGTGTGTTGAGACCCTTACCTCCGGGTGAAGAACAGCACCAAAACAAAAAGCTGTGTCTTGGAAACCACTAAGAAATCCTGTCTAAACTGGAGTGAGGCCTCGAGAATTTGTATTTGCACTTTTAAAATTCAGCCTTTTTAACTCAGAAAATAAGGGTGGATTTTGTGAATAACTGAGAAAAATTGTAAGGAAGCTAATTTATTACTACCATATGGATGGATGATGTTAACGAGAATATTTTTATTTTAGATTGGTGTATTTTCCAGAATATGGTGGTATGTTCTTTTATTACATTAAATGAGGTAGCAATGATTTAGTGAGATGAATTTAATCAGTCATAGAGATTACTTTCTCCTTGTCTTAGGTTTATATTAGCCAGTTTTTTGAAAGGGGCTGGTTCACTGGAGGTCACATCTCAGCAGAGAATTATACACCTTTTAAAAAATATTAATTCCTTCAGATTATGAAGGTGATAGTAAACTGCTCCAGGGCAATAAATGATGACCTGGCCATTTTTAAGTCAGTGTGTGGCTCACCAAAAGCTCACATTTATACCTAAATCTTTTTAATATTCAGAAATTAATTAGGATTGAATCATAAAATATGATGGTGGCATACCAGATCCCCATTATAAAAGTATATTCCTAACAATGTTATTCATTTTTTAAAAATCTTTTGATATGTAGAAATAACAATGATTGCTGCACTACGGTGTTAAATCATTGATTTGGGGTAGCGGCAGTAAGAGACTATAATTCTGAAGCAGTATTGCTATTTGATATCACTGACTTTTGAAATCACAAACAACACCAAATTTGCTTATGATGTTAACGGTGAAGAAATATTTTAGTCTAGAATATTGAAACAACTTTTTGTCAAATTCCATTCATAAATGCTGCCCATTTTTCCCTTCAGGCAGTTAACAGAGTGTCTCATGGCTTTCAGTGGGAGATCTTTTAAAAATATTCGTAAACCTTAAGAATACTGAAAATCTCCAGTAAACACTATGATCAGTTCCTTTATATTCCAAATTGCTATTTGTGAGACCTCTCGTTTTTATTTCCTGAGAAACTTACAAAAAATTAGTCCAAAGCTGAAGATACGTGTTTTGCACTTTCCTAGAGTTGGGGAGGGAATGCAGAGCCCATGGCCCACAGTCCTGTGGGGGGGACACCCCGCGGAGCCCCTGCCTTGGCTGTATAGAGATCATGAGATTTGCCTCTGCTGTTGTCCCCAACCTTTCCACAGCACCACATGGCCTCACAAGGCCTCCTACCCATTTCTCAGAATTGTACACAGGACAATCCAAATGCTGCCTGATGTCCCTGTTTGTACAGCAGCTGGCTTAGGTCCACTGGGAGTTCTAAGTCCACATACCAGGCAGTTGAGAACTGCCATAAATATTGAGAGGGGAGGAAAGATATCCTTAGAGATAACTAAGGCTCATTTGAAAACTAGTAGTTAAGTATTCTAAAATATTTATCAATATGAAAATACTGAGATTTGTTCACATCCTCCCAGTTGCTTCAATATATAATTTATACAAGCTTAAATTCACGTTAATACTGTTGTTTTTTACTAGTATGTCATCCACATCAAATGTTTTATAAACCAATCAGCAAATATTTCTTAAGACCGAAAAGCCTGGAATACAGTCAGGTTTATGATTTATGTGTTGGACATTGAAGGGATATCTGAAGGGGGAAACACAAAATGGGAAAATATAAAATGGGGGAAACTAGGATTAGGAACTGGGAAAATTGATATTTCCATACGCTATGAAAATTTTCATGAAAATGCCATATTTCCTTCTTTACAACTGGTCAGTTTTCAACATTTATTGAGAAATTCCTGTGTAGTACCAGGGAAAAGCTTAATGAGGGCAGGAATGTACATACACACACACACACACACATATATACATGCACACATTCATATTTCTATACATATGTTATATATACATATGCATATACATATAAATTATATGTATATAAATTTTATATATATAAAAATATATAAATTTTTTAAGCTGATGAATCCAGTGCCTATAATAGTGCCTGGCACATAATAGGCATTCAATAAGTATTTGTTGATTGACTGAATGACTGCTGGACACTGGCTAGACCCTGGAGATGAGATGTGTAAGAAGAAGCTCACAGTCTAGCGGAAGACAGAAGCATGTAACCAGGTAATAGAGACTCAGTTTCAGAGTGGGGTCCCTAGACCAGCAACATTAGCATCACCTGGGGACTTGTTAGAGATGCCAATTGTTAAGTCCACTAAGATCTGTTGAATCAGAAACTGGGCATGGGGCCCAGCAATGTGTGTTTTCACAGCTCTCCAGGTGCTTCTGATGACCTTGGAGTTGAGAACCACCCTGTGAATGCAACTATAGGAAGCTTCTAATACATGTAATTAAAACTACTAGAAATAATAAGAACAACTCTATATTTCAAGGAAATCAGGATGTGTTTTTAGTTAAGGAAAGGTATGAGGTATGGAGATATATTTTAGCTAAGGGAAAAGAAAGTAAATTTGGCCCCAAAGTAAAGCTGATTATTTCAGAATGTCATTACAGAATGGAAAAGAGAAAAATAAACGACAAACTAAGGAAACAGAAGTTTGGGGGAAGAAAAAGAAGGAAGAAAGAAAAAAAAGGAAGGAAGGGAGAAAGGGAGGGAGGAAAGAGGAAAGAAGGAAGGAAAAAAGGCAGGAAAGAAAGAATTTATGAAAAAGAAAGAAAAGAAAGAAAAATTTACCTTTTGTTGTCAACGTTGGCTAAAAATTGAATTGTTATAAGGTTTTTTAAAAATAATAAACTTGCTTTTTTGCTTTAATAGCTTGCTAATGTAATTTTCTTTCATTTGCTAAAAGGACAAAATTGTCTTGGACTATTAGTCTACTCTTGATAAGATATTATGAATGGTTTTCTTTACCTTTTAAATAGTCTGCCTGGAAAGCAAAGAAGTTATGTTTTACTTAAGTAATTTCCTGTGCTTCATGTTGTTTTTATCAGATCTTTGATTACTTAACTGAGTGTTAACATTAAAAGCTGAATTTTCCTTAAAATGATGTAACCTTTTGTATTTGCCTTTAAAATCTTTGTCACTTAGTTAAATAGGTAATTAAGTATTATTTCAAATTATCTGTGGTCCTGTTTAGTCAAGTGTCCCAACTTTTTTGTATTTTTAACAAACTTTTCAAAATCAATTTCTAAATAAAAATTTTTGATGAGGAAATTAAGTTGGAATTTTCCAGAGGGTCCCTGGAATATCTCAAAAGATTTGTTTTCTTTATTTATAAAAGAGAGATGCTAAATGAATTGGTTTATGTGATATGCTAAATTATATGGGAAGTGTTGTCAGATAAGAAATATCAAGCTTTCTTTATGTTGTGTTTGTACAGTTATCTGTTTTAAGTGTTCCAGATATTATATGAAATTCCTAGAAGTCAGATGTCCAGGATGATGTTATCACTGTAATTCTAGTTATTATCTTAAAATGTTGTATGTTGCAGATACAATCAGATTTTCTTATCAATTGCATTGTAATGAAATCTAGTAGATCTTTATGGCCATTTTTAAGGCTTTTATCATTTACAGACAGTTACTGTTTCACTCGGATGGTTTTATAAAAGTTTTCCTGCAAAAGTGCTTCATCTTCAAGGAAATTCATGAATGGACTCTAACAAGTACTGTAGGATACAGGTTTCTGATAACTTTCAGAGCATCTAGCTGATCTGGGTAAGAATTTCCAGAACTAAAAGAAAAACTGGATTCAAACAGAATAAATATTCATTACATGGGACTGAAAGAACTTGGGACTGAATGAACTGAGAAGATGATCATAATTGTTTATGACTTTTCTGTTTGGTCGTTGTTTTGTTTTGTTTTGTTTAGCATTTGGTTTTTCCAGATTTCAGGAAAACTTCTCTTTTCTCTTAAATTACCTATGATTTACACCATTTTGTTTAATTATTCCTTTATAAGCAGAATTGAAACAATTACTTTTTCTCCCCACCTCATGCCTCCAGCATTTAAAAACCGTTAGTATTCTTATTTTTATGGAAATACAGTTATTTGCACAAGTTCATTAAGAATCTTTTTTTTTTTAAAGATTTATTTATTTGGGGCGCCTGGGTGGCTCAGTGGGTTAAGCCGCTGCCTTCGGCTCAGGTCATGATCTCGGGGTCCTGGGATCGAGTCCCACATCGGGCTCTCTGCTCAGCAGGGAGCCTGCTTCCCTCTCTCTCTCTCTGCCTGCCTCTCTGTCTACTGTGATCTCTCTCTGTCAAATAAATAAATAAAATCTTTAATAAAAAAAAAAAAAAAAAAAAAAAAAAAAGATTTATTTATTTGACAGAGAGAGATCATAAGTAGGCAGAGAGGCAGGCAGAGAGAGAGAGAGGAGGAAGCAGGCTCCCCACTGAGTAGAGAGCCCGATGCGGGACTTAATCCCAGGACCCTGAGATCATGAACTGAGCCGAAGGCACAGGCTTATTAACCCACTGAGCCACCCAGGTGCCCAAGAATCTATTCTTTTTTTTTTTTTTAAGATTTTTTTAAATTTATTTATTTGACAGAGAGAGATCACAAGTAGGCAGAGAGGCAGGCAGAGAGAGAGGAAGGGAGGCAGGCTCCCTGCTAAGCAGAGAGCCCGATGCGGGGCTCGATCCCAGGACCCCAAGATCATGACCTGAGCCGAAGGCAGAGGCTTAACCCACTGAGCCACCCAGGCGCCCCAAGAATCTATTCTTTTAATGAGGATATGTGGAAACATTGGCTACGTTACTAAAGCTTTGACTGGAAAGTCATATATGAGAGATACACATAGACTCAGATATGACCAGACAACTTTAAGAAACTCAGGTTGACTTTATAAAGCCAATAAACAATAAAGCCCCTTGGAGAAAGAGGTCTAGTACGTTGCTTACACGGTTCCTAGCAGCTTATTAGGTGAGTGAAGAAGCACTTCCTGGCAGGCTCAGGAACCTCGGGATGTTTGGGGGACCTTGAGAAAAGAGGAATTCACCCAGATTTATAGGTATTGCAGGTATAGTCTAATGGCAAGTCCTGGACTTGGCTTCCTAGTCTTGAGAGGCTTTTTAATAGTTCCATCGGAAAAAAAAAAAGTTCCTTCTGAGATTCCTTATGAAAAATTCCACAAAAGCAGATTTAGAAGAGTCTATCTCATCAATTGTTACTCTTGCTACACTTATGTAAATTGGCCAAATGTATTGAAATTAGATTTAATTTGCAAATGAATTAGTCTTACTATGATTATCTTTGATAGAAAAATTATGTTTCAGTGATACACTATGTAAATATCAGATTCTAGTGCTGTTAATTAGTTTGAGGTTTTGTTTTCCACCCGTAAGATGGAAAGAGCCACTGGATCCTGAATTCTGGTCTCCAATATTTGGCTATAGCTGTCCAAACTAACCTTTCCAGTTTTCTCCCACTTTTGACTTGGAATCATGAAGAACTAAAACTGCCCTTTTCCCCAAAGCCTGGCAAACCGCAGGTGAACAACTTGGTATAAACTTCAGAGAAATGGCCACAGTAACTCATGTTTAGACAGTCTTCATGCCTGCTGCTGTGTGTGCCGCTCAGAAAGTTTACCTGAATACCTGGTGATGTTACCAGTGACATTCAAACTGCAGAAGATGCTTTGACCCTGACTTCTAGAAATTTTCTTGACTGGCTGCCCCTGGACTCAGAATCTGGTTTATAATTTGTGCTAATCATTAACCTGTGTTTTTCTTTTGTTTCCAAAGAAATGCCTTATTAAAAATTTCTCGCACAATATAAGCCTTATGTGGGGAGCCCAGTTACATCACCACCTCCTAAAACGAGAGACACAACTGTTTAACTGAATTGAACTATTTTCAAGACTTAGAGAATAATTCAATGAAATAGTAAAACAATCTACCAACTCAGCTTCTGGATTATGAAGCTTCTTGCAGTTTCAAAGGTGAGTCTGAAGAGGAGCAAAATATGCCACTCCAAATACGGATTACATTGGCATATGGATTACGTTGAATTAAAATTATTTAAGAAATATCCATTGCAAGAAGGACACTCCTTTGTCCCCCTGAAAGCAGGAAATAAATTCCTTGTGTGAAGGGGACCCTCCCTGCACCTGGAGGATAAAAGCACCCTCATCTCTCAAGAGAGGGGGTTCAGGACTGAGAAGGCTGTATACACCACTTTGTCACTTCTTCAGTAATTTGCTACCCCAAGCCCAAACCCCTTTGCCAGTTCTTCACAAATCATTGCTTCTTTGTGTTTTGAAAGGTACAAAAGCTTCCTGCTTGGTCACTTCTTTGAGTCTCATATTTCTATGACCTCTGTTCGTATGGAATTAAATTTGTTTTTCTCCTGTTCATTTGTCTTACATTAATTTAATTCTTAGTCCAGCCAAAGAATCTAGAAGGGAAGAAGGGAAATTTTTTCTTTCCTTACACATCCTTGCTACATTTGCTTTCAAGGGCACAACATGGGTTCCTGAAAGAACATTCATGCTTATTGCCAGACCAGCACTGTTTTAAAGGCCAAGCCTCTCAGGACTATTTCCCAGAGAGCTATGATTATGCCCGCTTCTAAGAGAGACTTAGAGCCAGCCTGTTTCATTTACTTTATTACCCTTTGCCAAATTTCTTCATTCTCCATAGCCTATGATACTTTTCCTATTGGGAAAAGGTAACTAGCTGCTCTAACCTGGGTGACCCAGTTCTGGCTAGCAGAGAAGGCTTATTGGGCCAGACTCTATGTGGGTTTTCTAACTTCTCTGTGGTTGAGCAGACTGGTCTACCAGTGACACTGTGGCCATTGTGCTAACATAGTGGAGGAAGTGTCCTAACTTGGATTATGGATGGCTGCCTCCTCCTCTACCCTAAGAAGGGATTCTTAGTTACAGCTCAGGCCACCTTGATAACTTACTGATTCTGGAATTTAGGCCCCTTATCTCAGACCACCATGTAGATGTATGCTACCATTTATTCATCTCCTGAGCACCTACATGCTAAACACTGGGCTAGGCTCTCCACCCCCAATAGAAACAGTGTAATTTGCTTTGACAATTTTTAAAATAGAAGATACCAAGTTTTCATTGCCAAAAATCGTAACATTGAATTTTGAGAAGTTTAAGGAATTTGTTCAGCAGCAGACTGAATGCATAATCTTTATTTTCCAGAGCTGACCATGTACTTTACCTCTAAGCACAAGTTTAAAGCTGTGTGTTATTCAAAATCCTACCTGAACAATGTACCAGGAAACCCTTTACTGACATTTTAGAACGGTTGTACTGGCTTTGCTAGATTTTTGTCTTTCGTTTTTTGAACACCAGAAAATTCGCGTAGATGAGGGTTTCCCAAACCTTGATTCTGTTGGCATTTTGAGCCAGATAATTCTTTGCTGTGAGGGCTTGTCCCCTGCATTGTAGAATTTAGCTGCAGCCCTGGTCTCCCCCTACTAGATGTCAGTAGCAACTCCCCATCCAGAAGCCAACCAAGTGTTCCTTAGAGGGTAAAGTCACCCCCAGCTGCAAGCCACTGACAGAAGCCATCAAGTAAGTGAAGTGTGGGTTTTACTACACATGCCTTGGAAGGACAGATGGAAGGACCATTTCATCTAGTATAACCTTGACACCCGAGGCCATTTTTATGGCCAGGTACCAGAATTTAAAGATTACAAATCCAACTGTATCATCTTCAAATCTTTTAAAGATTTAGCTTAGGGTGAATAAATCAAAAGCAGTTTGCAATCTTCTCCAGCTTTAATTTAGATGGGAAATTGTTATAACCTATAGCTTCTGCTTGGTTTTGTCTGTTCATTTTTCAGATTACTGATCCATATGAATCAGCCAGACCATTTTTTTTTAAACACCCTCAACCTGCAATAATTTTTTCCACCTGTTTATGAGAGGTAGTGAAATATCTACAGAGTTACACCTAGCTGGGCTTGTTATCAATCAATCAAAAGTTCACTGGTGGGGTGGGATTTGGTCATAGCTTGGTGTCCCATAGAACCAACCCGATTTGCTTCCCTCAGGAGCAGAGAATTGAGTCTATTATAACTGTCTCTAGCATAGAAAAGTGACATACCTGCTACATGGCCTCAGTTGGCATACATGCTGTGGTTCCTTTTGCAAGGATAGAGCACACTGTTCAGCATGATCAAATTTTCTCTTATTGGTTGAACAGTAGGCCTCTCCTTTCTTGTATCAACATTTGTCATGTATCTTAAAGTCATTGAAAAATTTTTTTTAATTCCTCTTTTTTTTTCCTTTTTTTTTTTTGTTTGTTTGTTTGTTTAAGTAGGCTCCACACCCAGCCAGCCAGGTGCCTCTAGAATCATTGATATTTTTAGTGCAATTACTGTTGACCATTAAAAATCCAATGGATCTATTTAATACTGTGCAGAACTTTTCTATCATTTAGGCTGATTTTTTTGAATATCCTGTTCCCAAGTAAAATAAGCTCCATTAGTAAGTACCAGTTGAAAATGAGGCCCATTTAAAATGGAACGTCCTACATTAACATATGTAGAAGTTGGTCCATAAATGTATTCACTGTGTTCATAAACTGCATTTAAATAGGCTCAAATTTCAAAGGAACTCAGATCTCATCTAT
The DNA here is from genome assembly GCF_963455335.1 of Martes martes. Classification (NCBI taxonomy): domain Eukaryota; kingdom Metazoa; phylum Chordata; class Mammalia; order Carnivora; family Mustelidae; genus Martes; species Martes martes. Next base: position 59,147,442 of record NC_137890.1, read on the forward strand.
GTAGCACACTCTCTCCAGATCTCGAAGTAGGAGAATCTAGGAAGTGAAATGATTTCTTAAATACTGGTTAAGAATGTCCCAAGGACCTGGGCGCCTGGGTGGCTCAGTTGGTTAAGCAACTGCCTTCGGCTTGGGTCATGGTCCCAGAGTCCTGGGATCGAGTCCCACATCGGGCTCCCAGCTCCATGGGGGGTCTGCTTCTCCCTCTGACCTCCCCTCTCGTGCTCTCTCTCACTCTGCCTGTTTCTCTCTCTCTCAAAATAAATAAATAAAAATCTTAAAAAAAAAAAAAAAAGAATGTCCCAAGGACCTAATCAAACAGTGTCAGGATTTTTTCGCCCCACTTTTTCAGTTTTGTTTCTAATGTAAGCACACATTTGACATGTTGGTTGATTTTACAGTAATAAATTCAAGGACTCCCATTATTGTCAATTTAGTAAAAAAATTTACTAATTTTTAGTAAAATTATACCCACATATCTTAAATGATAAATAGTCTATAAACCTTACTTGAAAACAATAGTTTCACCCTATCCTATATATCACAAAGACAACAGCCTTAAGTATTCTGATTCTTTTGCATTTATCTCTATATGTCCCAATAACGTGCTTGTGTTGTCCCTTACTAGTTTTCAGTTCTAGGCATGTCTTTTGAATTTCCATCACGGAAGAGCTTTCACCTCATTCCCCTCTCCACATACTTCCCTTTCTCCATCTTCCATACTGTTCCATTTTTGCTTTGGTTGAATTAGTATTTGCTGTTATTATGACTATGTAAATGCTAATCACAGCTCCTCCTGTCATGCACTAGGATTCCTTTTCCTTTCCTTATTGAATTTTCCTGAATTTAAGAATTGTCTTTTAGGGTGCGTAGGTGGCTCTGTCAGTTAAGGAACTGACTCTTGATTTTGGTTCAGATCATGATCACAGGGTGGCGAGATGGAACCCTACATTGGGCACCATACAGGGCATGGAATCTGCTTGAGATTCTCTCTCTTCCTCTCCCTCTGCCCCTCCCTGTCCCTCTCGCATGTGCTCTCTCTTTAAAAAAAAAAAAAAAAAAAAAAATTGCCCTTTTTTCGGGGCTTGGTTTTCTATTTTACTACTAATCTGTAGCCAAACTTTTCTTGAAGTTGTGAATCTCTCAATACCTTCAAGCACACTGGGTATCCTAAAAAAAAATTCTTATTGAAGAAATCCCTCTTAGAGCCTCTGTCCACCTCCAGTCTGGACCAGTCACTCATTAGATGTGATGTACAGGTGTCTTCTGGGACCCATCCTTCACAACTATCCCTGGAGAGCCCCTGTTCTAGGAACCCATGTCTTTCTCTATTTGGTGGGGCATAGTTTTCAGAAGATTCCTGAGAAAGGGGAATGTCTCCTGGGAAAGGATGACTGTCAGATAAGACTGCTGATGAGCAGTTTTGATACCATGAGTGGGTACCTGCCAGTGTGTCTTTATTCTACCTTCATGCTTAATTGATAATTTGGTTGGGTATAGAACTGTAGATAGGGAATAATTTTCCCTTAGAAATTGGGAGGCATTGTTTCATGATTCTTGTTACATGACTAGAGTGAGTTTCAAGGTCTGGATTGGAGCCCCATAAACTAGGATACAGCACCAGGTGTTCTGGAACAGTGTAGAACAGAAAGCATAGCGTCATGCAGAGCAGCAAGCACCCTCGGCCTCACCTTCAAAGGCACAGCTCCCAAAATGCTGCTGTTTCCTCCTCTATTCTCTTTGTCCTGTAAGCTTATGTTTAAAATAAAAATCCTTTACTTTCATTTCTGGTGAAATCCTTTCGTCATTTCTGGTGACGAAAAATGGAGGTTAAGTCATATCTTCCCATCTCCATTTTTGTCTTTTCTGTAACATTTTTTGCTTTAAGCATCAAATTCCTTTCCCACAGTCATTTTAAATATTTTTCACTAATATATTTTGTACAAATAACCACTCCATAACATCATTCTACATCTTTGGGATGAGCCCCAAAGATACTGTGTTAGAACAGTGCTCTTCTGCCAAGGGCTAGTTTTAAGACTTGACAGAGATAGGAGTACCTGAGAAAGATTTTCTAAAAGCAACCTTTGCAGATAAAGAGTCAAATCTTGTTCGCTATATCCTTGTAGCATCTGGATGTATTTCCATTTGTCACTTCTGATTTCTTTCTTTGGTTCTAGTGTTGAGCTCTGATCTGTGCTGGAATTGGTCCTCTAGGTGGCTTCAGGCTCCAGTTTAATTCAGAAGTTTCAGTATGCAACAAATTCATGGAATTTCAGTGATTTGTAATGATTATACACAATGGAAAAGCAGTGAAATGTTTGTTTTCACAATGGTACCATCAAGCTTGAGTTTCCTATGTGGTGATAGAAAGAATTCAAAAGAGTAGTGAGTATACATATCTACCAATATGTAGCAGTTTTTAATTTAATTTAAAATTTTTTGAAGATTTATTTATTTATTTGACAGAGAGATCACAAGTAGGCAGAGAGGCAGGCAGAGAGAGAGGGGGAAGCAGGCTCCCTGCTGAGCAAGGAGCCGGATGCGTGTCTCAATCCCAGGACCATGAGATCATGACCTGAGCCGAAGGCAGAGGCTTAACCCACTGAGCCACCCAGGTGCCCTCAGTTTTTAATTTTAATTTACCACATAGAGTTATAGCTTTCATTTCTATAAGAATGACTATAACCCAGCAAGTTACTGTTCCTGCAAGCCTCTCTTGCCTTCCTTTGTCTGCCAGATCTTTTCAGTTTCCCCCTTCCTTCCTTCCTTCCTTCCAAAAGATTTTATTTATTCATTTGACAGAGAGAGGGAGGAGCAGAGGGAGAGGAAGCAGCAGACTCTTCAAGGAGCAGAAAGCCCAACATGGGGCTTGATCCCAGGACCCTGGGATCATAACAAGAACTGACGGCAGATGCTTAACTGACTGAGCCACCAGGTGCCCCTCATATCTCTTCAGTTTGGTCAGCTTTATTTCTGTGCCAACACTTCTTTCTTTATAAACATGAATTCTATCTCTGGTGACACTAAGATACATGAGCATTGCTTCTAATTTTCCTGAATGTTATTTCTAAATCCATATAGTTTGGGGGGAGGAGAAAGAAATAAGGGGAATCCATGTTGGTACAGAAGCTTTTTGGTGATATAGCACAAAGTAATTTGTTAGGGACACCACATGTCTTTCAGAAGGATATGAGCCAGGACTTTTCTGGAATAACTCTCCCCCTCCCACTCTAGATGTTAAGGCAGTTGTGTTTCTGCAAGTTCCTACACTCAGAAATTGGGGTCCAGGCCAAGTTGAACCAGGAGAAGCTGTGACCCCTCCCAGTGCTGACACCCATACGTAAAGATGCTCAGCTTGGGGGGCGGGCAGGGAGCGCCTGGGTGGCTCATGGGTTGGGCAGCTGACTTTTGGTTTAGGTTTTTGGAAAATACTACATGCGTAACCAGGAAATATTTGGGGGAAGCATCTAGAAGGGCAGAAGAGCAATGACATTAAAAATGCAAATAACTATACTTCAGATACAAGTATTTCTGCCATTCCTGGTTCGTTTTGACACTGAAGCAGCCTTATTAAAGGACCCCATTTCTCCTGAAGTGACACACTTGGAGTATCATCTATGGAGAACTCAGATGCTTGTGGGGGTATTAGATGGAAAGGAGTGTTATCTTTTACCAAAAGCAGAAGTTTACTGTAGGCCAGGCATCTGGGCGACACAGAGCTGGGCAGTTGTGCTCCCCACAGTACTGGCTGAAGTCACTTGTGGCCACCCACAACGGTGGGTCAGCCGTGAGCAGAGCACATTTGGGCAGTGGGACAGGAGGCTGGAGCTGCTTCATTCAGATTTCTGGTGTCTCACCTTAGAGGCTGACACACCCGGGTGCTTGCCAGGCATCTGTCCATGTGGTCTCACCATCAGGCCCTGTTACTTGGTGGCTCAGGGCTCCAAACGGGACAAGACCCATATGCACATGCTCCACCAGCCACCCTCGCTCAGGCTTGCTAAGGTCTCACTGGCCAATGCCAGTCCTACAGCCAGGCCCATAGTGCCCACGAGAAGGGTCAGCACAGGGCGTGAGAACCAGGAGATGGGGATCACTGGGGGTCCTGAAAGTACCGGTCTTCCACAGCTACTGAACAGATCACAGAAGCTGATGCCAGTTGAGACTTGAACCACACGTCCTGGGCTCTGGGCAGAGTTCTGTCCCCAAGACCACTACTTGAAATGGAACTCAAGCTTTTACAATGATAACAGAACTAAGTACCTTAAATTTGAAGCTTTTCTCTTTTTTTTGGCAGGGGAGATACCTTTATTTTTTTTAAAGATTTATTTGAGAGAGAGAGAGAGAGTGCCTGGGGGGAGATGCAGAGGGAGAGGGAGAGAGAATCTCAAACAGACCTCTGAGAAGACAATAGTTCAAATCTGAAACCCAAATTCTAATTGGTAAATGTGGGAGAAGGTTCTGGATAACACTCGTGCTTTGTGGCACACATGTGTGTTTCTGAAAATCTGTTAAAAATGTTATCTTAAACATGCTGGGGAGGGGCGCCTGGGTGGCTCAGTGGGTTAAAGCCTCTGCCTTTGGCTCAGGTCATGATCCCAGGGACCTGGGATCGGGCTCTCTGCTCCTCTAGGCTTAGCGGGGAGCCTTCCCCCCCACCCCACCCCCTGCCTGCCTCTCTGCCTACTTGTGATCTCTGTCAAATAAATAAATAAATAAATCTTTTAAAAAAAAAAAAAAACTATGCTGGGGAAAGCCACCATTCATACTGCTGTAATGATGTCCAAAGGATGCCCTAATTGATGGATATACTTTAAGATGAATACAGGGCTGGGAAGCTCTACCTTTCTTGGCCAAGACTGCCATCAAAGTGACAGACAGACTTCAATTCTTCCTGCCTACTTGATCCCTGGGAATCGGCCAGAATCAGATGCCTTCGGGAACTCTGCAGATTCTTCGTTCCTGGAACTCCTCTTATGAAGTCCTTGTGAGTGACCGGGTTGTGGCCTGACACCTGCAGGGAGGGTAAGACCCTCCTCCAGACATCCTCTGGCCAACAGCGCCCCCCCCCCCAATGCCTTTCTGTGACCAGGCTCTGAATAAGCTGAGGCGAGAGGAGGGTGACAGAGAGTGCAGGGGCAGACCTTGACCTTCCTTTAAAAATGCCTCCGTAAGAGAAACACCATTAACAGCAGAAGCAAATATTTACTGAACCTACTGCTTTGATCCAAGCCCCCAAATTGAGAAAATGTGAATGCTGGAAGAAAGAAGAAGAAGAAGGGGGAGGCGGAGAAGAAGAAAGTTCCAGTTCAAACTCCCTAGACTTTTTTTTTTTTTTTAAGAAAACAGACATCTCCAAAGAGACTTTTATGTTCTAAGTGGCAAGCAAAATGATAGTAAATTAAATGTGTACTGTTTATTTCAACTAGCACATTACCTTTTTAGCTCCTGTGTCACGAAGCTGGGTAGTGGCTCTCTTTATATGCTTGAATAATCCGTGATTCCTGTACCTGCCAATCTTTTCATAGCCCTTTACACAACCCAGTGTGCTGATGGCTGTTTTAGAAAACTGTAAGGGGCGCCTGGGTGGCTCGGTTGTTCAGTGTCTGCCTTTGGCTCAGGTCATGATCCCAGGGTCCTGGGATTGAGTCCCACATTGGGCTCCCTGCCCAGCAGGAAGGCAGCTTCTCCCTCCCCCACTCCCCCTGCTTGTTTCCTCTACCACTGTGCACCTCTCTCTTTCAAATAAATAAGTAAAATCTTTAAAAAAAGGAGGGGGGGATCTGGGTGGCTCAGTGGGTTAAGCCTCTGCCTTCCGCTCAGGCATTGATCTCAGAGTCCAGGGATTGAGCCCCACATCGGGTTCTCTGCTCAGCAGGGAGCCTGCTTCCCCCCACCCCCCCTGCCTGCCTCTCTGCCTACTTGTGATCTCTCTCTCTCTGTCAAATAAATAAAAAAAAAATTTTTAAAGAAAACGCTGAGTATAATTTTACTGTTGAAAGGGATTATAATGTTTTGCTGCTGTGACTGTGGTCATTTAATCATATCTAAAATTCTTCTAAGTCCAGTACTTTTTCAGGGCAGTGAATCATGGTGGCAACACAGGTGGGGGGCCTTACTGGGTTACATCTGTTAAAAATGGGACCTGCATTTTTTGGGACCGCCAAGACTAGCACGCAGAAAGAAGTCATATCATCCAATGTTTACCAGCAGGGGCACCGACAGCATGTTGAGTACAGTCATTTCCCATCATTTAGGACCATCTTGAGCATTTTCTGAGATTTAGTGCCCTTGGCCCATACCTACCAAATGCCACTTGAATCATCCAGAAATGTGACAACAAACGTCCCCCATGGAGGGCGGGGATGGTAGGGGGCAGCCCTGAGAACTGCCGATCAATTCAATGACCCATGAATGGCTGCATGTCTCTTTCAACTGTTCTCTAAAGATAACAGGTCAGCAGAGCTCTGCCCACCCCCCCGCCCAGTGGTGAAGAGATCAGCACCCCCTAAAGCCACATTTGAACTCTACTCATTACTAAAATGTTATTTTTTTATGACCTAACTACCCCCCCCCATTTCCATCATTAGCCCTTCGTCTGTAACACAGACCTCTTTGTGTCTCATCTCCTTCCACATGAATGCCCTTCAGTCTTTGAAAGTAGCTATTGTGTTCCTGCTGTCTTATGACCGCCTCCCACCTCTCCTGGAAGCTTACTGTGTCATCGTACGTGGGTCTGCACTTCACAGTAAGGCACTTTTTCTAGTACCTCATTTAATTTTCACACCAAGGTGTAGGGGTGATCACTTCCTCTTAACAGGCAATGACGTGGAGTCTCAGACCCAATGACTGACCCAAGGCTGCTCTGCTGGTCATTGGTAAAGCAAGAACATGAATGCAGCTCTTCTGAAAATTTAATGCCGGTCACACTTTTCCCAGCATTCACTGAATTTTGTCCAGTCTATCTATTTCGGATCCCTTCTTTCCTTCCATCTCTGCTTGCCTCCCATAGTAGAAGGCATCATGGCCCCGATTTTTCACCCTTTTTTGGTATTCACATCCTTTACCATACAGCTTTGCATTTCCTCCCAGCAACAGGTGGAGTGTATTTCTTAGCTCTTCAGCTCTTGATTTTAGGTCCAACAGAATGATGTGAAAATGCCATTATGCCTGTGCTGATACTAGGGCTTCAAGAAGCCTTGTGTTCCCACTTGCTCTTTTGCATTTCTGCCCCCATCAGACACAAGGAGCAGAGCTGCTTCAGCCAGCCCTACCTAGATGAGGTGACCAGCCAACCCAAGGACCTGCAAGAAAAAAAATAATTGGTTTTATTTAACTTACTGAGTTTGGAAGGATTTGTCATGCAGCAGTTGATACATAGTCATGCAGGCTAGCTGATACATTTCTCCAACCTTCAGAAAACAAAGGTTCCCCTTTCCCATTGTTTTTCTTTCCCTCATTACATGGAAGCCTGTACTAACTTTCTCAACATCTTTATCCTTTGTTTATTCCACAAATCACTGCTGCCTTTCTGCCCTACTGTGCCGGTGGGAAGGGGCCCCCAACTCCTAACGGCCAAACACTACTTGGTCCCTGCAGCCTTTAGAGCTTTGAATCACCATCCTGCCTTTCTGAAACTCCTTCCTTGGCTTTCAAGACGTGTCCTGTGTTTCTCATCTGCTTCCTCTCCTCCCAGGAGTCTCCTCTCTGCCCTTTTTGCCTCTGGCTTTGCTTTCCTCCACCTGGGGGATCCCAGCCTCTCACATGACTTCAAGGACCACAGAAGTCTTGGCAGCTGTTTGCAACTCCACAGCTCTTCGAGGTTCCAGCTGTTTGTACGTGTGTGTGTGTGTGTGTGTGTGTGTGTCTGCTTGACAGCTCTCCCAGGAGGCCCACGGTGTTTTTCACAAGGAATGAACCTGTGCAATGGATTGCACACCGAGTGGAAGAGGGACAGGTGTGGGGAAGAGCTCCGTGCCCAGGACTCCGGACAGGAAGGTACTACAAGAACCCAGGCAAGAGGTAATGTAGCCAGACTCAGGGTGTCAGGGTCACCAGAAACCCTTGATTGAGCACCTGTGCTTCCTCCTGCAGAGTCAGAGTATTGTTTTTGGACCCGGTGTAGGACTTCATATTTATCCTTCTTAAATCTAACCATAGTTAAATTTAGCCCATTACTGCACCCCATCACACTCCTCCTCAATGTCATTATACCTACTTAATGAGGCATCCCTCCCAGACCCGTGTTGATCCAGTCTTTTGGTCAATGTGTTACTTCTCTCCTACCCAAGGCACAGATCACACTGAAAAGAAAGGGCCTGGCAGGAAGATCACAGTAAGGCCTGTTGCTTGTGTTCGCCACCAGAGGGCTGCATGTCCCAGAAATTGATGCGGATGCAGCTTGTAAGGGAAGCTAGAATTTGAACATTATTGGATGCGTGGGGATTTGGAATTGGGGGGTGTGGGAGCATGGAGGGGACATGGAAGGAGAGTATGGATCCCTGGAACTGCATACATTGTAGTGTCAGCCAGCAAGGAGGAGGAGGCTGGCAGCAGAGAATGAAACCAGGAAGGGCATTTGGAACAATTCTTAGGTGCAGTAGGGAGCCATAGAGGGTTGTAAGCAGAAGAATGACACAATCATATTTGTGCCCTTAATCACTCCAGCATGAGTGTGGAGAACCCATCACTGTGGAGTGACGGTTGGTGGTTGGATCAAAATGAGAAGTGATAAGGGTCTGAGCAAAGGTGACGTTTGTGGGGAATGAGAGGACCCCTCCTCACAGAAGAATGTGACTGAATTGAACAGAAATAGGGCGGGACTTGCAGGGAGTTAGCAGGATCTGCCCAGCCATGGTGCCCCTGGGAGACACAAGTGAAATTGTCATTCATAAAGAATGAATCAGTTGTTTCTTCAAAAATATCGATAAACAAACAAATAAATAAAAAATATAATATCGATAAACAAACATACACACACACACACACACACACACACATATATATATATGCAATCTATCTCGATTAAGCATTACTATGTTCCAGGCACTGGGCTAGACCCCAGGGATGTTTCTGTGAAGAAAACAGACATGGCCTGGCCCCAGGAGGTCTGCCACCGGGTATGGGAGGCAGCCTGCGATGTGCCCGGCAGGCTCCTAGCGCGCTGGGGGAAGCCCAGAGCAGATACCCAAGCTGGGGGGTGAAGAACCAGGTCAAGATGCGGCCATGCAGGGACGGCTGGTAAGGTAGTTGCAGGCGGAAGAACAGCCTGGAAGGGGAAAGCCCAGGGGGAAACGAAAAAGCAGCGGGCTTCGCTGGGATCTCCTGGGAGCCAGAGGAGGTACGCGGTGAGCGGAGGACAGGGCCAGGGGTCAGGGTTTTCTTGTGAGTGTTCAGGGCCGGGTGGGGCCGGGGCCGCTCTGAATTATGAAAAGTTCCGCTTGGACGTGCGCGGAGGGGCCCGGAGGGCGCGCGGGGAAGCGGTCGGGGCTGCAGCCGCCGTCAGGGCCGGGCCCGCAGAGCAGCGCGCAGGTTGGCGCAGGACTGGGCCGAAACGGCTGCGGGTAAGGGCGCCCGGGAAGACCCCTGAGGACCCGCGCGCCGCTGGCGGGAACAGCGGGGGCGGCGAGGGCGCCCAGCACGTGCCCAGCTCTGCTTCGGGCTCGTTGCGTTTGCCAGCGAGCTGGAAGCCAGCTTGGAGGTGAGAAAAGGGGCGTGGGGCCAGAGGGGCTGGTGGCCGGCCTGCACGCGGCTGTGCAGGTAGCGGAGCGCCCCGGGGCCGTTCAGGAAAGGAACGGACCGAGAGGAGGACTGGGAGGGACAGGGCCCTGCGCGCAGCCAAGAAGGCTGAGCTGGAGGAGCTGAGAGGGCCAACGAGGGAGAAAACCAGGAGAAGGAGGGGCCGGAGCAGGAGAGGACAGGGCTTTGAGAAGAGGCCGCCTGTCGCCTGCAGCCCGGAGGGTGAGTCAGAGGGGGACGGGCCATCGCCCCTTGGACCCGGCGACAGTGACGTCTCGGTTGGCCCTGGGAAGAGTGTTTTCAGAGACAGTGGGGGAAGCCGGGGGCGGCGGGGGCCCGGTACATGTCAGGTGAGAAGGTGGGCCCAGAGAGGTGCTTGTGGGAGCCGGAGCGCGCAGGCTGAGGGACACGGGAAGGTGTTTTTATCTCGGGTGACGGTGCTGATGTGGAGAGAGCAGAGGCCAGGTGGCATCCAGGGACGGGGAGGGCCTGTGGACACCTGTGTGATTGAAGGCGACAGCGACTTAAGCCAGTGCGATCAGGGCTCACTCAAGGCAGTTCATGGGCAGTTGGTTCTCTCTGGTGGCCATTAGGAGCTCAGGCCTCCTGGATTTATCTGATGGAGGCGAAGAAAGGAAAGCATTAAAGATCACATCGGTGTTTGTAACCCGAAGACAGAGAGGATGGCAGCGCCACCAACAGAATTTGGGGATCTGTTTTTGGTGTCTCCATCTGATTTAAGTTTTGATGACTTTGGGGTTTATGGTTAGGTCTAAAAAAGTGAAGTCCAAGAGGCAGTTGAACATGTGAAAAGAAGTGGAATGTTATGGCTGGAAACACACACTTTCTGCGGAAACTACCTGAAAACTTGGTGTTGGGAAGAAGAGCCAAGACCCAAGCAGAGAAGTAGAGATTCTCCTAAGTAGACAGTGGGATAAGTGAGACATCTGGAAACAAAGCAGTCCTTCAGTGCTGGTGGCAGTGACACTGGCAATAGTAAACTCGGAAGGTGTGTGATCGTTTGACTTCAGGTATTTCTTACAATTACAAAGAAATAGTCATGGATGGGTGCAAAATTGGTTATAGCGATAGTCATTGTGGTATGATTTATAAAAATGATATTCTGGAACCAAGTGGAGATTGGTCTGGTAAATTATACAGTGGAATACTACACAGCTACTAAAAATGCAGAACATTATTAAGTAGTGTATGCATTCATGAGCTGTTCAGTAACAAAAAACAGTTTACAAAACTGTATCTATCATGATTCTGTTTTTCAACTTAATAGCTTTGTTGAGATATAATTCACATGCCATGCAATTCACTCTTAAAAATGTACTGTTTGGTGATTTTTAGGTATATTAAAGATATGTGCAACCATCGCTAGAGTCAATTTTAGAACATTTTCATCACCTCAAAAAGAAACGCTGTGTCTTTACTATTGACCTTGTATCTCTCTATAACCCTCCCCCTGCCCTCCTCAGCTTATGTAACCATTAACCTTTGTCTCTAGATTTAATGAATGGAATCATATAGTGTGATCTTTTACGGCTGACTTCTTTGGGTTTGCATGATGTTTTCAAGGTTCGTCCATGTTGTAGCAGGTACCAGTCCTCCATTTGTATTTGTGGTTAAATAATGGTTTACTGTGTGGTATACCACACTTTGTTTATTCATTTATCAGCTGACAGACATTTGGCTTATTTTGAACTTTTGGCTCTTATAGACATTTGTGTACAAGTTTCTGCACACACATATGTTTTCATTTCTCTCAGATGTATACTTAAGAGTGAAATTTCTGGGACCCATGAAAGCTGTGCTTAATCACTTGAGAAACTGTCAGGTTCTTTCCCACAACAGTGACACCATTTTACATTTCCACCAGCAGTGTGAGAGGGTTCTGGTTTCTCCACATCCTGGCCAACACCTATTATCATTGGACTTTTTACTTCTAGCCATTCTAGTGGATGGGAAGTGGTATCTCATTATGGTTTTGATTTACGTTTCCCTGATGACGAAAGATATTGACAATCTTTGCAGGTGCTTACTAGCCCGTTGTCTATCTTCTTTGGAGAAATATTTTTTTAAGTCCTTTGTCTGATTTTTTAAATTTGTCTCTTTATTAAGTGGCATATCATGATGCTATTTTTGTAAACACAAGTTATGCATCCAAAAAGGCTGAAATGATAGTGTGGTTGACAACTGTTGCCTCTGTATAGTGAATTACATGTTGATTTAATTATTTACTTTTTGCTTCTTTGTATCTCCTAAGCGTTTTATAATGACCATAGGAGTAATAAGATAAACTTTATGAAGAATAGGAAAAGGGCCAATGAAAGCTACGGGTGCGCTCAGAGGGGCCAGAGAGCTGGGCTGTTGCAATGGCGGGTAGTGGGACTGGAAACCTTATGACAGCAGGAATCATTTTGCCAGACACCTTTCTGCAGTCTTCAAACATCCCAAAGAGGGAAAGGGTTGGTGACAGACAGAGCAGGTGCAATTCTATGTGAAGACAGATGAGTGGGGTCAGCGTGTAGAGAGCCCTAATCATTCAAATGAGTGGGAAACAAGTGTTCATCCCAGTTAAGAAAGATGACTTCAGTCTTCTGTCAGTATCTCCTTCTTGGGGACCCATTCTGCCCCTACTCGAGACCGTGTCAGTGGGACTTTTAATGACAGTGCCCTGTTCTTCCATTCCCCAACACCTTCTCCCGCTCCCCAGCCTGGGAGGGTGGGCAGGTGACCAAGCACATCTAGAAATAGAAATAGAAATTTAAAATTTCAAGGGATGAGCATGAGACACAAATAGAGACTGTCAGAGTGCTGTTAGGAGATGTGACAAATGGGCACTGGGGATAGAGGAGTGTTTCTTTCTTCCTTCTAAATCATGTGCCATAAGCATGTCGGTTTGGGAACACCAGTGGCTGCTTTCTCACCATGTGGACACATCCCGTCCGAGAATCATACACAAGAGAGCAGGGGAAAGATTGTAATTTGAATAACCATGTCTGAAACTGGTATACAATTTGTGGAGTTCCCAGTTATGTGACATTTTTTACATATGTATGTATGTATGTATGTGTATGTGTGTATGTTTATGTATGTGTGTGTATGTATGTATGTGTGTGTGTGTATGTATTTATTTATTCATTCATTTTTGCTTAAGCTTATTAGAAGTGTGTTTCTTACCTGCAGTGGAAAAGGTCCTAACTAACCCAGGTCCCTTCCAGTCCTATGATTTGGTCACTCCGAGCCAAGAGAAGAGATTGCTCTAAGATGAGTTAGGGTACTGTAAAAGATTGGAGGAGAAAAGATCGTGGCTAGAAAGTAATATGGTCAAATGACAGATTTTTTTCAGTTAGGGTGACCTCTCCAGGTTGGATGGCAGAGCAGGAAAAAAGATGGTGGAGAAAGAGCAACGAAGATGGTAGACTGTGATAAGCTGGAGAACACTGTCTGAGGAAGAGATGAAGGACAGACCTTCAGAGTAAATACCTTTGGGTTAATCCTGGAAATGTCAGGATGTCCCCTCTCCCAGCCTGAGGAGAATAAGGCACATGAGCCTGTAGAGCGGGAAAGGGAACAGAGGCTGTGAACTCGGGGTAATGGACTGGGGTTTCCCTGGTGGTCTACTGCTTTGGGACCCTCACAAACAGCCCCTGGGCAGGGTCAGACCAAAAACTTGTTCCTGGCCCCAAGTTTAGGCAGTGTTCCCAGTCTCACCTGTCTCTGACCCCCTTTCCCGGAGTGTGGAGGGAGAGAAGGGCTGACCGTGGGAAGGGTTTTGCCGGGCTGGGCAGGCACTCCGTGCACGGTGCAGTCTCGAAGTCCACAGCCCCAGCCTCGGGGCCATCCTGGAAGATGAATTGATTCACAGTGAATTGATTCCCACAGACTCCTCCCTGATGGCCGGGGGACGGGGGAGGAGCTGCAGGGACACCCGGAGATCAACTCCAGTGAGGCTACCAGCCAGCTCTTCACTGCGTCCCTACGGGCAGCTCAGGGCAGACTCTAGCTCCCCACCACGAGGCCAGGGCCAGATACTGAGCCTTTCCTGACAGTGACAGTGCGACAGTGCGACAAGCACCCTCCTTTCCTGGACACCACCCCCCCACCCACCCCCCACCCCCAGCCTCTAGCTGCCAGTTTCCTGGCTGCTTAGGCCGCTGACTGCACCGGGACGCAGACAGGCACAGCAAACTGACAACTGAAAACAGCCGCTCTGCTTGGAAATGCCCTGGTCAAGGTAAAGGGCGGCCTGGTGCTGCCAGACACTGCCAAGCGGCCGCAGACACGCCCTCCTCCTTCCTCCCACACGCTGGGCAGCACAGAGTCTCATTCATGCCGCTGGGCCAGGTCGCAGCCCCCTGAATGTCATGCTCAGTGCCTGGAAAACGGCAGAGGCTGCTTCCCCCCAACCCCCCAGCAGGAGCAGCAGTCTGCCGTTAGGGCCTTGCCTTTGTTTCTGAAGCTGGTGTCCTGGCCAGGGGGCCTCTCGAGGTGGGAGCTGGGGAAACAGGCTCGACTGGGAGGTCAACCACTTGTTGTCCCAGTGGTACTTTTTGGAAGGTATGTCAGCCTGGTCTTTAAGGCAAGGGAAATACCAAGCCTCTTACTGACCAGCTCTGGCCAACATAGCTTACTGCAGGAGACAGACTCGGATGTATGCGGCCGTGGAGGGGCTGGTGGACAGCGAGAAAGAACGGGAGGCATCAGGGAGGAAGGACCTAGGGGCGGGGGTGCAGCGCCAGCAGCCCTCACCCCTCACTGAAGAAAGGGGGGAGGCTGCAGGGGAGGAACATGGGGGTTTCCTCCTGAGCCTCTGCTAGGAGGGAAGAGAAAGCCCTCAGTCAGGAGACAGCTACAGAGAGCGGAAGAGTACACATGGAAACTGGGTGAAGGACTGGGTGCGTTCTGAGGCCCAAACTACAGACAGAGTGGATGCTTCCTCGTCACACGGACTTCGGGGACCCCCCAGATCAGAGTGACTGGCCCACATGGAAGCCAGAGAGCGAGGTTCTCGTCTCACACCGTCGAAGAGTGACTCTCACAGACAAAGGGGAGTGAGTAGCATGATCCATTCGAGTTTTATTAAGCAAGGATAAAAAGCTCTCAGGAGAGGGGTCCTGATAGGGTTGCCAGAGTGGGGCCTCCGCTGACAAGTCTTCTATTTAGAACTGACCAGGGAGCTTGTGTCCTTAACATTCTTGTGACATCTTGGTCTGAGTAAGGACTGGTGATAACAGCTTTCATGGCTTACTTCTTCTTTGGGGTCTGGTTATTCTTTGTTGGTAACAGGTGACTGTCATAAAACAAGACACCCCCCTCCACTTCTGATGCCTGGAGCAGGGTGTTCTGGTTTGTTCCCTTATCTCTGGTTCCCTTACACCTCTGCATTTTGGGGATTTCTCTGAGCCTGATCATGTAGCCCCTAACTATCTCTCCCTACCTAGCCCTGCCTGTCCTGTACTCAATACCTTTCTTGAGCTCCAGACTCATGTGTCCACCTGCTGCCCAGACATGTCCACACCAGACTGTCCGGAGCTGCCCTCACCATCTCTCGGCTCTGCCCCTCGGTTGGGCATGTCATTGGGCATGTCACCACAGCCACGGGCCTGTGAGGCACCCTCTTCCTCACCCTTATCTTCTTGAAATGGTGCAGCACTCGGTGCGGTCAATATTGAGTTGCAGCTCTTGCCTCTGGGTTCTGGGTTTGAATCCTGCTCAGCCATGTGCTCACTGGACAATCTTGGGCAAGTGACCCTCTCCATGCCTCTGTTTCTGCATTTGCAAAATCAGGATAATGAGCACATGCCTCCTGCCGGGGTTCTGGGGACTGAGTTTAGTATTCATGAAGCACCTAGAGTAAGGCCGACCCAAAGCAGGTTCTAAGTCAGCAAATAGCTGCCTTGATGATGGTATTAAGCCCTTAGGATGGCTCTCAAGACTCCCCTCCCAGCCCGCTCCGCGTGTCCACATACCTGACACACAGGACATGTGCCTCGTCATTCTCTGACCACGCCATGTTCCGACCACACCAGGCTCCGACCACTCTAGGCTCCGTACCCCTGTGGCCCCTTCTGCCTGGAGAGCCTACAGGCCCTGGGGCTGGCCCCTCGAATAACGTTTTTGAGTGCCTCACTTCCAGAGCTGCCCTCTGAGGCAGGTCTCTTTGCCTCACTTTTTGGGCAGGAAGCTGAAGCTCAGTAATTCTCAGAATCAATGAGCTAGTAGTGGAGCTGGGCTTAAGTCCAGGTGTGGCAACCCCCAACCCTGTGTCGTTCCACTGTGTGCAAAACTCTCCTGTCATTTGAGAGAGAAAGGACAGTAAGTAGATGTGGAAACAGTTCCCTTAGTGGTGGATTTGCAATGTGTTGATTCAGCAAAGCTGAAACATGTTTCCAGGACTAGTGAATTTGCACTGGTCTCAAGGGCACGTTGTCAGAGTTGCCAGGGGAAGAGAAGTGGCCACCATGTTTACACCGGGAAGGTCAGCACAGGGTGACATCCCCCTGCACCTCCTTCTTCAGCTTCTGTGTGTCTGGGTTCAGCCTGGATAGCTCCACCGTGAATTGTGCCGTCCCGTCCTGAGGTCAGCTGCATTCGGGATGATGGAAGATTCCAGAGCTTCCTCATGACCTCCAGATTTGTCTGCCTGCCCTTCCTTTGCTGACTCAGGGACAGTGTGCAAGGTCGTTTCCCTGTGGTAATCTGGGTGTGTCACTCTGTGGTTGTTCCCTGATCAACCCCTGAAGGTATGGAGAATTAGTTCAGTGGATGCTAGGTTAAAGGAATAAACACATGATTGGATAAATAAATATTTTAGTTGGGCTTTATTTATTTATTTATTTTTTAAAGATTTTATTTGTCAGAGAGAAAAAGAGAGAGTACAAGCAGGGGGAGCAGCAGGCTCCCCACTGACCAGGGCGCCTAATGTGGGACTCAATCCCAGGACCCTGAGATCATGACTTAAGTCGAAGGCAGATGCTTAACAACTGAGCCACCCAGGTGTCCTTGCTTTGGGCTTTACATTTCAGAACTAAACTTGAGGGGACTCATGTTTTCCAACCTTCCCTAAAGGACAAATTAATGTGTATTACAACGTGTTCCCCTAATGATCCCCCATGATCACAGTTTTTTAAAGTAACATAGACGGCTCACAGTGTAGTGATTAATCTATGATCAGTATTGAATTAATTGATGGTAATGGGTTTGTGAATTTTATGTGGCCTTGTGCCTTTATGTTATGGTGTCAGTCGTCATACACCGTCCTCCATGGGAGGAACTAGGAGATCCTGACAGGAGTCAGATGTGTGTCCATCAGACTGCTGCCTCGTGGCGGTTCTGTGGCACTGGGCCATGGGACGAATGTGAGATGGAAGAATGGCTGGCTGAGCAGCAACCACTCCTATCGGAAATCTAAGCCAATCTTATGTCCAGCTGAAAAAGCAAGCCAAGAAAACAAAAGCAGGTGCAGTATTACAGTCTGAAATGAATACTGGCGTAGAGTCAAGGGATTGCTCAAAATGGCGGAGAAATTCAAGATTGAGTTCCTTATCCTATAGGTCTAATTTGATCTTCCAAACATGAGACAAACAAGGGGAACAAATTTGACCTCCTTCAGTGAATCTAGCTTTTGAAGTCTTTTCACTGAGTTATCCTTGAGCCCTGGAATTCAGGATTCTCACTTTTCCTTGGAGGCCATGATGAGGGAAGGGTCTGCCCCTCCTGAGGTGGAGAGCTGAAGAGCAGGTCTGCCGGGAGAGAGGCTGCCCGGGTATGCATCCTAGTTGCCAAAGATACGGCTTTGGGGTCAGACCTCTCCCTAAATCCTGGCTCTGCAGCTGGCTGTCTGATATGGAGCAAGGTCCTCACCCTTTCTGTAATTCAGTGTCCTCCTCCGTGAAGTAGATATGGAGGCCTAGTGCCAGCCAGGCTTATCATGCTGTTTTTCTTTTGCTTCACTACAGTAGTGACATACAAGCACTTGCCGTATTTTAAAAACAACACCGTGTCCTTGCTCACATCCCTCTTCACTTTTTTTCAACCTTCTTAGGAAGACCACAGTCTAGCTTTATAGGTTTCGGACCTTTGTCCAACTGTAGGGCCCACTGCTGTATCCAAAACCTTCCTGAAAGAACATAAACAGAAAGTTGGCGATTTCATGCCAAACATAACACACATAGTGTTTCGGAGAAAACAAACAAAAAAAAAATAGAAGATATAAAATCTTAATTTCGTCTAATACAAGTAGACTAGAAAGATCTGTGAATCTACTTTGAAACCTTTCTCTTTTCATATTAAAAAATTGTAGCAACTTTCCAGTTTCATTTTCTTTTACATTATTATGATCTCTTCTGGGTCTTGTGTACTTTCCAGACGGCACTACGGCTCCTTGCAGCTTTGTGTCACTCAAACCAGTCTGGCTGGTCACAGAGGCTTTCAAAAGGCTCTGCCACTCTTCCTCAGTGTATATGCTGCCCCAGAACTGCCAGGATGAGAACCCCTGGAGGCTGACAGTTAAGAAAGTTTGCACAAGGGCCGTGTGCCCCCTGGCCTTTTCTCCAGGAGTAATCCTAACATTTGGGCAGATGCCTGGCTTTAGCCGAGAGTCTTGTCCAAGAAAATCATGATCTCAATCCCTGATGGCTCACTCTGGGACTGACCCCCAGGAGTCTGCTGGGCCGCAGTAAGGAAGGGCACAGAACACTTCCTGACACCCTGGACCTCCCCTCCTTCCCAGTCTTGAGGATGAACAAGGGAGGAAGAGCAGACTTTGGCCTCAGGCCACCATGAGTTTGTATCCAGGTGTAGTCCATGCAGTCTGGGGGAGTTAAACTGCTCAGAGCCTCAAATATAAAATGGGAGTGCCTCTGGCTGTGATGTATTTGGTGGCAGGCAGGGACAGCTCCGGCAGTGACAGCCTCACTTGGACAACAGGACAGCAACAGGGTCATGGAGTTAACCAAGTGCCAAGGAAGATGGTGTGGGGTCTCCGGGCAGCCCGAGCACCCCCCAGAGGCCAACCCGCCCTCCCCCTGTGCTCCCTGTCTGGAATGGGGGCAGGAGCACAGACCAGCCACATGCAGAGGAAAGAAACTGAGCACGCAGTGTGTGGCACCTTTTTATTTAGTCAGTCTTTATTTAAATGTGTGTTTTGAAATAGCTTATTAAATAGGACGTTCTCAAATTTCGATTCTCACAATATTTACAGTGAATTTTGTGCAAACATATTTTGACTGTGAGCGTCTTGCTCCCCCCTTCCCATTAATAATTTACAAATTTGTATCACACAAAACCCCAGCTACTTCGTTAATGCCTCTTAGGCTCCAGTTTCCTGTCTGACGGGTCCTGAACTAGAATAAGAACTTGCAAGCAAAGAACTAATTCAAGCCCAGAGGAAATAAAATGTTTTATTTATCAAAGGCCTTGCTTTCCAAATAGAAACCTGTGTCCTAAGATGTTGTGGAACAGTGTTAGCAACCAAATAAACTTCTAATGGTTATTGAGCCTTCTCTCTCTCTTTTTTAGTATTTACTGTCTTCTCTTTTAATCAAATAAGTAAAACCAGAAAAGTCAGATTCTAAGAGACTCTGGACTGTCAGGAAACATTATAAAAATAATCTGACTTCAGTGAGTAAAGAATGAAGGTCATCAGTTGGCTGTGGGCTGACCCTCCACGTTGACGCTGGCCAGAACGTGTCCCTCAGGGCCCACGCTATATGCCTCAGGAGTCCACGCTGGGCCCCTGCCGAGAGGGGTGAAGGCCTGCCAGCTAATTCTTCAGATAGAAAATCTACAGAGGGCACTGATCCTGGAGAAGGACTCCCGGAGAAGCACCCTTCCCTGTCTCGTGAAGAAACACCTGGTTGAAGAACACAGCACACAATATTATATAAAGCAAGTGTCCTTACAGAAGGCCACAACTCACAACTTGGAAACAGAATTCTGAAAAAATACACATTAATCATTATACCCCTAATGTCTTGTAAATATAGCTTTAAAATTTCTTTTTATACACTCGATGTCTGAAACGAACCATAGCCTTTTTTGTTGTTTTTGGTCCATGCCTTTTTTAAAGAACACAAATTAAGTCCTTACTCATACCAGTATGCAAGAGAATATTTGAGACCATATTTTTGTAGGTTTTCTACCTTTTTGATGAAAGCTTTGATGGGAAACTAGAGTGCCAGCTAATTAGAAAATAAACTGAAAAGATAAATTTTAGTCCTCTGAGAAGTTTTTCACACATTTACTCATTTGCCCTCCCAATGGCAATGTTCCCTTGTCTATAAAAGCGGGCTAACCCTCTGGACCCACGGTTTTGTACACGTGAGGCATCCCAATGCAATGATTCCTACTCTAAAGCACACTTTCACCATGAAAGAATTTTCCCATAATGACAGGAATGAAATATTCCAAACATTCCCTAATACTCCAGGAGTCAGAGCGAAACGACAGTGTTTATTACTGCTAGAGCTGTGGTCCTACACCATCTGTTCCAAGTTCTCAAGTTAGCAGGTCATACCCGCGGGTCCCCTGTGTCCCCGTGACCTCTGCTGAGCTGACCTGTCCTACTCTGGACAAGCCGTTTCCTAGCTACCCGGGCTGCAGGCTGCAGGGGGTATGCCAGGAGTGGGGTGCTGAGGAAAACTGCTCGGAGGGGGCTCAGGACATTGAGTGGGACTGTAAGCAGAGAGAGGCCTTCGCTTCCCTACGAAGTTAGTCATGGTAAAAAGCAGACGGGCAGGGAACAAGGACGTGTGATGACTGAAAACATGGGCCTTGTCTCGCCAGAGCTTTCAGCACCATGAGAAATCCGTATGTCAAAAACTAATGATGTGCTGTATGGTGACTAACGTAATGTTAAAAAAAAGAAGAAGAAATCTGTACGTCCAAGTGCAGGTGGGTGGAATGGCTTCGCGCCTCTTGCCCCCACCCCCAGTTCTGAGGAGAACATAACCTTGAGGGCTCAGGGATGCCCGTCATTCGGACTTCTACTCAGGGCTCGGGTCTGCAAGCCCACGGCCCTGCTGCCTTTTGTCAACAAAGGGTTAAAGCTGTTTTTATCAATGTCTAAGACAGTGGCTCTGATTTCACATAAATCATCACAGACTTGATTCAAATGAATACATTATTCTAGGTTAATCATTTTTTTCATTCAAATGTTTATATTCCATCTACCCTGAACAATGAATTGAGAAAAACCAGGTATCTCCTCCAAAGCCTTCCCGAGAACAATTACTTTTTGAAATAACACTTTCTGTACAAACTGAACAAATGAGACAGTGACTGTGGCGGGAGAGTGGCTGAGACCGTCAAGGGGTGGTTTTCTTCAAGTCCCGGATCTGTTTAATCAGGTAGTTCTTCTCATCGCTGAACTGCTCATCGTCCGTCCTTTCCTTTTGGAAGCTACTCAGAAACTCAATGAGTTTGGGTTGATTTTTTAGTAGGATCTCCACAATAGGCTGTGTTTTGTGAGGACTGGCCACAAACACCTGAAATGAAAAGAAACAAATACCTCAGACAGGGAACACACACCAGAGACAACACAGACCCTACTTGGGGTCCCCGTGCTACTTGTGTGGTAAAATACAGAAGCCCCACGTTATGCTTCCCTATTGATGAAAATCCGTAGTTCCCTATCCAGAGCCTGTTCTGGAGAGCTAACTGGGAACTCGTCAGCGCTACTGTGAACAGTTCTTACTTTTACTTTGTTTTGATTTTAAATGTCTTAAATGTTTATATGTTCTTAACGATACAATCTTTCCAACAGAAAACATCAGACACCCATATACTCACCAACAACTTGAGCAGATTTTTGCCATTTTACTTCTAATCTCTTTTTAAAGGAATAAAACACTAGAAATAGATGCAAACTCTCACTTTCCATCTGTCCTCATCCCCTTGAGCAGTGTGCTTCCATCCCCAAGCGTGTTTTTATCCTTTTTCTCCTACTACGTGTGTGTGTGTAGGTGTATACATACACCTACACACACACACACACACACACCCCATAAACAACATGTAGTATTTGAGTGTGCTTTTTTTTTTTTTACAATTTAGTTTTTGAACAGGTAATATATTCATCGGGCTAAACATTTCAAAAAAGACAAAGATGCAGAGTTCTCCTCTCATCTGCCCTCCCTGGAGGTCCTTATGAATGTGGAGGTTTAAAATTTACAATTTTCCAGCCTCCATCTCCCAGAGATTCCAACTCAGCAGATCTGGGGTGGAGGTCTGGCATTCTGTATTTTTCTGAAGTTCATAAAAAATTCTTACATGCACTCCTGTTGAAACCATAATCCTAGACTAGTAACTCAGCTATACTATAAAAGACAGCAATGGCTATAATAACAGGACACAGTAACTCAAAACTATAATACTGATGGGTGTAATGTTTCTCAATGGACACACTTCTAAGTTAGATGGTATATGTATAATGACATGAGAAAACCCAAAAAGTATGTGACTCCTATACAGCTCTATGGTTTCACGTTCTGGGCATCTCACTCCTCTGAAGGGTTGAGGGCTTTACCATCAGGCCCCCCCCTGCCCCATCCCAGACTTCCAGCAGCGCATCCTCTAAACACACTATGACAAGGATGGGTTATGGGGGTAAGTGAAGGCTAAAAACTTGAGTCCTCAAGGTTTCTCCAGCCCAGAAATTATGAAGAAAGAAAAGAATATACAAGGATGTTAAGGCCCTATGAGATGGGAAGAAAAGGCTGTGGAGGTTCAAAAGAGGTGAACATAACATTAGATTTCTGAGTTTATTGTGTGACATGCGAGCTCGTCCATGAATCAGATTTTTCTGACTGAAAATAGCCATTAAAAAAAAAAAAAGGGAGTCCAGCAGAGAAAGTGAACAGAACATTTGCTTACTTATATATATGTAAGTTCCTAGGGATTTGTCCATTTCATTTACATTATCTAATTTGTTGGTTAGATTACACTACAATTATTCATAGTATTCTCTTAGTGATTTTTTAAAATTTCTATGAGGGGATTGAATTGGAAATAAAAAACCTCCCAACAAAGAAAAGCCCAGGACCAAATGACTTCACTGGTAAATTCTACAAATTTTAAAGAAGATTTAACAGTCTATTTCAAATTCTTTCCAAAAAATAAAAGAGAAGGGAACACTTCCTAATTCATGCTATGAGGCTGGCCTTAACCTAATGCCAAAGCCAGACAAAGACAAGACAAGAAAACTAGAGACCAATATCCTTTATGAATAAAGATGTAAAAATCCTCCATAAGATATAAGCAGCCTGAATCTAACATCATATTAAAAGAATTATATGCCATCAACAAATGGAATTCTAGAAATATAAAAGAGGTTCAACATAATCAAATCAATCAATATAATATACCATATGTATGGAGTTGAACTGTGTCCCTCAAAAATATGAATGTTTAAGTCCTAACCCTCAGAACTTATAAATATGACCTTATTTACAAGCATGATCAAATCCAGATGAGGTCATACTAGATTACGGTGGGTCCTAATTCAATGAGTAGTATCCTTACAAGAAGAAGAAAATTAGGACAAAGAGACACATGGGGATGCACAGATGTAAAGATGAAGATGAAGACAGATATTGCAGTTACGAATCTATAAGCCAAGGAATCCCACAGATTGCTGGCAATCACCAGAAGCTAGGAGGTAAGCATAGAACAGATTTTTGGGGTGAACCTCTCCAAAAGGACCCACCCCTGCTGAGACAATAAACTTCTGTTGTCTTAACCCATTCAGTCTATGGTACTTTGTTATGGCAGCTCCAGGGAACTGATATCTACCTCACACTGGAAACAAAAATTAACTCATAATCAATCAAAGACCTTAATATAAGAGCTAATAAAACTTTCAAAGGAAAATATAGGGCTCTATCTTCATAACCTTGGATTTGGCAATGGTTTCTTAGCTATGACATCAAAAGCATGAACAACAAAAGAAAAAAAAAACAGATAAACTGAACATCAAAATGTAAAACTTTTGGGTATCAAAGGACATTATCAAGAGAGTGAAAAGACAGCACGCAGCATGAGAGAAAATATTTGTGAATCATATGTACGATCAATGCCTAGTATCCAGAATATATAAAGACCCCTTACAATTCAACAACAACAACAAAAACTTTTTAAAAAGGGGTAAAGGACTTCAACAGACATTTCTCCAAAGAAGATATGTAAATGGCCAGTAAGCACATGAAAATTAATACTCAACATCATTAGTCATTAGGGAAATGCAAATCAAAACCACAATGGAGTGTCACTTCACAGGCACTAGGATGACTACAATAAAAAAAACCTGAAAACAACACATATTGGTAAGGAAGGGGAGAAATTGGAACACTGTACAATTACACTGCTGGTGGGTGTGTAAAATGGTGCACCCTCTGTGGTAAACAATTTGGCAGTACCTCAATAAATAACACATTTAATTATCGTAAGACTGAAAATTCCATTCCAAAGTATGGATTAAACTGTGGATTAAAATAATTGAAAAACTCTCTTCAAATAAGAACTTGTACACAAATGTTTGTAGCAGCACTGTTCACAACAGCCAAAAGTCCATCAACTGATGAACAAATTGTGGCATATCCACACAAAGGAATACTATTCAGCCATAAAACTGATTGAAATATTGATCATATTACAACATGGGTGAACCTTAAAAACATGTTAAAGAAAGCAGACTCAAGAGGCTATATACAGTATAATTCTATTTATATGAAATACCCAGGAGAGGCAAATCCATTGAGACCAAAAGCAGATTAGGAGATGCCAAAGGCTTGGGGTATGGGAAAACGAGGAGTAACTGCCTAATGGGTACAGGGTTTCCTTTTGGGGTGAGGAATATGTTCCGGAACTAGATAGTGATGATAGTCATGTAACACTGTAAATATGCTAAATGCCACTGAACTGTACACTTTAAAATGGTTAGAATGGTGAAGTTTAGGTTACTACAATACAGTAAAATTGTTATTTATATATGTTTTAAAAAGGACCCCTGACTGGTTTACATTGTTAGAATGCCTAACCTTTATATCATACCTATCAGTAGTATGTCAGAAAATCCTATGCTGAAGCTTAATTCGTGGCTCCTGTGGTTACTGTTTGTTTACAAGGGAGCTGCTGTGAAGTTTTAGGTAGAAATTGTCTGGCATTTTGTGGTAACTCTATAAATAACTCATAACAGTCTTTCTTTCTAAAAAAAATTAAATATATTGGACAAACTAAGCTTCTCTGTTTCAATCGAAAATAAATGTGAAATGTAGAAGAGTTTGGAGTCAGGTGTCACTGGACTGACTACACTGAATCCCCACACTGTACCCCTAACAAATGTTAAATTTGTTTTCTGGTTTTAAAATTTTCCTATTTTAATTCTTCATGGCTCTTGAACTCTGCTGCCTCTAAAGAGAGTTGTTGATTAGAGGCAGCAAAGGCATCAGTGCTCAATACCCTGGGGTGGGGGTGGGGGGTAGGAGGGAAGGGGTTGGGCTGACCGCCCCAGTGAAGGCTGGAGATGAACCAGTACCATAAGGAATGCACTTCTGAATCAAGGTAGGATGAACCAAATCTTCTGAATATCATGTCCAGTATAGGGAGTTTCTTGGTTTTTTTCTCTGCTGGACCCCCCCCCCTTTTTTTTAATGGCTATTTTCAAACCATCCCCAAACAAGTTAAACAAATGGAACTACCTGTGGCTTCTCTTTGTACAGTGTGGTCTTATTGGCTGTATCCCTTAATTTACACATATTTCAGAAATGTGATTTATGGAGTTCTCAAGCATGGTTAGAGAAAGGCAAATATCATGACCACAACTCAAATATTTTTAACTTAGAAAACTACGAATACTTTGCTCGCTATTTTAAACCTGAATGCTTTTTATGAAAGAGTAAAAAAAAAAATGCACGTCTTACACACACATTCATTCATTTCATTCAAATTCTATTTTGTCAAGAGGGATTTGCACTAGACAAGGCATTGGAAGGTTCGTTTTCCTCTTTGTTTACCTTACTGTCTGTGAGGCATGCTGTAAGCCTAGAATGCTTTGTATGTGGATTTGAAACTGGGGCTCCCATGACCGTTACATGAAAGTAACTCAAAGCAAAATTTCATTCCACTGAAGTATAAAATAAGGTCTTTTCTTTCTAAAGGCTCGCCCTCTTGAATGAATATGAGCTTGAGCAATATAATGTTTAGAATATCTTGACGTAATTCGTGCTGGTGTTGATCAGACAGTAATTTTTTCCTGTTTAAGAAAGAAGGACCTAATTCCTACCTCTGCAAGCTGGCTGGTGTCTGTGAGCCCCAATGAGCCCACAACAGGACCAGACCAGGCCCCACCACTTGGGCAGGGAGGAACAAAAACCCTGGGAAGGGAGGGAGGATGGAGGAAGAGAGCAGGCCAGAAGTTCAGGATGCTCTAAACATCTCCCGAATCTCCCAAGATCCTCCTCCTCCTCATGCCACCATCCTTATCATGACCCTGACTAGGAAAGCGACACATGTAGAAAACTAGGAAAACAGAAAAAGAGACACAAAGAAAAAAGAAAAAAAATCTCTTAGGGGCGCCTGGGTGGCTCAGTGGTTTAAGCCTCTGCCTTCGGCTCAGGTCATGGTCTCGGGGTCCTGGGATCGAGCCCCGCATCGGGCTCTCTGCTCAGCGGGAGCCTGCTTCCCCCTCTCTCTGTCTGCCTCTCTGCCTAGCTCTGATTTCTCTCTGTCAAATAAATAAAATCTTTAAAAAAAAAAAATCTCTTAAATAATTCCTCCACCCAAAGATAGTCACAGTGAACATTTGGTGTATATCCTTTTATTCTGTGCATATAGTTATATGTAAATATATTTTAAACAAAACTGGGCTTGCATTGTGTACAGGGTGGTTTGTAAATTGCTTTTTCACTTAATATGTTCTTAATACTTACAGCTTCTTCTTACATTAAAGGAGCCAATCACCATTTAAAGTGTAGTCAGGGCTGTGATAATAGACATTATTGTTCTGACAACTGCTTTGGCATTTTGAAATCCAAGTCTTTGGGATCTACAAATTGCATACAACTGTGGATTACATATGAAACTACAAATTTATTCCAAAATTACATGGAAAAGCCACTTTTAAAAATGTCTTATTCTAATAGTATTCACATTTCCTATTATAAATATTACTAGTCTTAATTTTCCTATATCTTTTAAACTAAGCAATAATATCATAAATATGCAGCCTCAGGATGATCAAACCAAACCCTGAGTCATATATTTATATACTTTTAGGTGATGTTGATAAAGTTGGTCACTAAAACCCATTACAAGCCTTTCTATAGACAAACATAGACTTGATTATTTTATGAATTTTTATTTTATTTTTAAATATTTTATTTATTTATTTGACAGACAGAGATCACAAGTAGGCAGAGAGGCAGGCAGAGGGGGAAGCAGGCTCCCTGCTGAGCAGAGAGCCCGATGTGGGGCTCGATCCCAGGACCCTGGGATCATGACCTGAGCCGAAGGCAGAGGCTTAACCCACTGAGCCACTCAGGTGCTCCTATTTTATTAATTTTTAAAGAAAGTATTTTAAAAAGTAGAAAAGAGAGGTGAAGTCAGGTTTCACTTTTTCTCCTCCACCACTCAGTGAAATAAGGGGAAAAAAAGAATTCAGATGAAGGCATGCCACCGTTGAGCACTCTGCGCTATTTAGAATAGTTGATGAAACATTAAGTTGATATGAACACTTTTTTCCTGTCCATTAACATTTTTTAAAAAATATTACTAATATTGTATCAGCTTATAGCTGATTCCTAAATTTACCTGGCTCAACGGGTTTCTCCGTCAGTAGACTTATATTTGGTATATCGTGACTGGAGTGGTTCACCTACTGAAAAAACAGGTCCTTAAGGAAGCAGGATGGTTAGGCTTTCACCAAATTAGTTTGTAATTTTGCATTCTTTTCAGTAAGACCACACGGAAATGATTCTCAACTAGGATGTTTCTTGTTCTGTATCCTTTTTTAAGGTGAATTGTCAAATGGGGCGTTGTATTTTGGAAAGGGTGAGGGTGGAGCTTCTTGTTTTCATGGAAAGAGCTATTGCAGCCAACTGCTAGGATCTAAGTGATAGAGTAGTACACTCGGGAACATTTCTGTCCCAGCCATGCCTGAGTTCCAGCAGTTCTAAGAGGTGAGCCAAAAGGTGCAGACCACCCCATCCCCAAGGATGGTAGGAAGTAGCATCATGGTCTTTGCTATGAAGGAAGTTAACAGAGAAAGGAAAGCGAGCTCAGCTCATAGCTGATACTTGAGTCCCTATCAGACACAACTCTGGAAAAGCAAGGATCACAGAGACAAAAGTCCCCAGAACCTAGTATCTTAGAACCAGACTACTGACTTGAATGTAACTCTTGCACCTTACAAGTGAGGAAACAGATCCAGTTGGGTTTGCCCAAAGTCATTGGTGGCAACTAAGCCAGAATGAAGACCCAGGTTTCTTGGCCTCCATCCAGCACTTTCCCACCACACCATCCTGCTTGTCCACAGCACAAAAAAAACATGAAATGGTATCTCATTCAATTCCTTGAAATTACCAGCAAGCTAATGAAAATAATCTGGCAAAGACATTTTTAGCAGTGTGTTCCACATTTTTTGCACCTTATGGAAGGTGCTCTTTTGGGGGGAAAAAACAACTATTAATACACAACTGTGAAAAAAAAACCCTCTAGGACTCATTACTTTTTCTAAACAACAAAATATTGTATTTGGCAAGTGAACAATTCAGTTCATACTTTGGTGGTGGAAACATAGGGTACACGGTAGGCCCAGTTCATACACAGACAAGTAAACAAGTGGTCAGCTATTTTTAAATGCACCTACTCTGTCCAGTGATTAGATGATCCAAATTCCGAGGACGGAAGTAGGTTATTTCTATTTGACCACCCACTGAATACTTCCATAATACTGTATTTTGACCAAAATTAAATGAAGCTTGTTTTCATCTAGAAGGATATATTAAAATTCCATGGGAACTGAAGGACATGACACACAGCCTTCTACAGTTTCTTGGGTCAGAGCAGTCCTGAGAGGGTCTATGATTTCTACTGTGTAGACATCTTCCAGTGCCACAGCCATCAATTTGTGTTTCTTCTGATTTGCATTTATTTTGTATGAAATAACTCTGACATAGAGCAGAGTATAACAAAACATATCAGACTCGTGTCCCCACTATGTGCTCTATCAAAATCTAAAATTTTTGCCATACTTGCCTTCAGATTTTTTTTTAAAGATTTTATTTATTTGACAGACAGAGATCACAAGTAGGCAGAGAGGCAGGCAGAGAGAGAGGAGGAAGCAGGCTCCCTGCAGAACAGAGAGCCCGATGTGGAGCTCGATCCCAGGACCCTGAGATCATGACCTGAGCCAGAGGCAGAGGCTTTAACCCACTGAGCCACCCAGGCACCCCTTGCCTTTATATTTTTTAATAAAATAAAACACTACAGATATAACTGGAGGCTGTTGTCACCTCTTCATGATACCATCTTCCTCCCTACCCTTCCCTGCTGAGGTGACTGCTGTCCTGAATTTGGTATTTACCAACCCCATACAGGTTATTGGACTATAACTGCATAAGTCTGAATCCATATATAGTGCTGTTTTGCATGTTTTCAAACTTTAAATAAATAACATCTTTTTAACGTTTGTTTCTTCCACTCGATGTCTGGGATTTACCCACACTGATCTATATGACTCAATTAATTTTAACCCATTACTACATGCTACTGTACGAATATAACACAATTTATTTTCCCCATCTCCTGTTGATGACCATTTGTGTTTTTTTTTCTTATTTTACACTATTCTAAACAATGTTGTGATAAACATTTTTGCACATGATTCCTTGTGCACATATAGAAGAGTATCTCTAAAAAATTGCTGAGGGGACGCTTGCTTGGTTCAGTCAGTTAAGTGTCTGACTCTGGATCTCTGCTCAGGTCTTAATCTCAGGGTCATGAGTTCAAGCCCTGGGGTTGGGCTCCATGCTGGGTGTGGAGCCTACTTTAAAAAAAAATTGCTGAGAGATGAGATTCCAGGATTGAAGGATATGTGTACATTCAGTTCTTTGTTTTACTAAATTGCTCTTGAAAGTGGTTGTAACAACTTACAGTATATCGACAGCTTCCACTGCCCTCCAACCTTACCAATATTTGATTTGTCAGACTTAAAACATTTTACCATTACAAAGAATGTAAAATGATAACTCATTGATATTTCAATGGCAATTGCCAATGTTACTTAGTAAGATGATCATCTTCCCCTGTTTATTGTTCAGTTTCCCTCATCTGTAAATGACCAGCTTGCCTCCTTTGCCCATTTCTCTATTGAATTCTTTTTCTAAATGATTTGTCAGTTATATATATATCACCTTCTATCCTGTCTTTTTACTTTGCTTATTCTGTCTTTTTGAACACAAGTTTTAAATTTGACGTAGTTAACTAAATACTTCCTATTATGTTTTGTGGCCACAGCTAATCTTAGGCCATTGTTCTACCACACAAATTTTAGAATCAGCTTATCAAGGGCCAAGAGAAGTCCTATTGGGATTTTGAACATCACTGAATGGAATTTATAAGTTAGTTTGGTATTTGAATTGCTCTAGTGGCTCTTTGGACAATACAGTCCTGGTAGCTGAAAGATGGACTAAAAAAAATTTTTTTTATTAACCTAAATTATATACCTTAAAAACTGCCATGTCTCTCCCATTTATAGATTTATAAATTGAATCACTGAGTAGACATTATAAATACCCCACCCAAAAGCTTGGAATTCTCCTCTTAATTCTATTCCAGATATCTATCCTAAGAAAATAATCCTAAACATGGAAAAAAAAAAAAAAAACCTAGCTGGATATAGAAAATGCTCATTGTGGCATTCCTCTCAGTAGGAAAAAAAAAAAGGAAATAACCTAAATATAAAAAAACAGAAATGTTTAAGTAAACTAGAGTAAACAAACCCAATGATGAACTGTGCCAATAAAACTCCTGGCTCTAAAATCCATACATAACAATTATGGATTAATGTTCACTTCTGGCAAAGCATTAAGTGATAAAATTAAGGTATCAATTTTGTGTACCATGTGAATACAACTCCAGAAGAAACCGGTGTTATGGGGCGCTGCTTTCCATTCACAGCAAAATGCACTTAAAAATTATTTCTAAACAAGTAATAAAAAAGCACCGGTATTTTTTCAGTGCTCCATTTAAGGCTCAAAGAAACACTTAAGGCAGAAAGCGAAGCATTCAAATTCCAACACTCGGGATTTGGATTCTGGCTCTATCGCTGATTATTTTAGTAACTTTTGGGAAACAGTATCCACCTATTTTCTCAGTGGAAAAAAATGAAAATATTTAGAGATAGGGATTAGAAACAAATGGGCATTCATTAAAATAACTCTAAAATTTCGTCCAAGTCATGCAAAATGGAAAGACTGCCTATTTCATTTTCTCTCAAGTATAAAGGAGAGTAAACAGCAGGGAGGAGTTTGCCACTGGAAAGTGAAAAAACAAATGCCCAGGTTATTTCTGCGGCACTTTACCTTAAAGACATGGAAGGCTTCAAACTGAATGTTGGGACTTTTATCTCGAAGGAGGTTCATCATCAGTTTGAGGTTCTCTGGCTTGCTGATGTACTTTGTCATAATGGCAAAGTTGTGTCGGTCCAGGATCAGCTCACCTAGCAGCTACAAAAACAAAAAACAAGAAACAAAGAAACAACAACAACAAAAAATCAGAGATATAATCTATCTGAGAGTCATCTGATTCAAAATATATCTCACTTCTCCCTGTAAAACATACTATAAATGTGGTTAGGAATGTTGATGTGAAAAAAAATGAAGAGTCCTTAAGGCATCTTAACATTTAGCACAGGCATGAAATGAGTAGTTATTATTAAAGTTATTTTAAGCTTTTCACACAGTTTTGCTAAAGTTCGTGATTAATGCATTTCTGAATCTTTTTAAGCCAGTCGTTGCTGCAGCTTAAAAAAGCTCTCTTTGTAGCTCTCACCCAGAGCTAGCCAGAAACGAATTTATTATTTTCATCACTCACTTTAATCTTACTTCCCAGCACTGCATTGCTTCTTAGGCATTATGGTAGAATAAGAAAGGATAACAAAATTGATTCTACAGTTATACCTGTATATATATACAGGTGTGTGTGTGTGTGTGTGTGTGTGTGTGTATATATATATATATATATGTATATTACTGTATATACCGAATAAATGTACTCTAGTAGCTCACTGGGAAAAATAGGTTATGTCAAATGAGCCTTACCTTCCCCTTAACTTTTGTTACAAAACGAGCTAGATAGCTAGCTGGGTACATTAACCCTGAATCCATATTAAGCAAGTTTTTTTAAAAGAGTAAAACAAAACATTTTCTGGTGACAAATTATTAGCTCCCTCCAAATGCAGCATTATTCCATGTTATGAGATGAATGTCTGTGCCTCCCTAAAATCTACATGCTGAAATCCTAACCCCAAATGTGAAGGTATTGGGAGGTAGGACCTCTGGGAAGGTAGGATCGCAGGAATGGGACAGGCGTTCTTATCAAAGAGATCCAGAGGGCTCTCTTACTGCCAGCACCTTCATCTTGGACTGCATGCCTCCAAAACTATGAAAAATAAATGTTGCTTAAGCCACCCAGTCTGTGGCATTTTTGTTATAGCAGCATAAACAGACTAAGACAATTCAAAACAAAATAAAAATACCCAAGAATCGTCTTCAACTAGCAGCACAGTTGACTGTTCTTTACTCATAAACTTTTATTCTCATACAGGGGTAGCAATTCCTAAAACAGCAACCAGGCAGCTGAAATGCACACTTCACAAGGTTGTATAAATGATCTACTTATTTTTGAATTCTCCTATTCACCAGACTTTTTCTGGATGCCTCATGGTACTGATGCTTATAGAAATCCTGGATGGGCGAAGAAAGCACATGGAACTATGGGCTGGCTGTCTATCACAATACAGTCCAGCAACAGAACCCCAGAGGTGTGTATGTAGTGGTGTGTGTGTGTATGTGTTTGTGAATGTGTCTTGGCTGCCAGTAAACAACCACCTTGCCTGTCATGCGTCTTTTGTCTATTTAACAAATAAGAACTACATACCTTAAGGTTATGTTAGCGCACAAAAATAATGGTTGTTAAATATAAGACATAATGACCACTGTTGGATGTTAGCTGGTTAGTCTCAAACACAGGACAGTAGTCATGTAAACTGTTCATCTTCATTTTCCTTAATCTCTCTGCAGCATCTAAAGCTAACTGAACACTCTTCTGGAAACTTCTTTGCTCTTGGTTTCAAGGCCACTGCATTCTTCTGGTTTCTCTTGCAGCTTGTTTCTTTGCTCCTGTGTTACTGTTCTCCTGCCTTCTGCTCTACACATGTAGGAGTTTTCCAAGCAGTGTACATGAATCTCTGATCTTTCTTCTCTCTCCAGTCTCATCTATGCCCATGGCTTCAACTGTAACATCTAGGGAGATGTTTCCCAAACCTACATTTGGAGTCTCAGTTTCTTTCCTGAGGTCTATACCAACACTTCTAACTGCCCATCTGGTGGCCCAGTGGACCACTTTGCTGGCCAGCCACACTCGGCATCCCTGAAACCAGTTCCTTTCCCTCTTCGTTAATGACGCCATGGCCAGCCAGGCTCCTCGGGAAGAGCTGAAATCTTCCTTGGCTCCTTCTTTCCCTTGCATCACATCTACATCCAAGGTCTGCCAATTTTCTGTTTGTAAATGTCTCCGACATTCTTCCTTCTGTTTTTATTGCCAATACCCTCTTTGCAGCCCTTATTCCTCTCGCTCGCTCCTGGGCAAGCACGCTGAATGGTCCCTTCTTCAGGCTAGACCCGACCCAACCCAATCCCTCCTGTTTGTTGTGCCAAACGCACCTTCCTGAAGCTCAGCCCTGTTCATGTTACTTATTCCACCGAGAGAGAGCACGAATAAACAAATGAGTCCCTGGATGCCTATGGATTCAGGGGAGAAAATTAAACTCCTTAAGATGGCATTCAAAGGCTTCTATGCTCTGGAGTCGCTTCTGCTTCCTTTCCTTGGAGCCCCACTTACTCCTCATTGTTCTGCCTCTGTGGCCTCACTCTCCTTGACCTCACTGTTTCCCCCAGCTTTATTTAGACATAATTGACAAAACTGCCTATATTTGAAGGGCACGTCATGATGATTTGAAATATATTTACATCGTGAAACATTGACCATGATCAGGTTAATTAACACATCCATCCCCTCACAGCTGCCCTTTGGTTTGGTGTGTGATGAGAGTGCCTAAGAGCTTCTCTCAGCAAATTTTAAGCACTCAGCACAGTACTATTCACTGTAGTCACCAGGCTATACATTGGATCCTCAGGACTTAGTCTTCTCATAACTGAAAGTGTGAACCCACTGATCAACACCTCCCATCCCCCTGCCTCCCAGCCCCTGTGAACCACCATTCTACCCCTGCTCTGTGCTCTGTTTCTCCCCAGCTGTACTCACTCTGCCTTGCAGTACAGACTTACTTGCCTCTTTGGAACATAAGCTCCGTGTGGACACGGATGAACTCTTGTTTGTGTTTGTCCCCTTTACAGCTTAACTGTGTGATATGTGTGGGTGCTGCTGGGGAAATAAAGTCCACAAAACGCAGAGAAGAAAGAAAGCAGTTCGATGATTGAATAAGCATATCCGCAACACAACATTATAGGTAATCTGTGCAAAAGACATTAGGAAGACAGATAAAACTCCACCTGACTTATATGGCCAAGCAGCTATGATCCCCTACATATGTGTATTCTCAAGATGAAAGGTAAACCACTCCCTGTCGGAGGGCTTGACAGTGCCTTTTGCTATGCACCCTTCACAGTTCCCTCTGAACCCACCCGGCCACTAAGGAAGCTACTTGTTTTTAGCTAATTGCCTTTATTCAGGTAATGAAGAGAATCATGAAACTCTTATGTTTCTGACAAGCAAATGGTTACGGCTCGGAGAGAAGCACCAAGGTTAATTTCCCCGATAACATCGGGGACACAGGTGTGCCACCTTCTTACATGTTTACATGTCAGCAGGATGGCTCCCAGACTTTCAAAAAAAGACCCAGCCACTTTTGGTTGTAAAGCTGACAGGAATTATATATGTGTCTATGTATGTAACTTATACCCACTTAAGATTTACATGGGCATTTATATAGCTATGCTTCATTACAGATATAGATCTGTATATCTACCTACAGATTCTATATTGATATAAAGATATTTTTATATAAAACATATGTTAAAATCAAATATAATACATATCACCTCTATACAAATACATATACATATAGTACACACATAAACATATCAAAAGGT
The DNA here is from genome assembly GCF_963455335.1 of Martes martes. Lineage (NCBI taxonomy): Eukaryota > Metazoa > Chordata > Mammalia > Carnivora > Mustelidae > Martes > Martes martes. The sequence goes on from NC_137890.1 coordinate 59,182,583, forward strand.
CTTTCAACAATACATTGCATTAAAAAAATTTACCCTTAAAATTTGTGCAAACACACACACACTCAAGAATTTACTGAAGTGACATTTATAAGTCAAATTTAGATTAAGTCACTTTAATTTTTATTATAAAGGGATGCCTACATGTAAGTTTTATCCAATCTGTCCTTTGCTAATATAATTTCACTACTTTTCTAAAGCAATCAATTGTGTTAAATCATTTGACCAACACTGACTCCTTTAGCCATTAAATGTAATCTATTTTAATTAATACTGATAATGGCAAAATGCTGCATTTCATCTTAATACAAAGCATTTAACATGATAAAATGGAAAAAAATTGTTCTTAGTTCTCTATATTAGATTTTATAGGCTTCAATATTACAGAGTAAAGCCAAGCACAGCAAGTAGAAATAATGAGTTTTTAAACTTCGTGTTTCAATGAAATTGACCAGAGCCAGAAACAACCCCCAAAATTCTACCAAGCTTCTTTTGATTTACAATCTTTCTTGCTAGTAATTAAATGGCTCTGAAGATAATAAGAAGTAAATTCCTAAGCTCTGTCATGTGAGGGGAAGGAATTTCTCTGTTATACTGACACCAGGAATCTAAGCTTCCCAAGGTAGTTCAGGACAATTTAGAATATGATTACCAAAAGACAGCTGGAAGCAAGGGGAGTCAGAAAATAGCCTAGCTTTAAGACAGCTTATCACTTACAGAATACTCTAAGTATGCTTTTTTTTTTTTTTTTAAAGATTTTACTTATTTATTTGACAGACAGAGATCACAAGCAGGCAGAGAGGCAGGCAGAGAGAGAGAGGAGGAAGCAGGCTCCCCGCTGAGCAGAGAGCCCAATGCGGGGCTCGATCCCAGGACCCTGGGATCATGACCTGAGCCGAAGGCAGAGGCTTTAACCCACTGAGCCACCCAGGCGCCCCTGTAAGTATGCTCTTAAAAGAATCTAAACTCTCTTATTTTCTAAATGATGAAACATCTATGTATAAAATATTACAGAATTCGGAGATATAAACATGGCTGGGTAAAAACAGAACATATTGCTACCACAGACCTAATTCTCAAAAGGAAAAACCAACAGTGCACCAGCAGAGCTCTCCAAAACATTTTTCTATTAAGGACAGGAGTTACACAGCTCTCTCCTTGAATACAGGGAAATAAGACCATTTTAGTGATGTCTCTGTCTATAATCTAGCATTCAAAAAAGCCAAATCTTTAGTACCCATTTTAACAATCTCTGCATTCTTAGATATCCTTCATCTGTCTTTTACTAGTTTCCTTCAGTGTCCAACCAGTGCTCGGTTTTACCACACTGCAAATAAAATATTTGTGAGACATGCCACTGTAAAAGATTTTACGCAAGAGTAGCAGCCAACATAGTATGTCTGGGTGGATTAGTAAAGAACAGGAAAGAGGCCTTCTGAGTGGGTTGGGGGCATCTGTACATACGGAGGAAGCACAATCAAGCAGGAAAGGAAGCGTTTCAGTACGCCACGTGGACTCGGTTGCTCCTTGCCTGTGCTGCTGGGTACAGTGCGGAGGTGTCTGGCCACAGAGCCAAGCGGAAAGAGGGCTGGGAAGCGGAGAGCCAGGTGGCAGCAGATAGCAGTGAGGAAGGAAACTTCTCACTGCCCTTTACTACCCACCAAATTTCAATTCCATATTGTACCAATCACACATGCACTGAATTAACAGGCTTCTATTTTCAAGTGCAAATGCATCCTGCCAGGGAGCTGATGACACCTTGAGAGCAGAATGAGTGCAATGGGCACATGAGTAGGAAGGGATGACAGCGTAACATGAAGGAAGAAGTGGGAGGAAGGCCCAGAAGGGAGATGGTTAGAGGAACACCTGTTAGCTTTATAACTTCACCTAAGGCCCTAGAGACAGTCAATCAACAGAAAAATTTCTGTCACCAATTCCTGTCACTGTTGAAAATGGTATAAGGATAAATTCTGAAGTCTCTGACTCTGAGCTTTCTTGATCCCGCTTTAGTTCCATAGCCTTAGTTCATACCAATGCTGCTACTTTGGTTCAGGACCTTATAGATTCCCACTAAAAAGAGGGAGGATTTAGAAAATGTATGAGAGATCTCAGAGCACTGTCAGGTCTGTTTACTGTTCTGTTTCTCCTTCCCTCCGAGGGCAATGATGTCCTATAATACAGACCAGCTCCCCTGTTTTGGCTGTGCTGTAAAGCCCTTCACAAATAAGGAATTCTGTTCTTCAGGTATGCAACTGTGGCAACAGGATGCAGCCTTATCTTCAAATGCTCTTAACAAGCTTTCTGGACCTGGGAGAGCATGGCATGATGTCACTGCCTTTGTCTGAAGCTCTAGCTCCTCAATCCAGGCTCCAGCAGCAAGAGCAGTGAATCCAAGGTATGTTTTCTTTTCTTTTTTTTTAAGATTTTATTTATTTATTTGACAGAGAGAGAGGGAGAGATCACAAGTAGGCAGAGAGGCACGTAGAGAGAGAGGGGGAAACAGGCTCCCTGCTGAGCAGAAAGCCCCATGTGGGGCTCGATCCCATGACCTTGAAATCGTGACCTGAGGCAAAGGCAGAGGCTTAACCCACTGAGCCACCCAGGTGCCCCCCAAGGTATGTTTTCTACGTAGATCACTGTATATGGGTTTCCATGCAAGGGGAAACTCAATAAAGAGTGCTGAATGACTGGCTGAAATTAGCATGCTGACCCCTCCCCCCCCCCCAACAGTGGGTAATGCTGGAAAAGCAGGGGCACAAATTCAGGGGAAGGCGGGTCATGGCTAAGCCAAATCAGGGGTAAAGTGAATTGATAAAAATGTCACACAAAATACACTTTGTTTATCACTTCAGTTAAAAGTGTATTCAAGGGGCTCCTGGATGGCTCAGTGGGTTAAAGCCTCTGCCTTCGGCTCGAGTCATGATCCCAGGGTCCCGGGATTGAGCCCCACATTGGGCTCTCTGCTCAGCAGGGAGCCTGCTTCCTCCTCTCTCTCTCTCTGTGTCTGCCTCTCTGCCTACTTGTGATCTCTGTCTATCAAATAAATAAATAAAATCTTTTTAAAAAAGTGTATTCAATATTTAGAACTGAACACATTGTTCTATGAATGTCATTATCCCAACATGTAAAACTAATGTGTGATGTTTAGTAAGCCCAAAAATCATATAAAGTGCTTGACAAATTCAGTCAATTAATACCTGCCAATAACATGCTTTGGAATATCTGAGTGGGATCTGAAGGGTAGAGATGCAGCTCTAATGGATGTGCCACTCCCATTGGAGCAGTCCTACTTCCTCTTGACCAAATGCCTGCTTCCAGGCACTTTTTTATTTTTTTATTTTTTTATTTTTTAAAGATTTTATTTATTGGGGCGCCTGGGTGGCTCAGTGGGTTAAAGCCTCTGCTTTCGGCTCAGGTCATGATCTCAGGGTCCTGGGATCGAGCCCCACATCGGGCTCTCTGCTCAGCGGAAAGCCTGCTTCCTCCTCTCTCTCCCTCTCTCTTTCTGCCTGCCTCTCTGCCTACTTGTGATCTCTCTCTGTCAAATAAATAAATAAAAATCTTAAAAAAAAAAAGATTTTGTTTATTTATTTGACAGAGAGAGAGATCACAAGCAGGCAGAGAGGCAGGCAGAGAAAGAGGAGGAAGCAGGCTCCCCGCCGAGCAGAGAGCCCAATGCCGGGCTTGATCCCAGGACCCTGAGATCATGACCTGAGCCGAAGGCAGAGGCTTATCCCACTGAGCCACCCAGGCGCCCCTCCAGGCACTTTTTTAGAAAATTAATTTATTTAGTTGAGGCCAGGCTCGGAGGTAGGGGAGGGGAAGAAGGAGAGGGAGAGAGAGTTCCAAGCAGATTCTGTACTGAGTGTGGAGCCCTATGTGGGGCTTGATCTCAGGCCCCTCAGATCACAACCTGAGCGAAAATCAAGAGTGGGACGTTCAACCGACTGTGCCACCCAGGCGCCCCCAGGAGGGAAGCCTACTCACTGACTATGTGGCCCTACTTTGCTGGGCTGTCTGGGTGGGGGGAGAATGAACTTCCACAGGCTTTTCATAGGTGATACAATCTCCAATAGCAAATGCCACTTGTTTACACACAAACACCCCATCACCCATCATCACTTCCTGTCCTTGTATCTTCCTTATTAAAAAATCATATTTATCTTTTTGTTTATATATTGTCTGTTCTCCTCCAACAGAATGTAAGGTTCATTGGGGTGTGACTTCATTTTGTTCTTGGCTGTCACTGTAATGTTAGGAATAGGAGCACATAAATATTTGTTGACCAAATGGAAAGCCCTATTACTCTCCTCACCACCCCCAATAATTGATCCAACTAAGCTATTTGCAGATAATTGAGAATTGACTTTATTTTCTTTTCAGCTGGTGATACCATCTTCTAACCTCTTTTCAAAGTCTGTTTCAGTATAATATTAGCATTTTTTAAAAAGTACAGTTTTGGGTCCATGATCAAGTACCCAAATTTATTAAAGATTATTAAAGATTATTCTTTTAACTCTAAGTTAATAGTCACTCTAAGAGTGACTATTTTCAAATTTTGGAATCTTTGCTGGAAATACAATTTGAAAATGACATGTTAAATGGTGGAGGTGTTAAAGATGACCTGCGGTAAAACACTAACAAGAATGCTCAGAATATGGAACCCAGCAGTGCAAAGTGGTAAAAAACAAACAAACAAACAAACAAAAAAACTTTAGAAAAATTTGTTACAAATCTGGGGGTAAGTGCTTCTCAGATGGAGGTAAGCCCCATTACATAACCTTTTCTTCTCCCCTTCTCTGTAAAATAGCCTACAAAGTCTAATTTACAGAGAGATGTCTAAGAGAAATAGGGTCATTTCTCCTGTTTCAGTTACACTGAAAGAGAACTACAGGAGAACCTTCCTGATTCTTCCTTGTAAATGGTAATTCAGATCTTAATTTCAAGCTAAGAGTGATTTCTTTTCATCTCCAGAAAATACGCCCTAGGAGAGAACTGTGGTTGTATTTAAATTAACTTAAGCTTGACTTTCTTTTGGAGCTGCAATATACTAAATTCTACTTTATCATGTACCTATTGTTTATACTCTTACTTCCCAAAAGTCTTTGAGTCAGGGCATTTATACTGTTTTGCTACAAAGTACAGTCATAACATGAAAAATATTTTCCAAGTTACAAAAAAAAGGGACACCTTCATTTTTCTTTATGTACTTGTCCACTCAGAGCCATCATTTACCAGTAAGATATCAACTGATAACTTAAAGAAATTTCATATTACCTTTATAGATTGTCTCTTAGTCACGTAATTCTCAGACTGAAGCAATTTCTCATAGTCTTCAAAAATCTAATGAAAAGAAAATAAATATTAGAGCATAAAACCAGCAGTGGCTTCTCTGCATCAGGGTTGCTTGCTCTCTTGCTTCAAAAGTAAATCCCCAACCCGTGAGGCCAGGGCAGCCCAACAGCTGTGCTTTGCATGGGTCTCTGTGCTTAATAACCTTATGCTGATCACACTGCCCACAGGGAGCTTTCCCCCATTTCGCCATCCTCATTTACACATAAAGATACTGGGGGGTAGGAGGGTCAAGTGATACAACAGATGTACTTGTCCACTTAATTTTAGTTTTGCAAATTAAAAATTGAGAAGGAAAATGGAATATTTGAGTCCTCTCAATACATTCTTTTGAATAAAACATCTATTAACTCATCTATTAAATGGATAACAAAATAACACATTCCATGCCATTTTAGAGAAGTTGGTAGCGGTAGCTATTAGCACATGAATAATTTAGGAGAAAATTAAACACACTTAGGACTTCACATGATAACCCATGAAGAATCAAACTGCCAAGTTCATAGTGTAGACAGAGCAATAGGGCAACTTTTGCCACCTCCAGCTGGCTTCTCTGGAGGACTTCCACTCTCACCAAAAGCTGGGGGACGCTGGGATTTGGGGCCCTTGTTTCCCACTGTGGCTGTCAACCATTGCCCAAGTCCTTCATTTTCACACAGAGTGCCAGACGCTGGGGAAGCTGAGCGTGGACCTCCTACCAGACAAAGACATGCCTCAGAGACCACTGAGGTAGGAGGAGCAAGCCCAACGGAGAACTGAAGGTAGGAGAGTCCAGGGGCTGAGGAGGATGGAAACCACTCCTGGTCCTCAGAGGGCGGAGCGTGAGATGTGTGTGCACGGGTGTGATGAGGGCAAGAAGTGCCCACAGAGGATGATTACTGACAGGGAATTAAGAATGTGAAAAGTAACAACAAAACCAGGTAGCTCACATTAAAGTCATAATAATTATACTCTTTTATAGGAAGGACTTACTATTTATTCTGTCAGGATTTTGCAGGACTCAAAATTTATCAAATTTTGTGGTAAGTTTTAAAAAATTTTAGTTCCAGTATAGTTAATGTACAGTGTTATATTAGTTTCAGGTGTATAATGTAGTGATTCAACAGTTCCACACATCACCTGGTGCTCATAATCACCAGTGAGTGCACTCTTTAAGCCCCATCCCCTATTTCCCACATCCCCCCACCTACCTCCCCTCTGGTAACCATCAGTGTGTTCTGTATAGTTAAGAGACTGTTTCTTGGTTTCTCTCTTTCTCTCTTCTTTTTCCTTTGCTCATTTGTTTCTTAAATTCCACAGGAGTGCAACCATATGTAACCAGAAACTTGAAATACGTGTATAAGGTATGACTGACTCCCCAGGATGCCAGTTTCATTATTTTAGAGTCATATGTCATGTGCTCCCATTTCATAGTTTACTTTTTAAAGAAATATGAAACTCAGAAAGTATGAAATGTCTGAGGGAGCATGAGTTCTCAGAGCTGGTGTTCAGGTCAGTCAGGCGGGCTCAGTGTCTGTGTAGCTACCAAATTACACAAGACGTGACTATAGGTACAAAGACAAAATCTGGTAAATAAGGGATCAAAGAGAATGAGTTTACAGTCTTCCATATTGTTGTGTACTATTTCTTTTTTTTTTTTTTAAGATTTTATTCATTTATTTGACAGACAGAGATCACAAGTAGGCAGAGAGGCAGGCAGAGGTTGGAGGGGGAGGGAAGCAGGCTCCCTGCAGAGCAGAGAGCCCGATGTGGGGCTCGATCCCAGGATCCTGGGATCATGACCTGAGCTGAAGGCAGAGGCTTTAACCCACTGAGCCACCCAGGCACCCTGTTGTGTACTATTTCTTGAAGGCGAAGCATTCCTGCACAAAATATTACATCACTCATTCCATAGAAGAGATTAGTAGCGGATGCCGCGGGTCTTGTCATAAACTATCTTAGCTCTCTTATTTTCACTTATTATCAATGGACATCTAATGAGGCTTGAACATTCCATCTAGCTCTACAGTTTCTGATCAGGTTCCTGCCTCTCAGGGAGCTCAAGAACCAGCTAGGAAGGTACAGACACACCACAATACAATGTGGAAAATGGAGGCAGCAGGGCTGGGGAGGGAGTACTCGTGCATGAATGTGAATGGGTGGGATTAAGGAAAGCCTTCTAGAAGAATCATGTTTCAGCAGAATCTCAAAAGGATGGGTTGGATTCACCATTTGAGAAGGGAGTTGGAAGACAGAAATATTTTGGCATTTCTACAAGCAAAACTAATTATCAAGCAAGTAAAATGATTTCTTTTGGTGAAAGTGGAGTACTCTTTTATGGATACCTACTGCCCATTGAGGGCAATGTGGATGCTCTTAAATCATGGTCAAAGTAAGCAGGTGCCAGTCATTTTCTGGAGCTCAAGATACAACAACAGAAACAGGTGTGAAAAATGAGAACACCCCGATCTCCTGCCTTTCTCAATTTTCCACAAAGTTTCCTGATGACCAGGTAAATGGACAAGTTGGGTGCCGACAGACTATGGTTCATGTCTGTTGTAAATCATATATAGGAGCAAGTGTCCATAGATCTAAGGTGGGGGAGAGGGGGGAGAAAATGAAGTAAAATGTCAAAAAGGATTTCTACTTACAGTGTCATAATTTTGTTCTAAGAAGTCTGCGACCAACACTTTATGTCTGGTTAGTAAGTCCTAGAAAAAGAACAGTTAAGTGAAATATAATTACTATAGCCAATAGATTTTATAAATCTGACTTTTCTAAGAATGTTATAAGTCCATTCATTTGAAACATATAGTTTCTGAAGAATATTTTCTTTACATCCACAAAACTATTTCCATTCTTAGTTTAAGATGTGAAATGCAAGTCTGTTTCATGTCAACAACAACAAAGGGTTTTAATTCGTATCATTGTTAAATTTATGATAGGAATAATTTAACTAGTGAAACAAACAGCACCTAAATGATGGGGTTTAACAGTATATTTCTTCAAGCCATGACTATATTGCGATCATGATCTAATAAATATCCAAATAAAGTCTATGATGAGCTATTCGAAATGTCGTTAATAACTTATTATTTTAAAAGAATGCCTAATGGCTTAAAACCATATCTCACAAGTTAAAAGATTTTCAGGAATCTCAACCTTTAGTTTTTTTTACTTAACCACGTTTAAAACAGAGGTGCCTAGGACACTGGGAAGCACAGAAATGACACTTAACTGGGCCATCGCAGGCATCTCCTGCTCAAGGGTTAATAGACTGTGTGGTGATGTGTGGTGACTAAGTCATACAACACACTCATTCAAAGCTAAAGACAGGTAGACTGATCTTCTTACGGCATAACGCTCAGAAAACTAAACAAGAGCATAAAGGAACATTTGACTGTCTTCAGCTCACACCTAAATTATATCCTTAATTCACCTTAATGTTGAAGGAAAATAAGCCTCACCTAATCCCTTTTATAAGCTTAGAGGCTAATACCCTGTCTAGATAGAATGTAGAATTTAATTAAAAACATAACAAGAATTTTAAAGTTTTCCAAAATAAGTTCTTATGCTTTAATACACATTTAATTAAAACTTCCTAAAAGCATATAGAAGATCCCAACATAAATTCACAGAGATCAAGAAGACAGCAGCAAGGGCAAAACTCACCTATTTCTATTTAAATAAGTAAAATATTTAATGCATTTTTGTGCTATTAATTTTCAAGTTCCAGAACAATGAGACTGGCTATTGATATCATTTTATTCCTTATCACCACATGTTGATTGAGTACTGCGTCTATTAGTAGAAACCCGTACTTTTTTTCCCCAGTAGAACATTCAGCATTCTTTTGGAACTGAAACTTTAAAATGGGAAAACCCTCTAGAGGAATTCATTCCTGTTCTCTCTGAGGTCAAAATTCAAACTAGTTCCTCTATCACGAGACCCCCAAAAGAGCAAGGTAGTTCCACGGCATTCTCTGGGGTCCCTAGTTTTCAGACACCCCCTTCCCTAATGTCCTGAGCAGGATCAGTGGTTTTTCTGAGCTGACCCCAGTTAGAAAGGGTTTCTTTCTATGGACTGCAGCAGACCTGGATCCACCTGTTGTCATAGTCAGCAGGCTTGACTGTGGGGATGGTGCCCTCTCACAGCCCCGGGTCTGCACACACAGTGGTGGTGGCAGCAGAAGGAGCACTGTGCGGATGAGTGCTGCCTGTCAAGGTTTCCATTCACTATCTGTTAGTGTTACTCCAGAGAAAGAGGAATTGGGAAGAAGTCCTGTTAGTAGCAGCTCCTTCAAATTCCAAAGGAAAAAACTGGAAATAACTTACATATCCAATAATAGAAAAATAAAATATGATGGGGTAGAATTCCTCTGGCATGTGTACATGGTGGGTACAGCCAATAAATGATTCTCTCTCTGTAACACACACACCCACCCACACCCCCCCCACACACATACTCTCACACTTGTGTGTATATATTCCTAGCTACACCCTCAAATTTTTGCATGTAGTAAATGCATGTGCAAAACTGGAGGAATTGAACATATATATACATATACCCATGCATATATACACATAATACAAAGACAAATATAATTGCTGCATCATTATAGATCACATGACAGTGGGGAAAAAATCAGCTAAAATCCTACCCAAAAAGGAAAAAGGAGAAAGTTGCAAAGAGACATAAAGTTCAGATTTTAAATAATTTAAAATTTTAAATTATTTGAAACAGTGTATGCTTTTATCCCACCTCCTCACAATTGTTTTGACAAGACTAAGTTTTGCATAGTCTATGCATTATGCTAAAAAAAAAAATCTGATATTGCTGTGGAGGGACTTCTGCACACCTTGGGAGACAGAGGGTGGAGTGACAGAAACACACTCAATGGCAGGGGCATGACAGCGGATGGGCCAAGCAGCAACTGCCGTTCTTGGAGGATTTCCTATGTGTCGGGGAACATGCAGAGCTCTTTACACATGTTATTTCTCATCTTCACAACTCTGCAAGGCAGGGATTATTTTCTTCATCTCACAGGAGAGGAAAATGAAACTCCAAGGTTAACTCCTTGCTCAAGGACATATAGCCAGTCAGGTGGCAGAGGGAGGTGGAATTCAAACCCCTTCTATCATGTCATGGAAGGACGGATGAAAGAAATGCTGACTGTTAGGAATGTTTTCTGGGAAAGGACAATTTGTAGACAATACTGTGACAAAAAATATAAACAATGTTAAATTGTTTATTCATTGTTTATTAATGAGTAAACTGGGCAACAGCCATCTTGGAGCTCAAAAAAAAAAAAGGGAAGTCTAACATGAAAAAATGTTCATCATCACTAGCCATTAGGGAGATTCAAATTAAAACCACATTGAGGGGGCACCTGGGTGGCTCAGTGGGTTAAAGCCTCTGCCTTTGGCTCAGGTCATGATCTTAGGGTCCTGGAATCAAGCCCCACATCAGGCTCTCTGCTCAGTGGGGAGCCTGCTTCCTCTCTCTCTCTGCCTGCCTCTCTGCCTACTTGTGATCTCTGTCTGTCAAATAAATAAAAACCACATTGAGATACCACCTTACACCAGTTAGAATGGCCAAAATTAGTAAGACAGGAAACAACGTATGTTGGAGAGGATGTGGAGAAAGGGGAACCCTCTTACCCTGTTGGTGGAAATGCAAGTTGGTGCAGCCACTTTGGGGAACAGTGTGGAGATTCCTCAAGAAATTAAAAATAGAGCTTCCCTATGACCCTGCAATTACACTACTGGGTATACCCCAAAGATACAGATGTAGTGAAAAGAAGGGCCATCTGTACCCCAATGTTTATAGCAGCAATGGCCACGGTCGCCAAACTGTGGAAAGAACCAAGATGCCCTTCAACGGACGAATGGATAAGGAAGATGTGGTCCATGTACACTATGGAGTATTATGCCTCCATCAGAAAGGATGAATACCCAACTTTTGTAGCAACATGGACGGGACTGGAAGAGATTATGCTAAGTAAAATAAAGTCAAGCAGAGAGAGTCAATTATCATATGGTTTCACTTATTTGTGGAGCATAACAAATAACATGGAGGACATGGGGAGATGGAGAGAAGGGAGTTGAGGGAAATTGGAAGGGGAGGTGAACCATGAGAGACTATGGACTCTGAAAAACAACCTGAGGGTTTTGAAGCGGCGGGGGGTGGGGGGGGGGGTGGGAGGTTGGGGGAGACAGGTGGTAAGTATTAAGGAGGGCACGTATTGCATGGAGCACTGGATGTGGTGCAAAAACAATGAATACTGTTACACTGAAAAGAAAAAGAAAAAAAAAATGTCTAAGAGGTTAAAAACAAAAGACAAAACCAAAAGAAAATCACACTAAAACCAAGCCAGCCAGACAACCAAAACCCCCTGAAGCCATCTACTTAAAAAGAAACAGTGACTTATGGTCACTGTTCTATTATATTAACCACAGCATTTTGGAAAAATATAAATTGACATTTCCAATATTGTTAGCATGCTGGAAAACTTTTTTTTTTAAAGGTTTATTTATTTGGGAGGGGAGAGAGAAAAACAATAATAAGCATATTCCCTGCTTAAGCAAGAAGCCCAGTACAGGGATCTAAGGATCCTGAGGTCAACCTGAGCTGAAATCAACAGTTGGATACTTAATAGACTGAGCCACCCAGGGGACGCCCCAATTTTTTTTCTTTTAAGCATACTAGAAAACTTTTTATGGTTATTTAGATTTTCAGAGACTTAAGTTTGATGGAAAATATGCTGAGGTATAGCTTAAAACATCAGTTTATTTTTGATATTTAATACTGTGCTGCAAATTAAATTGGGTTGAACATATGATAGCAAGACGTTATTATCAAATGTAGTTTATTTTATTAAATGTTGAAAAATCTTTGGGGGAAATTTTGAAAAATACATATTCATCTCAGAGTTTGTTCTTTGTTTATAATTATTTGTGAAGCTTTACTTACAGTCTTTTAGAAAAAGAACCAACTCTGTTTCCATGACAGCAGAGTCATCAGACAGGAAAGGGGAAAAAAAATGGGATGACACTATTAACAGAAAACATCTCCTTAGCTGTTTAGGCACAGACAGTTCACTAGAAAGAAACGGAATCATGTTTTGTGTTAAGTGTTAGTCTTCAGATTTGACGTGTCAAGGCCTCTCTCACCGTGTGCGCTAGATAGACTTTGGGGGCTTCATCAGTGGCCACTGTAGAACCTCTGCTTTGCCTGGGGAGACTGAGTGGACAGTGGAACGGAGCAGGCTCTCGAGTTACACCGCACTCTGAGCACACATCCAGGCCTGTAGCCCTTGCTCCCCCTCCCTCCGCCCACCAGGAAACTCTCCTTAGTGCTGTCCCCAGACTTTTCCTCCCTCTCTTTTCTTCCTTCCCCTCACTCTTTGCTGTTCTCTCTAGTTTCCTTCTTCTCTTCTTACGTCTTTGTCCTCTAGATCCCCTTCTTCCTTCTCCTTCTTTCCCTTGCCCTTTGCCTTCCACCCCAGAGAGATAGGGTCTTTCTCTGCTCGGTCTTGTCGGGGAGAATCTAGGGAGCAGACAGGACTCGGGGGAGACATGTGGAAAACGCCACCAGGGTGGTGACCCCTCTCCCTTCAAACCCAGATTCTAGATTGGTCCTGTACTTATTTCAGCCTTGGCTGAGGCGCTTAGGGAATGATTGACACTCTGGCTCCTTTCCTCTCCTGTCTCGGGCAGTTCAGCCCTGGTTCCAAACTAGCACACACCCCCGCCCCCCATTTATTAAAACAAAAGTGCCACAGTAAATTGTCGCCCTCAAACAGGATTCTCTCTGACAGGAGTTCTTATCAATTCAATTTTGCTCATTTCATGACATTTCAGAGATATCGTGGAAATGTCATGATGGACTGTGTCACAGGCAGAAGGGGCCCAGCCTTGCCTACCCCTTCATGAGGCTATCTTTAGGGTGGGGTCCACTCACCCGTGCTCCCTCTTCTTGGTCACAGCAAGCTCCTCTCACTGCCCTGCTGCAGGCCCCCCCTCCATCCCTTCCCTTTGCTGAGGTCCCCCTACCTCCTGCTCCCCTCCAGTCCCTGTTGTTTCTTGTCTCTGCTCCCTGGTGCTCTCTCACACTTCCCGCCACCATGTGAGCATATGCATCTTTTAATGGATTCAGGGCACCTTCTTAGAACAGGCTGAGTAAGTCCCTAGTCTATAGATAATACATAGTTTTCAGTATAACAAACTATAGCTTTCACTTTTCTTGACCTCTGGAGAGCTGTTAAAAGGAACTATTTATCATTCCAGTTATAGGCAAATTTCAAGTCATTTACATAAAGTTGTAAGATTAAAGTATTTACTAATACTGGTATATGGACTATGTCAGTATTATTAAATTATTTATTTAAGATAATATATAAAAAATAAAACTCATATATGGATTATAATTAGGTAACAGTATTTATATCCTAAAAAAGTAGAAGTAAATTTGGAATGATATAAATGGAGAAGTAAATTGCTGAAATGCTTTTAAAGAAATGAATCTGAGTATATACATTTAAACAAGTCTTGTCTACTTTGTAATTGACTTTTTTGTCAATAATGCTGTTACATCATCAGCTTAAAATATTTTCAGAAATCCTCTTCTAAAATTGTCTTCAGTCCAGTGTGGTATACACTGAAGAAAATCAGACTCTATTTTAGTCATTTTAAAATTTATTTTTATTATCATTCCCATTATTATTACCAAGACCCAAAACAGTCCTAGTTATCATGACCACCCACTTTATCCAGTTAACCTGAATGTCAAACAGCTTTGCACTGTTCGCAGAACTTTAATCTGCCCGCAGAAAGATTTGCCACTACTGGAAAATGAACATGCCATGGATAGTGATACTAGTTTCAAAATATATTAAATAATGGCAGGATCATAAGAATAAGTAAATGATTTTCTAAGACAGAAATCTTTAAGGTGACATCATTCATTGGATGTCTAAGTTCTAGTATTTAGTTTGCAAATTAGGTACATTATTTTCTAATATGCTTTCTGAACATCTTTCGAATGGTCAAACTCAGAAACAGAAAGTAAAATGGGGCTGGAGGGCTGAGGGGAAGGGAGAAATGGAGCACCGGTGTTTAACGGGTACTAGCTGCACAACAGTGTGAATATACTTCACACTACTGAACTGTATACTGAAAAGTGGTTACCATGGTAATTTTATGTTATATATATTCTTTTACAACAATTAAAAAATTTTAATATAATACTAAGATTAAATTCGTATTTAGCAACAGAGTAGATAATAAGTGTATAAGAACACAAATGATTATGAAGAAAACACGATTCATTTATGAGTAATTTGCTTCACTGAGTGAGAATTTACAATTACGCTGATAAAGTACGGTGATGTCCTTCAGAGGCAAAGCTGTCATTCTCCAGCTCCCTTCACTACCTAGTCCCTTCCCCTGCTGGTAAACACTGTTGCTGCTTCCCTGATAACCTTCTAGAGGTATTCAGTGCAGATGCAACTTAAGTGGCAGCTTATACCCTTTGTTTTTAACATAAGTGAAAGCATGCTTTGCAGAGAATATTATATGTCCCTTTTTTCACATATATTGCAATTCATTCTGCATGAGTTTGTGACAAGTATTTTGAGTTGTTTTTTCTACAGTGTGATAGACTGGCCTAATAGAATGCATGACTGATACTTTACGTTTTACATCATAAATCAGTTGGTTATGCTCAGGCTTAAGGAATAGCCTTTCCTGCTTCTTTAAAATTAAACTGCCTCCTCAGAGGCCAACTGACTTTAACTAAATGCTGAAACTAAATGACCTAGCTGATTCAGAAAAAAAAAATTACCTTAAAAGTAGCAAAGGCATCAGAAGCAATATCGAATGTTGACAACTCCACATACTTAAAGAAGTCTCGGAACTGATTAGAAAAGAGGATGATTTTGGCAAGTGGTTCGTGTCGAATACATTCTCTCAGCATAATCCCACAACGTAAGGCGATCTGTGGGGCTTCATATCTAAAGCATAAACAAGACAGAAATGCAGAACACTGTTATCCTATTAACAAAATAATATTAATGTTACCAAAAGAACCATTTCAATACTGCTGTTAAAGGATATACCATAGATATACCATTTGTCACAGTTCATTCAAACACCATTCATTCAATACCCACTGAATATCTATGATATGCCTAGCACTATTCCAAATGCTGGGGATATAATAGTAAGAACAGGCTACTGCCTTCCTAAAGTTCGTATTTTTTAGTGGGAATACTATTTAGTGGGGTAAGAGACAGATTATAAACAATGAAAAGAAATTTCATATTCTGAGAAGTGCTAGAAACTGAAGACACTAAAATATTTATAATACAGAGTGTAACTACTTAATTTACTTTCATTTAGATTGAGTGGTCAGGGAAGGAGCAAAGCATTCCAGGCAAAGGGAACTAACCACAAAAGCTCCAAGGCAAGAGCCAGCTTGGTGAGTTAGAGAAGAGTAAGGCCAGTGTGGCTGGAATGTAGGGGAAGAACAGTGGACGGTATGAAATGAAGCAAGAGTGGAGAAGGACGGGCCAGATCACATACTGCTCCACAGGCTAAGCTAAGGAGTTTGGTTTTAAAGTGATAGGAAGACTTTGGAGAGTTTAAAAAATTAACATGGCCTGACATATGCTTTAAAAAGATCACTCTGGGCATCTGTGGAGAATCTATTATAAAACATGGGAAAAAATGGGGACACCCAGGTGGCTCAGTTGGTTAAGCATCTGACTTGATTTGGGCTCAGATCTCAGCGTCATGAGATTGAGCCCTACATGGGGCTCCATGCTGGGCATGGAGCCTGCTTAAGAGTCTCTTTCTCTCCATCTACCTCTGCCCCTCCCACCTCCTCATGCACTGGCTCTTTAAAAAAAAAAAAAAAGAAGAAGGAAAAATGAGCTGGAAAGTTAGAGTGGGAACAGGGGGACTGGGTAGGAGGAGGAGCAGCAGCCCAGCTAGAGATGATGGTGGCCTGGACTGAGATGGTAGTAGTACATGACAGGACTGTGGGCAGATCCTGCATATTGCTTGGAGGAACAATATAGCTGGGGTAGGGTGGGGAACAAATTTGGGGTGAGGGAAACTGAGGACTCAAGAACAATTCCCATATTTTAGGCCTGAATAATTAGGTAGATGGTGGTACCAATTTTTAAGATGAATAAAACTAGTAGATGAGCAGATCAGTGAAGAAATTAAGTTTGTTTCTGACCATGTTAACTCTGAGATGCCTGATATCTAAGTAGGGATGTCTCCTTGGCAGTAGAATATATCTATCTAGGGTTCAGGAAGAAGATAAGGATAGATATTACATGCACATATATGCAGTTTGTATGTAATAGATGACCAGTAATAGCTGTGTATTGAATGACCCCCTGAAATCATGAATTACAGCTTGCAGCAAAAATTGCACTAGAAAAACACAATGTTTATTGTAGGAAACAATTCAGGACTGGCACGTTAGATCTGTTCCCTTCCTAATTTAATAACAATGCTCCAAGTGTCAAATTCAACATTGAAATAAATCTAGTTTGAGTTACATTCCAGTGTATTATAAGGTTTCAAGAAATTGAACAAAACTTAGCTCAAGTAAAACAAGCTCAATATTAAACTGATGCAGTTTTCCATTGTGTGGTAAATAGTACAGTAGAACAAAAGAAGGTATGATGGTAAAAGACTGGGAAGTGCGTATAGGATAAAAAAATCTTATTTCATTTCATTTCAATTAAATACAATATTAATTTTTATGGTTCTAATACAATAAATCTTTCAGATTTACCATGACTTTTCCAAGTTAGAAAAATTATAGCCAAAAAATGTTTAAAAGCAAAAATGACCACTGAACAGATGAGAACTGAAATGAACAAATAAGAAAACTGAATAGATGAAAATCAAAACAAAAGCACCCTTACACAAAACTTCAAGATATAACTCATCAATTATAAGTGGTAACATTCTGTTGAGCAATAAAATATAGTGCAGTATTCTTTAAAAGACAACATCTACATGACATTTGATTTAAGAATAAAATCTCTCTCCTACAACCTAGGAAACTGGCTACTTTGCAAAGTCAAATCCACAAATACAGTAGGGGAAATGGTAAACCAGGATATTTGAGAGAATTCACTAAACTAGGGTAGTATTTATCATTTTTGTTCTCTTTTATGCTGAATACTATCAATAACTCCTTTGAGTATTCCCTGAATAACTCATATTAACATTAAATGCTAATATATTCAGATAGGCATGATTATTTGCAGAATATTTAAAAATACCTATTTATAGTGTTAATAATTTCTCTTACCAGAAGAACCTGAAAATCAGCCTGCTGGAACACATGGAAGAGTTATAGATGGGAAAATATTAAAATGTTATAAAGAGGGGTGTATTTTCTAAAGTGTGAAGGAGAAAAACATTGCTGTTTATTGGTAGAGTACTTTAGAGAATATGAAATAAAGACTGTTGACCTGGAGAAAGAACCCAAGACCATTAAAATCTAGACTTATTAGTGAGATATTTATGGACTTTTATAATCTGACCCTAAATTTTTAATTTCATTTCTCATCCCATTCCATACATCTTTGGGGTACGCCATTCTCTCAGCCTAGAATGTCCTTCTCCTTACACCTCTACCTCTAAAATTCTCTCTCATCTTTCAAGGCTTCATTGCTGGGAATAGGTTTTACTTGTTACCATCTTACTCTCTTGTTACCTTCTCCTTTCCTCCTCTGCTCCCATCTCTATATGATTTATCTTACTTGTTACTTTCCCCTATCCCCATCTCAGTCTCCAGTGTGCTTAGCATAATGTTTTGCACAAAGTAGGCACACAGTGAAATTAATGACTTTCTTCTTCTTCTCCTTCTTCTTTAGAGAGAGAGAGTGTATGTGTGCACAAGTGGGTGGGGAGGGGGAAGGGAAAGGAAGAGAATCTTAAGCAGGCTCAACGTCAATTATGGAGCCCTATGTGGGACTCAGTCTCACAACCCTGAGATCATGACCTGAGCTGAAATCAAGAGCCAGACGCTTAACCAACTGAGCCACCCAGGTGCGCTTGAAGTTAATTAATTTCAAATTCTGACTGGAATTCTTAATAGTAGAACTCTATGAAACTCAGACTCTGGCTTAAACAAAAAGCTCTATGATCTCAAGCCAACATTCTTCTCATTTCTTGATTTAATTTCCAAACTATCTATAAAAAGTTTATACTTCAAACTTTTGTGTATAATTAGTTCACTTTTTCCTTTCATTTGGTAAAGTTTATTGGAACCATCTGTGATTATACTATTTATTCTTGAGGATGAAAAAAATATTTTAAAAAATATTCCTCTGGGTCAGAACACTTATTGCATCCCATTAGTTTGTGCTTAAGAGTAGAAATGTCATTCTCTGAGATGACAGCTTCTTAAAGGTAGGAATATATTGAGATATATAGAGAAATTCTTAGTTTTCGTCAGTACCCTTTAAGCGATCTATAATTTACATATATCATTTCAACCTTACTACCCTCTAGGATATTGGTTTCTAATAGTTTAGTGTTCCACAAATTAAGCCTATCTTAAGTTTCAAATCCCAGTAGCATTAATATCCTTATACTTTGTATAGAATAAATATCTCATCTATTCTAGTCCACTTATGACAGGTTCCCAAGGGCAGGGACCACAATGAATCACTCTACCTCCACAATGACTAATTTACATCAGGTTGCCAATAAAGATAAATACAATAAATGTTGAATCATTATTTTATAGAATTGAATTATATCTTCCTTTTTGATTTGTAGTTTGGATCATATAGTCTGGCCTCCAATTAACTATGTTAGTATGGAGAAGGCACACTACTATATATGCATGTTTATTCAAATAATCACAGCATATAAGATCCCTTTTGAATTTAATAAAAGCTAAAATATAAGAGTAATTTTCTCCTCTAGCAGTGAGCTACAGTAAACATACAAAAAATGGTCAGAACATCCTGTGAAAGAATATCTCAAGTTAAGAAAATGTGTAAGGGGGAAAAATGACTTGTGTTGTTGCTGGGAGCAAACAATGTCAGGCAGTAGTTAGAAAAGTTCTGTAAAATGTCACTTAACAAACACTTGGCCTCCTCAATATAGGCAAGAAGTTTTGCTTTTAATCTAGATATATTTGCTTACTTTATAAATAAGAAGATAACTCTGTCCATTAAGGAGGCTTAGAAGCAGTAATAATCCAATGTCAATGAGAAGCCCTAGCATCCAGATTATAGTCTCTAAGAACCATTCCTCACTAAAAAGAACAAGAGTCCTTGGTAGAAATGGCTGACTCCAAGTCTGTGTTAGGAAATATATAAAATGGGCCTGGTATATCTTGTGCCAAAAAGCAAGGAATCTCACTTGCTAATGTGAGTAATGTCAAAAGGTCATGAGGCAAGTTGAAGGATAGACAACTGGGCATCAGCAAGAAAAATAAAACATATGGAAAAAAATTAAACCCACAAGTTCATAATGATAATAAAAGGATGGGGGAAAGGGAGAGAGAGAGAGTGAGAGAGAGCAAAGAAACCTAGATGCCAATGGAAGTTCCTGGAGTAACAATTTATTTCTCTCTAAATTGATAATGGAAGCAAAAGAATTAGGCATTTATTCTACCTCTCTGGTATGAATTGTATTTTTAAATAGTTAAATTGTTGTGGGAGATGATGGAAAGGTATTTTCTATAAAACTACATTAGTTAATAAATGCATGAAAAATGACAGGATTCTTTTTGTAACCGCTAATGAAATGACTGCATTGTATGCTGTTTATCAATGAATGGTAAAACAGTTAAGTGTAAAGCTGATGAGGAACTTTACAATGGATTAAGCTGTCTCCACCTGAAGCCACTGTTCAATCTTAGCATTACAAAATGTATATCTCCTGATGAGATGAAATATGAACTACACAGCACCACCTACAAAGTATGATTGCCAAAATAGAACTGAATCTGAATCTAATCAAGTCTTTAAATATAACCTCCAGGACAGAAATACAGGGGACAGCGGAACAAGTTAAGTGACACCATTAGGAAGCAATATGACAAATCCAGAATGGAGAAAATTCTGTACCATAATGAACTCAGTTTTTCAAAAAGTCAATGTCATAAAAAAGGGGTGTGTGTGCAGTTCTCAATGAAAAGAGATTTTTAAAAGACTATGTGGTATTACAACCAAATACAGTAAGTAGAACTTGTTAGGATCCTTAACTGAACAACTATGGAAATTTGGGGGAAGGGACAATCAAGGAAATTTTAGTATGGAGCAGGTATTAGTTACTAAAGAATTATTGTGGGGGCACCCAGGTGGCTCAGTTAAGCATCTGACTTTGGCTCAAGTCACACCCACATCGGGCTCTCTGCTCAGCAGGAAGCCTGCCTCTTCCTGTCCACTCACCCTGCTTGTGTTCCCTCTCTCTGTCAAATAATTAAATTAAATCTTTTAAAAAGTTATTGTTACTTTTTAAATATAATAATTACATTGTAGTTATGTAAAATTTATCTTTCTATTTTTGCAATGCATATCAAAGTAAATTATTTAGGGTTGATACAACAAGATTACATGAGATTTGGGATTTGCTTTAAAATACTCCAGCCAAAAAAGTAGGGGTTGGTATTCGGGCGATAAATGAAACAAACACAGTGAAATACTGATGGTTGTTAAGACTGGGTGATGAGTACATAGGGTTTCTTTGTACTCTCTATCTTTGTATATGGTTGAAAATTTTTGTATTAAAAATTTTTTAAATAGTATTATTAGGAGACATTTATAATTTCAACATTAGACTTTTGGAACATCTTTCATTGGCTATGATTTTAATTGATCACTGAGAGGAGTTTAAGTGACTTCATCCTTAAGTTCTCTCAGTAATTTGGAATGTCACTTGTCTGGTCCAAGAGAAAAGTTCATTTAGAGAAAGTCTTTATTTATAATTGTTTCATAAAATTTGGGTTCCAAATCCTTCATACCAT
Source organism: Martes martes (assembly GCF_963455335.1). Lineage (NCBI taxonomy): Eukaryota > Metazoa > Chordata > Mammalia > Carnivora > Mustelidae > Martes > Martes martes. The sequence continues at coordinate 59,203,925 of NC_137890.1, forward strand.
GTTTTGTATCCTATATCCAGGCGATCATCTTTGATGGGCAATTACCTAGTAATTTCCTTTCTTTCTTTCTCTTCCTTTCTCTCTTTCTCTCTCTCTCTTTCTTTCCTTCTCTCTTCCCCCCTTCCTTCCTTCCTTGCTTGTTAGAATTAGGTTCAATACGGAAAGTTACTATCATTTTCTTAAATAACATCAGTTTGATTTGTAAATGCACCAATCAAGGTTTGTCCTGAGTTTTGAAAAGTAATTTTACAAGAGATAATTCAGTAAAAATGCTGACCTTTAACAAAGGATTTAGCATTTTAAGCTAAACACGTGTGACAGGTAAAGCTGGTTCTGGTGAAACTGTTCTACTTAGGACTTCTGGTCTACCCTGTACTCAACATCTTCTATAATTACCTTTCTTTTCACACCTGAATGGTCCGCAAATCTTATTAAAGATACAGTAATGGTAAAGAACATGGAATTTAGAAACAGATCTGGATTGAAAACTTGGCTCTGTCATTTATTAGCTTTATTACCTTGAGCAATACCCTTACCCTAAGTTTCAACATCCTCATCTGTAAAATGGCAAGAGTAATACCCAGTCCTCACAGTATTATCAAAAGAATTAGATGAAATAACATAAGTAAAGATATTGAATGCAACAGTTGGCACATAGCAAGCACTCAGTAAATGGTATTTCCACAACAGGATGTGAAGGAATGGACTTAAAGTCTGGGTTAAAAAAATAAAAGAAGAATCATTACAACAGAGAATAAAGCCCAGAGATATCATCACCAAATTGTTGATAATGGTTTTCTTTGGGAGAGATAATGGTTTGTACTCCCCTTCTATATTATACATTTTTTAAAAAGATTTTATTTATTTGTTTCCCAGAGAAAGAGAGAGAGTACAAGCAGGGGAGTGGCGGGCAGAGGAAGAAGCAGGCTCCCCACTGAGCAAGGAGCCTGATGTGAGACTCAATCCCAGGGCCCTGGGATCACAACCTGAGCTGAAGGCAGATGCTTAACAGACTGAGCCACCCAGGTGTCCCTATTTTATATATTTCTAAAATATCTGAAGTTTAAAATAATAAGTATGTGCTACCTTGAGTCAGAAAATAATTAAAATATTTTTTTAAAATATCTGCTTTCTTCATTCCCAATATCACCACTAAAGTTTTGGTCCTAATTATCTCTAGCTTGGACTCTTCCAAGCTGGACACTCAGTACCTCCACACTCTAAGCCATTTTCCGCACTGCCACCAGAACTCATCATGTCTAGCCCCTGGGGAGTTCCATGTTACCTACAGAATGACATTCAGACTCCCTGGTGGGACATAGAAGGCTCTTTACAATCTGTTCTCAGCCTTTCCAGCTTTATCACCCAACCTTCCCTCCCATTCACACTGGACTCTAGCTACACCAGAAATCCTGACAACCTCCAAACACATTATGCATTTTGATGCCACCTTGCCTTTGCACACAAGACACTCAATCCTTCTCTTTGTGCTTATTTGGCAATTTCCTACTTTAAGACCTCCATTTTTGATATCCTATAAAATAATAACAATGACATGTAATGAGTTGTCTCTTCTCATTGTAGACTATGAATGCTTAAGGAATGGAAAGCTGGGTAGTATTCTGAGGGCATAGACTCTGGAGCCAGACTACTTGGGTTTAAATCGTACTAGCTATGTGACTTCACATAAGTTAGTTAACCTCTCTGGGCTGCATATAAAAGAGGTTATATTTTATAACAGCAGCAGCAATAATAACTACCTACAAGACTATTATATGAATACAAAGCAAGGCCTGACATTTGATTAAAATACAATCTAAACTTCTACCATGACTATGACTATTATTAGTGTTATTATTACTAGTACTGTTACTATTGTAGGCCCTTCATAAATGAACTAATAAGCAGTTTTAGCCTTATAAATGAAACTAAATATTAACTTTTTAGAAGAAATGGAAAGATATATAAAACTTTCCTAATGAATCAAAGTTGACAAAGTTATTCTTAAAGTAAATAGTTCTTATTTTTCTATTATGTACTATAATTACATGAAAATAGAGTCCTAGAATAAAAATCCGTATATTAACAAAGTGGCTTTTTAATTAAGTGATTAAAAGTTATTTTCTCCACATACTAGGAAAAAATGAAAGCTATTTAAGTTTTTCTTCTTAAATACAAAAAAATGACATACAATTATCTATCACAAATTATACATAGGTTAACTGGTAAATATAGGTGTCTAATGAATAGAGAGTTCGTATTTCAAATATAAGGAAGTTTACTTACATCAATTTAGTCATCTGTTTATATACTGAATGACTTGTTTTATCAAATAATTTGTATACGAATAGTAGTCATTTGAATTCATCAGAAAACACCATCAAGTGGGACATAAGCACATTTTTAAATAATTAAAGATATAATATAGATATATAAAGAGACACTAATTATTCACACTCAGTAAACTCTATGTAATCCTAATTTTTTTTTGTAATCCTAATTTTTAAAAACCCAAGGTCTCACAATTTTACAGAATCACATATAAACATAATCCAAGAGTAAAAAGTCACTTAAAAAAAGTCATTAAAAGAGATTCGAATTGGGGTGCTGGGTGGCTCAGTTGAGAGACTGAGTCTTGGTTTCAGTTCAGGTCCTCGTCTCAGGCTTGTGAGATCAAACCTCACATGGGTCTCAACTTGGAGTCTGCCTGAGATTATGTCTCCCTCTTCCTCTCCCTCTGCCCCCCCCCCCCACTCATGCACTGGCTTGCTCTCTCTTTCTCTCTGTCTCTAACATTTTTTTTTAAAATACTGACTTATAACTTACAGCATCACTTCTCAAACTCCCTTCCTTCTCCCAATTCACTCTGCAGCTGCTTTGGAGCTTCTCACCGTTAAGGCTCCCCAAGCCTTCTCATGAAGCGGGTGGTCTCCTCCATTTGATTCTTTCCTGCTCATCTCCAAGTCTTGTCTGCAAATGGACATCAGGTCTAGCTTAGTCTAGTTCCCCTGCCTGGCTTCCCTGCACCAATTCTTTTCTCAACTCTCTCTGCTGAAAGAGGGAGAAGGGGTGGGAGCCGTGGTACACAATTACACATTAACTCATCCCATGTATACCACAGATAAAAAGGCTCACTGTAGATCTGTAATGTGTTCCAGCAGTTAAATTATTAATAAATGGCATTCAGAATTAGCTGTTTATCTTCTGTATTATTATTCCCAGAAATGGAAAAAAAATTGTAAGAAAACAACTTACATTGTTACTTTGAAGAAACAATGTAACATAATTTTGTACCAACATAATTTTCTAAATAAATATCCGGTTATGCTAAATTTCCCTATCTTCCAAAAAGCATACATAATATGCAAATGTATGAAATTTATATACATTTTACCATATAAAAAGGAATGAAGTTAATTTTATTTAATGAATCAATTAATTAATTTTTATTTTTTTATTTTATTATTATTTTTTTAATTAATTAATTTTTAGAGAGAGAGCAAGAGAGTGCCCAAGTGAAAGGGAGTGGCAGAAGGAAAGAGAGAAAGAGAATCTCATGCAGGCCCCACTCAGTGCAGAGCCCCATGCAGGGCTTGATCTCATGACTCTGACATCATGACTTGAGCCAAAATCAAGAGTTCAATGCTTAACCAACTAAGCCACCCAGGCGTCCTGTGGAAGATAGTGTTTTAGATCATGTACACCACTGCTCTTCTCTGTCAGTCAACACAATCTCCAGGACAACCCATTTCAGCATTCTCAAGGGTCATTTATTTACAAGTTCATGTTTTAAAACTACTATTAATTTATCCTCATTTCCTGAAACACAAATCTGATATTCTTCCTCTCTCTAAAACTCTCCAGTGTCTCCCCATTTCCTTGAGGATAATGTCAAATGCTTTAGAGCTTAATATTTTAGAATCCCCAAAAGTGGGTATAAATTGATCACCTTGGCCTTATTCACCTGTGTCCAGCTGTGCAAAACATATCCTTGTGGGTCCATTAAAACTTGCAAATCCCTGTGAGCTACAAGCGAGCACTTTACTTTATAATGTTATTCTGGCACTTATATATGACCTTCATTGTATTTTTAAAATTGTTCATGTTTCTATAGGAATTGGAGCTCTTGGGAGGAATAGAGATAGTAGTTTCTTTGATTAGTAGTTACTGAGTACTGTGTGCTAGATTCTGTGCTTCATAAGCATTATCTCATTGAAGACTCCTAACAACCTACTCATGTAGGTATTATTATTGACTCCATATTGCAATGAGGAAACCAAGAGATAAAGAAGTTAGAGAGCTTGCCCAAGGTCTTATAGTAAGTGGCCCAACCCTGACTGAAAACACAAATCTTTCTGATGGTATAGAGTTAATGGCATATAATGGCACACTAAAACATTATTTTAGTGTGAAGGTAATATTATAAATTTTCCTTTTATTTTACCAATAAGAAAACTGAGGTTTGGAAAGGTACAGTGTCTTGCCTAAGGTCATAGAACCAGGAATTGCCAAGAGACAAGAAAAAGGAATATCAGAGAACAAAAACGAATTCTTATAAATTAAGAATAGAGTAGCTGAAATGAAAATTCAGTAGGGTTTATCTTCAATTAAATGTAAAATTAGTATCTTCCAACACATAAAAAGATAAGAGAGGAAATATAGAAGAACTAAGAAATCAATCCTGGAGATTCAACTCTGACAGGAAATTCAGAAAGTGAGAACACAGAAAATGGAAGGGAAGAAATATTCAAAGAAACAGTATGCAACAGAGAATGTTAGCAATCCACCGAAATCTACTGTCTCCTTCTACCTGGACACTAGACAACATTTCTCAGATTTCCTTAAGAATTAAGGGGCTGAAAGACTGAGTGCTCTCAAATGGAAGGTGAATGGGAGTAACATGAGCCATTTCCAGTGGCTGATAATTTCTTCCATGTATTTTCGCCTCCCTGTGAGATGAAATGGCAAAGCTGAACAAAGTGGTCTTAGAAACCATATTGCTTACCCAAATGGACCACCCAGGCGCCCATAGCTATATACTTTTAACAGCTATTCTATACTCAAACCTACTTTAAAGGAAACCATGAACCTACCCTTTGAGGAGCATAAACAGAATATGCGGATGAGCGCTAATGTACTCCACAGTAGGACTCCGAGTACCTATCTGTCTTCTCAGGATGTTGTTAAATATCTGGGTCACATCTTTTTTTCCCTGTTAAAGAAACAAATCACCATTAAATTACACAATCAAAATAGGTAAATTATATGGAGTGTAAGTTGTATCTCAAAAGCTGTTTACACATAAACACACACAAAGAGAAACAGCACTGTTCTTTGTAATATCCAAAACCATTAATTCGTTCTTTTTAGTGATTCAACATTTATATACGATATAAAATGATCACCGTAAGTCTAGTTAGCAGCTCTAACCATAAAAAAGTTAATATAGTATTGTTATCTATATTCCGCGTGCTATAAATTATATCCCCATGACCTATTCATTTATTTTTTAAACTTATTCTTGTCATATATCTTTAGTCAGCTCTGCTTCCAAACATTTAAACAGAGGTTTCTACAAACAGACGCAGCTCTTTTCCATCGGATTTGCACTGTGGTTAATTTGAACAACGAGAAGTCTATTTCTCACAGTTGTAAACGAAATGGCACAGAAGAATTTAAAATAGTGGATATGGTACAATATAATTCCTTATGCTTTTTTACCTTTTAGCTTTATATAAGAAGAAAATTATGATTAACATTTTTAAACCGTCTTAAATAAGGATGGGAAATGGATGAAGAAAATAAAGATGTTAGCAAATGTTGGTTAGAATCAGATTCCTTTTTCTTAAATGTACTTTTTAGTAATTTTTCCCCCTCCACTTTATCCATTCCCATTCCAAGTTGGTGCATTAAAAAAAAAAAAAAAGAATGTGAGTTTTTCTATTAGGTGGGTATATATGATTTAGGTGATTGAAAGAAATCATATCTAACCTAGAGGAATAGAGAGGACTACTCAATCCTAGCAGCTGAAGCAAAAGTGTTGGATGGGACTTTTTTGAGTCCTCATTTACAAGACTTCCACTTTCACACACCCTACAGCCTGAAGCTTGTCTCCTTCTCCAACTGAAGCTCTGAACTGAACAGTTTTTGTTTTGTTTAAGATTAAGTTTATTTATTTGGGAGAGAGAGAAAGTGAGAGAGAGCACAAGCAGGGAGGAGAGGGAGAAGCAGGCTCCCTGCAATCAGGGACCCCGATGGGATCATGACCTGAGCCAAAGGCAGACGCTTAACCGACTGAGCCCCCCAGGCACCTTGAGTTTTTTGCTTCTCAAGATTTTATTTTTAAGTAATCTCCACCCCCAATGTGGGGCTTTAATTCACAACCCCGAGATCAAGAGTTGCATGTGCTTCTGACTGAACCAGTCAGGCGCCCCAAACAGGAGTTTTTTAATATGAAAAAAAAAAAAAAAAAAAAAGGACGACATTCCATTATGAGTTACTATGGCCTTGATTCTGGCCTTCATCTCTCAAATGAACTGTTAAAGATTATCTTCCAGTTATGTCCTCTACTTCAAAAAAGTCTTCACTGGGCTGAGAGAGCTAACTAGAAAAGCAAATCTGACTGTGCTGTTCTCTTAAGCTCTTCAATGCCTTCCTTTTGCTTAGAGAAAGGTCTGACACCCTCCATGACCTAGCCCTTGCTTACCTCTCCAGCCACGTCTCACTTTTCAATTCCTACTTCAAGTTCTATTAATAACAATGGACTGTACTACATAAAGGTATACACAACTATCATTTCTATACCTTTGCTCCTGTTCTGCTTGTCCTGAACTCTTTTCCTTCCTTTTTGTAGCTAAGTCTTAGTCAATCTGTAACAGGGGCGCAGGGGTGCCGAGAGCACCTGACTGTAGGGTTCCCAAAAAGACCAGGTTCAGCCACTCACTGCTGGCAAAATCCAAAGGCAGAGATATGAGTGGTGGTGTAACAAGAAAGGAATTTATTTCAGTGAGGCCAGCTCTGGGAAGACAGTGGACTAGTGTCTCAGACTATCTCCAAAGTGCTGAAAAATACTTCTGGGTTTATATAAGGAAAATGTGGGACAAAGTTTGGTGGGTACATGTAGGCAAGCAGTAAAGATCTTTGTCTTGGGGTCAATCACGTGTGGTCTTGCTGACGTCAGGGTAGACGTTTTTTGCTTGAGGGGGTAGTTTCAGTTCCTATCATGGGATGCTTTGCCTGCAGGGGTCTTTTGCCTGGGTTAAGAGATAAGCTGGAAAGGAGAACTTAGAAAGTACAGACAGGTCAAAATGGAGGTCGCTGAAGTCCTCTTTCAATACAACAGATTCAGGTCAGACGTATTCACCTCTAGGATAACTGCCCCTCTCTGTGTGACAACATCTTTGCCTACATACACCAGTACCTCCTCTTCCCTGTCTACCCCTACCTCCATCTCTACCACGGTCATAGCAGCTAACCTTAAGTGCTTACTCTGTGCCAGGCACTTATACAAAGAACTTTATAAGTATTTTCCAATCCTCCTAACAACCTTATAATGTACATTCTGTAAGTAAGGAAATTAAGGACTAGTGAGGTTACCTTATATAAGTGGGATGTTGGAGAGCCAGGACTCCATCCAAAACTGATGGAATCCAGAATCTGGGTTCTTATCCATCATACTAAACTGATTCCAACACCAAACACAGTATACTGAAATGAATTTTGTCTCTAACTCCTTCATCACATTGATAGCTCCCAAGGACAAGCCATATTTCAATTCCCGTAGTAGGGCCTGATATATATATAGTAGGCATTCAATATTTATTGGACTGATTTATTACTTTAGAGGCATAGGCATCTATGAGCCCTTTATCACAAATCTAGACCACTGAATCTCATGCATCTATTAATGTGGCACTTTTTAAAAAAGATTTTATTTATTTATTTGATAGAGACACAGAAAGAGAGAGGGAACACAAGCAGAGGGAGCAGGAGAGGAAAAGCAGGCTTTCCGCTGAGCAGGGAGCCCAATGTGGGCCTTGATCCCAGGACCCTGGGATAGTGACCTGAGCCAAAGGCAGATGCTTAACAACTGAGCCAGCCAGGCGCCCAATGTGGCAGTTTTTAATACCAAAACAAGTAGGACCCAAAATTAAAAGACACTAAGATTATTCAATTAATTAGTCAATCTTAAAACTACTAGCCATATAAAATATGGACTAAGTACTGATTAAGAATGCTAATTGATATATAGAAAAATTTTCTTTTTTTAAAAAAAGATTTTATTTATTTATTTGACAGAGAGAGAGATCAGAACTAGGCAGAGCAGTAGGCAGAGAGGGAGGGGGAAGCAGGCTCCTTGCTGAGCAGAGAGCCCAATGTGGGGCTCGATCCCAGGACCCTGAGACCATGACCTGAGCTGAAGGCAGAGGCTTAACCCACTGAGCCACCCAGGTGCCCCATGGAAAAATATTCTTAATGGATTCACTTTATCAACAATTGGCTTGAAATGGATCAGACTTAAATGTAAAACACAAAACTATAAAACTTCCAGAAAAAAAGAGAGGAATATCCTCAAGATCTAGAGTTAGGCAAATAATCTAAGAGCACAATCTAGAAAACAAAAACTAACAAATTGGACTTCAACAAAATTCAGCACTTATGTTTTGTAAAAGATCTTGTCAATAGGATGAAAAGACAAGTTACAGACAGGGAGAAAATACTTCAAACCATATATATGATTAAAAAAAACTAGTGCTAGAATATGTAAAAAAGCCTTTGAACTTAGTAGGGTAAAATACAAACCAATTAGAAAATGGGGGGAGAAGATATGAAGAGACATTTCACCAAAGAGGATCTACAGATGGCTACAAGCACATAAAAGATATTCAACATAATTAGCCATTAGGGAAATGCAAATTAAGATCACCAGGAGAGATTAGTACATATGCCTATCAAAACAACTAAAATAAATAATGACAACACCAAAAGCTGACAAAAATGCAAAGAAACTACACTTGTACATTGTCGGTGGAGATCTAACGTATATAGTTAATCTGGAAAACAATTTGGCAATTTCTTAAAAAACTCAACAGGTGGGGTGCCGGGTAGCTCAGTCGTTTGAGCATCCAACTCTTGGTTTTGGCTTAGATCATGATCTCAGAGTCCTGGGGTTATGCCCCACATCAGGCTCTGTGTTGGGTGTGGAGCCTGCTTGAGGGTTTTCTCTCTCTGCCCCGCCGCCTGCTCTCTCTCTCTCTCTGAAGTAAATAAATCTTTAAAAAAATAAAATAAGGGGCACCTGTGGTGGCTCAATTCATTATCTCAGGGTCCTGAGATGGAGCCCTGAGTTGGGCTCCCTGATCAGTGGGGAGCCTGCTTCTCTCTCTCCCTCTGCCTGCCGCTCCCCCTGCTTGTGCTCCATTCTCTCTAATAAATAAATAAAATCTTAAAAACAATAATAAAATGAAATGAAATAAAATAAAATAAAACAAAATAAAAACTTAACATGCCACTACTATACTAGTAGTTGCCCTTCTGGTATTTATCACAGGGAAATGGAACCCAACCATGAATGTTCCCAGCGGCTTTATACGTAATAATCAAAAGGAGGAAACAACCTAGATATCATTCCACAGGTAAATGGTTTGACAGACTGTGCTATATACCCATACCAGGGACTCAGTGATAAAAAGGAATGAACTTTGATGCATGCAACAACCTGGATGAATCTTAAGGAATTATGCTGAATGAAAAATGTCAGTAACAAAAGGTTACACAACCTAAGTGTCCATCAACAGAAATATGGATAAGGAAGATGTGGTATATTTATACCATGGAATATTACACAGCCATAAAAAGGATAAGACTGTGCCATTTGAGACATGGATGAACATAAAGAGTATTATGCTAAGTGAAATAAGTCAGACGGAGAAAGACAAATACCACAAGATTTTCCTTATATTTGGAATCTTAAAAAAACAACAACCCACAAATGAATAAGCAAACAAAATGGAGAATTAGATCTATACATGCAGAGAACAAACTGATGGTTGCCTGAGAGGAGAAAAGTGGGGGGCTGGGTAAAATGGGAGAAAGGGAGTAAGAGATACAGGCTTCCAGTTATGGAATAAATAAGTCAAGATGGCATAACGAATATAGTCAATGAGACTGTAATAGTGATATATGGGAAGAGACGGTAGCTACACTTGCAGTGAACATAGCATGATGTATGAGCTTATGGAATCACTATGTTGTGCTATGTTGAAAGTAATGTAACATTGTGTGTCAACTCAAAAAATTAAAAGATTACACATTATACAGTACCATTTACATTCTGATTACAAAATGGAGAATGATTCCTGGTTGCTAGAGGCCAAGGATGGGGTGAGAGAGGGCAGCAGCTATAAAAGGACAAGAGGACGCATCGTTGTAGTGATGGAAATTTTCTATATCTTCACTTTATCAATGTCAATATCCCAGTGCTATCACTGTGCTATGGTTTTGCAAGATATTGCCATCAGGGAAACTGGGCAAGGTACATGAGATGTCTCTGTATTATTTATTATTGGCTTTCTTGTTGGAGCAAGCTAGAGGAAGAAAGCAGGAGAGGTGCCCACTAGCTCTTTTGGGAAGACCGTAGCCAGCAATTAGATGCATGCTAATTAAAAGCCGGAACCTCAAGACAGTCATTTGTAAAGGATTCATCAAACCCCTCCCAGGGAAAGACTGGGAGTTGGGTGTTTTTGTCGCGCTTCCTCTGTGCTAGCTCGGGGGAGGCGGAGACAGTTGCAACAAGTACTCTTGCACCCGTGAACAACTGCCCCTTTGTTTGCTATAGTCCTGTGGGTCTCATGAATGCGAGCCCTGTCAGCTTTCATACACAGGTGACTTGGGGGACCATCCCTCAGTGGGCAGCCTTAAAAGTTGGGCCACCAGGGCGCCTGGGTGGCTCAGTGGGTTCATGCCTCTGCCTTCGGCTCAGGTCATGATCTCAGGGTCCTGGGATCGAGCCCCACATCGGGCTCTCTGCTCAGCAGGGAGCCTGCTTCCCTCTCTCTCTCTCTGCCTACCTCTCTGCCTGCTTGTGATCTCTGTCTGTCAAATAAATAAATAAAATCTTAAAAAAAAAAAAAAAAGTTGGGCCACCAGATGTGTGGTCCAAACCCTTTGTTCCTCAAAGAGAAGCTGGGCGTTGGGGTTCCCCCCTCAGCCATATGGTGCTATGCCAAGGGGTGGGCTTTATGGCCAGTGTGTCTCAGCCTTTCCTACTCATTCTGAAGTGGCTATTTTCTCAGTTGCTTAACAAATAGGACACACTTAACTCATTTCTAGATTTCTCTCAGAAGGAATTCCTGCATATGTAACTGTACATTCTGTTTGTCCACAGGAGGAGAGAAATTCAGGAGCCTCCTGTGTGGCCACCTGAGTCCAGAGTCCCAAAATTTTTTTAAATGTTACATAAAATTCAGTGCCGGTTCTCATTTATTGCTGGCTGATGTCCTAGAATCTCAAATTGGGAAATCTAGCCTGAGAAAATAATCCTAAATAACAATCTTAAATATAGAAGAAGAAGTTCGGACACAGAGATTTTTTTTTTGAGAGAGAGAGAGAGAATGAGTATGTGTGTGTGAGAGAGCACGGAAGAGGAGTGGGATGGGAGAGGGGCAGAGGGAGAAGGAGAGAGAGAATCCTAAGCAGGCTCCATGCCCAGCACGGAGCCTGATGTGGGTCTTGATCTTACGACCCTGAAATGATGATCTGAGCCAAAATCAAGAGAAAGAGTTAGAAATAATCAATATGTCCAGAATTAGGCACAGGCACATAAATTATGGTATATGTAACTGGCAGAAATAAGAATATCCAAATGTTGGCAATGATTAAATATAAGAAAAATCTATGACTAGCCACTGCTTTCACTTGATTCCATGGAGTGAAACAGAGAAGGGTAGAAATAAGGGAGAAAGAGAGAGAAGAATTAAGAAGAAAGGAAGGAAAGGGAACCAGGGAAGAAGAGAGAAGAATTTTTAAAAAGGGGAGAGAGATTTAAAAAAACAACAACAAAAAAACAGACACATGGGAAAGCAAATTTTATCTTCTTTTAAGAAAAACACACAATATAAAATCCAAAGTTTTTCAGAAAATTAGGAGCTGAGTCTTCAATTTAAAAGGATACTTTAGGATCAACCACTCTCATTTTAAAATAGTACAAATGTGGGGCCCCTGGGTGGCTCAGTAGGTTAAAGCCTCTGCTTTCAGCTCAGGTCATGATCTCAGGGTCCTGGGATCGAGCCCCGCATCGGGCTCTCTGCTCAGCGGGGAACCTGCTTCCTCCTCTCTCTCTGCCTGCCTCTCTGCCTACTTGTAATCTCTATCAAATAAATAAATAAAATCTTAAAAAAAAATAAAATATTACAAATGTTCATACTACTTCATAAGAAATGAATTTCATTTACACAAATGTTAAACAATATACTTGTATAAGAGGTATAGCTATAAATATAAATAAAGCTTAAAATGAAAGAAGTCATCTGTTCTGTTCAAATCTTTGTAGACTCTACAGTAATCCTGCATAACATCAATCCTCTTTGAAAAGTCATAAGAGTATGTTTTTCATACTTCCCAGTGAAATGCCACAAGAACATTTCCATACGGCATTCCAGTGAACAGTAGACATGAGGCTCCACAGAACTCTATCCAACTTTTACCAGAGGAAAACATTCTTCTGATTCATTAGCAAATAATGTGCAAAGGCAAAGGAAGCCCCCTGTGGATAACAAAAACAAGCCTGGATACCAGGAACAGCTTGTCAAATCAGACGAAAGGATCAGAATGGAAAGGATTAGAGAAAACCTAAACAGGTACCAGATGATTAATGATAATACAGAACCTTGCATAATAATACAGAACCTTGCAGATATCCATTCATTACACTATACCTAACTGGAGTAAAACCTTAACTATTTCAAAACCAGTCTTCAGCAACCCTCAGACTTTCAGATTTCAAGTTCTAGAAGTGGCCAGGAAAAAAAAAAAAAAGAAAAAAAATCTTTGATGGTAATGAAGCAACATCTAGAAATGACCCTGAATGCCTGAAACTCGCCAGTAATTCCAAGATTACTTATAATGTAAATGAGCAGATGGCAAACCTGAAGAAGCACTTGCATTAAGCTGACAAATTCAAGAAAGTCAGCCCTAACATGATATAGTCAACAATTACCTGCAGAATGAATGATATGTAGGGAGGTATCAACTGGAATTAAATACGAAAAGAGAAAAAGTGAGAAGAAAGAAGCAATGAACATCAGGCAGAGCAATTAGAACTGCTGATAAAGAGTATCTTTTACTGATAATAGAAGTGAGGGAAGGCAGGGACGCCTGGTGGTTCAGTTGGTTAAGCATCTGCCTTTGGCTCAGGTCCTGGGGTCAAGTCCCTACATCGGCTCTTTGTTCCGTGGGAAGCCTGCTGCTCCCCTGCTTGTGGTCTCCCTCTCGTTCTGACAAATAAGTAAATAAAATCTTAAAAAAAAAAAAAATTGTGAGGGCAAATAAGGAAGTAAAAGAGAGCAGCACTGCAAAAGGAAACACCCATTTTTAAACTGCAGCCATTAACTTATATACAGGATATATAAAGCATTCTCAAAATTCAACAACCAAATAAAAAGAGGGCAAAAGACCTATACAGACAATTCACATAAGAAGAGAGATGGTGGGGCGCCTGGGTGACTGAGTGGGTTATGCCTCTACCTTCGGCTCAGGTCATGGTCTCAGGGTCCTGGGATAGAGCCCTACATCGGGCTCTCTGCTCAGCAGGGAGCCTGCTTCCCCCTCCCCCCGCCTGCCTCTCTGCCTACTTGTGATCTCTGTCAAATAAAAAAATAAAATCTTTAAAAAAAAGAAGACATAGAGTGGCAAATAAACACATGAAAATATGCTCAACATCATTAGTCGTTAAGGGAATGCAAATTAAAACCATAATATACCACTTACACTTACCTGAATAGCTAAAATTTTTTTAAAAAAGCTAAAAGCAAACAAACAAAAAACCCCAACACTACCCAACAATCCTATTCCTAGGTATTTACACAAGTGAAATGAAAACCTACATCTGCACACACAAACTGTACATAAATGGCTATAGAGATTTCATTTGTAACTGGTCAAACCTGGAAATTCCCCCAAGTATCCACCAACTGGGGAATGGATAAATAGTCTGTGTACATCTCTGCAGTAGAAAACTACCAGCAATAAAAAGGAACAAACTCCTGGTACACAGCAACAACACAGATGAATCCAAAATCATGATGCCAAGTGGAAGAAGCCAGAATCAAAAGACAACATTTTGCATGATGCCATTTCCACATTTGTTAAGGCAAATTATACAAGGACAGAAGATAGATCAGTGGTTGCCAGAGGCTGAGGGTAGGAAAAATGATTACAATGAGGCATGGGAAAATCTGGGGGGTGATGGAATTATTCTGTATCACAGAACTATGTATTAAGAAGAGAGAGGGGTGCCTGGGTGGCTCAGTGGGTTAAAGCCTCTGCCTTCAGCTCAGGTCATGATCTCAGGGTTCTGGGATGGAGCCCCACATTGGGCTCTCTGCTCAGCGGGGAGCCTGCTTTCCCCCACCCCCTGCCTACTTGTGATCTCTGTCTGTCAAGTAAATAAGTAAAAAAACTTAAAAAAAAAAAAAAGGAGAGAGAATGTTACTGTTTGTTAATTACACCTGAATTTAAAAAAAAAAAAAAAAGAAACATAACTGTAGCCATTGACGTCATGGGCATCTCTCTTCTGCTCCTCTGTGTGTTGGCTGGGGGGTGGGGGGTGGGGAGAGCTATTGTGGGTAGGCCAAAATTTGTGCTGAATTTCAGCAGCAGAACTAGATAGGCAGAGCCGTCTGCAAAGGGTTGGGGGTAGGGAGTGTTCACTGCATGGATGAGTGCTTTTGCAGGGGACTAAAATTCAAACTAAACTAATTTATAGATACTGGTAAAGTTTCAGAGCTCAGAATTAGTTGCTCTCAAATTTTTTCAGTATAATTATATTTACACATGACAAGAATTCTAAAGCAGAACTCCTTGTAAACCTCCTGGCCCTCTCTCTCTCTCTCCTCATCTTCATTTTTTCTGTCTTTTCTGCATACTGGCTTCCTTTTTTAGTTTACGTGGTAGGAAACCTGACTACTGATGCAGTTAGAGACTGATGCTCCTAGGTAGAGACTGAGGTTCCATCTCCGTTTTAGTTCCAGAATCCTGCAGGCTACTCTGGCCCTGCTTTGATCAGATGACCACTACTAGTCCGCCCTGTGTACTGGGCAGGTGTCATGCTGCATAAAATGTCCCTCCCACTGTGACTCCGTGGGTGGGGATGGAGGGACCACTCCCCAGAAAGCGGAGGGGATAAAACATTTTATACATTATACAATGGTGTGAGCAGTCTTTATCTTTATGGCAGGTTACATTCGCTAAAAAGTATGGTAAGGTCAAACTAAAATGGTCATTGTCTTAATTTTTACAGGGAGAATAAAACCAATTAACATGTTACGCTTCTGATTAAGGGCCTGACGCCAAATACCATTTTATTTATTTATTTTTAAAAAATTTTTTAAAGATTTTTTTATTATTTATTTATTTGACAGAGAGATATCACAAGTAGGCAGAGAGGCAGGCAGAGAGAGAGGAAGGGAAGCAGGCTCCCTGCTGAGCAGAGAGCCCGATGTGGGGCTCTATCCCAGGAACCTGAGATCATGACCTAGGCTGAAGGCAGAGGCTTTAACCCACTGAGCCACCTAGGCGCCCCGTCAAATACCATTTTAAATCACCCATAAATTATGTTCCTTTATAGGATAAATGTTTCTGAAGCTTATATTCATTAGTTTAAGATGACGAGAGGGTCATGGTAACATAAAATTCCATTTAATATGCTATAGTGTTTCCTCACCTGTAATTGTAACTTAATTTGTCTAATTACGGGTGCAAAATACATGAACAACCAATGGACTCAAGACCAACTAGAATCAACACCCTACACACATAGTAAGCATTTCAAATTGTTAAATGCATGTCTTCTGCCCATTTTTTGATGTGATTATCTGTTTTGCGTGTGTTGAGTTTGAGGAGTTCTCTATAGACCTTGGATATCAGTCCTTTGTCTGTATTGTCATTTGCGAATATCTTCTCCCATTCCGTGGGTTGCCTTTTTGTTTTGTTGACTGTTCCGTTTGCTGTGCAGAAGCTTTTGATCTTGATGAAGTCCAAAAAAATTCATTTTCACTTTTGTTTCCTTTGCCTTTAGAGACATATCTTGGAAGAAGTTACTGTGGCTGATGTTGAAGAGTTTACTGTCTATGTCCTCCTCTAGGATTCTGATGGATTCCTGCCTCACAGTTGAGGTCTTTTATCCATTTCGAGTTTATCTTTGTGTGTGGTGTAAGAGAATGGTCAAGTTTCATTCTTCTACACGTAGCTGTCCAATTTTCCCAGCACCATTAATTGAAGAGACTGTCTTTTTTCCACTGTGTATTTTTTCCTGCTTTGTCGAAGATTATTTGACCATAGAGTTGTTGGTCCATATCTGGGCTGTCTACTCTGTTCCCCTGGTCTATGTGTCTGTTTTTTTGCCAGTACCATGCGGTCTTGGTGATCACAGCTTTGTAGTAAAGCTTGAAATCAGGCAATGTGATGTCCCCAGTTTTGTTTTTCTTTTTCAGCATTTCCTTAGCAATTTGGGGTCTCTTCTGATTCTATACAAATTTTAGGATTGTTTGCTTCAGCTCTTTGAAAAATGCTGGTAGAACTTTGATCGGAATAGCATTGAAAGTATAGCACAGGGATGCCTAGGTGGCTCAGTTGGTTAAGCGGCTGCCTTTGGCTCAGGTCATGATCCCAGCATCCTGGGATCGAGTCCCACATCGGGCTCCTTGCTCAGTGGGGAGCCTGCTTCTCCCTCTGCCTCTGCCTGCCTCTCTGTCTGCCTGTGCTCACTCTCTCTGACAAATAAATAAAATCTTTAAAAAAAAAAAAAAGAAAGAAAGTATAGCACAAAGCTTATGTCTTAAGGCTTTATGATTTTTCATTTTTATGGTAATAAAACCAAAGGTGAAGGACCACTTTAAAGGGTGCCAATGAACAGAAAAGGATTTTTACAAAGGGACAGAAATTTTCAAAAATTTAAGACCATAAAATGGGTAAATGAGAAGCTGATACTGGAGTACTTATTTTGCTGACTTTTTTTTTTTTTAATGTAGCAAGAAATAATAGAGATTAAATTATTACAGCAGAAGGTTTTCTGCTGCTTTGGACTGCTTTCTTAATTCAGCCTGAACAGATGACTTTGCATCCACCCTGGTTTTGCAAGGCACACCTGCCCTTAAAATGAATGCATCAATAAATTCATCCTTTGATCTCTTATCACATTGTGTTTCAAAACATCAGAGTCTGAAGCTGTGTTTTGAATAGCGGCCAAACCTCAAAAAACACAGCTCTGAGTTTGATCCTGAGCCCACAAAATCTGAAGACTTGCAATCTCAACCACAAGTCTTTTTTTTAACTTCATAAAAATATGCAGAAGTGGTTCTTTTCTGTCAGCAATTTTAAGGTTTAAAGGATTAGATTAAAAATTTATGGCTATAAAGTAATGAGATTTTCTTTTTAAACGATTTTAACTCAAAGGTCTGCCTCCTCACTAGCCCTTATTCCTGTAACAGTAGGATCCTCTAGTGCTTTGCTCATCCTCATGGGCCACTTTGTTCTGGATTCCTGAAGGAGAAATGGGTTCGTCACAAAGACTGCCAAGGCAGTTCCTGCACCCAATCTAAGCCACTGCCATGGCCACCATCACTGCTGTCAGCTCTGGATCCCAAACCCCTTCTCCAAGCTCCTCTCAACCCTGTTCAGGGTCTTGCCTTCTGACACTAGTTATTTCCAAAAACCCTTCCTCTGTTACGGTTCTGGAGACACTTTCCCTCACTCCAAAACATTGTCCTATTTTTCTTCTATTTCCTATTCCTATTGATCTAAGCCAAAGAGAGGGCATTTCTCAAATTTCTGTTGCTTTACTCTGCAAAGGAAATCTAAGCTCTTTTCTTTCAGTCTTTTCCTTCCAGATATTGTTTAGAGACCTAACCTTCCACAACTAACAAAAAAAGCCCATCTACGTTTCCTCTAAACAAAAATTCATTTTTCTCTGTAAGGAATACTCCATTCTTTTAGGTTATCTTGCAAAAGCTACAGCCCAACCCTAAATAATATTTTTTTTCTCCCTGTTAGAAACATATACCAAAAATTTAACAGTCAAATAACTGTTGTCCTCTCCAACAAAGCCCCAGAGGTGGCTACGCACTTACTAGAATGCTTATCACCACTTGTGAAATATCTTCTAAACCATTTACTAATTCAACAAGAAAAGTGGCTTATTGCTGTGTTCAGGACATCTTCCTTTGGTCTAATTTCCTTACCTCTGCTTCAATCTCTCATTCTCAAGCCTACATTCATTCATTCACTCAACTAACCAGTGTACATGGCACTAGCTGTGGGAAACAGGATCCTAGTACTCAAGCTACTTTCAGTCCAGAAGGGGCTGTACCAGTTCTACCTCTGAACCAAGACACAAGGAGGGCAGAGTTGTGTGTGATTAGACTGCATGATTAGACTGTGCTCTAAAGTTAGGACAGGTTTTCTCAAGTTGTCATTATCTTATGTGGGTACTTTAGGCTTGAGATGCAAAGCTGTTGCTTGCAGATTAACCATTAGGACTTCCAATCGGTTAAGTGTCTGCTTTTGGCTCAGGTCATGATCCCAGGGTCCTGGGATTGAATCCTGTGTGGGCTTCTTGCTCAGCAAGGAGCCTGATTCTCCCTCTACCTGCTTCTCCCTCTGCCTGCCACTCCCCTGCTTGTGCTCTCTGACAAAAAACAAACAAAAACTCTTTAATAAATCTATTTTTAGTACCCCTGTAAAATAAGGGAAACTTGTATAACTATTTCTTATTGTTCCTCTTTTGTTATCTAAAGCCAATGCTAAGCAAAGTCGTAAGGTATCCAAAGTCTGTCTTGATATGCTCCTATTCCCTAATTCTTGGATAGCACCTTGAACCTACACTACTCTGTGGCTGCCCAAGACTTCCTTAGTTCACTGGGCCTGATGACATCTCATGCCCGACTCATTCCTCAAAATATAACCATCCTTGGTCATATTCCTTCCAGCATCCAATGGCAAATTGGGCTAATCTCACAAACCAACTCAAGCTAACATATTAATTAATGATAATAATAGTTTAATACATTTCTACTTTCAGGAAAAAGTGTGAAACAATAGGAGATTTATAGAAATTTAATACGATAATCCAATAATAGGGAGTATTTTTCCCATTTATGGTCACTGACCAACTAAATCTAAAATGAAAGTAATAAACAAAAAAAAGTCAAGGGTTAGAACAAAAATAAACCAGTTTACATTTAACGTTAGTCTGAGAAAGAGAGGAAAATGAGAACAAGTATATTCTGACATTTGTGTATACTCTACACATGTATATATTGTTCTTATATAACATATATATATATACATGTATATTCAGTTTAATATTTAAAGCAGTGCTGTAAGTTCATACTTTTCTATTTTAGAGATGACAGAAGTTGGTCTTAAAGAGGTTACATTACTATCAAATACCCCAGCAGGGACTGTAAACAATTCTAATCCCAAGTATTTTTCTACTGTGCACAACTCCTCTCAGTATTCATTATCTCACTTGAAACTGAGTAGAAAAACCATGAAAACACACAGATGCAATGATAAAACTACACTTCATTCCACATATGGCCAGTTTAAAAAGCGAGGAGTTTAAGATGGGGAGGGGGAGTGAGCAAGCCGGGCAAGAGGAAAAAGTAGACAAAGAGATTACGGAGTAGAAATGTCAAAGATAGAAAAATAGGTAAGGGAGGCAAAGAAAGAAAAAGACGGGTATGTCTGAAAGGAAGGATGAGTTGTGGGGTCCTCCAGTCAGGGTCTGCGTCCAGCCGACACACCTGGCTTCCCATCTCAAGAGCAGTCTTGCTCTGCATTCCTCATCCTGCCAGTCAGCCAAGCTGAAGCCATCCAGAGAGCTTTGGGCTAGCATTTCCACAGATCCCCAGAGCCCTGACCTTATCTTGGTCTAATCACTGTAATCACCATAATTAGTTTTCCTTTCATTTTCCTTTCATTTTCCCACTAAAAGCTATTTCAGAAATCTGCATTTTTGGGGCGCTTGGGTGGCTCAGTGGGTTAAAGCCCCTGCCTTCAGCTCAGGTCATGATCCCAGAGTCCTGGGATTGAGCCCTGCAATTGGGCTCTCTGCTCAGTGGGAAGCCTGTTTCTCCCCTCTCTCTGCCTGCCTCTCTGCCTACTTGCCATCTCTGTCTGTCAAATAAATAAATAAAAAATCTTAAAAAAAAAAAAAAAGAAATCTGCATTTTCATCCATCTCTGAGAATCAGTGAAAACCCAAGCTCTTAGTATGAGGATAGTAACAAAAACAATAAACAAATCAAAACCAAGACTTCTATCACCAAAATAGCCAATGGTCAAACATGCCTTACATACACGGTGTTTACTGAAAAACCACTGTTCTCAGTCAGATTTACCATAGATAATAAAACGCTTACACCTCTTCACCACTCATATTTCTAAGTTTTTGTTTTATTTAGCTCACTTATTATTCAGGTAAATTAGGTATAACTGCTTTCAAAATGAGATACGTATCCTATATTGCTAGCATTCAACAAACTTCTGAAATCATTGGTATAATATTTTAACTAAATGAACAAGCCTGAGAGACACCAAGTTTGAATCCCAGCTTCGGCTCTTAGTATCTGAGTGACTGCACAAATTACTTAATAGCTTTGAACTTTAGTTCTTCATCTGTAAAACAAGGCTCATCGTATAGTACCAATCACACAGGTGATTCCTCACAAAGGAATTCCAAAGGAATCACAAAGGAATTCCTTCCTTTAAGAAGGAAAGGAGATGAGTGCTTGGAACTGTGTGACATGTAGTTAAGCACTCAACGTTATCCCTTATTATTACCATTATTATTGATGGCCACTAGCCTTGCCTCCTGACTGCAGAAAACTTAACCATAAGATATCTTTTTACCTTATTAAAGAAAATTGAGAAGTTTTAGAAAAATACTGGGTTTATATATAATAGATGAAGAGTAATAATAGAAACAAAGTCAAATATTTATGAACGTATACACTGAACTTGCAAAGCAGCAGCAGCACACTTTTACAAATGGTTTACCTCGAAGTCTATGAGCTGTAGGTCAGCAATCAGGGTCACCAGCAACCCACTATTATAGAGCTCTTGTGCAAGCTGGGCCACAACTTCTGTGGGGGGTTCCTTGTCATTTGTGCCACATAGAATCTCTTTCATTGCTTGCAGTGATTTCGACACTTCCTCTGAAGCCTGGTGACCAAAAAATATGCTTACAGTGAAGAGGGAATGAAAATTTTCAAGCCATAAACAAACAAACCAAAAAACCCCACTTCTTGGATTCTGTTCATTTATGATCAAAGAACACTATACAGTTACAAGCAACCAAAAAACTGTTTGACAGTGCTTTTTTTATTTTGGAAAATGTTGCAAAAATGTATTTATGTTAAAAAAGTCTCTGGTATTTCTATTTGGTCAACATAATCGAAACACTCTTCTTTTAAAATCTACTCAGATATAGCCTAACTAATCTAGTCATTAACTATAAATTTTACTCTTAAATATTAAAATGACTGGGGCGCCTGGGTGGCTCAGTGGGTTAAGCCTCTGCCTTGTCATCCCAGGGTCCTGGGATCGAGTCCCGAGTCGGGCTCTCTGCTCAGCAGGGAGCCTGCTTCCCCCTCTCTCTCTGCCTGCCTCTCTGCCTACTTGTGATCTCTCTCCCTCTCTGTCAAATGAATAAATAAAATATTTTTAAAAAATTAAAATGACTGTTTTGAAGACTTCAGTAGCTACAGGTCTTTATTAAAAGCATTTGTTAAGGTTTTCAACAAATTCCTATTACTCTAACTTTTTAATGGACAATGTAGTAAACCTGAATTGTCAAAACACACGGTCAAATTATCAAAACCCATTAACTTTGTTAATCCACTTGTCTCTGCCACATAATCATCACCTTTTTTTGCTCTCTATGAAACTTAAAAATGACAAAAAAACACTTCTCTATATTGTGAAGAGTAATAGGGAAATCCACATATGAGTGGGTGCTCAGGCCTGGGAAGGGGACAATGAGGAATGACTGCCAACTGGTACAGGATTTCTTTTGGGGGTGATGAAAATATTCTTGAATTAGATATTGATGATGGTTGTAGAACCTTTGAGAATACTAAAAATCAGTGAACTGTGCATGTTAAAGAGGCAGATTGTATGGGATGTGAATTTATTCAATACATCTTTTCAAAATTAATACAGGTGAGCAAAAGAGAATAGGCCAAAAAGTTAACAATTTAATCTGCTGAATAGTTTTTAAAGAAATATAGTTTTATTACTTTGAAGTATGGTTCTGTAATCATTATAACTGAGGAAGGGAATAAAGAGAATAAGGCAGATTAAATACAAATAATTCATAGTAGCATGACAGTACTTTAAAAAATAATTTCCAGATACATCTTACAATCTGACTGAAACAATTCTTAATTTATTAAAAGGTTGGAAGTTTCTTTAAGGGTGCTATTTAGCCACAAAAGAGTGCTTAATATTACATGCAGTTAAGAATAATTATAAAACAAACTTCTGTGTGCCCATAACACAGGTTAAGAGCAGAAAACTTCCAGAAATCCTGAAGTCACCTGAATGCAGCCTTTTCAACCTAGAAGTAAAGGTTTTTATGTTTTTGACGACAATCATTACTTTTCTTTATATTTTCTTACCTGTATTTGCATCGCAAAACAATATAGTTGAGCTCTGCCAATTTTGAACTTTTTGGAATAACACCTGGGACCTCTTTACGAGGTGCTTCTGTTGCTATTATAGATGTGAGGTCCATCCATGCAGCTGCACGGAGGCAGCAGCATTTTAATTTTCTTTGCTCTCAAGTTTTCTACTGATGGCTGGACCCCAGTTCATCAGTTCTACTTCTGATGGACATTTAGGTGGTTTCCATTGAGGGGTTATTAGGAACAGCAACATATGAACACTCTTGTACGCGCATCTTGGTACACAAGTGCAAGATTATCTCTAGAGTTTATATGTAGGAGTAGAACTGCAGGGTTTTAACACAGCTACAACCTCAGATTTGACAGATGATACCAGTTGGTTCCCAAAGCAGTGACACCAGTTTATACCTTATCCCTCACAGTGGAGGAAAGTTCCCATTGCTCTCCATCCTCGCCGACACTTAGTATCATCAGACATTTTTCATTTTTGCCCAGAGAGTGAGTGTGTAATATGAATGTACTTGGTTTTAACTGGCCTTTTCCTGACTACTCATGAAAATGAGTATCTTTTTATGTTTTTTTCTGTCTTATGCAGATTTACTGTAAATTTACTAGTAAATTTGGATTTACTCTTTTATGAAGGTCATTTCTTCTTTCTAATTGAGCCAATATTTGATTCAATATTACAAGTACACAAGAATTAAAAATACACTTCTACATCCCTTACAAGATGCAGGATAAAAAATTGTATCTCTACATCCCTACAAGATTCAAGATTTTTTTTATACACTGGGATAGGAAGATACTGTGAACTGAAGGATATTTATTTTCTAGATCTCTTAAGTGTTGCCATAAACTAACCAGTCACTTTAGAGAGAAATTGAATACGTAGGACCCAACATCCTATGGAAGGAACAAAATACAAAGAAAACAACAACAACAACAACAACAACAACAAAAAACCTTACCTATGAGGAAATCCCGCTTAGTAGGACCTTTAAAAAATGTTAAAATGAGGTTGCACTGTCACAGAAACTATCAGGTGATCTTTAAATAAAAATGTTCTATCCTTCCTGTCAGTTTAGCATTATATACCTGTGTAGCCCCTTAGATTTTTAAGCTCTGTAGTCTAGAGGGATCTAAGTTTCATCAGAGGCTGAAGATAGTGAACCAAGAGTTCAAGGCAAAAGAGTCAACAACAGCATAAAACCTGAAACCAATTTATATGTATTTATAGAGACCTTATGTGCACATCACAGACCATATTTGGGGATTCTTCATCAAGCTTTTACATTGGTTTTTGGTTTTGGAAAACATGCATCTGAATAATAATATTATCATTTTAGTTCATACCTTGTCGGTTTTTTTGTCTTGCTTTTCCAAAATCGCCAAGTTGTCTTTTAGAACTTTCACAATTTCTGCTGGATTTTTGTGTGATTTACTAAACAAAGGCATTTTTTTCATCTATAGAAATTGCTTCTTCCAATACAGAATGCTACAAACAAACAAATAAGCAAAAAAGAATCATGAATTTAACTTTTTAAAATTTTATCTAAAATTTTGTTTACATCCCAGTTAGTTAACAGAAGTGTAATGTTAACTCCTGATGTATAATATAGTGATTCAAAACCTCCATACAACACCCAGTGCTTATCACAAGTGCCCTCCTGAATCCCCATCACCTATTTCACCCATGCCCCCACCCACCTCCCTGCTGGTAACCATCAGTTTGTTCTCTAGAGTTAAGAATCTGTTTCTTGGGGGAAAAAAAAAAAAAAAAAAAAAGAATCTGTTTCTTGGTTTGCCTTTCTCTCTTTTCTTCCTCTTTGCACATTTGTTTCTTAAATTTCACATATGAGTGAAATCTATGACATTTGTCTTAATCTGACTGACTTATTTCACTTAGTATAATACTTTCTAGATCCAGCCACATTGCAGAGGCAAGATTTCATTCTTTTTATGGCTGAATAATACTCCATTGTGTGTGTGTGTATGTGTGTGTGTATGTGTATCACATCTTTATCCATTCATCAACTGATGGACACTTGGGCTGCTTCCATAATTTGGCTATTGTTGATAATGCTGCCATAAACATCAGGGTGCACGTATCCCTTTGAATTAGTCTTTTTGTATTCATTGGGTAAATACCTAGTACTATGATTGCCGGATTTTAGGAGAGTTCTATTTTTAACTTTGTGAGGAACCTCCAACCTGTTTTCCAGCATGGCTGTCACCAGTTTGTAAAGAATTTAACTCTTAACATGATTAAATTGTTATACCAAAATGTCTTATGTTCTCAAAAACCCTAATTCAATAATTTGAAGCATTAATATTGATCAAACTAAAATGAGTTTCATCAAGTTTTACACCAAATTTAAATATATATATATATATGTGTGTGTGTATATATATATATATATATATATATATATATATATGAAGGCAGGTATTTTTAAAACTTTGCCTAAAAATTTTTATTCAAAGTTTAAAATTTTTTCTAAAATATAAATACAGGATTAGGGAAAGAGTCCCACTGGGAAAAGGAGTACTTTTAGAGAATAAGCTAATACTTAAAACTAGATTTTTTTAACTAATGAGAGTGCTGCTGCCGACAATGACAGTGATAGATAAAATAAAACATGTAAAACAAAAGTGAGATTAGGATCCACATACTGCGGTAAGGCAGTATTTAATGCTACCCATGACAATCACAAAATCGCAAGGTAAAATTATTTAAAATCTGACCTGTTCTTTATTTACTCTTCAAACATTCAGCTGGCCATACTCACTGAGGAAATGAAGACCACCATGGTGGAGGGTGAGGAGAGTGAGGAAAAGGAGTATTAATTCTTGTTTTTGAGAACATCTATTTACATAGAGCAGAGAAAGCTGAATATGGCTGTCATTGCCCTACCATAATGTAATTATTTAGGGAGAAAATCATAATTGAAGTTTCCAGTTAGGAGAGGCATATTCACATACTTTATAGTTATTGGCAAAAATATTTCAAACATTACAGAAACATGATATAATAAGTCAAAGTCTCCCATTAACCAACCGCTCAGAGATAACAAATATATCAGTTTGGTGTATGTTCCTTCTGAATTTTTTCTTATATATAATATTAGATACATTTTTAAACAAAAATAGAGTAATACTAAACATAGTATTTTGTAACTTTTTCTACTTGTTATGTTTTGAATACCATTCTATGAGTATATGTTTAGATCTCCTACAATTGTATACAATATAGTATTCTATTATACAGATATGTAATTATTATGTGGAAACTTCTTATTAAATTACTATATAATTTATTTTATTAATACCCTATTAATGGACATTTGGCTTAATTCTATTTTTTCTAGTATTTTTCTGATTAACAATGATGCAATTAGTCAATGGAGGGTATTATACAAATGCTATTTTTCTGATTAACAATGTTGCAGTTAGTCAATGGAGGATATTATACAAGTGTGTACACACAAATGTGCACCAGTGGATAGCACCACTCTACCTAGATATTCCTGTGGCATAACCATAGCTATGGTTCTAAATCCCTAATGCCCCTAAAATCCGATTTCCCAAATCTGGTTCCCTAGAACTTGTCATTCTGTGAGCTACCTTATATCCTTCCAATAAATTCCTTCAGGATTTGTTGTTTGTAATCAAGAATTCCAATGGGAGGGGTGCCTGGGTGGCTCAGTTGGTTGAAGGTCTGCCTCCGGCTTAGGTCATGATCCCAAGGGTCCAAGGATCAAGCCCATCGGGCTCCCTGCTCAGCATAGAGCCTGCTTCTCCCTCTCCCTCTGCCTGCTGCTCTACTTGTGCTCTCTATCTCTCTGTCAAGTAAATAAATGAAATCTTTTTAAAAAATTCCAATGGGACATATATATGTTATGAAGTAGAAATCAAAACAGTTAGTGTGAATTTTGATGATAAAACAAAAGACTTAAATTCTCATTTTCAGAAGAGATGGTGTTTTCGACAGGGGTGCCTCAACAGGGGAACCTGTCCACTCTTGGGGCAAGGATAAGTTTGAAAAACAAGAGACTCCAGGTGGCCTCTAAGGCAGATACTGAAAGTTGACAGAGCATTCAAAGATAAAGCATGTGAAGATCACAATGATTCTCACAGTAGGCAGTGTCAGGTGCAAAAAGAGAGTCAGAACATTGTATCGTGTACCTTTATACAATTCAAGAATAAAATTGTAAAGACACACTAGATTTTACTTTAGTAGTCAGCCCTACACATCAATAAATGAAGGTGGAGTATATTTAAAAGTGTATGTACTGTGATAGTAGGGTGGGTGCTGAACCAATCATTAGATAAGTTGGGCAGAGCAAGCCAACTGTTGCTTCTTACCTAAGTGATCTTGGGCCCAGATCCTTAAGGCTCTGTGATCTCATCTGTAAATGGAGATGATAACATCTCCCTCTCAGTGTTGTGAGGACTAAAGGTAAGTAGAACATCTTGCATAGGGCCTTGTATAAGTAAAGTACTCTACAATGTTTAGCTGCTATTATTACAAAAAGTTCTATGATATAATGAATGAATTATTTCACAAAAGAAAAAGGCATACTAATTGAGACATGATTTTGTCTTAATTAAGTGTTCTAGACACATCTGGGTCCTTGAATCACTTACACATTTTTTTCTTTTAAAAAATATAATTTATTCTTTTAAGGTTAAATATTTAATGTTTAAATACTTAGCATTAGAAATTTTTTTAGGGGCACCTGGGTGGCTCAGTGGGTTAAAGCCTCTGCCTTCGGCTCAGGTCATGATCCCAGGGTCCTGGGATCAAGCCCCGCATCGGGCTCTCTGCTCAGTGGGGAGCCTGCTTCCCTTCCTCTCTCTCTGCCTGCCTCTCTGCCTACTTGTGATCTCTGTCTGTCAAATAAATAAATAAAATCCTTAAAAAAAAGTTTTTTAAAAATGCTAAATGCATTTGTATAATTGTTCATTTCTTCATATAGTTCTACTGCACTAAGGAAAAGATAATCGACTGTGAGAATTCCAACTAAATACTCCTGACATCAAAATAGAGTACAAATAAGAATATGGTATCATGGTGTGCCTGAGTGGCTCAGTCAATTAAGTGTCTGCCTTTGGCTCAGGTCATGGTCCTGGGTTCCTGGGATCGAGACCCACATGGTGCTCCCTGCTCAGTTGGGAGCCTGCTTCTGCCTCTGCCTCTCCCCCTGCTTGTGCTCTCTCCCCTCCTCTCTGTCTCTGTCAAATAAATAAAATCTTTTAAAAAATAAAAAAGAATATGGTCACGTTAATGTGACATGACATGATTTTTTTCCAGTACCTGTTGCTCTGCTCAGTTCTCAATGTATCAGGCTAATTCTAATGCTAATTCTGGTAATATCACAAACGTTTTCAGGACTCCCATGGTAGTTAGCCACCATTTCCTGATTTGCTGTCTTCCAACTTTTTATTTGCCTGTTGATTTGTTCATTTATTCATTCACTTGTTCATTGAACAAACAATCTGAGTAAGTACTAAGCATGGACACTTTGCTAAATACCTGGGATAGAGTTATGAACAAGAAAAATACAATCCTTCCTCTTTTGAACTTATTAAACAGAGAAAGTTAACATTTTGGGGGCAATAAAATTATGTAACAGAGGAAAAACACACAGTATAATGCCTCTTAATACAGTACTCCTTTTTTGAATTTGTTATTTTCTTATTTTAAGTGTACCTATTTACTACAACTATAATATAAAATTAGTTTAATAATGTTTTAAAATTTCATAGGACCATTATTCTTCAATTCTGGGATCTGTATTATGAGGGAAATCAAGACCTATATCTCAAACTATGCAGTTCCAGCCCCCCGTCCCCTATAAATTTTGGCGAAAATCTCCTAACTGCTCTGTTCTCCTCAGACCATAACCAGCCCTGTCCCACCCCCAGACTGAACACCTTCCTGTATCACCCTCAAACCCAGGGCTGCCTTTTCTACTCCCTGGGCAACCATGCTGGACACTTGCATGTGCATCCACCCCAATCACGTCATTTACTCCACTGTCATTTAAAAAATGAGCCAAGTGGCACTCAGCACTACCTGCTAAACAAATACAAGGTAGTTAAACCCCCGTCTGGTTCTGAGTTGGTAACTGATCCACTATGATTCAAAAATGACCACCCTTGCCCGGCTGTCATTTGTCCTATCTATAAAGTGAGGGGATTCTTTAAAAAAAAAAATTTAACTGTGAATTCACCTAGTCATATCATCTAACTCCTATTTTTCCATTTCATTTATGAAGATATCAAAACAAATCTGCCAAATGTTTTGGGAAAGTCCAGAAACATTGCATTTATATTAATACTGGTTTAGTTATTTTATTTATTGCATCCCCATGACTTATTTATTTTTTATAACTAGAACTTTGTACTTTTTGACCCCCCTCACCCATTTCATCCACCCCCACCCCTACCTCTGACAATCACTAATTTGTTCTCTGTATCTGAGCTCGACTTTTTTTTTAATTCCACTTACAAGTGAGCCCATACAATATTTGTCTTTCTCTGTCTGAATTATTTCACTTAGCGTGAATTATTTCACTTAGCGTAATGTCCTCAAGTTCCTTCCATATCAACAAATGGCAAGAATTCACTTTTTATGGGTGAATAATATTTATGGGTATATTATACATATATAAGCACATTTTCTTTGTCCATTCATCTACTAACTGGCATTTAGATTTTTTTCATTTCTTGGTAAATAACACCACAATGAACATGGTGAAGCATATATCTTTTCACATTAGTATTTTTATTTTCTTCTCATAAATATCCAGAAGTAGAACTGCTGGATCATATGATAGTTCTAATTTCAATTTTTTTGAGGAACCTCCATACTGAAAGAGTGGGTTCTTAAAGAAAGAGCATCACCCTTTGAAAATAGCTACGTTATATACAGTGAGCTCCAGGTGATTCATCACTGGTCCATATCCATTCTAAATCTTAAACTCCTACTATCTATCCGTCATGGCCTAAGATAAAGTGCTTAAGGCAGAGACAAAAGGAATGGCCAAGTCCTGAAAATGGTGCCTTCTGGGGATAAAAGGGTAGTAGGAATTTTTCTATAAAGTCTACCTCGGAGTTTTTAGAATATACATTATATTTCAGCAAAGCAGGAAGCAGGGACAGGAGAAGATGCCATATTAAGTACAACAGACGAACTCTAGAGGAATGCCTCTTAGGAACTGAAAACTATGTAGGCTGTGCACACCAACATGCCCTCTAGCGTAATGCTGACAGTAGGCCATGCAGCAAACAAATGTCCGTGGACTAACACTGGCCCTGTTGTACTTTTCCATTGTCAAGAGTGAATAAACAGAATAAACAACAAATAATGTAGGTTCTATTAAAAAAAAAAAAAGGCAGCCCAAGAAAGAGAAGAAATGCCCTGTGGACTTAAGACAGGAAAGGATGCTTCTAAAATTAATTCTCTATAGGAGACAGAACAGACATAACTGACAAAAAAAAGAAAAGGACTTAAACTAAAAGCTGGCCAAGATAAAAGATGAGAAACACACACACATACATATACACACATATACAGATAACACCCCAAATACAGCATAGTAATCCAAATCTTCATAGAGCAGAAATGACCCCATGGAAAATTGACTAAGGACAACTGAGAGGAAAAAATGAGTCAGGCTACATTTATTCATTCAAAAAATATTTACTGAGCCCCTATAAATATGTATATTACAGAGATATGAAAAAGATAAAGTGATCCTATAAAAACAGGTATTACAACAATGGGGGAGTTGGAGGAAGCCAACAAGAAGAACAAAAAATATAAAAAGTGAAGCAGAAGCAACAAAGATGTAACAGCTTAAGCAGAAAAAAGAGCTAAATCTCATCACTTGAGGAGCTCTTCTAGTTGAGATTAATGGTGACCCCCCAGATTCAGTGTCTTGTGGCTTTTAAAAGAAACAAACATTATATTTTCAAAGCTCATTCCCACAAAATGACCTTAACAACAAAGGATAAAAATCAAGTTGCCTTTGAACTTCCATAAAGCTAAATGTCATCAGAACAAAGAGGAAACCTACAGAGTTCTGAGAGAGTCTATAGCCTCATAACTGAATCCCTAGCCAACATATTTAAGTGTGCACAGATTGTGTATGCTTACTAAAAATTTTATAAAAAGATGACATGGAATCAAGCCCACAAGAGTTCAACAAAATAAATGGTAAAAATCAGAAATCATTCTTGAAAGGAAGCCTTGATACTGTTGGTAGGACATGTAGGAGCGTGAGAATCTACAATTATAATTAATTCATAGGGGAATAAAAATAAGTAAGGACTCAAGTTAAAAAGGAAACCACCCCAAAAGTATCCAAGAAAAGAGGGATCGAAATAATAGCAATAGAAGCAGAAACTAACAGAATCAAAAAAGTAAAAGGAAAAGAAAATCTCTGGTAGCTATTTGGTCCCTGTTTCTCGTGGTGATAGACCTGTCTGCTCTACTTCCCATCCCACCATACCCAAAGGGTGGGAACATGACCCAGGTGTAGCCAGAGTATTCCTTCCACTGCCCTGGCTACAGCAGTTGGCTCACAAGTGGATTGTGACACCATCAAGCTAATCAAAATGCTTCAACGGGACTTTTCCCGTAGGTATTTTAATTTAATTAAAATATATGGGGCTACAGATGAAGAAATAGAGAACAGCCTAACAAGCTCCTGTGTATTTACCACCCAGCTCAAAACAGAAAAATTGAAGCAACCCCCTTCATACATCTCCCTGATCCCAGCCCCCTCTGGCTCATTCTGGTGGGAAAATTACTTGAATATTAATTTAGCAGTGTGGTTCTAGAACCCTTAAACGTTCACAACCTCTGATTTAGTAAGTAATTCTTGCTTCTGGCAATCTGTCTTAACAAAGTAAACTAAAATAAGGGTTGTCTTTGTAACATTTTTAAAAACATTTTAACATCTGTGAAATTGAGGTGTTTCTTACAAGGAGAGGATTTTACCTTCCTTAACAGTTTTTTTCTTTCTTTCTTAGTGGTATACAAAGTACATGATTTATAGCCAAGCGCTTCTTAGATTTGACAAAATACAGTCTTTGGCTATGAAAATGTTTGCAAAGAATGTGAAATAAAATGGAAATGTTGTTAAAAGCAGTACCCCATACTACAGAACTATGTAAAAGCAAACAAAACACAAGTACGCAAAGGCTATGCATAGAAAAAAATTTACAAAAGTTAATGGTGATTGTCTCTGGGTAATTAGCTTATGGATGCTAAATTTTCCTTTTCCTTCAAATTTTCTTTTTCCCAAGCTTTGTTTAATAGCCCATGCAAATACTTTCATAATGGAAACACCCTCTCATAAATGATATTTTTAATGACTAAACAACTGTGTTTTAAAGTTCAAACTGTGGAATATCTGATCACCATGTCTTTTCAAAGCATTAGTCAAACAAATATGATTTCTGTTAGTTTGGCTATGAAATTTCATAAAGAGTAGAACTTGGCTCAGAATCTGGAGAGAGAGCCAAAACAAATTATTCACCTCTGCTCCTAGGGAACTCAGGCCCTGTAGACTTTATAGTAGATTTTGGCAGCATTTCTTTTTCTAATACACAGCAAAATATTTCATATACCTAACTTATGTGTGAGCGTCATTAAAGATGGCCCAAAGTTAATCACTCTGAATATGTTCAGTGACATTAAGTGCAGAGGAGTGTTTACAGGGGAAGGGAAAAAGGGAAGCTAGGAGAAAAGGTCATTTGGGACATTCAATTCCCTTCTTTTTATTCCTTAAAATATTGGAAGGAAAATAAATGTTTAACTCTAAATGGCTAATGAGTATCTCCACGCCTTTATGTTTAACCTCCAATTGTACTATTCAAAAATAGTTCTAATTTCAAAGGTTTCTCACAAAAGTTTAAGAGAGCAAGAAATTTATCTCTGAAGCCAAGAAAAACCTCAAGATTTCCATAGGTAAAACTATAAAAAGTAACCAAACTTCTAAATCGCTATAACAAAACCAACTCAAAAATGAGCCTTCTTTCCTTCCACATAAGTTTATTTTACAATCAACAATGACTGAGAGAGGAACATTTCCAAAAGTTTCTTAAAGCTTGCTAATTTAAACCTAAGGCATAAGTACCTTCTCTTAAACTAAAGAAACTAAAATAAACTTAGCACTACATTTTTAAAAAATCACAAAAGTTCAGGAATCGTGATTCTTTTATCTGCACTCCAAACAGAACTCACAGATAGAATTGATATAAATCAAAGTGCATCTGTGGCAGATAATTGGGCCTGTAAGATTCATTTTTTAAAAACTAATGAAATGGAGGTTACATTAGTGTATACATTTGTCAATATTCATTAAACTGTTCTCTTCAAATGGTTTAAGGTATATTTTAAAACTGAAAAAGTATACCTACAGGTTCTACTCTATTTGCCATATCCAAATAGTCACCTCTCCCCGCACTGACAATGTCATACCTTAGAAGTGCCTGCACAGAAATAATAAATTACAAAGATAGCAATCTAGTTACACATGCTATGACACCAAATCCATTATAGAGCATATGTGTCAAAGTATCATCTAATTAACGTCTTCTATCCTTTAACGATTCCATTTTTTAAAAAGATTTTATTCATTTATTTGAGAGAGAGCGTAAGTGAGAGAGCAGGAGAGGGAGAGGGAGAAGCAGACTCCCCACTGAGCAGGGAACCCGATATAGGGCTCGATCCCAGGACCCTGAGATGACCTGAGCTGAAGGCAGCCGTTTAATCCACTGAGCCACCCAGGCGCCCCAATGATCCTAATTTTAAATACATATGCTAAATGTAATTAGAAGGCACCACAATTAAATACTTTACTAGAAAACCTACAGAAATGAGTGAAAATTTGTAGACAATAAAGTATAAATAAGGACTTTCACTGATAATTCTTTTTCTCAGTTCAAAATGACCAAGAATGATTCTGTTTTTATTAAGTTTTATTAACACAGTACGAAGGAGATCTTGACGACTAAAAACAGACAATTTACATAGGAACAGAAAACTCTTGAGAATTTTAATGGATCCTCATTCACCTGGAAGCCTTGGTCAGACTTCCTTTGGAATAAAAACTCTTTTATAAGAAGAGAAACCCAAGTCCTTGGGAACTACACCTGAATTCTAATGTATTGTAACCAGTGAAATAATTTAAAAATAGAACTAGTACATGAACTTAGGAAGACATAGAACTGCTAACTTATTTGTTGTTATAAAAAACAACCTACTAGACTATTACTATTCCAGGAAAAAACCACCAGTAACTTCATTCATTAGGTTCATAGTGATTCTACTGACTGCTCCGGTCACTTGTCAGAGCTAAAATTTTCTACACCTATTAACTATTAGTGATTGTCAATGAGTGATAATTCTATATTAGAATTTCACAATCTCAATTTATAGCAGAGGTCTGAAGCTAGATCAGTGTTCTCAAAACTAGTACCTATAAACAACAACAACAACAACAAAACACTAGTACCTGTAATCAAAGCATCAGATCTCACTGAAATTCACAATTGATATTCTTCACAACAGAATTATCAAGGGAAGTGCGAAATTCACTTTTCTGTTTTTAGCCTTTCTTCCAAGCACATATATAATTAACAGTCATCAAATTTTGGTTAAATATTATTATTATGATTATTAAGACAAGGTTTATAGTTTTGAAATAGAAGAAAGTATTTCTTGATCAAATGGAAAAGTTTTCTGCCACTAAAAATCATCTAGTATAAGTGTGCTCTTTGTACTGTTTATTTCATTATATATGTTTATTACATTACCAACTTTTACACTTTGTACTAGAGTACTTTAGAAAAATTTTTAGGACTAGTGTGACTAAACTTGATTTAGATAGACCAAATTTCAGTTTTCCACATAGGCCACATTTCCTCATATGGGTCCAAGCACATTTATGCAAATACGTGAAGTTGACACCTTACTTCAGAATGTCCCATGTACTCAAGATACCAAGCTTGTAAACTGCCTCCCTCATCACCGTCCCTGCTCACTCAGGGCTGCCACCAAGTCACACAAGGTCTTCTCTTTTTCTCTAAATAGGCCTATTCTGCACTACTATTGCTTTGTTTGTGCTTCACAATTCAGTAAATACTCGTCAGGCCCTATCTTTCTCATAATGAAAACCACATGCCTCTAAACCCCTTTCCTTTTTTGGACATCTTGGAAAAATTACTCAGTTTCCTTTTTTGTGAACCAAAGAAAAAATTTAGTCCTCATCTAGTAACTATTAGGTACCTACTTAATGTGTCACTGAGCTACACTTCATAAATGGGTGATAAGCATAAAAGCAATGGCTAGAAATAGGCCTATAGTAAGGAAAATAAAAATAGCAAATTATAACATGAGATTAGATCTCATACAGGGTGTGCAACCTTGGAAGCTCTTTAAAGTACCTAGAAATCCTTTTAAGCATCCTTCCAAAAACCCATCTATCTTATTAAATTTGCTTTTCTTCAAGCATTAGCATCTAGGATAAATAAAAATGTTTTATTCAACATAATTGTTTTTACATTTAGTTTCATTACTAGAATTGATTTCCTACGATTTTTCAGGGTGGCAATGTTTCTTCTATAGTGTGGCTACAATATTTTCTTCAGCTATAATAACAATCAGACAAATACTTTTTAAATAATTTTCCAGGGGAGATGGGTCCCAAATTCCCAACAACCCACTCACAACAAACTTCTGAAGTACAAAACATTTGAAAACTGGGAATGACTTATTCTTTGCTGTCATATTTACATTCCTATGGGCTTAAGAAATGATGCCACCACTAAGGTAATACCAATGACTTAATAGTTTAAAATAAAAAAAAATATTCTGACAATTGTGAAGCTGTGTACAAATCTGCCATTGGTCTAAGACCAAGTACGGGAAGTTCTGTGAGGAAGAAAAGTTGGTTTGTGATATTATCTTTATTTTATTTACTTTTGATTTTAAGTGCAAGATACTGGTCTGGAGAAGGTTTCCCAAGACCAGCTGAGTTTCTTCTTATACATAGGTAAAGGCATTAAGAAGAAGAAGAAGAAAAAAAAAAACTCACAAAACAAAACCTGTTCTACAGGCTTCTGTACACATAGAGGAAATACAGCCATTTTATATATTATGTCTAGTGTATAAACCCTTTCGATATGCTTACTGACACTCTATAGAAGTTTTCATTCCAGCTAAGTTGTTCTGCCTTAAAGGACTCACTTGAACCACTAAGGACATATTTTTTGATGCTGGCAGAGAGTAAATTCAAAACTTAGCTTAGAATGGTGCATCTCTATGCAATGACTCAGTTTAGCAGCTAACAATATATATTTCCTTCCACCCACAGAGGAATGATTACGTGTCTTCCACTGATGCCTTTAAAAAGACATAAAAAATTAGTATACAATGTCCTATGCTAAGGCTGTACAAATAAAATTTCTCTTGTAATGTGAATACATAATTCACAAGTTTATTTTTCTTTTCTCTGCTATATTGCTGGCGTACATATATGCATCTGGCTATAATATTTCTTCAGCAGAGCAACAATGTTATATGAGAGTCTGGTATCAGCAACAGAACAAAATAACTTTGAATCCTTAATTTGAAATCCACGTACATTCATTTTGCATCAAATGGTAAATTTGATATGTAAATTATCTGATTTTTATATTCATTACAGAACCTTGAAAAAATCATGTGTGTCAGATCTAACAGAAGCATTCAACACTTAAATGATATGCCCTTTTAATGAATGGTATCATTAACACTTCTATTTGAATTATGAGAGAATGATGTAACTTACAATAATTGAGGATCCCAAACGTCACAATGATAGTTTTAAATTTACTGACAATAGACAGCAAGAGATAACTTTTGAATTTTCAGGCAGTTGAAAAGGAAACATGAAAAATGGTATACTGCCACTATTTTATTTTTGGAAACTCTTTATAAATAAAAACCCATTTCCAGAATAAGATATTCCACGGACACAGAATAGTTGGTAATGGTTCAAGTGCCTTAGGCAACAGAGAAGTATTGTTCTGTAGTTGTTGTTTTTTTTTAAACCTCTCCTAGTAACAGCAGTTCATCATGCACAAAGAAACGAGGTAACAACATGATTTAAAATGAATATATAAGCACTAACTGTAAAACCTCAGTGAAAACTGAAGTTTACTATATCGATTTCATTTCTATGAACTAGAATAGATAACCTGGCTGATACTCACCAAATGTTATAGAAATGTCCAGGCTTGTCTAAGCAACGAAAAGTAGACACATGGTGAGGTGCTGAAGACAGCTCTCTCTCGGGCTCAAAGCACTTTACATGAAGTAGCTTTATCTTCCATTTAATAGAGGGTGCCTCCTGTTACCAAAAGCGCTGCAGAGCGAAGAGTTTCCACAATCCCCTCTTGACTTTCTCTCTCTCTCTCTCTCTTTGAAGAGTAACAGTTACCACCGGAAAACGTTAGCAGAAAATGATCACTTGAACACTCGCACAGGGCAGCTGTAAATTTCCACTCTCTTTGCTTGCTCTCAGATTCCAAGCCTTGCTTGTCTCTTAATCTGTCACAGGCAGTTCTGTTTCTGGTCAGACCAGCTCGCTTCTGCCTTCTCCTCTCTCTCTCAAACGCACTCTTTTAGATACATACCACACAGTAACAGCTCCCTCTTTTTCTTCCTCCCTCCCAACTGTGCGTCACAAGAATGTGTGTAAAGCAATTAAGCTGAGGCAAATTTAAATCTTGCTCCTTCACCGCAAAAGAGTCTAGGGATAAACAAAATATTTTCCTCACCACCTTCTAAGTCCTAGAGTTGCTCATGTGTGTAGTTTTGTCCACAGATTAAAATGGCCTGACAATGCTGGTTAAATACGTAAATAAAAGTTTCTAACAAAGGTGTGTTGATAGTGATAATAACAGCTTCATTTGCTAATATGTTAGGTTTCTCAGGGAAGATTCTGATTCCCAAACATCGTAAAAGTGTAGCAAGGAAATACTCAAGCATCATGAATTTACTCTTCAGAGTTTTAAAGGCAAGGAAGTTTTTAAAATTAGAGTGTTTATAATTTAAAGTGTGTGAAAATTTAATGTATTTTAAAATATGGCATATTTTGGGGCACCTGGGTGGCTCAGTGGGTTAAAGCCTTTGCCTTTGGCTCAGGTCATGATCTCAGGGTCCTGGGATCGAGGCCCGCATTGGGCTCTCTGCTCAGCAGGCAGCCTGCATTCCTTCCTCTCTCTCTCTCTCTCTCTGCCTGCCTCTCTGCCTACTTGTGATCTCTCTCTGTCGAATAAATAGATAAAATCTTTTAAAAAAATGGCATATTTTGAGACTTAGATCCAACATTTGCAGTTATAAAAGGGAAAATTACAAAGAACACAGGAAAATACTGACACCAAAAATATTAAGTAGAGCAGCTTATACTATTTATGTGCAAACCAAATATAATCACTTTGTTTAGAAGTCCCCCTCCCTCCACATACACACGCAAAACATTGGTCAGGATGCATAATATCTCTTCAATGAGAATTTAAAAGGCTTAAGAGTATTTTAAAAACTTTTTTCATTATTACACATGTATAATTATAAAGTAAAATGTCTTAAAATTATGGATCTCTGAAAAATCTGAGAATGAGGAATTAGGTAGAAAGCTGAGTGGGATGGTTGGTGACAGACTTAGATGGCATTTGTAGAATTCTCTGGAATTAGGAGGCAATGTACTCAGCTTGGAATACATGCTGACCATGTGAGAATGCCAGTCAGAGCCTGCTTTAGAGTTTTCTGTTCCAGTCCCATAGCCCCAAAGACTTTCAAGTTCTCGGTCTCCCACTGTATGTTTCCAATCAAAATTCTCGGCCTCTTCTTCTGATGACAGATCCCTCAATTACAGAACGGACCGAAGTTAATAGGTCTATTATGTTTTAATCTTATTCTCTGCTAAAGCATCTCTAAGAATATGAGCTTAAATAAAGTGCAAGGCAAAAAAAATCTATAAATAGTTGGTTATTACCCCTAAGAAAAACAAGCAAATAAATAAAGCTTGGCTTTGTTTCTTAACCTATATATCAGGTGTTTAATATAGATTCCCTGATATACACATATAATTATTTAAAAATATGTACTTCTTAAGGTGGCTCATTTAAAGCAAGTTTTATTTATTTACTTTTATTTTTAAGATTTTATTTATTTATTTGACAGAGAGAGAGAGAGAGATCACAAGTAGGCAAAGAGGCAGGCAGAGAGAGAGGGGGAAGCAGGCTCCCTGCTGAGCAGAGAGCCCGATGCAGGGCTCCATCCCAGGACCCCGAGATCATGACCTGAGCCCAAGGCAGAGGCCCAACCCACTGAACCACCCAGGAACCCTATTTATTTACTTTTATTTTATTTATTTACTGAGAGAGAGAGAGATCATGAGGTGGGGGGAGAGGGCAGAGGGAATCTCAAGTGCAATCTCAAGCCGACGGGGGACAGAGCTGGGAGCCAGATGAGTGGCTCAATCTCACAATCCGAGATCATGACCTGAGCCCAAGTCATGAGTCAGACGGTTAACTGACTAAGCCACCCAGGCGCCCCTAAAGTAGACTTTTAAAACTTAAATATATTATAAGGTAATTTGGTTCTTAACACCTAAGAAACTGGCACCAAAGAAGACTAGAAATTAGTCTGCCAATTATTCCTTTAATTTGTACATTTGTAAAACTTAGAGTTTTATTTCTTGCTTAAAAAAAAAAATTTTAAAGGGATATTATCTTAAATCACCAGGGGGCAATTAGTAGTAAGTGCCTTGTATCTTCCTGAGTCCAAGATTATACTCAGAGAGTTCTGGTATACCTGGAGAAATTCAGGATTAGTAAGGATGGTGCTTAGACTACTATGAGGTTAATTTTTTTTTAAGGCACTTTAACACTGGGAGACGTTATATCAATCTATGACTCTAAGGCACAAAATAAAGACAAGGTATTCAAAATACAAATTCAAACCAACTACACATGATTGTATGTGTTTATATTTGACTTCTACCAAACACCATTTTTAAAAACACATGCAAAGAAATCAGAAAGTGACCATATATTAATCCACAAAAAAATTAACAAATTTCCAAAGAGGAAATAGTACAAGCTTCATCCTCTGAAAACAAGATGAGAAAACTAAAAGTTATTTAAAAGTTTTTAACAAATAAGCAAATATGCTTTAACCAACCCTATTAATACTTGAAAATTTAGAAGTACAATTATGGTGGACTGTAATTCTGTTTCAGGATATGATGAAATAATAGGGACTGAATTTACTCTTCTGTCTTACATAACTTAGAAACTGGGCAAAATATATAAAACAATGGTTTTTAGACACTGGACACCAGGCAGCTCAGCCCAGTAATCCCTGAGAGAAGGGAAACAAGGTAATTATTGCCCCAGGCTGCAGAGCAGGAAGGGGAGCCCAAACAGAGCGTGGCAGTCTTCCGGAGTTAAAGAGACAAGGGTTGAGAATTCAAGAAGGCCAATGTGACTAAAATTCACAGGGCAGAATACCAGAGGAGAGAATTGCAGAGAGTCCCAGAGATCTGCAGCGGACTCTCTTCAAATCTTCATCTGAGAACTGATTAGCACATCTGTGAGAAAACTCCAAAGATAGGAAAGAACGAATAGAAGGAATCAGGCTGAAGAATTCACAGTATTCACACAGGACTGAAAATAGATCTTGTTCCCAAAAGCCAGAGTGAAGAAATCTCCTGTGACAAATTGGGTTAAATACTCTGAAAGATATTGTCTTGGCATTGGGACCAAATTAGCCTTAGATTAAGTTGTTCTGGTCCTTCTCTATAGACCTTACAAGTAAGTCCAGAAATGATAAAATTATTTCCAAATAAATTAACTGCATCCTAGAATAGAATTCAAAAATATCTAAAGGCATTTTTAGAAATCTAGCATATCGCATAAAACTCATAATGTCTGGCATGCAGTCAAAAATTGCTAGGCATGCAAAAACCCAGGAAAATACAATAAGCCTTTAAAATAACAATAAAAGTATTTCTATGAGTTAAGGTAATAATAGCAAATTTATTTATTGAAAAGACTTGTTTTCCTTTTTAACTAGCTTATAGGGTATATAGTGACTGTTTGTAAAATGCAAATATGCAGTTCTCCACCAACACTTTTTCCAAGAATTCCAGTCTTCACTGATGATCTGTGTCTAAATCAATTATTTCATCAGGGACTGAAAACTGGTCATTAAGAAAATTCTATTCTTTCTGCTATATTGGCTGACTTGTTTTATAGAGAAGAGCTTCTCCTCAACTATGCTTCTAATTGAAAAAGACTGATAATGGCTTCCTTTAATTACCAATTTGGAGAGTAAAAAGCTGGTAACATTCACATCCAATGATGGCAAATAGAAGATTATTTTTGGTGAGTTTAAGTCTTTCTCTTCTTCTTTTTTTTTTTTTTTTTGTTAAGATTTTATTTATTTATTTGACAGAGAGAGAAAGAGAGAGAGCACAAGCAGGGGAAGCAACAGGCAAAGGGAGAGGGAGAAGCAGGCTCCTTGCTGAGCAGGGAGCCCGATGTGGGGCTTGATCCCAGCACCCTGGGATCATGACCTGAGCTGAAGGTAGATGCGTAACCGACTGACCCACCCAGGTGCCTCATCTTCTTTAGAATATCATTCAAAATGGTTCATAAATCTTTATATATTCAATGTTTCAATAAATTACAGGCATTATTCCATTTGATGCCATCCTTCTAGCTTGGGTTCCCCCCAAAAGTAGGATCTGAAGCAAAAGCTTTATGTGATATTATTTTTAAAAGTAATCCAATCACAATGAGCAGGAGTGAGGGACAAGGGGAATAAAGCAAAGGAGGGAGAGTCAAAATGACATTGCATACCAAGCTGGCCACCTGTTTAATCTGAGAGATTGAATCTCTTAGAAGCCATGTAAGCTGCATTTCAGGACCACCACTAAGGTGGGAGGAGAAAAGGGAGGAGAAAA
This sequence comes from Martes martes, assembly GCF_963455335.1. Classification (NCBI taxonomy): domain Eukaryota; kingdom Metazoa; phylum Chordata; class Mammalia; order Carnivora; family Mustelidae; genus Martes; species Martes martes. The sequence continues at coordinate 59,245,859 of NC_137890.1, forward strand.
ATTTACCCACTGGCTTCACTTCCCATTGATCAAAGGCTTTCCCAAAAGGGCATTAACTCCCCTACACTTGAGTTTAACTCCACTGTACATCCAGGCTGTACATGTGTGGGTCTTCCTTGAGGACACTGCAAAAAGCAAGGCAAGGAATAGCAGGAAATGAAGCTGTGTATGGTTATGCCTACATGAGAGTTTACATAGGGCTGAAATGAGGAAAGTAAATCCTAGAGGATATGCAATGTTGTATGAGAGGTATCTGTAAAAACTGTGCAAATTTTCCCAGATTTGGACAGTCGAAGTCCTTTAAAGATATTTCCTGCATCCTTTTGATACAATTTCAGTAATCTTTGCATTTTTATTGCTTTCTAGTTCAACAGAATGTCCCAGCCTCACTTTGTATTTCCTCTGTCCCAGATCTTCAATGAGTCATTTCTCCAGGGAGCCCTAGAGCTTCATAGTGACGTTTGGGTACCGGGCAATCACTGCTACTGACTCACTGCTTCTAGACCTTGCAGTGATGAAAGTTAGCAAATAAGTTTTAAAAAGTCATTAATTTACACTGATATTTCAATTCTAATCTATCATTACAGAGTTTCAACTCTATTTTTTTTTAAACTTTATACGCATCTTCTCTTACATAAAAATTTTGGTTCTAATAACACATCAACACAATGATGTATTTATCTTTCAGTATACCTAATATAGATTCAAAATAGCAATGCCACAATTTCTTTTTTTTTTAAGATTTTATTTATTCATTTGACAGACAGAGATCACAAGTAGGCAGAGAAGCAGGCAGAGAGAGAGGGGGAAGCAGGCTCCCTGCTGAGCAGAGAGCCCTATGCAGGGCTCAATCCCAGGACCCTGAGATCATGACCTGAGCCGAAGGCAGAGGCTTTAACCCACTGAGCCACCCAGGCGCCCCGCAACGCCACAATTTCTAACAATAAAACTAATAAAAGAAGTTTAAATAATTCTTGGCAGTTAACTTCTAATTTAACTTGCAATGTACTACTAAGCATATATGACTACCACTATCTTAGAGAGTTCTAATGTCAAAATGTTGAATTAGTTTACCTGTTGCAAAATCAAAACTTCTATTTTACATTGTTAATTCACAATTGAAAAATTTCCATAGAATGAGATGTTAATTGTTTTATTATTAGATGGAGACTTTAACAACCCATAAGTAATGCAGTTTCATGGAGCTGTCTCAGTTATGGAGAAAGCAGAGAGGAAAACTGCAAGGTGTAAATGATACATAGAGATCAAGCTATGGCCAAATGACATCATGGTACACTAATAAGCTATGATTCTACAGTAACTCAAATACAAAAATGTGGTGGAAAAATTATTTATCACTATATGTGATGGTATAACTATGCAGAATTCCAAATTACCTCCTCCACCTTAGCAGTCACATTCACGTTATTAATACGGTAAGACTTAGATTCCATCTTGAAATGTATCTACTGCATCACTTCACTAGTTCTAAGTATTGCAACTAGTTACAGAATTTTTAAAGGCACATTATTAAATTGATTAGGCCCCCCTATCAAGGGGTGCCTGGGTGGCTCAGTCAGTTAAGCAACTTCCTTTAGCCAGGTCGTGATGCTGGGGTCCTGGGATCCTGGGGTCCTGGGATCCCAAGAAAGAGCCCCAGTAGAGCTCCTTGCTTGGCAGAGTCTGCTTCTCCCTCTCCCTCTGTCCCACCCCCCTTGCTCTCTTTCTGTATTAAATAAATAAAATCTCTAAAAAATATGTATTAAAAGTGAAGATTTTATTTATTTCTTTGACAGAGAGAGTGGGGAGTGACAGAGGGAATGGAAGAAACAGACTCCCCACTGAGCAGAGAGCACAATGCAGGGCTTGATCCCCGGACCCTGAGATCATGACCTAAGCCTAAGGTAGATGTTTAACTGACTGAACCACCAAGGCACCCCAATAAATAAAATCTTTACAAAAAACTGATTAGTCCATCAAAATAACACTGGTGGTTTAAAAAGTTTACTGTCAACAGTAACAGTAATTGACACAAAAACTAGTTTATCATGTTCAAAAAAATCAAGATTCTAACATGTAAAATACTAAACACAAATATGTATTTTTATGACTGCTTGATTGGCAATTTACTGGTATCTATTGGACTAAATTATTGTTAATTTTACTTTATTAGTTTTATAGAGTTATTTATATTTAATGAATACATTTGTTTTTACTTACATAGAAAAGCCGAAGGAGAAAGTTAACTAAAGCAATTGGACTGCAAGTGACAAACCCAATGCACATAAGTTTAGCAAAAAGGAAACTTAAGGATCATGTAACCAAAAGGCCTAGGATTAGAGGACAGCCCAGCCAGGGAAGTATCTACTGGGGAGAGGTGGGAAATGCTACTGAACATCCTAAAATCAGAGAACATCCTCTCTCTAATAAAGAAATATCTAGTCCAAAATGTCAAGAGTGCCAAGGCTGAGAGACCCTGGATCAAAGCTAACTTCAGCCTGAGCTTAAACAATGTCATTGGAGCTCTTTCTCTATTTGCATTACTTTCTTCGGTGCTGCCTTCTTTCACAGTTGGGCTCTTCTTACATGGTGGCACAGATTACACGGCCTTGGTCCCCATAATCTCAAAAGAAGAGAAGCCCTTGGGCTTCTCTTTCAATAGCTACATCAAACCTGAAAACCGGCTTTGGTGCGCTAGTTCAGGTAACCAACTATTAATAACCATATGCATAAGAACCAGGTGCTCTTGTTAACCAGCTTGGCTTCAGAGTGTGTTAGCATCAGTGCAAAGAGACTGATAGGCCTATAAGGCAGGACAAAAGCAAAGTGAGAATCTCACTATGAAAGAGCAACTTCAAGTCAAGAGTCATTAAGTGAAATGTTGGGTGAGATTATCTGCACCACGACTGAACTTCAAAGCATATGTAGCTGGATTCACTCAGCTACATTTGTGTTTTACATAAAACCATTCCATAAATCGGGGCGCCTGGGTGGCTCAGTTGGTTAAGCAGCTGCATTCGGCTCAGGTCATGATCCTGGGGTCCCGGGATCGAGTCCCACGTCAGACTCCCTGCTCGGCGGGGAGTCTGCTTCTCCCTCTGACTTCTCCCCTCTCATGCCTGCTCTCTCTCTCTCTCATTCTCTCTCTCACGCGCAAATAAATAAATAAAATCTTAAAAAAGTAAGAAAGAAGACATCTTATTAAGAAAAAAATCCATTCCATAAGAAAGTTCAACCTGACTGCTCAGCATCCACATCTACCCTTTTCCTACACCTATACTTTCAACAATGGCCCTGCCTAACGTTGGGCAAGGTTTCCAAATGTGACTAACGGTACACTCACCCTTGCTCAAACTTGTTTACTGCTGCCAGCTCCAACATCTCTGTTGAGTATAAATTTCTCAATCAAGTTTGAAGCAGCTCCTTAAGGTCTATCATCCTATGGCTCAATGGTAAATTTAATCTCCCCACACCAAGACATATAATAAACAAGGCAAAGTAGAAAAACAGACACCACCAATAAAAACTCTTGCATGAAAAAAAGGGAGGTAAAGAAACATCAATTCATAATATATATGATATTTTGCTGGACAGAAGAGTAGGCATCCCTGTCTGGGAAGGGAAATGAGTTCTTTAGTTACCACATTGATTGCCCCTGGTTCTAATCTCTAATCTCTTGGAGAATCTCCCCTATCAAATATCCCCCAAAATCATGATGAGAAGGTCACTGCAGATGGTTCCTGACTGGGAGCTTTCCTGCTGAAGCAGTCCACTTGTTTTGGAATCACATACAAGAGAATTGGAGTTTCTGGGGAATGGGAATGGGAAATAAGCCTTTGTTTCTCAGACTTGAATATCTCTGACAATACAAAACTGTCTTAGATTCTCTTTGGCTTAAATCATTTTGCTTCTTGTTTTCTACTAACCAAAGTCAGCAATTGGTGAATCTGGACTTGTTGTGATTTTTTCTCTAACTGGCTTCAGTGCTCTGTCCATTACTCAAGCCCATAGGTTAAACTGCTTCTTCCAAACAAATGAGGGTAAACCTGCCCCCTTAGACCTAAGATGTATCCCAATAGACTGGTTTTTATTCTGGGGTTGACCATTACCTTTGCCCAAGGGAGAAGTAAAAGATGCTTGGGTCTTCAGCTTTCTCCAAGGTTCTGATCATATCTTTTCTTTCTAATCACATCTTTCCTACCTTCTACTTGTATCTTCTCCTAGGTTCTTTCATATCTTTCTCAACTTTCTGTCTCCCTGCTTTTGCTCATACTAATTTAGCTTAGTCCTGTGATCACACTAGGGAGATAAAAATCAAGGAACAGTGGGGTTGGAATTCAATATTCAAAAATTTCATCAGAGAGGTTTTTTTTTTAGAAAAGGTAGGAGCCTAATGAAAACAGCAGTTTTACATATGTTAAATGGTTAAGAAGTACATAAATGCTATGATAAATATGACCCTGTACCTTGAAAAAGACCTGGCACTTGCTAATGAAGGTGATGGGTGTTAGAAGAGATGCATCTTGTGAGTTATTTTGAAATAGAGAAAATAGGGTTATCTGAAATCAGCTGGAAAATTTTAACATCAAATGTGGATGGACAGGACTCATAACATGTGGTACACTGAGATTGTTGGCAGGTGTCTGAAGTGTGTGCATGTGGTTATTTTGTGTATTCCCATGTAGCTTGGTTTAGCAGGGTGGTTTTTGCATTCATGTAGTACTTCTCACAAATGAAATGACACAAAAACAAACATGAAATGTGTATTATGTTCAAATTGCTCCCTAATATATCAATCATGTTGGAACACATTTGTTTCAAAATGAGTGTTATAGCAGAAAGCAGGTCTTTGGTATTAGGCAGCCCTAGATTTGAATGGAAACCGATTATGTACAAGTCTTTAAACTGGAGATAATAGTATACAGTTCCAGGACTGGTTGTGAGGATCAACTGAAGTAATTGCGTATGCGCCTGGCATTTAGTTAAGCGCTAAATGTTAGACATTTCTCTACTCATGTAATTTTTAAAAATGTATATGCATATACATATATATGTGTTAGAGTATGCTAAAATGTACTGTATACCTATTGTTGCAATTTTGCTAATTTGAGTAACTACAGATCTTTGTTTTTTTTAGTGGCATTTACTTCTCTCTTATTCTCACTTCTTTTCTTCACTTCTCATTCACACTTTTGTTTCTGTTTTTCTCTATTCCTAAAGACCACAATATACATACAAAGTACCACAGCTACACTTTCAGGGAGCCCAGAAATTATATTTGATTTACTCTTTAATAGTCCTTGGCCTTCAATAACCAATAAAGGAGCCCCAAAGCAAAGAATCTGTTTAAAGTCTTTAGGAGCTTGTCATGCTACCCATACACCATAAATATCTTTAGTTCTTCCTTCTCATAATTTCCATTTCGAACATTATTAACATTGTGGCCTTGCAAGTTGCTTAAAGATATTCAAATTGCTTTCATAAAAGCAGAATATAGAAGAAATTCTATAGGAGGAACGCTGTAGAGGTTGCACAGAAATGAAGCTTAACTGATAAAATTAAACACACATTACCTGTTGTGCACTTGAAACTAATGTAACACTGTATGTCAATTATACTTCAATAATAAGGTTTTTAAAAAACCACACCCACATTTCTAATTGTAAACTAATTGCTAACCCTTGGCCAAATTTGGAAATCTTTAGAAGGTCTTCTAATTAACTTCAACAAGATAAAAAAAAAAACTCAGTTATTCTGATTCTTCTTATACTACTGTGCTGCACATCTCATGTTCTTTCTTTTTTTTAGGAAAGAGGAAGGTGAGTAACAAAAATTAGACAACACCATTACTCCTACTGGTTGTATTTGCAAAACACCAGAGTAGTCTCCTAAAGCCGAGAATGTCATGTTTTTTCTCACTTTTCCTGCACTACTCTGGCCCCCTGCTGGTACCGAGCTGCAGTGGCACCCGCAATATTCAGCCCCAGCATTAAGATCTACCATGCCAGTCCAAGGAATGACTGCTTTGTTTCCCTAATGCTAAGATAGTATCATCTACAGCTATATCTATTCAGAAATAGGGGCGCCTGGGTGGCTCAGTGGGTTAAAGCCTCTGCCTTCAGCTCGGGTCATGATCCAGGGGTCCTGGGATCGAGCCCCACATCAGGCTCTCTGCTCAGCAGGGGGCCTGCTTCCTCCTCTCTCCTCTCTGTCTGCCTCTCTGCCTACTTGTGATCTGTCAAATAAATAAATAAAATCTTAAAAAAAAAAAAAGAAATAAATAGATGTACATATATAGCCTCCAAATGCTTTTCTGTGATAAGCTATTCTGAATATTTTTCAGATATCAAGCGGCTAGTTTCATGACTATTGTCTCTTTGGTATTAGGCAGCCTTAGATTTGAATGGAAACCCATTGTGTATAAGTATCTGTCTTTAAACCGGAGATAATAGTATACAGTTCCAGAACTGGTTGTGAGGATCAACTGAAGTAATATGCGTATGTGCCTGGCATTTAGTTGAGCACTAAATGTTAGACATTTCTCTACTCATGTAATTTAAAAAAAAAAAAACAAACCTTGGGCACATATTAATAGTAGTACATCAGTCCACTTGTGGTTGCCCTGTCACTACTCTGGAATGAGATAGATCCACTGGAGGACTCACAGCAGTGTGTCATCAACCTTGTTTATTAAGCACTTAGTAGATACAAAGTGCTATACTAGGTACTCCAGAGATACACATACCCTCATGCCAATAAGCCATTAACTATGTGCTTAAGGACTTTTGAACTTGCCTTATCTACCAACCAGACCAAAATAATTCCACTAAAAGAATTCTGGATGCAGCATTTTAGAAAAGCATGGGATAGGGATAATACAGAAACCCTGGACTTTAGCTTGCGTCGTGCCCAAGTCAATTAACATCTCGGAGCTTTGTTCTATATATTTAGCTAGGAATACTCCATCTATCTCTCACAGGCTTATGGAAATTTTATATTACACAGACACATTAAGTAAATAACTAGACAAATTAGTAAACTACGAAAGTAGTAAAATGGAATAGATTTAAAAAATAAACTTTTTTTCTATGACAGAAAAATATACTATCCCTATGACCAAAAGAAGAGAACTTCAGAATGTGGAGTGTTCAACAATACCAAATGCTGCAGAGTAGTGATAAATATCCTGCCTAAATCTATCATCTAATTTCTAAGACCCTCTTTCAATTCTTAGAAAGCAAAAGTATTAGAGGAAAAAAGGATCTTCAGAAAACCACTCAAAACAAGGAAAGGGTTCTCTTAAGAACTCATATTCCCCTAAAATACTAAAGATACAGGCCGATTGAGAGACCAAAGCCAAGCTGGGACCACCCAGTATACCACAGTACAGTAAGCATAAAGCAGAGAGAGCACTCCAAGGCAGTCATCCTTGGGAAACTGGTAATATTGGCTCTGATCAGGTAGCATGGTTCAACTACCATGCCTAGAAGACTGGATGAAATGTTGGAGTCTTAGTAGTGCCAAGACACAGAACAGTCAGTGACAGAATCAGGAATGTAAGAGGTTAAGTGTTGGAGGCACAAGCATATAATACTGTTTCCAGGTATCTGATAAGGAATGGAAGGAGAACTTGAGGGCTAAAGAAAGGGGTTTTTGTTTGCCTTTTTTTTTTTTTTAACTTTGAATTCTCAGTAGATTGAGTGGGACAGATACGAGGGAGATGCAAGATGAGAAGAGGATAATTGATGGGGTGAGATTCTTGAACTCACAATGGAAGGATCAAGAATATAAGTCAAAAGTTTAACATCCTAGAAGAATGATACATGTTTTTCTGAAATAAGAAGGAAAGATAAAGTCTGAATAACGAAACTGTCCAAGTAAAGATGAATGATGTTAGGGGGCACAAATTTGCCTTAATTTTCTCAGAAAAGAAGGACTCAAGGTCATCTGAAGAGAATGAGGGTAGAATAATAGAATGTGCCTTTGACCAGAGTAAAAACTGATCTTATCCAAAAAAAAAAAAAAAAAATCATACAAATATAGTAAGAGCTAAAGACTGTAATTCATGTATACCAAATTCCAAGTTTATTAGTTACAATTCCCTGTCTTTCCGAAAAATAGAACCACACTAAGTGAAACGCAGGTTATGATTTTCTTCCAACTTCTTAATTTAAGGAGTAACAAAGGATAAGGTAAGAATTAATGGAATCCTAAAATACAATATATAACCAGCATCATAACCAACAAAAATGGGCTTAGTGCTATAACCACTGTTAGATGGTAATAATTCTCATATTTCTCTGCCCTTATTTGCTGGATCTGATTTCTGTTTTCTCCATAGTTGATACTTTTTTTTTTTTTAAGATTTTATTTATTTATTTGACAGACAGAGATCACAAGCAGGCAGAGAGGCAGGCAGAGAGAGAGGAGGAAGCAGGCTCTCCGCTGAGCAGAGAGCCTGATGTGGGGCTCGATCCCAGGACCCTGGGATCATGACCTGAGCCACCCAGGCGCCCCTCCATATAGTTGATACTTTTGTGAAAAGTTCTTGCTTGAATGAGTTAAGAATACAATATATCTTTTAATAAAAGAACAACCCCACCCTATTGAGCGCTAATGCACATTCTCTCTTCTTCCAATTTTCCAAGTTTTTACAAAGTCTCACTTTTCTACAAATTATCGAAATCAGAACTAATGAAAATGTTATGTTGGAAAGTCACATTCTAAACCTGTTATAAATCTTTAAAAGTACAATTTGTGAGCTGGTACTCTGGAGCCAAGAAGAAAAACAGTATTTAAAAAGAACACAGAAAGGAAAAAGAATGAAGTAGACTGAGTAAAGGGACAGAAAGCCTTGAGTTATGAATTACTTGGTTTAAAATGTCAAGGGAGCAGCCATCCAAAAAATAAATAAATAAATAAAATCTAGCCATTTGCAATAACGTGGATGGAACTAGAGGGTATTATGCTAAGTGAAATAAGTCAATCAGATAAAGATAATTATCATATGATTTCACACTCTCACTCATATGTGGAATTTAAGAAACAAAACAGAGGATCATGGGGAAGGGGGGAAAAATAAAACAAGATGAAACCAGAGAGGGAGACAAACCACAAGAGACTCCTAATCATAGGAAACAAACAGGGTTGCTGGAGGGAACCGGGTGGAGTGATGGGGTAACTGGGTGATGGACATTAAGGGGGGCATGTGATGTAATAATCACTGGGTATAAGACTGATGAATCACAGGCCTGTACCTCTGAAACCAATAATACATTATGTTAATAACACATTATGTTAATTAACTGAATTTAAATAAAAAATGTAAAAAAGATTAAATGTCAAGGGAAACTAGTCTCAAAGTATCTCTTTCTATGTGCTTATGAAGCATGTTAATAATGAAAAGTTCTTTTAGCCAAGATATTTAATTTTCAGATTTGACCGTGGCCATTTATGACAAACAAACACGTAGCATTTATAGTAAAACATATTCAGGTAATTTATCGAATGGAAAAATATCTATAAAATTAGTTCAGTAATTATAGGTCAATTCCATTACCATAACCCTTTAGACTTACAAAACATGATCTGGAGTAGGAAAATAATTACAATCTATTAATTACTATTAATTACAATATATCAATAATTTTAATCAAAGAAAAATATCTTTAATAAATGCAAACACAAAATTGCATCTTGTTTTACAAAACAAGCATTTATTGATTCTTTTAAAATGTATCTTTTTGCATTTTGATTTCAAAATAAATGCTAATTGTAGAAAAAAAATTCTATTTTACATGCTTCTCTATTGCTTAAAAAAATCTCCTGCCTTCCTTTTCTCTAATTCCACCTCCTAAAGTTAACTACTGTTGACAGTTTAGTTCTGTTCTTTCATTTTTTTCCAGACATACACAGACACGATTTATTTGCTTAAATACAAACATGGTTTTAAAAACTGGTTTCATACCATACATTCTGCTTTATAAGTTATTTTTGTTTCTTAACAATAGATCCTGGTTTCCTTACATGGCAGATTTAACAGAAAGACCATTCTTTTTAAGAAGCTGCATGGTGTTCCTTAATATTGGTGTGCCACAATTTATTTAACCATTTCTCTATATGTAGACAGGTTGATTCTGCTTCATTTTTTTCTTTCCTATTTTATAATCTTTTCAAAACTTATTCAGGGATAATTTAAGCATAAGTTAGGATCTAAAAATCATGATGCTAGTTCTCCTTTGAAAGAAGCTATAAAATGATCATCTAATAGTAATAAACTTTTCCTTAAAGAAAGATCTTGGCTTTTCATAGCAGATAAACATATACAAAAGTTGTCACTGTTTTCAGTACAATGTCATATCAATAATTCGGAAGACTTAGACATGCAGCCAGTTTTCAAACTAACTGCACATTATAGCCTAATTCTCCACTATTACATTTAACAATTTTTATTGGTATTTTTACAAGCCTACTGTAGTACCAAGCTCTCTAAAGAATTCAAAAGAACTCTGTGATAAAGGACCTGCCTTCAAGAAGCTTATGACTCTTGGGGAAAAAAACACAACACAGTTATCTGTACGAAATAATTATACTTTTTTGAGAATAAAAAGACTGAACAAAATGTAAAAGGAAGAGTAAATGATTAATCAAGGGACCAAGTATCACAACCTAGAATATAGATATTACCTAGTGAGGGGAGAAAAGGTAAAGGGTTAATGGAAGAAATGGGAATTTAGATGCACTTTGAAAAAGTACTAGGATTTGGATAGTAAGATAGAAGGAGGGGGAAGATATTTCCAGCAAGGGGAAATGTTTTAGCAAAAACATAAAGACTGGAATGAAAGAAGAAAGAAGAAAGAAAAGGAAATGGGAAAGAGGTAGGAAAAAAGGAGAAAAAGTCATGGTTAAGAGGAAAACATACAGGAAACACTGTTCAGGAAATCTTCCAATAACCTATATCTCATTAGCCAGAAAAGGCTAAAATGGCTCCCCCTAAGTGCAAAAGAACCTAGAAAAAAAATGAGTATCTGGCATTTTTCAGCCTCAATCATGAGAAGTCATGAAAGTGGGAGGTTTGGTATGACTTTTGCATAGACAATCAATAGTCTGCCACAAAAGTTAAGTAAAAAACAGTAGAGATATATAAATTAGTGATCACAACTATGCTTTTTGAATATATATTCCTAAATTTCAGAAATTAAATGGCTTCCTCAAAGTTGTTTGCAAAGTTGTTTTTAAGTTCATACAAATTTGAACAAAATCCTTGAAATTAATATTCATCATTATCTATACAGCATTTTATAATATCAAAGAATGTTCATATATATGTTCTTTACAAAAGCCTTGAAAAGAACAAGAAGGAAATATTATCATAGTAGCACCACTTTACAGATAAGAAATATATAACAAATGTTATTAGTACAGCAGATTCAGATTAAAAAAATTGAAACTGAAAGGTTAAAAAGCTTGACTTGGATGCCAGCTTGTTGGTGGAATCACCAGGGTTCAAATCCTCTGGCATTTCTACTAATATCAGCTATTTGGTTTTGTACAGCTTTATATCTGAAATAACATTTGGCTAATTGTGATTTCAAAATTACTATAATTTTGATCTTTTATATTTAAAAACATCTCCTTACTAGCAGAGATTGTTTTGTGAAGATATGTGCACCACAAGATATTTTCTGAATAGATGAGTTTATGAATAGTTTTAATTCATTTTTGGTTAACTCCCACAATCAAGAATTATCAAGAATTTGGGCATAAATATTGCTTCAAAAGTTATTTTAATAACCATTTCTCTGGCAACAAAAGGGAATTCTTTCCTTCCCACAAATCAAAGTTCTTTATTTAGACTTCTTTTATTTTCATTATTATTCACTAATTCTATGTTCATATCTGCTCAACATTGCTTATCGTGCACTGTTATAAAATGATAACCTCACAATTCTTCATACTTTGGATATATTTTCTTTCTCTTTTGTTTCGACAGCAAGTACATGGAATTTATTCTGGGATATCACACAACTAGTGGGCTGAATGTTTTTCCTGGGTGACTGGCTGGACCGAATGGTGATATTGTCTAACAAATACTTCTTTTTTTTTTTTTTCAATTTTCCACTTATAATAGTTATCACTTAATAATTCTCTTAGTTATAGCTGCCTCTTAGAAAGTTGCTTGATCTTAGTCTGCACTGGCTCCATGCCCAATTAACTATCATTGTCTCTCATCACCCTCTTAGTACACTGCAAATCATTTGGCATTTCTAGCCACAAATGTTAGAAGAAATCTAATGATTTGGACTCTTCTGGGTTTCTAGATCAGAAGCTTGTGAGAGTTCTTGGTAGTTGGGGAATGAATGAAGGTCAATCAGGTTCTGCAGTAACGGAGAGGAAAAATAACTGAGATGCTAATCATTTTCCTCATTTTTCTGATATACTTTTCTTTCTTCATAGCACTTGGGTCTGTTCTTGTGGCCACATCTCCTCTGTCTTCTTCTGTGTTTAGTTAGGAAGAGTATACAGGTATTCCTGACTGGTGCTGCCATATTTGACTTTGTTGATGCCACACCTGAGTTTCAAAGGTTCCATTTCACATTGAGAAATGGGTAAAGTTTCAGGAGTGCTGTTGCGCCACCACCAGTGTCTGCTGGGTCGGGGTAGGGGGTGGGGGGTGGGGTTGGTGGTAGGGGTGGAGAGGAAGAGAAAAGCCCTGGGGCTACAAGACCTGGCCCAGCCCCAGGAACAAGACCTGCTCAGAGTGTGTGGCCCAACACCTATTTTCTCTCATTTCTTAAAATTTATTTTCTTTCAAAAAATTTTATTTTCTTTCTTAGCTACTTAGTAAATTAGATGCAAATGGTGTTTCTATAAAATAGCAAGATCCTTGATTCAATTAAGGGGAAAAAAGAGCCTTGAATATTTCATGGAAAAAATCATTTTTCACAAATTTTTCCTCTCCAGAGTATTTCTATTGATAAATACAGGAGGAGAATATTTTAAAGTGTTCCTTGTAACTTTTCGGATATAAGCAGGTGATAATATTAAATAAGCCATAAATTATTAAATGCCAAATAAATATATAGAGTTAAAAAACAAACCCAAATAACAATAAACAGTATTTATTGATAGTCACATAATGAAATACACACGGTGTCATGAATATTACCAGTTTATACAACCAACAGAAGATTTTGCAAATTGTCTTAAATTGCGAAATACATGCACTATGTTGATATTTGGATATGCCGGCATCCACAAGGTAATGTGCAAAATTTAGTGCTCAATTCTCTTTCTTCTTTCCTCATACTTCCTCTGTCACCCCTCCCCTCCAACTGGCTAAAATACAAAGGGCCTCCAGTTATCTGAAGGGCTATGTATCCTTATCCAGTAAGTCCAAGACTGAGGCTGCCTGGGCCACCATTCTCCAAGTCTTTTCCTTTTTTAAGTCCCTTGAGATGCACTTGATAATAAATCCAATTCTTGAGTTCTTACCCAACATCCCAAAGTAACGAACATTTCTCAAGTGCTTTTTATGTCCCAGGTACCATGCTAGGTAGTTTCAACTACATTATCAATTCTCCTGAATGTTGTAAGACACAATTCTACCCAGAAAACAGTCCTGTTAAAATAAATCTCCCCATTACTTCATTCTGCCTCTCATTATGAAGTCTGCACACCGTTCCAACTAAAGAAATGTACCATATTTAATAAAGCTACTATGATAGGTGATTTAGATTGCTTCCTTTTTCTCTATCATTAATAATGCGACACATATCCTTTAAGCAAGTCTTTGTGCCCATTTCTGATAATTTTCTTAATATAGATTATATGGTGATTTGGCCCTAAAGACCACTCTTCTCCCCAACTATTCATTCTCTTTCTCCCATGTGTTTAAGGTGAAGCATTACTGATCACGTGCCACATGCCATCACCTACTTAGTTCTGGACATCAGTCCCTAGTTCAGTTTTCAATATTTCTCTTTATCTAAACTGCAGTGTCTTGCTATCACTCCTTTGGCCAACAATCCATAGCTTCTTGCATCAGTTTCTCCCACCTTAAGCCTCTGACAGTCAGAACACCTAGAAAGGCAGCATGGTATAAATTAAAGATGGGAGTAATTACTGTTAAATTAAGTCATAAATTTAGTGCAATGCCAGTATCATAAGAAAGCCAATTTCGAGTTAAGAATGTGATCCGTAGCTCTAGTTCTAAATTACTTAGCAGAGTGTAAAAATGATAGAAGGAAAAAAATTACGAAAAAATATAATTATGGATATACTTACAATTAAACTCATAACACTTTCTGATTTTCTATTTCAAAAGCATAATTCAGAAGTCTACAATATACTGTTAATGCAAATTACAGTGGTGGTATGTTAAGGCAAGAATAAAGGTCATTTAGGGCCATCACTTAATTCTTTTATTGAATATTCAGTGTTCTCAAAGAGACATGTTTCTCCATTAAAAAGTTCTATTTTGGGGGGCACCTGGGTGGCTCAGTTGGTTAAGTGTCTGCCTTCGGCTCAGGTTATGATCCGGGGTCCTGGGATCAAGTCCCGAGTTGGGCTCCCTGTCAACGGGGAGCCTGTTTCTCCCCCTTCCCCACTTGTACCCTCTCTCTGTCTCACTCTCTCTCTCTCAAATAGATAACATCTTTTTTTAAAAAGTTCTATTTTTTCTTCGAATATCCTAAGCCCTTCTTAGCTATAATTTTAAAAACTTTTTATATCTGACAAGGGGTTAAATCCAAAATACATAAAGAAAAAAAAATACATAAAGAATTCATTCAACTCAATAGCAAAGAAATAAACAATCCAATTAAAAAATGAAAAGGGACCCCTGGGTGGTTCAGTTAGTTAAGCATCCGACTCTTGATCTCAGCTCAGGTCTTGATCCTGGAGTTGTGAGTTCAAGCCCGTGTTGGGCTCCATTTTGGGTGTAGAGCCTATTTTTTAAAAAAGGACAGAGGATCTGAATAGATATTTTTCAAAAGAAGACATACAGGGGATGTATGTCTTCAAAAGAAGACATACAGGGGATGTATTGGCTCAGCTAGTTAAGCATCCAACTCTTGATTTCGGCTCGGGTCATGATTTTGGGATTGAGCCCTGTGTCAGACTCTGCACTCAGCATGGAATCTGCTTATCTCTCCCCCTCTGCTCCTTCCCCTACTCACTCACTCTTTCTCTCTCAATAATTAAATCTTAAAAATAAAGAAAAGACATACAGATAGCCAACAGACACATCTGAAGAGACTCCACATCATTAATCATCAGGAAAATGCAAATCAAAACCACAAAGAGATATCACCTCACATCTTTTAGAACGGCTATCATCACAAGAAATAACTGTTGGCAAGAATGTAGAGAAATGGAAACCTTTAGGCACTGTCAGTAGGAATATAAATTGGTGCAGCCACTATGCAAAACAGTACAGACATTTCTTTAAAAGAGTTTAAATAGAACTACCATATGATACAGCAATTCCACTTCTGGGTATTTATAAAAGGGAATGAAAACACCAATTTGAAAAAAAATGCAACCCCATGTTTTTCATGGCATTATTTACATAGCCAAGATAGAGAAACAACCTAAGTGCCCATCGATGGAAGAATGAATAAGGAAGATGTGATCTATATGTATATCTACATATCTATCTATATATAGTAATGGGATACTATTCATAAAAAAGAACGAAGTGTTGCCATTTGCAACAACATGGGTGGAACTTGAGGGCATTAGGCTAAGTGACATAAGTCGGGCAAAGAAAGACAAATACCATACAATCTCACTTATACGTGGAATTAAAAAAAAAAATAAAACAAAACCAAGCTCACAGTTAAGAGAACAGATTGGTGGTTGCCAGAAGCAGGGGATGGGGGGAGCACAAAATGGGTGAGGAGACTCAAAAGTACAAGCATCTAGTTATAAAATAATTCATGAGGATACAATATACAGCATGGCAACTATAGTTAACTCTGTATTGCATATTTGGAAGTTGTTAAAAATCTTTTAAGATTTTTACATCTTACATAAATCTTATAAGCCAAAAAAAACAAGGAAAAAATTTTTGTAACTATCTGTGGTGATGGATGTTAACTAGACTTACTATGGTGATGATTTTGTAAAATATACAAACATCGAATCATTATACACCTTATGTTATATGTCAGTTTAAAAACAAACAAACAAACAAAGCATTTTTAGAATTCAAGCCCCTAAAGATAACTTGTCAAACTTCCCTTTGAAACTTTCTGTACCGAGAATAACAGAATAACTTATGTGGTTAAACTGTCTATACACATAAGTTTCATTCTGTCTCACAGCCCTTTAAACTATAGCTCACATACACATTCAGTTTTCTGGACCCAAGTTATCTATGTGAAAATGATAGATTCATGTCTGAGTCAACCCCAACCTCCCATGAGAAGAACTAAGTTATGATCTGCATTACATTAACATGGTTTCTGTGATACAAAAACATGAAAGACATTTACAACACATAGTTCTAATAACTGAGATAAAAAATATTCAAAAACCCTGAAGAGACGACGTCTAGCTCTCTAACTAGACAAGCACTTAACCAAATTAAGGTAAATGATCTCATGTGGCTTGATGATAAGTCAAATTAACAAAATAAAGCAACTATTCCAATCAAATCAATGACATTTCTATATACTAGTGATAGAAACCTAGAACAGGCAAAGTAAAATGTGATTTTATTTTAAAATTCTTAAATATCTGAGAATTAATTTAACTCGGGACTTCAATTAAGTCTAAGAAAATTATATAACCCATAGTTTTAAGTCAGTAAGTATTCATTCACTTAATTCTTTTAAGTTGTATTTTTTCCCACTGAAAATTCATTTTTAAAAATTTAGGGACAGGGACGCCTGGGTGGCTCAGTTGATTAAGCATCTGCCTTCAGCTCAGGTCATGATCTCAGGGTCCTCGGATGGAGCCTGCTTCTCCCTCTGCCTCTGCCCCTCCTCCCTACTCATGCTCGCTCTCTCTCTCTCTGACAAATAAATAAATAAATAAATAAATAAATCTGTCTATATTTAAAAGATAAAATAAAAATTAAAAAAAATTTAGGGACAATAACACACAAAATCTCAACCTGTTAACACAAAAGCTGGTTTTTTTTTTTAGAATACTTCCTAAAACTTTATCATATATATACATACATTTCACATAACTGTAGTAGCAGTATAAAATTTCGCTACCTTGTTTTGCTAATGATATAAAACATTAATCATGTTTCTATACAGATATTTTGGGGAAAATTATCCTTTGTAACACCACAGTATTAACGTACAGTAATTTACCCACCAATGCTGACATTTAGGCTCTTATGATCAATCCTGTCAAAAATTCTTCTTGCATTTTCCCCCTCCTTATTCGGTTTATTTTCTCAGGACAAAGTCTCACATATAGTTCTACTAAATTAAAATATACAATTTGAGTATCTTGGTATATATAAGTGATTTAGGAAAGTATTATGCTAATTAAAAATGCTGCTGGCATGAGTACACTGTGAGATTCACATAAACCTCACCATCTCCAACTACCTTTCTGAATCCCTGCTTATTTAGAGAGATATAAAATGTTCTCTGTTTTAATTTGCATGTGTTTGATGGCTTGTGAGACTGGACATTCCCCTCTGTGTTTGTTTTTGAATTTCTTCTTATGAGAAATTTAAATTCACACTGGTATTTCATTTACCTACCAGGATACTGAGATTTCTGTTATAAAATTTAACAAGTTCTTTAAATTTCTTATAAATGTTAATCTTTGTCATTTAGCTCAAATATTTCTCCTAATCTCGTTTCTTTCATTTTTGGTTTTATTAACATTCATTTGTACAAAAAAATCTTATGCAATTGTTAAACTACAAAACACTCTTAGTGTTTTTTAACTCTAAAGCTGAGAAAGCTACTAGTTGCCCACAAAGTCGATAAATATGCTAGTAACTGGAATGCTTATTTTCTTTTTAATTGGACCACAGTTTATTTACATCTATGATATTAATTTTTTTTAAGTAGGCTCCACACCCAGCATGGAGACTAACATGGGGCTTGAACTCACAACCCTGAGATCAAGACCTGAGCTAAAATCAAGAGTCAGACACTTGACAGAGTGAGCCATCCAGACTCCCCTACGATATTAATTTAAATTTAGTTACAGAATTAGAAATTTGTAGTAAACTAGACATGTCCTATCTCACATGCTGCTAACCGATGTGAAATAAGATAGGATTTTTCAGGACGCCTGGGTGGCTCGGTTGGTTAAGCATCTGCTGTCAGCTCGGGTCATGATACCAGGGTCCTGGGATCGAGCCCCACGTCGGGCTCCCTGCTCAGTGGAGAGCCTGCTTCTCCCTCTCCCTCTGCTCTTCTACCTGCTTGTGCTCACTCTCGTTCTCTCTCTCAAATAAATAAATAATATTTTTTTAAAAAGAAAAGATAGGATTTTTCATGGTACCAAGAGAAAGGGGGAGAAGAGAGTAAGGTAACTCAAATAATGTGAAATACTATAAGTAATCTGAATACTATAAATTTAACTGTAACATTTACCACAGAAATGTATAACATTACCTAAAGAGATAAAATGGCTTCTAGGGCTGCATTACTTGGTTATAGCCTAACTGAAACTGTTAACATATCTATTTTAAAAGATGAATGCGGGGCTCTTGGGTGGCTCAGTCAGTTAGGCGGCTGCCTTCAGCTCAGGTCATGATCCCAGGGTTCTGGGATCGAGCCCTGCATTGGGCTCTCTGCTCAGCAGAGAACCTGTTTCTCCCTCTCCCTCTGCCTGCCTCTCTGCCTACTTGTGTCCTGTCTGTCAAATAAATAAATAAAATCTTAAAATATATATATATATAAAAGATGAATGCATCATTCAGAGGAGACACTGGTTAGCCACTCAAACATACACTGAGAGGAAAAGGTTAAATTTGGCAAGGCCGATTCAAGTACACTCTAGGAGAGTTGTCTGGTACCTGGTATTTCTGCTATATAGTAAGGTTAGTATAGAGATGGCTGCCCGAGGCTATCTTTGCCTGATGTCATTAAATAGTTTAATCCTAACTAATAAATCCTGCTGTTCAATATTTAGATGGTCACATCTATTCCCTCCGTTTTCATAGAATCCCCTGGTGCATCCACATTTGATATTCGTTCTGCCACTATAAGTTAAATTTTCGAGAATTTTTAATAAGTGGGATCAAATACTGTATATTCTTTTTTGTCTGGCTTCTTGTATGTATTATAATTGTTCTGAGATTCCTCCTCTTTGTCAGGAGGGATATACCATAACTTGGTTATTCATCTTCCTGTTGATAACCACTTTGGAAAAACCTGGCAGCTTCTTAAAATGTACAACACCCACCTACCACATGATGCAACTATTTCACTCCTATGTATTTATCAAGAAAAAAGACAGCAGGGGCCCCTGGGTGGCTCAGAGGATTAAAGCCTCTGCCTTTGGCTCAGGTCATGATCCCAGGGTCCTGGGATCAAGCCCCGCATCGGGCTCTCTCCTTGGCAGGGAGCCTGCTTCCTCCTCTCTCTCTCTGTCTGCCTCTCTGCCTACCTGTGATCTCTCTCTGTTGAAAAAATAAAAAATAAAATCTTAAGAAAGAAAAAAGACAGCATATGTCCATATAAAGACTTGTACATGAATATTCATGGTATCTTTATCTGTAGTAGCTTAAAATTGGAAACAGCCCGTTTCCATCCATACGTGAATGAATAAATAAGTGAATTGTGGTATATCCATAAAATGACATATTACTCAGCAATAAAAAGGAATAAACTGTGATACATTCAACAACATAGATGAATCTCAAAATACTAGGCTGAGTAAAAGAAGACAAAAAAATGAGTACTTACTTCTTGTCTTCTGTTCATTTTGCTTTTTCTTTTCCCTCATTTCATTGTTTTCCTTCTCTGGTTTAAAAAAGAAACACTCTAAGAGTGCCTGGCTGGCTCTGTTGGTAGAGCATGTGACCCTTGATCTTGGGATTGTAAATTCAAGCCCAATGTTGGGTGTAGAGATTACTTAAAAATAAAATCTTAAAAAAAAACCCACTCTTATTTGTCTTCTTCCATTGGTTACATTTGAAATGTTTCTACCTTTGGTTCACATAGCACATGGACCTTAGAATACGGAAATTCCAATCAATCCCTGATTTACATGGCACAGTGGGCCAATACAATATTGTAGTTCTGCCTTGCTTGTTAACAACAAATTAGACATTACAGTAGTGCCCGGTTACCTGTGGGGGATATGTTCCAAGACCCCCAGTAGAGGCCTAAAGCCACAGATAGTACTGGACCCTATATATATGTACCATATATATTACATATAGAGAGAGCTCATACACACACACACACACACACACACACACACACACACCCTTGAACAACAACGGGGCTTGGAGAATGCAGTTGAAAATCCATGTGTAACTTTGGACTTGCCAAAAACTTCCCTTCCCTATTATTGACTGGAAGCCTTACTGATAACATGAAGAGTCGGTTAACACATATTTTATATATTATAGGTGTTATATACTGTATTCTGTATACTGTATAAAGTGAGCTAGAAAAAATGCTACTAAGAAAATCATAAGTTAGAGAAAACACATTTACTGTACTGTACAAAACCTGCAGTTTAAACCCATGCTGTTCAGTGGTCAATGTCCTATATTTTTTCTATTCATACATACCTACATATGATAAGGTTTAATTTATATATTAGGAACAGTAAGAGATTAATAACCAATGAAATAGAATAATTATAACAATATATTATATTAAAAGTTATGTGAGTGTGATGCCTTTATCTCTCAAAATATATTATTGTGCCATATTCACGTCTCTTCTTGCAATGATGTGAGATAATAAAATGCCTACATGATCAGACGAAGTAAGGTGAATGATATAGGTACTGTGATATAGTTATTATGCCACTAATGATCTTCTGATGATACATCAGGAGGAGGACAATCTGCTTTTGGACTGTGGCTGAACAAGGGTAAGTGAAACCACAGATAAGAGGTCACTACTATAGGGGTGCCTGGCTGGCTCAGTCAGTGGAGCGTGAAACTCTTGATCATGGTGTTATGAGTTTGAGCCCCATCCTGGGCACAGAGATTACTAAAAATAAAAATCTTTTAATAAAGGGGGGGAGCAACTATATTATTATTACTGTTTTCTTCCACCAATGTTGGCTTAGCTTTACTCATGTTTTATTTATTTTCTATTTCTTCTTTTATTTCATACCTTCCTTTTAGGACCATTTTCCTTCTTGAAGTATACCATTTAGAAGGGTATTTTTTATTTTTATTTTTTAATTTTTTTTTAAGATTTTATTTATTTATTTGACAGAGAGAGATCACAAGTAGGCAGAGAGGCAGGCAGAGAGAGAGAGAGGAGGAAGCAGGCCCCCCGCTGAGCAGAGAGCCCGATGCGGGGCTCGATCCCAGGACCCTGGGATCATGACCTGAGCCGAAGGCAGAGGCTTTAACCCACTGAGCCACCCAGGTGCCCCTAGAACAGTATTTTTTAAAGTGTGGGTTGTGACCTACTGGTCTCTCTATGCTTGGCATTCTACACCTGGACAACAGTAAGATGTATTTCTCTTTATTTACCCTGACTGGGATTCACTGAGTTCCTTAAATCTGACAACTGTGTCTTTTATCAATTCTGGAAAAACTTTAAAGGCAACTACAAATATTGCCTCATTCCTATTTCATGTTGGGTATTTTTTGTTTTGGAACTCTTGATTAGATCATCTCACAGTTTTTTATTTTCAATAACTTTTTTCTCTATGGATGGTCTTCTATGAAGTTTCTTTTTAACTGTGCCTCATGTTCTGGCATAAGTTAATCTTTAAGTTCTGTTATTACAATTTTCATTTCTGATATTCTAATTAGTTCTTATTTTAATGTGCTTTGTCACTTTTAAGTTCTATTACTCTTTATATTTTATTTATTAAACATTAAGTATTTATTTTATGTATTGGATATTTCTGATAGCAGAAGTCTCTGTAGATCTGTTTTAGTTGTTTATGGTTTCTGCTCTTTGTTCATAACATTTTGATTTTTCCCCCTTGGTATAGTCTGTGATTTTAAAATTTTTTTTGTATTTTCATTGACTTTTTTTAAAAAATTGTTTTAATCAGTATGTTCAATTAGCCAGCATATAGTACATCATAAGTTTCTGATATAGTGTTCAGTGATTCATTAGTTGCATATAACACCAGTGCTCATCACTACATGTGCCCTCCTTAATACCCACCACACTATTACCCCATCCCCCCACCCCCTCCCTTCACTGAACAGGAAGAAATCAGAGAGGGAAATCAGAAAGGGAGACAAACCATGTTCTGTGATTTTTAAAAAATGAGTAAGAGTCTATTTGTTAGAATTTTAATGATGATACTTTGACAACTGGGTTGGTAACTCCCCCCACGGAGGATTTTTAATTGATTCTGCCAAGTACCGAAAAGTGTTAGAGATCCAGGTCTATTCTAAATCAAAATTCTCCATTTGTGGGAGACTGTGAAAATAGGTATTCAGGGATCAGGAAAATAGTATAAATAAAGGCCTCAAATCCAAGTGAATGTGAGCTGGTAACTAGGAATTAGCAGGAAAGATTTTACTTTATTTTTGTTAAGTTTACTTATTTTTTTTAGCAATCTATACCCCCAATGCAGAGCTTGAACTCACAACCCCGAGATTAAGAGTTGCATGCTCTTCTGACTGAGCCAGCCATGTACCCCAATAAGACAGATTTTAACACCACCCAGAGCTGTCTGCCTCTCCAAGATGGTCTCTGATAAGGCTCCCTACCCTTTGGAGAACCCAAGGAATTTTCTCAGTCCCCATCCCTCTCCCTTCACAAGTTTCTATGTCAGCAGAAAGCCAAGTAGACCTCCCTGCAATTTTCCTTTATTTTTTTATGGGTTCATCAATTAGGTTTTTAAAATAGTGAATCTAAGGGCACCTGGGTGGCTCAGTGGGTTAAGCCTCTGCCTTCGTCTCACGTCATGATCTCAGGGTTCTGGGATCAAGCCCTGCATCAGGCTCTCTGCTCAGCAGGGAGCCTGCTTCCCTCTCTCTCTCTGCCTGCCTCTCTGCCTACTTGTGATCTCTCTCTCTGTCAAATAAATAAAAAAATAAATAAATAAACTGAATCTAGTGTTTTAGGTATTTGGTGGAGGGAGGGATTCAAGAACTCTTGTCTTTCATACTATCAGAAATAGAAGTCTATTTAATATTTCTGTAATTTCTTTATGAAATTTAAATCAGGATATTATAATTATTCCTGATAATTTTATTTTAGTGTGTTAGTGTAATCTATGAGTCTGCCAAGAACATTTATATTCTTGATGGAGTTGTTATATCAGCTTACCTTAGAAGTTGTATATCATCTGCAAATTTGTTTCAACTTTCTTAGCCTTCACCAAAGTCACTGATCAACACAGCTTCTGACAAAAAGAAAAGCTTCAAAATTAATTTTTAAATTCTTATAACAAATCCAATATATTTTCTTACTGTTCTCAGGTACATAGAATTACAAATTAAATTTCCATCATTATCATATATAGATAAGCCAAATTAAACCAGGGAAATCCCTCTACTCCAATTACTTCAAGTGCCAGAATTTTTCCAAAGTTGTGTTGAACTGAATGAAAACATTTTATCATTGGGGAAACCAGTAGTAGTGTGAAGGGGTGGCTTGGGTGAGGGGAGCCCTACCATCCCCAAAATCTCCATCAGCCCTCATCTTCCACAGGCGGAAACATAAGTTATTTAAAGTCATATCTTAAAGGCCAATTTTTATAAAAAGGCTGTGCAAAGCTTAGAAGAGCTTTTAAGTATCATAAAGGGAAGTTTTGAAAGGTGTTTCTTTGCTTTTCACAGCACCATGAAAACCCATGCCTACCAGATTTTTTTCTTTTCTGCTTTGCCATACTTTCAGTTTGTGTCTTTCACTAAGTCATCAATGGCAACTTTTACAAAATTTGTATCTCCAACATCAATGTAAGGACATTTGTGTATGTGTGCTTACATTTTCCCGTCAGAAATAGAAAACTTACACTTTTCTCCTTCAGTGCATTGCTCTTGCATGAAGAAAATATAAAACACTGACTTAGGGTCTGCATAGTTGTGTATATTCTGAGCAGCAACTACTGCTTTATTTTTTTTTTTTTTTAAGATTTTATTTATTTATTTGACAGACAGAGATCACAAGTAGGCAGAGAAGCAGGCAGAGAGAGAGGAGGAAGCAGGCTCCCCACTGAGCAGAGAGCCTGATGCGGGCCTCGATCCCAGGACCCTGAGATCATGACCTGAGCCGAAGGCAGAGGCTTTAACCCACTGAGCCACCCAGGCGCCCGCAACTACTGCTTTAAATAGAACATTTAGCTCCTGATGTTCTTTCTTCTCAATATTTGGTGTATATCCTGCAATAGTGTAGTAGAAAAAGCACAGGCTCTGGAATCACATAGATCTGGGTTTAAATCTCAACCTCCCACTCAGTAACTGTCTAATCTGAAGCAAATTACTTAACCTCTCTGTACCTCTTAAGAATAAAATATCAGAGTCTCAGAGTATCTGCAAGAGTCAAATGATACACCTAGTGCCTGACTTAGTGCCGTATAACAGGTACTGTTATGGAGCTGTCCTGTGTATTTTTGTACTTCACTTCCACTTTGCTCAGTCTGTCAAAGAACTTTCCAGATTGCATTTTCCTAATTTACAGCCTTGATGAACCTCTGTGGTTTTGTTCAATTACTGACATTTTGCAACATCTATTTTTCCCAACAATATACATAAAATACTTTAAAAATAGCAACATAACATCATACTGTTGAACACCCTGCTAAGAAAATGCAGTCCCAAATCTAGGTTCTAGAATTACAAGAAAGTGTTCCTTTTCTTGTATCGTTATGACACCAAAATGCTATATAGTTATGTAAACTTGTTTCCATTCCTTTTTAGTTTTTCTTTTTGTTCTACTTTTTAAATTTAGCTTTTATTTTTTGGAGTTTTAAAAAAGATTTTATTTATTTATTTGACAGAGAGAGAGAGATCACAAGTAGGCAGAGAGGCAGGCAGAGAGAGGGGGGAAGCAGGCTCCCCGCTAAGCAGAGAGCCCGATGCAGAGATCAATCCCAGGACCCTGAGATCATGACCTGAGCGGAAGGCAGAGGCTTAACCTACTGAGACCACCCAGGTGCCCCTAACTTTTGAATATGTAAACATACATGAATCAAAGATCAAACTATATAAATAAACTATAAGAAAAATCTCTTCATTGTCGGCACATTTCCCATTCCCTCCTTCTACCTATAGATTACTATATATATTATTCCATGCTTTTGGTTTTTTTCCCAGTTCCATAATATATTCTGCAGATCATTCAATGTTGTTGGTACATGCAGATTTTCCACATTTTCTTTAATGATTTCTGGGGGCAAGAGTGACTTGGAAGGGGAATGGAGATTATTCCATTGCTGGATGTAGTTTAGTTGCCTAGTCCCCTATTAATGAGCATTTAGGTCTTTGTCAGGCTTGTGCTAACATAAGTATTGCTGCTATGAGTAATTTTTTAGAAATGCCAGTTTATATTTTATGTCAATGTGTCTTTAGAACAGCCTCCTAGAAGTTAGGTGCCTGGTTCAAAACGTTAATGCATATCTAATATTTTTGGATACTACCAAATTCTGTCTCAAGCTTTGGGCTTTTGTATCCCTACCAGCAATTCATCAAGACGCCTCTTTCCCCATAGACCACAGAGCAGTATTATGTAATTTTGGATTTTGGTGAGAAAGGCTTGAGTGCAGCTGTAATTTTTAGTATAACTTTAATTTGTATTTCTCTTTGTATGACTTAAGTTAAACATCTTTCATATGTCTATCATCTGCATTTCTTTTTCTGCGAACTCTCATATCTTTGGCCCATTTTCTGCTAGGTTGATGGGCATTTGCTTTGACTTCTAGGGTAGTTTCATTAAGGAGGTTAGCCCTTTGTGATAGAAGTTCCAATATTTCTTCCTACCTTGTCATTTGTCTTTTTGCTTTGCTCATAGCACTTTTCAATATGTAAATTTCTTTAGTATATTGGAATTTATCATGGTTTTAATTTTTTCTGGGATGGAGTCATAGTGCTAAAATCCTTGACTTACAATTTCACAGACTTTAAATATGCTGTTCCATGGTTGTTCTGTTTTGCATGTTGCTGTTGAGAAATTTATTCCTATTGTCTTCTGCCTGGAAGCCCAGAATTTTTCATTATCTTCAATTTCCAATAGTTTTACTAAGATATGACTTGGACTGGACCACCCTAGAACAATTTTTACATTACACAAGGAGACTTTCTGAAGTGTAGATTTGAGTCTTCTGTTAATTCCAGGATGTTTTCATAGATTGAAGTTTAAATATTAGCTCTGCTATTGTTTTTCTCTTCTTAGGAACTTTATTTTACATATTACCTGTATCATTGAATTTTTCTCTTTTTACCTTTCTTTAATTTCCATTCTTTTGGCCATCTTCAAGTCTTTCCTCAATATCTCTTACATTTAGTAAATCTATTCTCCCTTAGGTATCTTGGATGTTAGCTTCATTTTGAAAGATGATTTTTTTTTTCATTTTACTTCCTGAGTTCAGTAAATCTACTTTTCATATCGTCCTTTTGTTGTCCATTTATTTTGGGGTTCTGAATTTGTATTTGAGACCTTATTTCTGCAAATGCTTGTTCATGGATATTTAATTCAGGTAGGAGTATTATGCTGTGGTTTTCTTCAGCTCTGTAGTTGAATTTTGGCTCTTATGTTTTCTACTTACAGTAATTTTTTTTAAAGATTCTGTTTATTCATTTGTGAGATAGAACAAGCAGTGGGGAAGGGCAGAGGGAGAGGGAAAGGGAGAGAGAGAGAAAGTGAAAGAAAAAAGCTGACTCCCTGCTGAGCAGGAGGACATGGGGCTTGATCCCAGGACCAGGAAATCACAACTTGAGCTGAAGGCAGACCTTAAACTGACTGAGCCACTCAGGCGCCCCTACTTATAGTAATTTTACATGAATGTTGTGTACCAGAATTTACTTATTTTGAAGTGTTTTAATTTTCCTAAACCAGATAACAATAGCATATAGACAGGAGTGAGGGAGTGGGAGAAATTACTTGATTTTTTTTGTTGTTCAACAGCACCTTCTATTGGTTTAATACAATGCAGTTTTTTAAATCAATGATTTCTTTTTGGGTGAGAGTGGTTGATGTATCTTCTATTTTTTTTCAGCAAGATCACTGATTTCTACCATCTTTTCTTCCTCTTACCACCAAGCCTCCAGGTAAATGGTGTCCCTTCAAAGTCATCCTCTTATCTCAAAAGCAGTACTCCTTCTCAGACTGCTGTTTGGTCCCATGCACTTTCAAGTCCCTTCTATCTAACAGGTCTCCGACGTCTTAGTATCTTCCTCCTTCGAGTGGGGCTTTCACTTTCTGGAGTTACTTTATTTGCATTCTACTGACTCTATGTCCTGCTCCCCTCCTGTTTTAACAGTCTCAACCTTACTTGCCACTTTAGCATGGGTTTCAGAGCTCACTCTATGCATATCAGTGTTTACTTCTCTCATACCCATAATTTGAAATTATATTAGTTAGGCAAGGATGGTGGTGGTTTAATTTACTCTCTTTATGGATCTGTATGGTTTTTTTCAAAGACTGTATGGTAAGATCTGCATTTAGACAGTTACCATAGTCCTATGGACACCTGAAGTCAGGTTTTTTAGTTATTTTTTATTTTAAAAATTATTTTCTAGCTTTACTGCATGGGATCAAAAATTTGACTTTTTATTTTTTAGAACTGAGGTGTTCTTTATGGTCTAATATAGAACAGATTTTTTTTTAAAGATTTTATTTGTTTATTTGACAGAGAGAGAGAGATCACAAGCAGACAGAGATGCAGGCAGAGAGAGGGAGAAGCAGGCTCCCCGCTGAGCAGAGAGCCCAATGTGGGGCTCAATCCTAGGACCCTGAGATCATGACCTGAGCTGAAGGTGGAGGCTTTAACTCACTGAGGCACCCGGATGCCCCTAGAACAGATTTTTTTAACTGTCCCCTGTGCACTTAAAAAGATGTATTCTCTATTACTGGACTCAAACTTTGATATAAATCTGGATCTACCTTATAATATACTTAATGGTACTTATTTTGAGAGAGGTGTGTTAAAGACCTCCATTAGTCGGTTTCTATTTCTCCTCACATCCCTTGGAGTTTTTACTTCATGAAAGCTGTTGATGTGTTGTTTAGTAAATAGACATTTTGAAAAATCCTCATTCTGAATACAGCTCTTTGCTTATAAAATGTCCTTTATTTTAATGTTTCTTGAACTAAATGCTGCCTTGTCTGATATCAAAATGATAAACCTGTTTGAAAAATTTGCATTTATCTGATATATTTTGATTTTCCCTTAAATTGTTCATTCATTAATTCCCTTTATAATTAATTTTTATAGCTCTACCTTTTGTATACAGCAATCTGAAAATCTTTTTCATTAAGTTGAGCCCATATATTTACTAATACATCTGATATTTAGGGTGTTATTGGTAACTTTTCATGTTTTACACATTTTGTGTACTTTACACACAAATACATACAGAAATTGTGTGGTCTGTTTGCTCTTTTTAAAGAACATATTTAGTATTTAGGAAACTTTTGTGTATTTTGTTCTTGGGGTTAAGTCTGTAGTAATATCTTTATATTATACTCATTATATAAGTATATATTATATATATTATATATATAATTATATATATTATACTCATTATATAAGTCTGTAGTAATATCTTTATATTATACTCATATTATACTATATTATTAATATATATTATATTATATATAGTATATTATATATATACTATATATAATATAATATATACATTATAATATACTCATATATTATACTCATTATATTATTCTCATCCCTCTTTTAAAGATACTATTAGTTCCCTGCTATGAGCAGTAACAAAATTATCAATTTCTTCTACCCTTTCTTCTCCCCACCATCTATGGTTTTGATCACTGTATTATTTTTATCAGTGTTTTATACATCTAAGCATGTATATATACTTATGTCTAAATATATATAAGTATATACTTCCTGTGTTTATATTTTCCTCACACCTAATTCCAGTAGGCAATTATTTTAAAATGTATTTATTTAAAAACTATTTTATTTACTCTCCCCTTTCTCTCCCATTTTTTGGTGGGTTATATTATTTCTACATTGTCAGACTATTCACGTTATCAGTCTATCACCATTATTCCCATCTTTTAAAGCCTTCGCCCTACATAAAATATAGTCAATGCTTACCACCTGACCTGATGTTGAAGGTTCTCCAATCATTTCTTGGTTGTCTGAAATTTGTTCGCTAGAATATTCTTAGGAAGGATTCATAGGAACAACATTGTTTCATGTTTTTAAATGTTTGCTGATGTCCTGACATCTTGAAAGATAGTTTTGTGAGATATGAAATATTTATTTCCTTGGATATTTTTTAAAAATGTTTTGTCCTTATCTGCCATAAAATGTTGCTGCTAAAAACCAATTTTTTAATCCAATTTTATTTTTCTTCCCAAGTGGACTTTGTCTTTGTTTCCATGGAAGCAAGAAAAAAATTTTGTTTCCCCTTATTTTTAAAATCTAACAATTCTACAAGAATACATCTTAACTGTTAACTGTTCTGGGCTGAATTCCCCAGATTCACAGTATGCCTTTCAATATACATAAACATTATTAGTGTTAAGTGCTCTTCAATTCTAATAGTTCTTTGTGCCATTACTACAGTTTATATTTTTTTATTGTGGTTAAAAAAATAAATAAAATCTGCCATTTTAACCATTTTAAATTCAAGTATACAACCAAACGGCATAAAGTACATGCAAATGTTATGTAAACAGCATCATCGTGCTTTGGTTTACATTTGGGCAATTCCTTATAAATACATTTTAGCTCTCTTTGCCTATCTGGTCACTTTCTCTTTACTCCTTTAAAATGTTTGATTTTTTTCAATTTTCTCCTTTCTATTCTCTGTTTCACTTACTGCTTTCTGGGATGTATGGTCACTCTTGTTTTCTTTCTCACTTAATCATTATTTTAAAATATTTTTCAGGGGCGCCTGGGGGGCTCGGTGGGTTAACGCCTCTGCCTTTGGTTCCGGTCATGATCCCAGAGTCTGGGATCCAGCCCCACACCAGGCTCTCTGCTCAGCAGGGAGCCTGCTTCTCCCCACCCCACCCCCGCCCCCAACCTGCCTCTCTGCCTACTTGTGATCTCTGTCAAATAAATAAATAAGATCTTTAAAAAAAAATAAAAATATTTTTCATTCTCCTCCTCCTTGAATTCTGTCAGCTCTCACTTCACATCCCCATACAGCCTAGTCATCTCATTTCTGAGCTCCTTTTATTTCTGATTTGTGTGGTTCTTTCAAGGGTGTCATCTTTTCCTTAATTTCTCCTTCACTTATTTTTAAATATTTAGATTACCGTTTTCATCAGCTTTATGGTCATATTTTTTCTGGTGTGTTTTCACTATATAATGTAATTTATGGCTCATTTTTATTTTTTCCTTACAACAACTTTGTATGTAGTTCTAACATAGGTCATTTTCTCAGGTATTTATGCTATTCTACTAGGAAGAGATTTGTTTTGTTCTACATTGCATGGATCCCAGTTTTCATTTTATTTTTTTTAAGATTTTATTTATTATATGATAGACAGAGATCACAAGTAGGCAGAGAGGCAGACAGAGAGAGAGAGAGAGGGGGAAGCAGGCTCCGTGCTGAGCAGAGAGCCCGATGCGGGACTCGATCCCAGGACCCTGGGATCATGACCTGAGCCGAAGGCAGAGGCTTTAAGCCACTGAGCCACCCAGGCGCCCCAGATCCCAGTTTTTAAATACCTATTCCCCAATTAAAAGACAGCTGGGTTGTTTCCAGGTTTTGGTGATTACAAATACAGCTGCTATAAATACCTGCAGAGAAGTGATTATAGGTTTCATTTCACTTTTCATGAGAAAAGCATGTAATAGTCTTTGGGGATATGCAAATTAAAACCATAGTGAGATGCCATTACATATCCCATGTCATGGCTGAAACAAAACCAAACAAATAAAATTATTGGTGCCTATTGCTGGCAAGAAAGAGAAGCTAATGGTGCTCTCTTACTTTGTGTAAATGTCAACACAGTGGGAGTGCTAAATCACATAAAAAAGGTATGCTTAATTTTATAAAAAACTGTCAAACTGTTTCCAAATGGCTGTGGTATTTGCATTCCCACCAGCAAGATCTGAATCCTGTTGCTTTGCATCCTGGCCAGTCCTTGCTATTTTCTTCTTCTTTCCTCCCTTTTTTCCTTGGAGGATGAGGGGGCATTCTAAGAGGTTGCATAATAGCATCTCATTTCATTTCTTCAATTACTATTCTATACTTTTTCTCATTTAACACAAAATGGTGACCTTTTTCCATTGTCATTAAATAGCCTCTATCACTAAACAGCTTTTGGAAATATTCCTTTTTAACAGGCTGAAATCTATCTATCACGATAGATGTATAATAAAAACCATTCTTCTACAATTGGTTATTTTTTTTTATCTCCAATTACTTCCAAGTAAAAAATTATACTGTGATCATAAAGCGTTGACTCCATCTCCATTGCCATAGAAGTTTCCTTACGAAGGGTCAGAGAGTATGCACAGTTTTGTCTTGATGCATTCTGACAAACTGCTTATTTAAATGTTTATTTCTTTAACTACATGTTAAATATTTTCCATGTAAACCATTTGTGTTTGTTCTTTTGTGATCATGAGCTCATGTCCTTTGCTCATATTCTGTCAGGGTACTGACTTTCTTATTTGTTGATTTGTAAGAGATGAAAACATTCCCCAAAGGTATAGATACTGCTTTACATGTAAAGCAAGCTAGGCCCACCACTGGCCTCTTCATCCAATTCTTTATCCTATTTGTAATATGAAATATATTTCAAATGAGCAAACATACGTCCAATACCAATTGCATGCAAACTTGTTCATGACTCAGGAAGGAGTCTTGCCTTCCATGGAATTATTTTATTTGCCACAGCCAGTGAGAAACAAAGTAATATAAGATATGCTTAAATGAAGAATCTGAGTATATGGCAAGAAAAGGTTGTGATTAAATTAAACCTATCTATACTCTGAAGAGAAGTTAAGCTAGGCATCAATTACTTTCAAAGGTAACTGTGGGCAGTGAGAACCATTAGAAAGAGAAAAGGAAAGTACAAAGTAGTCCCTAGGTCTGCAAATGATATAAGCCACAATCAAAGCATTTGAGGGTCACAAGCTACACACCCTACTCCTCCAAAATCTAACTGTAGGAACCCAACAGAATCATCAAAAGTTCACAATAATCTCACAGAAATGAAATTGTTACTTAATTTTGGGGGATAATATAATTTAAAAAAAAATTAAGGTAGAGAATAAGATCCTACTCTACCATCCCTTGCCAAGATTCTGTGCTTCCTACCTTGATACGTTTTAGCCTTCAACTTAAGCACGAGGTATAAAATGGCAGGAAGTGAAGCAGCCATCTTGGTCCACAACATGAAGCTGCATGATGAGGTGGCAGAGTAACAAATTAGTAGGAGCTTGGGGGCCTCTGACAACTTTTTGCAGCAAAGCTACCTGATCAGCTCAAATTTTTACTTAGTTTAGAAATTTTTTATTTTATTAAAAAATTGGGGGGGCATGGAGCACCTGGTTGGCACAGTCGGTTAAGAGTCCAACTCTTGGTTTCAGCTTGGGTCATGATCTTGGGGTCTTGAGATCAAGCCCTGCATCTCCACGCTCAGCATGGATTCTACTTGGGATTTTTTCTTATTCTCCCTCTGACCCTCCCGCTTGTGTTCTCTCACTCTAAAAATAAATAAATAAATCTAAAAAAAGATTGGGGGGGGCACAATTATTTTTTAGGTTGTCACAGTAGCCAAACCTATACCTTAACTAGTACAAATTCCAAGTTGACAAGTGGGGGATTTGTCAATAATACATAAAATATTAAAAGGGGGCCTAAATTAGGCAGCAGCAATGACTGTAGAAAAATGAGAAGCAAAGCCATTTTGGAGGTTGAAGCTACAGATTATACAGTTAGGTCACAGGGAGAGGTAAGAATTTGAAGTTTTAAATCAGAGCCATTCAGAAAGTACCTATACCATCAATCATGATAGGAAACTTAAATAGAGTTGCATACAAATTGAGTAGATCTAACGGTCCCAAAGGCTGTGAGAAATGAGTGTTAAGTGCTTAAAAGAGCAGAACTTGACATAGAATCAGGACTTATTTGCACAAAAATTAAGTGGCAAGAGCAAATGAGATTATTACAAAGGGAGAAGTCATCATAAGGGGAAAATTGTAGTGTTTCAATTCTGTCATTTAAAAACAGCTACATATATAATACTTCAAACATTTTCTCTTTAAGGGAAATAATCTGAATGTCCCACGTGTTTATCTCACAAGCATTTTCTGTAGATAAGAGACATACTCATGACTCAGGCAATCAATTTCATTGATTAACGAAACACCACAAACTGCAATGGTAATTTTCATCTCCATGGTTTTAAATCATTTTTTATTTTTAGTCACATTATTTAATTTATCCCCTAAAATCTTCACTAATAAAATCATTTATATCTTTATATCAAATACAAGAACTGCAAACAGGTTGAGAGCATTTTTTATTGATTTTTTTATGAAGGTAAGTAGATTTTAATCTATATTCAGCCACAAAATACCACATTCATTTCAAAGGTGTTATCAAAAGTTTTCTAATTAAACAGCATGCATCAATTGATAATGGGAAAAAAATCTAAACTTGTATACATTATGAGACTGCAACGAAAAATAATCCTTAACATACCAATATAAGTTAAATCATTTTTACTTAAAGTCATTTAACACTGTTCATACGTAAGTAATATTTTAAAAAATCTCTAAGGATCTTCAGCTTATATATTATAAAATTCAGAGATTTGTATTCTTCAAAGAAAAATATCATACTTACCTATTATTTTAAAATTACTTACTTAAAATTACAGAACATATTTATGCAATATAGTAAACTTAAAGTTGCAGTATTTTTACTTTAAGCTGTGTTAAAAATAAACTAGAAAAACAATACATCTTTTTCTTCAGAAGAGAGCTAAGGCACTGACAAGTTTGATACTCATTTATGGAAACTTTCAAGAAAAAATGGCCAATAGAGCATTATTACTTCTTGAGGGCTCACCTTCATTATCTAAATTTCTCTGTATTACGATTTCATAAAAAGACCTCACAAAAAAGTATTATGAACTTAGCCATAACATTATTTGTATGTATAAACTGGAAGCAATAAATTTAGTTCAAGAAAATGAAAGTCAAGTTTTCTAGAAAGCAGGTTAAATTCTTTTTCAGTTAGGCGAAAAAGAAATGTATATCCACACTTTCCAATTATCGAATTGTTTTATTTATTCATTCAACAATTATACTTCTGAACACATGCCAGGCATTATTACATGAGAACGCTATGCAAAAGTTTCAGCGAACATTTACTGAGCTGCTCTTATGTGCTCTTTGTTTCTTAGCCACTGATCTCTTACTTTTACATGCACCTTACCATCAACTAAATTACCATCAACTAAATTACTGACACTTGAACTCTTGCAACGTAGGCCTTATAAAACTCATGATTTAAGAAGCAAATTTTTAAAAGAAAATTAAGTTTTAATCATTCAGTTACTGCTGTTTCTTTTATATTCCTGCCACAAAACACATGGTACTCTTGACTAGGTTGAGTTGGGTAACCAACTGAAAACTTCAGTATTTTTGTTTTCGTCTAATGCATGTCAAAACAGCTAACCACAAAATACTAGTTTTTTATCGGCTAGGTTTTCATATCCGATAATTTTTCCTCCCAAATGAAAGAATGTGTGCAGTCTACTTCGATTCAAAACAAAAGCCGAAATGGAGGAAAAGGAAGTAATTCCTTTCTTTCTCCTACCTCAAAAAGAGCTCAAAAAATACCTTCCCTTACACACGCCTCCCCTTGCCCCTGACGAAGCAACCAAGCAAGTCAAGGCAGATGTAAATTCCGAAATCTTCCAACAGATCCTAACCAGGGAAACAAAGATTTGCCAAAAGTCTTCCTTCACTTACAGTTTCTAAAAAGACCACCACTTAGTAGATTTTTTAAAAACCACTGCAGGAATGCTCGCTGCATATTAATAAACCTGCCCGAACGCAGAACCAGATGCCCACAATTATCAAAGGATGACCTTAATCAGAGGGTTAACTGCCGAGAAGAGCCAACACTTTAGCAGTCACTCCCTCGCAAACGACACAACATGAAGACGTCTCTTTCTAACCTGAGGATAGTGGTGAGGCATCTCCCTCTCTCCCCTTCCATTAATGACCAGCCTTGTTCCTTTCTGAATGATGCAGTCCATCAGACAACCTCTTTAGGAGGGGTGATGGTCAATCTTCCGACACAAAGATTATGGGAGTAACTCTCTGGAACCAAAGGAATCAGCGTTAAGGCATCAGAGCCCCCAACAAGCCCTCCACAATGACCAACTAACCAAAGCCTGGGATCCCCACCACCACCATTCATCATCTCTCTCTCTCGAGACAGGACTGATTCAGACCAAGAAAACCTCTCCCTTTCAGGTAAGTGAGAAGGCACCAGGTGTCTGCCCTCAGATCCCCCTTCTCCTCCACTGCTCTCTCAGGACCCCTCCACACCTGGAGCCACAAAGTAAGCTTTCAACCGCCGAGAAGCCCAGTCGTAGCCACACACAAGATGGCAGCAGAACACCTACCAGAGGAAACAGCTGCGCCACCACTCCTGCAATGCCGGCCTCTCGACTGCGAGTATCCCCATTGGCCCCGCCAGAGAGCGCGAGACAAGCCGAGAGCTCTGACAGCCAATCGGAAGGCGGCGCAATTGGGCGCCGCCGCGCTGCCGGGGATACGCGCGCGGAGCCTCTGAGGCGTGTACCCAGTGGGGTGTCCAACCAATGGGCTCTCGGCCAAGTAGTGGGAGCTCTGGGTGTCCAGCTCCTCCCATTTAGGATTAGCGTTAGGTAGGCCTGGGCGTTGGGGATTGGGCGGTCCTCCTTCCCCGCCTGAGGCGAGGCGGGACAGTTGTTGCTGAGGTGGGGTTTGGTAAATGGTGAAGTACTTCCTGGCCTGGGGGCATCTGGGACCTTGGGGTCTCGGTGGCGTGGAGTCGGAAAGGAGCCCGACCCGCGGGGAAACCCAGCCTTACCAACGGAACGGGCCCGGCGCAGCCCTCAGGTGTGGCGGGCGGCGTGGAAAAAGCAGTGGTTAGTGGAGCGGAGGCACGGCCTTGGGTGGCCCCCTGACAGCTCCTTCGGCCCAGGACCTGGGAACGCGGCGGAGCTCTCGGCTGCGTGGACCCCAGCCCTTGCAACCTCCCTTTTCCTTTTAGCCACCTGCAGTCCCAGGCTGTAGCAGGGACCGTGGGCGTTCTGAGTTCTCAACCCCCGTTTCATTTTCTATCTCCGGGTGCATACCTTAATGTGAGGGTGATTCCTAAGCAGCTGGGAACCTGAGGCTGTAAAAGGGGCTGCAGGAAATGGACTGCAGTGTAAAATCCAGAAGCAGAACTGGAAGGTTTAACCACTGACCCATTTCACAGGTAAGACTTAACACGAGTCCTAGATAACTAGAATCATTTGTCCAGGATCACGGAATTGAGATTAGATCCGAAAGGCACCTGACTCTGATTAACCACAACCCCATAAGTAATTAAAATAAGGAACAGTGTGTAATGAACTGAGCTCTTCAACATGTGGAAACCTGCAATGAGTTCTGCATGAGGCAGAAAGGGAACTTTGAAAAGGTTGAGTGGAATAACCAAAAAACGGACTCTGAAATCATCCTGCCTGGTTCCTTATTTTTTGTCACTGCCACTAACAGTGTGACACGCCTTAGCTTCCTCTTTAGAAAAAACAGAAATGCTAATTTTCTCATGATCGTTATGCAGATCAGTAAGAGTAAGTGAAGTACTTAGAAGTGTGCCTGACACATAGTTTGTACTCAATAAATGTTCATTACTCTCATCGTAGTTAGAACATGAGAAATAGAGAAGAAATGTTCAGTTTCATAAAAAGCCTGTTCTTAAAAACAAAGCAACCAGAAATTGAGGTGAAACAAACCGTCCACTCTTCTCCAAAATGAAAAAGTGAAAAGGGGGAAAATATGACCAAATTTAAAAATCCCTGTTTCACTCCAAAATACCAAACCGGGTGTCTCTGGATGATGAGATTATGAGAGATTTAGGCTCTCTTCTTTTTGCTTTACTATATTTTGCAAATTTTCTTCAGTACACATGTTTTACTGTTCAGTTACTTTTAAAATTTCAGGAGATATGAACAATATTGGTGAGATTTTTCTTCAAAAAGCTATTAGTAGGGGCGCCTAGGTCGCTCAGTGGGTTAAAGCCTCTGCCTTCGGCTCAGATCATGATCCCAGGGTCCTGGGATTGAGCCCCGAATCGAGCTCTCTGCTGGGCAGAGAGCCTGTTTCCCCCTCTCAATTTCTCTGCCTGCCTCTCTGCCTACTTGTGATCTCTCTGTCAAATAAATAAATAAAATCTTAAAAAAAAAAAAAAAAAAGCTATTAGTATGCATGTGTGCTGTAGGTAGAAATAGAAATTGGTAGAACCATTCTAGAAAGGAGTTTGGCAGTCTGCTTCAAAAGCCTTTAAAATGGACAATCCTTTTTTGAAAATTATATACTTAAATTTTAAATTAAGTGCACTATTACATTCTCTTTTTACAAAATTAGATCCTTACAGGTAGCACACTCCACAACCCCTGAATTACCCCTTGCTTCCCCAATCCCCCCATTAAAGAGTTTGGTGCAAAACCTTTAAGTCTTTTTATGCTTCTATATTCTCAATGGGTTCATATATGCATTTGTAACTTTAAAAAATGTTGATACTATCATACTATATCATGTTCTAACTTTATTCATTTGATAGTGTTTTGAAGTGTATACCTGTTATTTATAGCTTATTATGTATTTAAATATGGCTCATTTTTTTATACCTGCTGGATAGTGTTCCAGTGTATGGCTGAATTGTTAATGTAAAATATTTATTTTTGTCTCTTTTATTGGTTTTTATATTTAAATTCTATCTTGTTTGATAGGTACTATATAGCACATTTTATTTGCTATTCTCTTTTTGATGGACATTGGTTGTTCGCAGTTTTTCAACTTATAGACAATGCTGCAGGTAAATCCTGGTATGTATTTTCTTGTGCACATGTGTTTTTCTCAAGGATATATATATACATAAAAGTGGGATTGCTTGGTTTTAAGTTACGAACACTTTTTTTTTTTTTTTTTTTTTTAAGATTTACTCATTTCTCTTGAGAGAGAGCACTAGTGGGAGAGGGGGAGAGAGACTCAAGTGGACACCCTGCTGAGCAGGGAGCCTGACAAGGGGTTTGAACTCACAACCCTAAGATCATGACCTGAGCTGAAATCAAGAGTCAGTTGCTTAACTGACTGAGCCACCCAGGTGCCCCAAAGTTACAAACATTTTTTATTTTAATTGGTCTTGCCAAATTTGCCTCCAAAATACTTATACTAATTTAAACATCCCCAAAATAGTTTTGAGACTTCAATTTTCCTACACTGTAGATCAACACGAGATATTAGCTGCTTTTTGTCCATCTGATAGATCAAATCATTTCTCATTTTTTAAAAAATTTTCATTCTCTAATATAACTATCATATGATCTCTTTGATATGAGGAAGGGGAGATGCAAGGTGGGGGGGTTTGGGGGGAGGTAGGAAAAGAAAAAATGAAAAGATGGGATTGGGAGGGAGACAAACCATAAAAGACTCAATCTCAAGAAACAGACTGAGGGTTGCGGGGGGGAAGGGGGACGGGAGAGGGTGGTGGGGAAATGGACATTGGGGAGGGTATGGGCTATGATGAGTGCTGTGAAATGTGTAAACCAGATGATTCACAGACCTGTACCCCTGGGGATAAAAATACATTATATGTTTATTAAAATAAAAAATTAAAAAAAAAATTTTCATTCTCTGATTACTGGTAGGTTTGCAGTATCTATTCATATGTTTATTAATTTATAATTTATGTAAATTTCTATAATTTCTTTTAAAAATTACCCATTTTTCTGTTGGGTCATCTTTTTCTTAATGGTTTAGAGTTTTATGTACCCTGGATACTGCATATCCTGTATAATTTTTAAAGATTTTTTCAGCGTCAGGGTGCCTGGGTAGCTCAGTTAAGCATATGACTCTTGATTTCAGCCCCGGTCATAATCTCAGGGTCATGAGATCGAGCCCCACTTCTGACTCTGCACCGAGTGATGAGCCTTCTGCACCATCCCCCTAACCCAAAGTTCACAAGCTCTATTTCTCTTAGCTCTTTGCTTGGCTTTTAACTTTATCATGTTTTTGTTTGTTTATTCTACAGATAGATACTGCTTTTTTATTTTTAAGTCTTTAGATGTTTCTTTTATTTTACTGCATTTCTCTTAAGACTTCCAGTATAATACTGAATAAGAGCAGTGGTGGCAAGTGTCCTCCTCTCTGTGCCCAACTTTAATGAAAATGCTTCTGATGTGTTATTATATATGATGTTTGCTGCTAAGTTTTAGTAGAGTTTATCAGGTTAAAGAGGTTTTCTTTTCTTCCTAGTTTGTTAAGGTTTTCTCATCTCCCAGCCTCCAGAATAGTTGCTGACTTTTATTGAATTGTTTTATTTACTGCATCTGAAATGATGGTTTTCCATTTATATGTTAATGTAGGAATTTACATTGATAAACTTTCCAATATTAAATTTTTGGGATATTCCCAGGATAAATTGTGTTTTAGTAATATACTTTTACTCTACAACATATTTTACTTACTGTTTTTGTACAGAAGTGTTTTTGGCCTTGATTTTCTTCTCTTACATGTCATGGTTATACTAATTAAAAAAAAAATGTTGCGTGGCTCCCATTTTTTTTCCTGACCTGGAAAAGTTCATGTATGATAGAATTTATCTGTTCCTTGAAAGTTTTGTAGAATTCATCTATAAAACTGTTATAATAGGAGTGAGGTGGGGATATGTGGCATGTAGCTTTCCTAAGATCTTTATTGTTTAAACTTTTTTTTTAATACTTTTGCCTCTAATTGGGATTTCTACTTCTTGAGCCTATTTGATATTAAGTCAGAAATTTCAATTAGATATTCATGTGAATTGTTCTATCATTGTAAAATATTTCTCTTTGTCTCTTTTATTGGTTTTCATATTAAATTCTATTTGATAGGAACATTTCTTATATTTGCTGGTATGTCTTTTTTCACATACTGTTATTTCAACCTTTTGTTGACATTTTGTGTGATTTAAGTGGGTCTCTTATTTTAAAATATAGCTAGGTTTTGCTTGCAATCCATTTTGAGAGTCCTTTAATAAGTTAGATTAACACATTCACCTTTTTTGTGATTATTAACAGTTTGGCCTTTTTATCTTATTTACCATGCTTTTCTTTGTATCATTTATTTATTTATTTTTAAAAAGATTTTATTTTTTTATTTGACAGAGAGAGAGAGAGAGACCACAAGTAGGCAGAGAGGCAGGCAGAGAGAGAGAGAGGGAGGGAGGGAGGGAAGCAGGCTCCCTGCTGAGCAGAGACCCTGATTTGGGGCTTGATCCCAGGACCCTGAGATCATGACCTGAGCTGAAAGCAGAGACTTAACCCATTGAGCCACCCAGGTGCCCCTCTTTGTATCTTTTATATCCTATTTTTCCATTCCTCTTTTTAATTGAGGTTGGCCCCAAGTTTTCTTTGTTCTACATGTTTTTTTAAAATACATTACCAGTGCATTTTCAACATAGTTCTTAAATTTATGTTTCCTAACAAGATCTAAATTTAATTAGTATTGATATCCTCCATATGAAGGATTTGACAGTGCTTCTACTTTACTTTCTCTAATCTTGCAGTAATCTCCTTCTGTCCCCATTCTATAAAAGAACATAATTTCCCATGATTCTGTCATTTTGTTTCATTTGGTATTAAAACCCATTTTTAATATGTCTTTAGCATTAATGTGTTTTAGCCATTTGCTCATTATTGCTTCTTATACCTCAGAACGTCCATGTATGTTAGTTTTTTCATGAAGTTTGGGTACTACTTTATTTCTTTCAGAGAGTCCCTAAATGGCTTTTTGAATGTCTATAAAATTCTCTTTTTTTTACCTTCACTTTTCAAAGATAGCTTGGCTGGAAGGCATTCTGGGGTCTGACTTACTTTGCCTTAACTTACTACATCTGGCATTTCTGTTAAGAAGTCTGATTACCAGTCTGATAAGAGTGTCTTTTAGATAGTCTAGATTTTCTGGAAACTTCCAAGACTTTCTCTTTGTTTTTGATATTCTAAAGTTGTATTTTATCTTGCTTGGTGCCCAGTGAATCCTTAGTTGGCTTATGTGTTTTTCAGTTTTGAGAAATTCTTGGTCATTATTGCCTTTTCTTCATTCATTTGAGGTAGTTAGCGTTACTATCCCCATTTTAAAAGTTTTTATCAAGTATTTATAAGAAATATGAAAACTTTAAAAATATTTATAAAATGGGGATAGTTTATGTGAATTAACAATATTTTAAATACGGGTGATTCTTAATTTCTCTGTAATTTCCTAATTTTTATATTCTACATATTTTTCCATTTAATATTTATTCTTGTTTCTGTAATAGTTTATACTATTTTAAAAGATAGAGCTATTGTTAGAACAGTCTTTTTTTCTTATAGGTTTTATTATTTGCATATATGTGCCAATCTTTATTATTTTCTTTACAGAATGTCTCATGCATCCATGGACCAAAAGATGGAGTTGGTTTTTATTTTTAAAAATATATTATCAATGATCTGATATGACTGTAAATACTCGATGAAGTTGCATGGACTCGTCATCAGGTTGGACTAGTGGTTATTTCTAAAAGTTTCTTCAACTACAGTTACTATTTGAAAATTCAGGCATGCAAGAACATTAGGTTTGGAGTGGCATAATGATGTATTTTCTCTAAGGACTGCAAATTTCATAGAGACCACAGTTGGATTCCAGTTGGATTCCATTTATATTCTTCAATCAAAGTGATTCAGTCCTTTGATAAAGTTAATTTTGAAGAGTTTTATGTTTATGAACGACGCCAAAAGATGGGAGAAAAAAATGGTAGGTTTGGAAACCATTGTTAAATATTATATTTAAAAGTGTATAGACTACGTAATGAAGCTGCAGTATGATTTTCAAGGTTTTTCACTGCAAATGACTTTTCTACATTTGAAGGAATTTAGGATATATATTTTCATGTAGCCAGCAATTTTGACAGTCTGTATAATTAATTGTGTCTGTAAAACTAAGTCATTTCTTAAAATACGTTTTTAAAAATACACTTTATTTTTTAGAAAACTTTTAGATTTACTTTTTAAAGAAAAATTGAGAGGATAGTACAAGTTCCCATATCTTATACATCCAGTTTTGCTTATGATTAACATCTTCTATTTGGCTGGTACATTTGTTACAATTAGCCATTATTATTAACTAAAGTCCATAGTTTTTTCATATTTCTGTAGGTCTTACTTGATGTCTTTTTCTGTTCCAGGATCCCACATTATATGTATTTGTCATGTCTCCATAGGGTCCTCTTGGATGGAACAGTTTCTTAGACTTGGGTTTTATTTTGTAGTATGTTGTATCCCAAGTATTTTGTAGGATGTCCCTCTATTGGAATTATTGATTGATTTTTTTTTTCATGATTCAATCAGGGTTTTGGGTTTTGGGGAAGAAGACCATGGGGTAAAGTGCCATTTTTACCACATTATATCAAAGGTACATGATTTCTCTCTTACTGATATTGAGCTGGATCATCTGGCTGACATAGTATTATGTGGTTTCTACACTGTAAATTACCTTTTTTTCCTCCCTATATGCAGCTCATATTCAAGGAGTGGGGATTATGCTCCCCCTCTCTGAGAATGGAATATTTACATTAATTATTTGGAATTCTTCTACAAGGGAGATTAATCTCCTTTCTCCCATTTATGTATATATTCAACCGTTTTGTTTTTTT
The DNA here is from genome assembly GCF_963455335.1 of Martes martes. NCBI lineage: Eukaryota > Metazoa > Chordata > Mammalia > Carnivora > Mustelidae > Martes > Martes martes. The sequence continues at coordinate 59,289,051 of NC_137890.1, forward strand.
CAGTATGGAGTCATGGGTACTTATTTTACCCTATCCAGTACTGTTTTGTTTTGTTACTCAAACTGTCCCAGGATTGGCTTTTGGGAACTCTTTCAGTTGGGTCTGTGTCCCTCTGACATATCTGTATCAATGTAGGTGAGTTTTTGTTTTGTCTTGTTTTGTTTTTTTAGCACTTCCTTATTTTCTGGTAATGTAAGATGCTTCAGGTTTATCTTGTATATTTCCTGCCCCAGTCCTAGAGTCAGTTATTTCTTGAATGAATCCTGGTTCCTTTTAATGGAAGATAGTGTCAGAAACCAATATCTGGCCATAGTTGTTACTGGGCTGTCTTTGCTTATAGGCCCTTTCAGCTGACAGAGCAAGGAATATATGTGTATGCTAAGTTTGTATATATGCCTAACTATAAATATCTCTATATGTAGCCATCTGTATCTTTATTAAGTTAAACATGAATTTATTCTGATGTTCCCAACTCTAATCCATTACCACATCTTTCCCAGCAGTGAGAAACATGGCTCCCATCATCTGTTATCCATTTATTTAGTCAGTTCCTGTGCATGTGTGTGTGTGTGTGTGTGTGTATGTGTGTGTGGAGTGTAGCTGTTTCAGAAATGTAAACTTATTCCCAGATAGGAAGCTACTGTGCTTGTGCACAGTTCCTTTTGCCTTTAGTCTTGCAGACTCTACTTCTTTCCAGTTATTTAGGTTAGCACATTTCTACCTAGCCCTTCAGTGAGGTTGTATATACAACTGTAATACAGTTAGATGTTCTTGTCATGGTCAGCTTTCCTTCCTGGAACCCCTGACCTCTTAAATGGTATTTTAAAATTTCACTACCCTTTAACATACTTGTAATATATGTATTGTTACACAGATCATACTATTGATCAGTGGTCACTGGACTGTTTATGTAGGCCAGTAGTTCTCAAACTTTCTTTTGGTCTCAGGACTACTTTATACTCTTAGAAGTATTTAAAATCCCTAACAGTTTTAGTTTATGTGGATAATATCTCTTTATATTTACTCTGTTAGAAATTGAAACCAAGAGGCTTCAAAAAATAATAAACCCACTATGTTAACACATTTACATTTTTGTGAACAATAACTATTCTCTAAAACAAAAAAATTAGAATAATATTGTTTTACATCTTTACAAATCCTTTAGAGTTGGTTTAGTAGAAGGGGGAGTTTCATATCTGCTTTTGCATTCAATCTGGCGTGAAATGTTGCTTTGGTTGAAATGTATAAAGAAAATGGAGCTTCACGCAGACAAAAAGTTGGAAAAAGAATATTTTAATAGCCTTTTGGATAATTGTGGACTTTTTTTGATACAACTGCAAAACTCAACAAATAGTTATTCCTTCAAGGTCAGTTGTAGCATGAAATCTGAAAACGTATCTGAGTTTTTTTTAATGTTCTATTACATTAAAACCCATTGGTCTATCTTGCACATTGAATAGATCTTTTATGATTTTATAATATCATGCATTGGCCACTTGGAAGATATTGGCTCAATGAATTATGCAGACTCTCCTGATGTTGACACATTTCATCATACAGTATTAAAATCACATTTGTTAATATTGCTACAAATCTCATCAAAAAGTGATTAATTATTGAGAAGCTATCAGGCTTACTTTGGCACATAAAAGGTTTACAGATTTCCAGTTTTAACTTTGTAGTGTGAATTTTGTCATTAAACAAATGCTGTCAATATTGAACTTCCCGGGGTAGGCTCACTTTGTTGTGCTTTTTTTTTTCCCAAGGAAATGTGTGCCAAACACCCAAGTCTAAGAAACTATAATTTCTATTAATGGTTGTTTTAAGTAAAAATAGTTTTCTGTGAAAAAAAAAAAAAAAGCTAGTTTAACCTACAACTCAGTCTCACTAGTGCTTTTGCTTGAGACAGCCATTATGCTGTAGTAATCATTTATATCCTTTATCAAAGACATTTAGTGTAATTGATGGCAAAGAATATGCTGGTAGTATACTGGAAGACTTTAAACTGGTAGTGTCTTGCCAATCCCTTGATTCATGCTAAGACATCAGTACTTTTACTCACCAAAGCTTTTATCATCAGTCGATGCCATTATAAAAAAATAAAGGGTGCAAATAATGTCTTAGTATTACTATTAAAATAGTTTGACCTAGCATATTGTCTGAAGGGATCTGAGGACCCCAGGGGTTCATAGACCACACTTTGCTGATCATCGACTCAAAGATACAGAGATATTCTAGACTAATGAAATGAAGCTCTTTAAGGGATACGTGTGTGTGTCTGAGTGTCTTATTATCAGCGTATTTGGTAAGTACCCCAAAAATAGTTGGCTAATAACTCTATAGCTGTGATTCTTGATTATTGCCTATTTACAAAGACAGTGTATATCAAGGGAAATTGGTAGACATACAGTGTAACTATATAATTTGTCTTTCTTCCTTTACAAAGCTGCTATACTTCCCACTTTGTGATTATGTTCTTGCAATAAATAGTCATATCTAGCTAAGTGAGGAGCAAGTTGGGACAAACAGTAGAGTTATAAGATGGTATTCTTTATCTCTAGAGGCAAGTAGCAATATTAGTATACTGATTTGGTTTCCAATTCAAGGACCTACTATTGTACTTACCAATGTTTTCTAGTGAATATATTGAAATGTTTACAGTTTCAGATTATAACCCTGAACATACATAAAGTACAAAAAAAGGAGCAAGAAGCTGAAATTGTTTACCTTGTAATAACCATCTAGATGGTCTATAGTTGAAATGAAAATGACTCAATTGTTTCTATCTGTGATACTCATTTAGCCTCTTCGTTCAAGAAAGTTATTAACTGGATCTGTTAATCCCATTTTTCAGATAAATTGGTTACCTTTTTACTTGATATTACTGTGGTTTAAAATTTCCATAGCAAAAAGTGAAAAATGATCAAGAGGGAAGACATGAGGAATAAGAACCGTTTAAATGAAAATTAAACCTAGCGGTATGAAATAATAAGGATACCATAAAAACAATATTAAAAACCCAGAGCAAATAAATATGAATTGCTTAAATCCATTCATTTATTTTACAAGCAGACAGTTTCAGTATTTTCTGATTGGCTTTATTTTCTCAAATTATATTGCCAATGTCCTCTTCATTAATCCATTCCAAAACTAATAATTTACCCTGTTCAGTTGTCCAATCAGTTGTCTTAAGTATTTCCTATCAGAATAGTTTGGTATCATGTGTTGACATTTCAAACACAGTTTTCTTATTTTTTATTTTTAAAGGATTTATTTATTTGAGACAGATACAGGGGGAGAGGCGGAGAGGGAGGCTTCCTGCTGAGCCAGGAGCCCGATGTGGGGCTCGATCCCGACACCAGGATCATGACCTGTGCTGAAGGCAGACACTTAACCACCTGAGCCACCCAGGCGCCCCTCAAACACAGTTTTAAACGATAACCACTGAGAAATAAAAATTCACTTAAACCCTAATTGTGGTTTTTCAGCATCACTGCTTGTTTTCTATGATCCCAGGTTATAATGATGTCAGAAGCTATTTCTAAGTACCTTTCAAAATCCTTCCTGTCTAGATATCCACCTCAAATAAAGATAAATGCCTACAGTGGAATATTGATTCATATCCATGAAAAGAAACATGATAACTAATTAAGTGCTTTCACAAATAGTTTTGTCTAAAAGCAGTGATTTTTTTTTGTTATCTGTCAGTGAAAAACTTAATGATTTTAAGGATTCTGGGAAGGTCCTTCAAATAATACTTGCCTACTCAGCTGAATAGTATCTAAAATTCCAGAGTTACTAATATCTAAAATTCCAGAGATTTATTTTGCTTAAGACTATATTCCCTGTTAAATTATATATAGTAATTTCTTTAAAAAATATATTTACTATAAACATACTGTATATGTATATAGTGTATATATATATGTGTGTTGTGTGTGTATATATGTATATTTACTCTTTATATATAGTAAATTCTTGCTAAAGGCCGCATGCTTATCCACATACCAGTTCCATGTGTAGATGCTGTTATTCTGTTTCATCCATATGGTCATACAGCTTAAACTGGCAGTGTGGGATTCAAACAGAAGTGCATCTGAATTCCAAAGCCCAGATTGTTAATCACCACTTCTGTTTTTCCATTGACCCCTGATATGCTATTCTCCTGGATTTTCCTTCTACCTGTTTGCTCCTTCTCCGTCTCCATGATTCTCTTCTTATCCTTATCCCTTATATACAGAAGACCCTCTTCTCCTTGAACACATTCTCCCTGCTCACATCTGCTATGTGACTTTAGAAAGCATTGTATGCCATTGACTCCAAAATTCGTGTAATTGGACTGGATCTTACTTTGGAGCAAGTACCCAATGTACTTGCCCTGCTTAAATTTTCTCACTTGTTCCCTATCTTTATTTCTTATCTCAGTGAATACCATTACTATGCATATGGTTGCCCAAGTCAGAAAATTAGAAATCATTCTTTTTTTTTTTAAGATTTTACGTGTTTATTTGACAGTGAGAGAGAGAGAGCACAGGCAGATAGAGTGGCAGGCAGAGGGAGAAGAAGGCTCCTACTGAGCAGGGAGCCCAATGCAGGACTTGATCGCAGGACCCTGGGAACAGGACCTGAGCTGAAGGCAGATGCTTAATGACTGAGCCACCCAGGCACCCTTAGAAATCTTTCTTGACTCTTCCCTCTTCCCACTGCCACCTGAGTGACTTTTCTAAGAAACTAATCACATCATAAGAATGCTTAAATTTTTTTTAAAATTTTGAGTGGCTCCCATAGTCTTTCATATAAAAATGAGTTGCTTAGCATGGCATGAAGGGCTCTCTATGTCATGGTCCCTCCACCTCTAAAGCATCATTCCTCATCAGTTTTGTCCTCTTACATTGCATTTATTTCAATTCTTGAAACCTTGTCTTAGCTGTGCTATGGGGAGTTAAAAGTAGGCTTTGTCTTATGTTGTAGGCATCGGGCCAGAGTGTCAACAGGGAAGCAACACCCCTTCTGAGGCTGCAGTGGTGGCAGCATCCCTAATTAGCCAGAGAGTCCCTTTGGGTAAGATGACTTTGCCAGGGAGATTTGGGACTATGAGACCCAAGCCTTTTATGAAGGTTCTTACCCCACTGCCAAACTTAGAGGTTCTGGGTTTAATTTTTATTAAGGAAAATGTATTTTTTGTAAACTTAATAGGCTTTCTGCTTGTTAATCCTCTTAATAGCTTCTCAAATGATCTTTATAAAGTACAATAATTACTGTGTCCCTCTTTTGTTTAAGGCCCTATTAATTAATTTTGAACATTTTATATATTTTAACATTTTAACATACATAAATTTTAACATTTTGGGTATTTTTGTTACTTTTAAACATGGTTCATGTATGCAATTTGGTTTTGCCAGTGTAATTGTCTTTCTCATATTTCTGTTTTCAGCTTTGAAAGAATTATTTCCTCTAGGAAATTTTTTTAAGTAAACTCTACCCCCGGTATGTGACTCAAACTCATGACCCCAAGATCAGGAGTTGCTAGGCACCTATCTCTAGGAATTTTTGATTAAGGTATTCACTTGCTGGACATCTGAAATATTGGCTCATCTATATAGCTATATATAAAAAGTTTAAACATTATTTTGCTTCATATAATTATTTTAAAAATATAAAAGACATTTTAAAAAATAATGTTGGACATTTAGTTATTTTAGCAATTGTTGAGATGTTTCATTCTAAAACCATCCATTTCCATATTCAGTGGAGGTTTTTTTCCTGAAACTTTTAAATGCTTATGTGTCTATACATGTATCTGCCACCACCCTAAAATTAAGCCATTCCTTCTGTTTGACTAGGACACCAGAAATAGCATCACTAAAGTTTTCAAGGTATTTTTATGTTAGTAGAAATAAGTGAAATACTTAGGTCGTATTCTTTGTTTCTAATTCTTTATAAAGAAACAATGACCAAAATCTTTTTCTCAAGGTAAATGATAGACCAATTAAATCTTGATGTTATTTAGAAATCAGGTGGATTCTTTGTAACATATGCCTTGGGGAGCTTACAGTCTGTTTCTGTTGAACTCTTAAGCTATGCACTTACTTTTATTTTAGGTGATGCAAAAACTTTCTGGATGGAGCTGGAAGATGATGGAAAAGTGGATTTCATATTTGAACAAGTGCAAAATGTGCTGCAGTCACTGAAACAAAAGATCAAAGATGGGTCTGCCACAAATAAAGGTATGAAGCACAAAAAACTTTCGGTACATTTAATGCTGAATATTAACCACTGGCAATGGAGTACAGTTCTATTTCCAGTATTCGTTTTTAAAGTCAAATAGTTGCTTTTGTTTTCTAAGAACCTACCATGCATTCTATTTCCTTCATGTTTGTGCTCTGCTTCCATAAAAACTTGCTTTTACCATATACCATAGATACTTTATAAAAGTGGGTGAAGATGATCACTTTGAATAATAGCTACTGAATTTATCTTTTTCTCTCAGGCTACTTTATTCACCCCCCATTTTATCTTTTCTTTCTCTTTGTAACCCTCTTAGAAGGGTGATGAGTATTGCAAAAGTAGTACCTGCTCATTGTACAACATTTAGTACAGATAGAAAAATAGAACAAAAATTATCCATCACCCCATTACTCAGACACCTAATATCTTTTAAAATATGAAAGTACATATAACTATTCTGCCTGCTTTAAAGAGAACTTGACCTGCTAGTCTTCTGAAACAATTTGTATTCTACATCGGCAGTCAGTTCTGTCAGCCAAGTTTTAACTTTTTCTGTTTCTTTGTTTTCAATCCTGGTTGGTTGTAGAACATAAGATTTTTATGTAGAAACCTCCTTCTTTCCTCCAGGACATAAGATTTTCAGGCAGATTTTCTTTTGGACCATTCTTTTTTTTTTTTTTTTTTTTAAAGATTCCATTTATTCATTTGACAAAGATCACAAATAGGCAGAGAGGCAGGCAGAGAGAGAGAAGAGGAAGCAGGTTCCCCACCGAGCAGAAAGCCCAATGCGGTATTTGATCCCAGGACCCTGATATCATGACCTGAGCCAAAGGCAGAGGCTTAACCCACTGAGTCACCTAGGAGCCCTTTTGGACCATTCTTAATACGTTTTTTTGGATGTTCATATGACATTAATCTTTTATTTGCTTGTCCAAAAAATAATATTGTTTTTCATTTTAATGTTCCTTCCCATTCGTTTGTATATCTAGTTTTGAATCTAGGTTTACCACCTCCTTGCTGAATGACCTGGAATAAATAGTGTTTTTTGAGGTGTGTGTGTGTGTGTGTGTGTGTGTGTGTGTGTGTGTGTTTTATTTTGAGAGGGAGAGAGAGGGGCAGGGAGGGGTAGAAGGAGAGGAAAGAAGAGAATCTTAACCAGGCTCCATGCCCAAGGCAGAGCCCAACGCAGGGCTTGATTTTACAGCCCTGAGATCATGACCTGAACTGAAATTGAGTTGGATACTTAACCAACTTAAATACCCAGGCGCTCTTGGAATAGTCTAACCTCTAAACGCCAATTTCTGTTTCTAATGCTGGTAATCATTGGAACCTGTCAGAGGAGCTAATGAAGACTAAATTAAATACAATCTGTAAATTGTTTAGCACAGTAGCTGGCAGCATAAATGAAAGTGATGCTGCTAATGATTGTTTTCATACTTTTTCCTTTCCTTAACAGAATACGTCCAAGCAATGATTCTAGTGAATGAAGCAACCATAAATAACAATTCAACATTGATAAAGGGTATGTGTGTTTCTAATCCCAATCTTGAATGCTCTGTTATTTTCTTGACTTGAAGCAGGCTTAATTGACTTATGTATGTCAGATTACCTAAAGATAATTTAACATGTAAGATCTATATTGGTAAATTATATAAATGAGTTTCCTTATTTTTTTTAAAGATTTTTTTTAATTTATTTATTTTAATAAACATATAATGTATTTTTATCCCCAGGGGTACAGGTCTGTGAATTGCCAGGTTTACACCTTTCACAACACTCATCATAGCCCATACCCTCCCCAATGTCCGTATCCCCACCACCCTCTCCCATCCCCCCTCCCTTTTTTAAAGATTTTATTTATTTATTTGACAGAGATCACAAACAGGTAGAGAGGCAGGCAGAGAGAGAGAGGAGGAAGCAGGCTCCCTGCTGAGCAGAGAGCCCGATGCGGGGCTCGATCCCAGGACCCTGAGATCATGACCTGAGCCAAAGGCAGAGGCTTAACCCACTGAGCCACCCAGGCGCCCCATGAGTTTCCTTATTAAATAAAAAGTTCTACCCATCCAGAGATAGGAAATGCAGATTCTTCTGAATCTCTACAAAAAGAATGAACAATTGTATCTCTTCTTTAAAAAATTCTGAGACTCCGAACTACTACAAACTCACTTTGTGAGAAAAACAGTATTAGCAAATTGTAGCATAGATAAGTTGGTATAAAAATTTTTTATTTCTGGATTGTTACTATATCATCAATCTTGCAAACTGTAAACTAATTCATTTTAGAAGGAATTGATCAAAGATAATGTACCAGAACTAAGAAGAGGAAAATTATAAAGTTATTTTATCAGAGTCACTCTCCAATAAATCTTAGTCTATCTCCAATTTCCTAAAATGTTGAGGAAGTACTTTACTGGATTTTATTTAATACTGCTAAGTATTGTTAACAAATTATAATAATTTTAAGTGTCATAATTTGGAGCCTTAAGGTTTTAAGTCTCTGAAAATATAGCCCACCGTCATCAGTCTATTTTAAAGAAATCTTTTGTTATTCAAAGTATCCTCAATTTCAGTAGCTAATTTTACTTCTAGTTTTAAAAGAGTAGATTCTTTAAGAAAATAGCCTGTCTCAGTATCTTTCAGTAGCACTTGGAATCAAAACACTCAAGAGATTATACTAGTTTTGTGAGAAAGAGACTTTTAAATTCAGGAGGTAGTAAGATGAACTAATTCTTAATTTTTTTTTTCTATCTGAAACAATTTATTTCTCAGTAATAGAAAGTACATTGGGTTTTGGGTTTTTTGGTAATAATTTCATCAGAAATATTGACTTATAATTTGGTATTTTTATGTAGTTCATTTGAAATGTAATGAATTTATCAAAATAAAAATGTATGTTTGCCAGTGGTAGAGCAATATTTGTAACTAAGTAATTGGGGAGTTCTATAATTGACATTGTTGGCAAATGCAAAGGATTAAAAGCTTCCTAGTATTAAGTTTCATTTCAGTATTTATTTTAAAAAGAATATTGAGACTGGGAAAACCAAAAGGACTTGGTGTTGAAATCAGAATAAGCTATCCCAGATCCAACCTGGACTGCCAAGACCACTAATTACTTTCATTTTCCTTGCTTATGTATAACTGTAAATATGTGCTATATCCTCAAACAGGATTGGATACTCTTTTCTTGAGAGGAGTTATTTCTGCTTTCCTCCTTATCTAATGATTAATTTTAAAATCTCCATGTTTTTTCAGTAAGACTTATTTCTAATTGTGCTTATATACCTTTATTTTATTCATATTTGTTAGTATGGATTTATATGACTCATACAAAAGAAATTAGCTAGGAAAAAATCAGAAATTCTTAATTTGTGAAACTTAATTTTTAATCTGGAATTGTAGCTCTTACCAAGTACCAGATTTTAAACCTTTCTTCACCTTGATAATTGAAGAGGGTAATTATTTTCCAATTAGCAAGGTAGTGGCCTTGTATTATAACTTAAACTATTCTTTTATTAAACTTTTTTTTCTATACTTTTTTTTTCTGCACTAGAGGACCAATGCAAGTTAATAATCTAAGGCAGGATGAGAATCACTTTCTTTCTTAAAGTCCATCAGTGCATAAGAAAAAACACATTTAAGAAATATCTTTAGGGGTGCCTGGGTGGCTCAATCAGTTAAGTATCTGACTCTTGATTTCAGCTCAGGTCATGATCTCAGGGTTATGAGATTGACCCTCATGTCACACTACACTGGGTGTTGAGCCTGCTTAGGATTCTCTCTCCCTCTCTCCTCTCCCCACCCCTCCCACCTCACACTCATGCTGTCTATAAAAAAAGGGAAAAAATATATGTACGTGTATGTATGTGTGTATGTATATCTTTAAACCAAACATATCCATTTTTCTTTTTTTTTTTTTTTTAAGATTTTTATTTATGTATTTGACAGTGAGAGAGAGAGCACAAGCAGAGGGAGAGGGAGAAGCAGGCTCCTGCTGAGCAGGGAGCCCAATGCAGGACTCAATCCCAGGACCCTGGGATGATGACCTGAGCCACCGAGGCACCCTCACATATCCATTTTTCAAAATAAGAACAGGAAGTCCATACTTTTTCTCATTAAATACACAGCTTACTTCTATATTATAGTCATGATAGGGAGTAAGAATAGATGAAGTAGAAAAGACAAGACAAGACATGGGATGAAATTAAGCACAGAAAGATAGACTAAGTAATATGAAAAGTCAAATGGAAATATAAAAAGAGGTACCCAAATACCCCACCCTCCAAAAATGAAGGTAGCATTGAACAATGAGAAAGCAAAAGATACATAAACTTCCCATTCTGTGACTTTTAGTAATGATTTTTTTTTCTATAAAATACAAGCAGAAATAAGGATACCCAAAGTTCAGGCCAAACTAGATTTTTCTCCAGGAGGTCTCTTCTATCCTAGGTCTTTTACTTTATCCTATCTTACTTTCTTAATGTTTTTGAAGATATTGACACCTTAATTTTTGACTTAATTTTGAAATTTTGAAATTTAAGAGCTCCATATATCTCTTATAGATAAAGATATTATTTAGATATTACAATAGGTGATTTATAACTTGGTGTACCTGTTACTCATGTTTTTATTTTCTTCATGTAGATCATACATCTGTGACCCAGAATGAACAGGAAAACAAATCAGGTTCATTGCCCTCTACATCATATGAAGACTCCTTTCCAGAAGACTGTACATTTCTGTATGTATTCAAGTTAAATTTATTTATTTTGTTAATACTTCCTCTCCCAGAAGATTTGCTCTTTCTGATCATTTGATGTAAGAGTAGATAGAATCTATTAAACAGATTTTTTCCCCATCAATAGCTTTAAAAGTTGTAAATTTTAGTATTTTATGTAGGATAAAGGCTCATGAGTCCCTTAAGTTGTTTATTTGCTAATATCTCTGGGTAATCAAGTCTTAACAATAAAATTTAGTTTAAGATTTCTTTGTGTAGGGGTGCCTGGGTGGCTTAGTCAGTTAAATGTCCAACTCTTGGTTTCACCTCAGATCACGATCTCATTGGCTCTATGCTCAGCAGGGAGTCTGCTTGAGATTCTCTCTCTCCTCTCCCTCTGCCCCTCCCTCCCCTTGCATGCTCTCTCTTTCAATAAATAAATAAATAAAAGATTTCTATGTGTAAATTATTAATATACTGAAATCTATCAAGTTGGCAATTTTTTAACTAAAAAAATTACTTTTCCTGGATTTTTTTATTTTTTTATTGTATTATTATTATTTTTTTAAGATTTTATTTATTTATTTATTTATATGACAGAGATCACAAGTAGGCAGAGAGGCAGGCAGAGAGAGAGGAAGAAGCAGGCTCCCTGCCAAGCAGAGAGCCTGATGCAGGGCTTGATCCCAGGACCCTGAGATCATGACCTGGGCTGAAGGCAGAGGCTTAACCCACTGAGCCACCCAGGTGCCCCTTAAATTTTATTTTTAAGTAATCTCTACACCCAGTATAGGGTTTGAACTCACAACCCTGAGATTAAGAGGTGCATGCTCTACCAACGGAGCCAGCCAGGTGTCCCTGGATTATTTCTTTTAAAGGAGTGTTGGAAAAGGGTCAACAGTATTTCTTTCAGTATCAGTTCAGCTTCTCAAATACTTTAACAGCTCTAAATTAGTATCAGAAAGCTTATGAGAATAGGCTAAATGTTTCTGACCCTTTCTTTCACCTTTTACCATTTCAGTAAAGATTCCTTAGCATAAAATTGTATAAGAGGAGACCTGACACTCTCACACATAGTCTTTATTTTTAGTATGTAATGCCAGTACTAAAACTTTCAAGAACTAGTTTAAGGTAAGTTTCTGAAAGTATTTTGTGCTCGCCCCAAGGAATAGAATTTCAGAAAACAAAAAGTGTCTTTATAGAGAAAGTTCTTAAGTTAATTGCCTTATTTTGTTTATCCTTTCAGCTACCTATTAAATTGACAAAAATATTGTCAATGTAGAACTTTTTTTGTTGTTATTCTTTTAGGGTTTATGACAATTGTAGGTTGCTCCTATTTTACATATGATTTGCACTTGCAAATATTAGAGATGTCAGTATAGTTTAAGTCTAAAAGACTCATAAAACTTATTTTACAATACTTTCAGAGAAACCTAGAAATTCTGATCTTCTGATATATAGCATAAAGTTTCATTACCTTTTTTTTTTCATTCATTACCTTTTAAAAACAAGTTCAATCACTTTAAATCACTGAAGTATGAGATTTTTTTCATAGAAATTACCACCAGTCTCCCTTCTTCTATTTATTTTATTTTATTAAAAATTTTATTTTAAACTTAAATGCAGGAGTTGGTTTTTTCTTAAATGTCTCTTTTTGGTTTTAAGTTCATTTTCCTAGCTTATCAGAATCCTTTTGAATCTCCTTTTATTTATATTGTCTTTCCCTTTTAGCTTTTCTTCTACAAATACACTAAACAAGTTTTCTAGTCTTTATTATAGTCACTAAAAACAGTATTAGATAGGACAGGACCAAAGATAAAACCTTTCTGGCTCACTGCTTCTTCATTACTCTTTAGAAAGAACTGTTGGACCAACTGTGAATTTACTTACCTCTACCGCTATCCCACCTGCATTTGTCTATCTTACTGACAGGGCTGTTAGAGGAAATCAGGATTTACTGCAGTAGCATTCTATATCATGCCAGACATTATCAAACCTTGCAAAAAAGGAAAATTAGCTTAATTTTTACTTTTCTTACCTAGTCCATGTTGGCTTTTCAAATTCTGAGTACTTAAAAAATCACATCCTTGATTCTCTCTTCTAGAAATTGTTTAGAGATCAATATTAAACTAGTCATTCTTTGCTTTCTGGAAAGTTCCCTTTTTACCTATTTTTAAAAATCAGGCAGCATTTTCTCATTTTTCATTTGTATTTGAAGTTTTTTCAAGACCTTGAGATATGATTTGTTTGGGCCTAGAATTATAAATATGTTTAAATTAGCTGTGTAGGATTTCTTTTAAATTATCACAGACTTTAATTTCTTCATTTAATTTTTGTCTGGTCTTTCCAACTTGAGGACAGTACTTATGGATGGAAAAGATGAAGACACAATTGATTTTGAGCTTTTCTTTCTGATATCAGTCTTGTTCTTTCTTTCCCCTAACAAATTGTCCACTTGTTCCAAACATAGCTTTAAAGTTTCATTGCTATCTTATTAGAATTTTGGGGAACCTCAGTTCTTAGTAGGTTTCAACTTTTCTGAGACTTTTCTTATAGGTTCACATCAAGACATAGTATTCTTAAGTGGTCTTTTTTTCTTTTGTACATGTTCTTTAAAAAATCTGAGCTTCCCAAATAAATTAGTTTCTCTAACTGCTTTCTCATCTCATTAGGATTGTCATTACATAATCAGAACTTCATCTCTTTAGAACCTGAAGCTCTTCTTCTGCTGTATTACCCTAAGAGGTTTTGTCTGTGAGATCATACCTAACTTTGAGTTGAACTTGCTGAGAGATCTTTTCAAATAAAGGGATATTTCTCTTTAGGCTCAGGGTTTTCTTCCTTTCCCATTAAGAATTCCAAGGCCATGTTTCATTCTTGATCAGAATTAGCTTTAAATAATTCCTTTTAGGGGCACCTGGGTAGCTCAGTTGGTTAAGTGTCTGCCTTTGGCTCAGGTCATGATCCCCAGGTCCTGGCATCAAGTCCCACTTTGGGCTCCCTGCTAAGTGGGGAGTCTGCTTCTCCCTCTCCCTCTGCTGCTCTCTCGCTCTCTATCAAATAAAATCTAAATAATTCCTTTTGTATTTCTTCTGTAGAGTATGAGCTTATTACTTACTCTACTTTCAGTAATTAAACATCCAGAAAGCCGTTAATGACATACGCAGACTGGTAAACTAAATGGGGAATAATTTAAGCCAAGGGTTTTCAATCCCAGCTGAATTGCTCAAGGTCATACAACTTGTCAATGACAAAACCAGAGTGAAAAATCTTGGGTTGATAAAAAACTTGCCTTCTGTGTTTTATTCTATAGTTGATTTAAATTTCTTCTCCTTTTAATTAAGCTATGACATAGATAAATGTAGAAACAAAAATTTTATTCCAGTAATAATTCAAAGGTGTCTGCTTTTGTGATGTTAAGAAACCTGGCTTAATTCTTTTTCTTAGGTACTTTGTCAGGAACACATACCTACTTAAGCCAGTTTAAGTAGTGGAACTTATTAGAGATATATCAGACATGCAGCTTTATTTATTTAACTTATTAGAGATATATCAGAGATATATCAGACATGCAGCTTTGGCTAACATACATGTTATGCTTGCCCCGCTGTGAAAAGACAGAGATGTGAATTTAAGCCATTTTGCTTTTCACATGACATGCATACAAACACCCAAAAGAGATTTTTTAAATGGGTGCATACACACACATGCATCCCTAACCTAAATATAAACACACGTAAATAAAGCAAGGTGTAAGAAAAGAAGATGTAATATAGCAGGTTATATAGGGACTAGAATTGGAACTGGGGAGTCAGTACCTGAGGTCATGGCCGGCATTTTTTAGCTCTGCTTCTCTCCATCTGTTACCTATTGGTTCTTCTTTTCCCACATAGTCTAACATAGCTGTCCCAGCTAAGCACTGTGTGACTGCTAGTGCTAGTGTCACCTCATGGTTTGAGTACACTGAAATTAAAAAGGCTGCCTTTCAGAAGAGGATGAGCAAAGAAAGGATTGAGGAGAAAACAAGTGTATCTACGACAGTTAAGATAACTATAGTTTATATAGGTTTAAAAAAAAGAAAAATTTGGCCCTCCAATGGACATCAAGGATAGAATGACTTTTTATCTCAGACTTGCCAAAAGCTAGGACCTTTGTTGGCAAGTCTCTGAAGCCTTGCAGTTCAAGGTATCTAATAACAAAACAGTTCTCAGGCCACATCCAAACTGAGCAACCCCTATCCAGAAACTAGCCAACAGATGCAGACAATACCATACTTACCTACTTATCTTTTGTTTACCTTGAGCATTTTTATATTTTGGGGGGGTCAGGAACTAGGTTTACAGCACTATGCATAGGATTTTTTTTTTTAATTTTTTGTTTTATTCTAGTAATGTATCTTCATCTGTATAAGAAAGTTAGCCTTTCTCACCATAAAATGGGATTGAAACTAGGTTACTTTACTTCTAGAGCTTGTAGTAAGTTGGTTTTCTTTGACTTTATGAAATGAGGCACAGATAAGAAAAGAATCATTTCTAAGATTCATATCAGTGTTTCATTTCCATGTTTTTCTACTTCTTGTTTTATAACTCTGCTTCAGTGTAAAAGGTACTTCTCCCTTTGTTAACTGCCAAATAAGTCAAGCCTTTTTACCTCTTAATTAATTTAGTCACTGGAAGAGTACACTTAAGCCAGGCTGGCTAACTTTTTTGAAATCTTAAATTCCAAATTACCAATTTTACCAACATATTTACTATTACAAATTTCGGTCCTGAGTAGGTCTAATTGTGTGTTGTTCCAGTAATGACTAACTTGGAGCTGTACTTACTGTCACATGAGGAGATTATGTAAAAGTACATTGTAAACTATAAACTGCTTTACAAACATTAGTTATTCTTTAAGAACTAAGGATAACCGGGGCGCCTAGGTGACTCAGTCGGTTAAACATCTGTCTTTGGCTCAGGTCATGATCCCAGGGTCCTGGGATCGAGCCCCACGTCAGGCTCTCTGCTCAGCAGGGAGCCTGCTTCTCCCTCTCCCTCTGCCTGTTGCTCCACCTGCTTGTGCTCTCTCTCTCTCTGTCAAATAAATAAATAAAATCTTAAAAAAAAAAAAAGAAAGAATGAACAAACAAATGAACAAAGGATAACCCAGATACTTTCTCCCTCACATATACCCTAAGTTAATCTTTTCATATTCAGAGAAGAACTTTTTGGGTCATCAAATTAGTGTTCCATATTTCCCTTTCCCACAAAAAGCAAAACAGGAACAGAAGAGCATAGTTGAAATAGGGAAAATCAAATAAAAAGATTTGGAGAAAAGGATGCCACAGAAGCCAGTCTGAAACATAATTTATTTGGGTAAGGCAAGTTGAAAAGGAAAATGAAACATTTGGCTTACTGGTTATACAACCCTGTAGGTGTAAAAATCACTTGAGAATAAGTAACCTATATCAAAACAAAGAACAAAGCTGTGAGAGCCTGAGAGAATTTATTACAGTGAACATTGAATGAAACAAGACAGAAGAGAGGTTATTTCTCAAGTAGACAAATAAATAGAAGTGCTCAGAATTTGGAGTGTACTATGCTTTATAAGAAAAAGTGGTAGGAGGGAAGGTAGCACTTAATAATAAGAGAAAAACAATTCCAGGGACATGCTATAAAAAACAAGGAAATATTGGATACCAAAATAAACAATAAAAATAATACTAAAGTTGACTGGGCTAAAGTAGATACAAGTTAAATGGAAGAGTAAAGCAAAAGGTGCATTATAGAATATATTTCTTACTATGGAATATGCCCCCAACATTATCCAAAAATACTAAAACAGATTGAAATTATTTAAGGGGAAATAAAACCTTTTGTCATGATTCTTCATTTTCCCCCCCCCATTGGATTTGCCTTAATCTTTTAGCTACATTCTCATCTAGTATTTTTTTAACTGTCTTTTCAAGAATTTAAAAGATCAGAAACATAAAGAAATACAGCAAAACCCAAACACAATCTAGAATTAACAGCTATTAACATTTCATTGTACTTGCTTCCAGTTTCTTTAAAAATATGTAGAGAGGGAGAGAGAGAGAGACTCTGATTCATATCTAACTTCTTGCCATGACAAGTTCCATTTGCCTGTCTGCCTTCCCAAGAGCATCACTATCATCAATATTTCTCAAGTTAATTTTTTAATATTTATATAGCCACAAGCAATATGGTAGTATCGTAGTTTTAAAATGTCATGGAAATATTCATACATGTGTCATCTTGTTTTTCTTAGTGTTATCTTGAGATCTAGTCATATTGCTGTGTATAGATCTGTTTTATTCCCTTTAACTCTTGTGTGGTTTTTCATAATGTGAAATACTACATTTTTTTTAATCCATTTCTTTAAGGGTGGGTAATTAGATTGGTTTTAAAGATTTCCTATTTATAAATAATAGTGCAGTGATCAGTTTTATCCTAGTCTTTCCTTTTTTTTTTTTTAAGATTTTATTTACTCAGAGAGAGAGCGAGAACACACAAGTGGGGGTAGTGGCAGTCAGAGGGAGAGGGAGGCCCCCTGCAGAGCAGGGGGAGCCTGACGTGGAACTCCATCCCAGGACTCCGGGATCATGACATGAGCCGAAGGCAGTTGCTTAACCAACTGAGCCACCCAGGTGCCCCATCGTAGTCTTTCTTTTAAGAAAAGTATTTGTTGTGAAAGTCATGTATTAAGGAGATTAAAGAAGTAATCTGGAATCTATAAGATTATCCAAAATGTAGAAGAAAAGGACAAATGGATGAGAAAAAAAAGAGAACAATGAATAATTACTGTCCTAAAAAAGAAGCTACTAACAGAAAACCAGTAATTATAGTGAATGCTACAAAAATGCTTTTAGGATCATCCCTATGTTATAATGTTCTTTAGAAAATGTAAGCATTTCAAGCAAAAGTGGTAGGATTAGGGTCAGTATGCTGCTGTTCATGGTGAAGGAAATCACAACATCTAAACTAGGATTCAAAATTGCTCTGACAACTCTGAAAATAAAAATACATATCTTTTCCATTTATAAATTTGGTACTTCTAAAAATATGAAATGTAGCCACTTTCAATATATTAAAAAAATAATGTAAACCTGCATTACAAAAGCACTACTTTTGGAAAAAACTGCCATATTTTATTCTGAACTAAAACAAAAACACTAGAAGCTGGAATAAATGAGACAGAAACAACAAAAAAGATAACTTCTGAATGTAAGAAAATACCAAGTGTGGAGGTAAAAGCCTTCATCAAATACCACAGTAATGAAAATTACTACTAGAGAAACACTCATTAAAAAAGTTTTAGTATCTATTAAAGTATAAGTATGTTAGAAATATTGAGACAAAAGCAAAAAAAAAAAAAAAAATTAGGTTAGCACCAGGCTTAACCCCTGCAGATGATCAGAAAACATACCATCCATATCCCCTTCTGGAAAACTCTCTCATACATCCTCTTGATGACCAAAAGATGAATCAGAATGTAGAAATTAGGATTGGGGAGGACATAGTATTTAAGATATGGCAGTGGCATGGAAACCATCTAAATAAGAAGTTAACCATAATAAATTCATGAGTCCTTAAACTCAGGGCTATGGAGTCCCTTAATGGTATGCAAAATTTTATGTTTTGCAGAATTTTTTGTGCTATATTTCTAGGGAGAAAGTTCATAATTTTCATCAGCTTATGAAAAAGGGTCATGACCCTAAAAGTTTAAGTATCACTATTACATACAGGGGTCTTAAATAAAATTTTAGCATTCTAATCCCGAGAAAATTAGAAGAGTGAGATGATCAAGTAGAATTTATACTAGTCAAGCAAGAGTGATTTAGTATTAGAAAATCCATTATTTTAACAAAGTAAACCATAGGAAGAAAAACTTAACAGATGCCCAAAGACTTTAACAATTCAATACCAATAATTAGAAATAGAATTATCTTTAATGTGATAGACAATATATTTCTCTAACATCTATATCCAATGTATTGATGAAACTCTAGATGCATTTTCTTTAAATTAAGATGGGAATGCCTGCTATCATAATTGTTATTCAATATTTTCCTAGAAATCCTAGGCAGTACAATAGAATATCAAAGAAAACATTATTGAAATGTACACAGTAAAATTATTTGTAGATGATCTTATCTGCCTTGAAAATTCAAGTGTAAAATTGTTGAGCTAAAATAAGGGTTTAGTAACAGTCACAAAAAATAAAAATGTGGAAGTCTGTACCATTAGAAAATGTGGCATAAAGTCCCCATTCACAATACCAAAAAGTAAATAAATGGGACTAATCACAAGAAATGTCTAAATGAGGAAAATTAAACCTAAAAATTTAAATAAATGGATAAACTTACTATGTTCCTCCATGGGAAAGCTATAAATAACAAAACTGTTAATTCTTTCCAAATAAATTTATAGATTTAATCTACTATGAAATCCAGTCACTTGGGTTTTTTTAAGTTGCCAAATACTATAAATTTAATCTCAAAAGGTAAAAAATCAGAAAGCAGAACATGTTCAAAAGGAAAAATAGTGACAGAGGACTTCCCCTGATAAACCTCAAAATGTTCCATCAACCTATGGGGAAAAAACCACATTGGTATTGGTTTGCATCAATTGGTAACAGTTGCATTAGGAGACAGAATAAGCCTAGAAATAATAGAACATTTCATGTATTTATAAGAATGTAGGCTATGATTAAGTTAGTAAGTCAAAAGTTAAACAGTAGAAGACCTATTCAGTAAATGACTCAGGAACAATTGGATATCATTTGGAAAATTTAGGTTAGATCTTCATAGTACATCAGAATAAATTCCAGATGAAACTGGACTCCCAGCTCATGGAAAAATTAATTATAAAATTAGAGTCCTAATAAAAATTAAAAAATAATAATAAAGATTAGATGTCTTCTCATGACGTTATGTTATCATGGCTTTATTCATAACATTATTTACACTTTATTTTAGATACTTAGTT
Source organism: Martes martes (assembly GCF_963455335.1). Classification (NCBI taxonomy): domain Eukaryota; kingdom Metazoa; phylum Chordata; class Mammalia; order Carnivora; family Mustelidae; genus Martes; species Martes martes. Next base: position 59,308,983 of record NC_137890.1, read on the forward strand.
GTCTGCCTAAAATGTAAGCTCCTTGAGATCATAGAGCTCTCATAATTGTTTCCATAGCACCCAGTGTATAGCAGGCACTCAAGAAATCTGGTGGAAGAATGAATGAGTGAGTGAACAAATAAACCCCTAATAGGAAATTGGACAAAGCATATGAATAGTTAACCAAAGGGGGAAAAAAAAGACCAGTAAACATAAAATATTCAAATTCTCTGTTACTTAGAGAAAAACATTAAGGAGGTAATAAAGTACTGTTTTTCATTAATCAGATTGGTTAAAAATTTTAAAATAATAATTATATCAACATTCATATGGTATTAATTGGTCCAGCCTTTTTTTTTTTTAAGATTTTATTTATTTGACAGAGATCACAAGTAGGCAGAGAGGCAGGCAGAGAGAGGAGGAAGCAGGCTCCCCACTGAGCAGAGAACCCAATATGGGGCTCGATCCCAGGACCCTGGGATCATGACCTGAGCCGAAGGCAGAGGTTTTAACCCATTGAGCCACCCAGGCGCCCCTGGTCCAGCCTTTTTGAAAAGAGTCTGTAGTTTGTATGGGTTAAAATGTGTGTACCTCCTAGCACCATGATTGTGATCTCTAAATGTTATTTCTCATTAAGCAGGAATGGCTTTGGAAGAATGGCTGATTCTAGACCTGAGATGACTTAGGACAGAAAGCAAAGAAAGCTATCAAAGACTACCAAGTGTGTTAGAAAGATGTAGGAGCAAAGTTGGAGGAGCTCCCACTGGCCAAAAATCACACAATTTGAATGTCTAAAGGAATAATCACTGTGATTGATTTAAACACATTAAATATGTAAAAATCCATGAGTTCCTGATAACATTTTAAAGAATCAGTCACTTTGGTAGTTGCTAGGATAGAACTTACCGTTCTGAATTCTAGTAAATAAAGTTAAATAATCAAGCATTTATCCTGCTTCTCCTATATTCACTGTATTTCAGATAACCCAAGAGTTGATGAGGAAAATCTCTTCTTTATCAAAGAATTCCAGCCAGAAAATGCAGTAGAAATGGTAGAATTAGAAAATTGTTATTTTTACAACGTCCCCCATCCCCAAAGAAATTAGGCCAGTGCTGTCAAATTAATGGTGATAAGCACAGGTTTTTTGTTTTGTTTGAAACTCCAAATTTTTTGAGAAATACATGCAATGAGATGTTCCAGCAATGTTAAATTGCTGTAAAAGTTTCTAAACTTTTGCGTCTTTGCATTTTTGTACTTGTGAATTGGTAGCAAACCACTAGGGACTGACACCACCACACCTTGAGTAGCATTGGCCTAGACAGTGATCATGAGTGAATAACAAAACTATTAAGTGAAAGAAAAATCTAGAACAACCCCTCCCAAGCCTAAGAGCTTAAATCTAATCAAGCTTCTAGAACTGACTACTGATTTACCAAATAGAGGGACAGAGGGATGAGTTAAGTGACACCACCACAAGGAAAGCATCAACCAAATTCTGGAGTGGGGGAAATGCTATAGGACAAATAACACAATTTATTAAACTTCAACAAATAAATGTCATAAAATGAAGAGGGAGGGGATATTGCCATAAGATTAGAGGCGAAAAGACATCTGAATCAAATAAAGTGTGTGGGACTTTTTGAATTCTATTTCAAACAACCGAAACCAAAATGTGAAGATGAGTCATTGAGATTGTTTTTTTAAAAGCCTTGTTAGTTACACATACTAAATTATTTCAGGTAATGTTTAGGATTTGCTTTAAAATACTTCAGCATATTCTAGTGTGGGGCAAAAGGAGGAAGAATAGAAGTAAAACAGGCAACATGTTGATAGTAGAACTTTGGTAACAAGTGTCAAAGATAAACAAAACCAGACATTAAAGTGATGAAACTGGTTTTATTCAGTCACTACTGACAGTAGGGGAAAAGCTGAGCTCCATTCAAATTTGTGCTGGGGTGACTGGTGTTTTAGAGGTGAATGAGGCAGTAGAGATAGAGGAAGAGGGGAGCTCAAGTGAAAAATTACAGAGTCAGTGTGAATGCCTCTGAGGCCAGCTGTATGTGCTAACTGAAAATCATCAAAGTTATCCTCCCACAGAGACTGGCAGACAGAGGCCCTATGCTTCCGGACAATTAACTTTCAAGGAAAGGGCCTTCAGGACCTGGAGAAACATACTCCTGAGTTGTAGGAATTAAATACACATCTTTGAGGAATGGAGGAAAGATTCACAATTGTAAGCCCTTTTTAGTAAATGCTCTTAAAAAAGGTGGAGGGGCTTATCTTCAGGTGTTGGCTAGAAGAAACCTTAAACTCTCCTGACAGCCTTGAGCTTTCTCAGGTAGCACTTCCTTGGGAGACTTGGGTCCTCCTAGAGACATGGCCTTATGCTGTTAAAAGCCTTGCTAGAGTTTGGTTGACTTAGCGCACCGGTTTGGATAGAGACATTGTGTGCTGAGAGTTCTACAGTGCTTACAAGTACGTGGGGGTCCAATATAGCAGGGTTTTTTTTTTCTTTTAATGAGAAAAATACACAGCTATATATAAGTTTGCAAGTTTTATTAATAAGAGGTTATTTTATTTATTTATTTATTTATTAAAAAGATTTTATTTATTTATTTGACAGAGATCACCAGTAGGCAGAGAAGCAGGCAGAGAGAGAGGAGGAAGCAGGCTCCCTGCTGAGCAGAGAACCCGATGCAGACTCTATCCCAGGACCCTGGGATCATGACCTGAGCCAAAGGCAGAGGCTTTAACCCACTGAGCCACCCAGGCACCCCTATAAGATGTTATTTTAAAATGTGTATTCTTGTTACTCAGTAATTCATCTTAAAGGATGTATCGTACGGTAATAATCAGAAATTTGGTCAAGGATATGTATGAGGATGTTCATCAAAGTAGTGACCTATAGGAAAATTGGAAACAAATATTTTTATCATTAAAAGATTTATAAATACAGTACATCCTTTCACGTATTATATTGTGGGACATTCCAGAGCATCAGGAGCCATTGATTGATGAGGCTCTACAAAAGCAAGCACTTATAAATTGCTGGAAGGACTGACCCTGTGGAGAACAGTTTGGCAATCTTTTTTTTTTTTTAAGATTTTATTTATTTATTTGACAGAGAGAGAGAAATCACAAGTAGGCAGAGAGGCAGGCAGAGAGAAAGGGAGAAGCAGATTCCCCGCCGAGCAGAGAACCCAACGCGGGGCTCGATCCCAGGACCCTGAGACCATGACCCGAGCCGAAGGCAGAGGCCTAACCTGCTGAGCCACCCAGGCACCCCCAGTTTGGCAATATTAACAAAATTACTAATTCATTTACCCTTGACCTAGTACTCCCACTTCTGGAAACATATTCTGAAGTGTTATCTTTACATGTTTGAAATTGTTATATACAAGGTTATTCATTACTTCATGATTTGTGATAGCAAAAGATTGGAAACAATAGAAGACTAGTTAAATAAATTGTGGAATTTATGCAGAGGAGGGCTATATAGCTGGAAAAGGGATGGAGAACCTCATATCAGTCCATTCAATAGAGTAGCCACTAGCTACATGTGACTTTAAATTTGAATTATTTGAATAAAATTTAAATTTGAATTGATCAAAATTAAATTTAAAAACCAGTTTTCTGGTTACATTAGCCACATTTAAAGTTCTCAATAGCCACATGTGGCTAGCGGGGCTATGAAATTGAGCATCACAGGTACGGACCATTTCTATCAATGCAGAGAGTTATTGATGGTGCTGCTTGATATAGTGAGCATAAAAATATCTCTAAAATACCTATATAACTTTTATGATAAATAACAGATACCTAAAGATAGAAAATATTAGGTAAAACAAAACTTAGGTACTTTATGAAAGATTAAATCTCGAGTTCTGTACACATGGAATCTTCTCACAGATTTTTTTTTCTTAAAATCGGTAACCTGTTTTCTTGTGTCAGCTGATCATTTTCATATATGTCAGTATGAGGCCAGGTGGAATACACATTACAGAAGAAATCCAGTTGGCATAATTATTGCAGGATTCTTGATGAATTAGTTTTGTTTTGTTTTGTTTTTTAGCTAGCCCTTCCTGTTTTTTACAAGCAAGAATTTCTAATCAAGCATGCCTGAAGAAGTAACATTCCTCAAAGTGCATGTTTTAAATGGTAGGTGCTGTAGCACAGAGTTACAGCTATAATCACAACTTTCTGGGGATATTCTGTAATTAGGTGGTGGTATAATAGGAAGAATATTTGGTCTTTGTCCTGGTCGCTCATTTAGCTTCTAATACTTTTGGAATTTCCTGAAGAATGAGTGTCTTTGGCATGCTAATGAAATGACTTGGTAATGGGCTCCCAGTTAGCTTTAGGGTGGAGGCTGGTCACGAAAAATTAAACCTCCACTAGAAGCTTGAAACTTGGGCGCCTGGGTGGCTCAGTTGCTTAAGCGACTGCCTTTGGCTCAGGTCATGATCCTGGAGGCTTGGGATCAAGTCTGGCATCAGACTCCCTGCTTAGCAGGGAGTCTGCTTCTCCCTCTGACCCTCTCCCCTCTCATGCTTTCTCTCTCTCTCTCAAGTAAATAAATAAAATCTTAAAAAAAAAAAAAAAGAAGAAGAAGAAGAATGAATGAATGAATGAATGAAACTTTCAGTCCTACCTACCAGCCCCCAGTGAGGCGAAGGGCTGGAGATTCAGATAATCTCCAGTGACAAATGATTTAATCAGTGGTGCTTACATAGTGAAGTCTCCATAAAAACCTCTAAGTGGACAGCGTTCTATAAGCTTCCTAGTTGAAGGCTTTGAGGTGTTGGAAGGGTAGCACACATGGAGAGGGTAGGCCAGCTCCATGCCCCTTCCCACTTCCCTTGCTCTATGTACGTCTTAAATTTGGCTATCCCTAAGCTGTATCTTTTATTACAAACTGGTAATAGTTATTAAAACATAGTAATATTACTGTAATAGTAATTAAAATGAATCTTTCTAGCAAATTATCAAACCTGAGGAGGGCATGTGGAAACCCGAGTTGGTCAGAGGTTTAGGTGGCCTGGAACTTATGTTTGGCATCTGAAGTGGGGACAGTCTTGTTGGGACTGAGGCCTTTAACTTCTGGTATCTGAGGCTGGCTCTAGGCACATAGTGTCAGAACTGAACTGAATTATTGCACACTCAGTTGAAGAGGTGGAGCTGGAAAAAGACACCATATATTTGGTGTCCAGAAGGGAAAAAACCCTTGAGGTGTAACTTTTTATATGGTTACAGAACATGATAAGTAAAATGTTTATATCAGAGTCTGGCTTGTTTTAGTGATATCTAAAAAAAATAGGAATTAATTTATACCTTAGTGTGCATTGTTTTTTAAAAATGGGGAATTACATATATTTGAGATACTAATGAGTAATTAATTTTAAACAGATCCACAAAAAATCAGGAAATTCCTCCTTTGGCAAATAAAGTTGCATACATCAGAGAAAAGAAATCATCTTTGAATCTATCTTACCGAAGTCATGATTGCTCTCGAACTTGTCTAATGAAAGTACCACTAACCTTCAAGGGAGAAAACCCTCTGCAGCTACCAATCAAATGCCATTTCCAAAGACGACATGCAAAGACAAACTCTCATTCTTCAGCACTCCACGTGAGTTATAAAACCCCTTGTGGAAGGAGTCTACGAAACGTCGAAGAAGTTTTCCGTTACCTGCTTGAGACAGAGTGTAACTTTTTGTTTACAGATAACTTTTCTTTCAATACCTATGTTCAGTTGACTCGGAATTACCCAAAACAAGAAGAAATTGTTTCTGATGTGGATATTAGCAATGGAGTGGAATCGGTACCCATTTCTTTCTGTAATGAGATTGACAATAGAAAGCTTCCACAGTTTAAGTACAGAAGGACTATGTGGCCACGTGCATATTACCTAAACAGCTTTACCAACATGCTTACTGATTCGTGTGACTGTTCTGAGGGCTGCATAGACATGTGAGTAGAAAAACATGACATTTCAAAAAGTCTTCCTAATGTAGGGGTACTTGTCAGGAAGTCTTGCTCTGTATCAGTTTGTCTGTTTGTCAGTCTAAACTCCGTTCACTAGGAATCTAAAATGGAAAAAAATCTCTATCACTAGCAATAGAAAAGAGAACTCTTTTCCAAATATTATAGTAATTTGAAAGTTATTTCTTCCAAAGATGAGTATTTCCTTTAATCTAGTACCATAATCATAATAGCAACAAGTCTAGCTAATGCCATGTAGCAGTGCCAGATACTTACAGTGTTACAGATACACTTGTTACACAAGTACTTTACGTATAGTTTTTTCTGTAATCCTCACAAAACTCTGTGAAGTAGGTAATATTACTTCTGTGTTATAAATGAGAAAGTTGAGAAGCCAATTTTAAGGTCATAGGGTAAACAAACTAAAGAGTCAGTGTTTGAACCCATGCTCTTTACCATTTTGTTATATGTCTTATTTTACTTTTACAAATATTTCCTTGCTACTTCTTTATAAAGTCAGAGGTGCTTATAATTCATATTCTCATAACATTGGCATTCCACTAAAAAAACATGTTCTAATATAGTAAGAATTTGAAATTTTTATTTTAAGGGTATGTGAGATACATGTAGGTAGGCATATATGGAGTGGAGTTCTATTATATACATTTAATTTAATGCAAATTTAGCTACCTGTAGTAGGCAAAAGAAAAAGAAGGAGAAAAAGAAATAATTTAAATAATATAGACAATAGTTTCACCATCTCAGTCAATTGAAGTATGAGAGGCGATATATAAATCTGTTACCTCAATTTTGCTCAGTTCCTTTAGGCCTGTCATAGAGCAAGTCTCTCACAGTGTCAGGTTTTATTCTGTTTTAAAATAAGGGGTTTTTTTGTTTTGTTTTGTTTTAATATTTTGTCTAAATATAATTGACATGTGGCCAAGCCCAGTCTCTCAGTGCTAGAGAAAAAAACTGTTACACAATGTTTACTTAATGGTCAGTTTGTAAGATTTTTTTTTAAGAAACTTGACTATATATGATTTTTTATAAACATTTATCTGAGAGGGGCGCCTGGGTGGCTCAGGGGGTTAAAGCCTCTGCCTTCAGCTGAGGTCATGATCCCAGGGTCCTGGGATCGAGTTCCGCATCGGGCTCTCTGCTCAAGAGGGAGCCTCTCTCTGCCTGCCTCTCTGCCTACTTGTGATCTCTCCCTCTGTCAAATAAAGAAATAAAATCTTAAAAAAAAAAATTTATCTGAGAGAAAAATTTTATTTGAGAGGGAGAGAAGAAGAGAAGAGAGAGAATCTCACACCCTGTGTGGAGCCTAATGTGGGATGCCTAATGTGGGGCTTGATCTCATAAGATCATAACCTGAGCCAAAATTGAGAGTCAGACATTTAAACCACCCAGGCACCCCAACTCTATATGATTTTTGCTTTAACACTGTAGACACTAACCTTTATATAACATGTACCACCGTTATACATATTTTCATCTATATGTCAGAAACTACAACAGAAATCACAAAAGCAAAGGCTGAGCTGAAACCTGCTGGGATCTGGAAATGACACAAGCACTGTGGCTAGGGATTTTAACTCTTACAGGAATGAGAATTAAACATGTCCCATGCATGGCACAGAGTGGGCACTGAGTTCTCCAAGGGATGGAAACAGGCAGGGACCTCTACAGGACTGGGAAGTAAGCTAATTATCTCACATAGCCTAGAATGGGCTAACTGGTTTTAGAGCAGTGAAACCCATAGTCACAGCCAGAGCAATGAGGAAGGGAGTCAACATAAAGGAGCACCCAGGAGTAAACCCCATAGAAAGGTAGGATTTCAGTAGCACACAAAGATGTGTAGGACCATGAAGGCAGCATGAGTCCCAACAAATGGTAGCGTTCACACATGAAGAATCCAAAATAAATATGATTAAAAGAGACTTTATTTTTTAAAAGATTTTATTTATTTGAGAGAGAGAGAGCAAGAAAGAGCATAGGAGAGCAGAGAGGGAAGGGCAAGCAAACTCTACTGAGTGCAGGCCTAACATGGAGCTGAATCTCACAACCCTAAGATCATGACCCAAGCTGAATTCAAGAGTCAGTTGCTCAACTGACTGAACCACCCAAGCACCCCAAAAAGAGACTTTTTAAAAAAAAATTTTTTTTTAATTTTATTTAGTTATTTGACAGACAGAGATCACAAGTAGGCAGAGAGTCAGGCAGAGAGAGAGGAGGAAGCAGGCTCCCTGCTGAGCAGAGAGCCCGATGCGGGGCTAGATCCCAGGACCCTGGGATCATGACCTGAGCCGAAAGCAGAGGCTTTAACCCACTGAGCCACCCAGGCGCCCCCAAAAAGAGACTTTAAAATAGATATGTTTAAAATGTTCAGAGAGATTAAAATGTTAACATCCATGAAATAAGTGAAGGCTATTTGGGGGCCAGGGAAAGGTGTATATATATAAAAAAAAAAAAAATTTGGAAATGTGGGAAATAAAACATGTGGTCACAGAAATAAAAAAACTAAATAGATGGACTCAGTGGTAGACCTCATATAGCTGGAGAATAATTAGAAAGCACTAGTGAGTTGCAAGACAAAATGAAAGAGATCTTTCAGAATGAAAAAAGATGAAGACTTGAGGAAGACAATTTACAGATTAAAAACTGTGAAGGATAAAATGAGAAACCCCAGAATATATCTGAGAAGAAGAAAAGAGCAACATTCAAAGAGCTAATAGCTGGAAATTTTAAAAGTGTCTACGGTAAAGAATATATTCAAACACTGTCAAAAAAAATTGACTAACAACACAGTTCTCATCAGAAATAAAGACAAAAACAGAGGCAGATTAGCTTAAAATGCCAAAGGAAAATAAATGTAAAACCAGAATTCTATACCAAGCCAGACCAGTCATTTGACAGGGTGATGTTCAAACAATTACATAGCCATTGAGGACATGCATTCATATTTTCCAGCAATAGTACTTTTAAGTATATCTAGAGCATTGTTTTCCAATCTACAATCTGTAGATTGGAAAACAGTGGGAGGTAAAATCATTAAAGCGAATGTAACTAGCATTTTTAAAATGTAAATAGTAAAGAAAATACCCAAGGGGGTCCTGGCTGGCTTAGTCAGTAGATTGTGCTACTCTTGATTTCAGGGTTAAATTTGAGCCCATGTTTGGTGTAGAAATTGCTTAAAAATAAAATCTTGGGGCACTTGAGTGATTCAGTTGTTTAAGCGTCTGCCTTCAGCTTAGGTCATGATCCCAGGGCCCTGGGATGGAGCCCAACATTGGGCTGCCTGCTCAGTGGAGAGCCTCCTTCTCCCTCTGCCTCTGCTGCTCCCCCTGCTTGTGCTTGCTTGCTTGCGCTCGCTCGCTCTCTCTCTCTCTCTCAGTCTGTCAAATAACTAAACAAAATCTTAAAAAAAAAAAAATCTTTAGGGGTGCCAGGGTGGCTCAGTCAGTTAAGTGTGTCTGACTCTTGGTTTCAGCCTCAGGTCTTGATCTTGGGGTTGTGGGATTGAGCCCTGCTTTGGGCCCCATGCTTGGCACTGGGTCTGTTTCAGTTTCCTCTCCTTCTCCCTCTCCCACTCATACTTGCTCGCTCGCTCTCTCTCTCTCTCTCTAAAATAAATAAATCTTAAAAAAATAAATAAGTAAAAACAATAAAATATTTTTTAAAAAGAAACTACCTAAGTACATCACACACAAAGGTAAAATTTCATGCCATTGTTTCAGTTTATACATATACATAGAGAAATATATTTGTATGACTATATAGGATCATGAAGAAAATGTATTTCTTACTGTTGGTCCATAGTCAGAAATATTTGAGAGATCCTACTCTAGATATGCTTACACACATGCATAAGAAAAAGCTGTTAATTGCAGTATTGTTTGTAATATTTGAAAACTAGAAACAACTTAATTGTATACCAAGCAACTTCATTAAGCAACTTAATCGCTTATCCAAATGCTATCAAAAAGTTAAAAGGAATTAAATAGATTTGTATATAGCACAGATGAGCCTCAAAAACATTTTGAATGAAAAAGGCAAATTGTAGGATAATAACTATAGTGAATTTTTAAAAACAGTACAATATTTTGTTTGTAGGTACATACACATGTAAAAGTATAAAGGATGCAGCACCAAACCTCTTGAAAGTTTAGTTTTATCTGTAATGTTTTATTTTTAGAGATGATATATACAGTGTATATATAGTGTTTTTCTCCACATCCTTACCAACACTTGTTATTTCTTCGGAATACTAAATATTCTGATAGGTGTGAGGTGATATCTCATTGTAGTCTTGATCTGCATTTCCCTGATGATGAGTGATGTTGAGCATCATTTCATGTGTTTGTTGGCCATCTGGGTGTCTTCTTTGGAAAAATGTCTGTTCACGTCTTCTGCCCATTTCTAAATTGGATTATTATTTGCTTTTTTAGGTGTTGTATAATTTTTTAATATATTTTGGATAGTAACCCTTTACTGGATATGTCCTTTGCAAATATCTTCTCTCATTTAGTAGGTTGTCTTTTAGTTTTGTTGATGGTTTCCTTTGCTGTACAGAAGCTTTTTATTTTGGTGTAGTCCCAAAAGTTTATTTTTTGCTTTTATTTCCCGTGCCTCAGGAGACATATCTAGAAAAATACCGCTTCAGCCAATGTCAGAGAAATTGCTGCCTGTGCTAAAACTCTCTTTTAGGAGTTTTTTGGTTTCAGGCCCCATATTTAGGTCCTTAATCCATTTTAAGTTTATTTTTTATGTATGGTGTGAGAAAGTGGTCCAATTTCATTCTTTTGCATGTAGCTGTCATGTTTTCCTGGCACCATTTGTTGAAGAGACTGTCTTTTTTCCCATTGCGTATTCTTGTCTCTTTTTTCAAAATGTTGGTTGACCATATAATAATGGGTTTGTTACTGGGCTTTTTATCCTATTCTGTTGATCTGTGTGTCTGTTTTTGTGCCAGTACCATTCTGTTTTGATTCCTATAGCTTTATAGTATAACTTGAAATCTGGAATTGTGATCTTTTTCATGCTTGTTTGGCTTGTGTGTGTGTGTGTGTGTGTGTGGTTCCATACAAATTTTAGGATTATTTGCTCTGTGAAGAATGCTGTTGGTGTTTTAATATGGATTGTATTAAATCTGTAGATTGCTTTGGGTAATATAGACATTTTAACAATATTTGTTCTTCCAAGCCATGAGCATGGAATATCTTTCCATTTATTTGTGTCTTCTTCAATTTAATCAGTAGTTTTCAGGGTACAGATCTTTCATCTTGGTTTACTTTGTTCTTAGGTATTTTACTATCTTCGTGCAATTGTAAATGAGATTGCTTTCTTATTTTCTCTTCCTATTGCTTCATGTAGAAAAATGCAATAGATTTCTCTACATGGATTTTGTATCCTGTAACCTTACTAAATTCATTTATCAGTTCTAGTAGTTTTTTGGTGGAATCTCTAGGGTTTTCTGTATATAGTATCATGTCACCTGCAAATAACGACAATTCTACTTCTTTCTTACCAATTTGGGTGCCTCTTCTTTCTTTTTCTTGTCTGATTGCTGTGGGTAGGACTTCCAGTATTATGTTGCATAAAAGTGGTGAGAATGGACATCCTTGTCTTGTGCCTGATCTTAGAGGAAAAACTCTCAGTTTTACACCTTTGAGTATGATGTTAGCTGTGGGTTTGTCATTTATTCACTCATGGCCTTTATTATATTGAAGCATGACCCCTCTAATCCCACTGTGTTGAGAGTGGGGTTTTTTTTTTTGTTTTTTCAGTCACAAATGATGTTAAATTTTGTCAAATGCCTTTTGTGAATCTATTGAGATGATCCAATGATTTTTATCCTTCCTTTTGTAATATGGAGTATCATGCTGATTAATTGCATATATTGAGCCATCTTTGCATCCAGGAATAAATCCCACTTGACCATGGTGAATGATCTTTTTAATATATTGTTGAATTTGGTTTGCTAATCTTTTGTTGAGGATTTTTGCATATATGTTCATTAGCTACATTGCTCTGTAGTTTTCTTTTTTTCTAATACCCTTATCTGGTTTTGATACCTAAATAATGCTGGCCTCATAGAATGTATTTGGATGTTTTCCTTCCTCTTTTATTTTTTGGAATAGTTTGAGAATAGCTATTAACTCTTCTTTAAATGTTTAATATTAACTCTTCTTTAAATGGAGTTTTTGATTGCCAATTCAGTTTTGTTACTAGTAATCATTTTTTCTATTTTTTCTTGATACTTCTGGAAAATTATGTTTGTCAATTTATCGATTTCTTCTACATTGTCTAATTTGTTGGCTTGTAATTTTTCATAGTAATCTCTTATCTCTTATAATCCTTTGTATTTCTGTGGTGTCGGTTATTACTTAACTGCTTTCATTTCTGACTTTATTTATTTGAATCCTCTCTCCCTTTTTTTTGATGAATCTGACTAAAGGTTTATCAATTTTGTTTTTCTTATCAAAGATCGGGCTCTTGGGGGCGCCTGGGTGGCTCAGTGGGTTAAAGCCTCTGCCTTCGGCTCAGGTCATGATCCCAGGGTCCTGGAATCGAGCCCCGCATTGGTCTCTCTGCTCATCAGGGAGCCTGCTTCCTCCTCTTTCTGTCTGCCTCTCTGCCTACTTGTGATCTTTATCTGTCAAATAAATAAATAAAATCTTAAAAAAAAAAAAAAGATCGGGCTCTTGGTTTCGTTGATCTTTTCTGTTTTTTTTTCCTTGTTCTCTATTACATTTATTTCTGCTCTAATCTTTTTTATTTCCTTTCCTCTACTAATTTTGGGTCTTGTTCTTTTTCTACTTCCTTTAGGTGTAAGTTTAGATTGCTTGAGATTTTTCTTATTTTTTTGAGGTTACTATATATTTCCCTCTTAAATCTGCTTTTGCTGCATGCCAAAGATTTTAGACCATTTGGTTTCATTTGCTTAGAGGTGTTTTTTAATTTTCTCTTTGATTTTTTCATTGGCCCATTGGTTGTTGTCTAGTAGCATGTTGTTTAGCCTCCACATGTTTATGGTTTTTCCACTTTTTTTCTTGTAATTGACTTCTGATTTCATTCCATTTTGTCAGAAAAGATGCTTGATATGATTTCAGTCTTAAGTTTATTGAGACTCATTTATTGGGATATATGATCTGTCACGTGGAATGTTCCATGTGCACTTCAAAAGAATGTGTATTCTGTTGTTTTTGGCTGGAGTGTTGTGTATGTATATTTCAAGTCCATCCAGTCTACTGTTCAAAGACACTGTTTCATTACTAATTTTCTGCCTGGATGACCTATCCATTAGTGTAAGGAAAATGTTAAAGTCCCCTACTATTATTGTATTACTGTTAGTTTTTCCCCTGGTATCTGTTAAAATTTGCTTTATACATTTAGGTGTTCCAGTGTTGGGTGCTTAGATACTGAACAGTGCTATATCCTGTTGTTAGATTCATCCCTTTGTCATTATATAATGCACTTCTTTGTCTCTTAATACAGTCTTTGTTTTGAAGTCTATTCTGTCTGATACACGTATTGCTACTGCAGGTTTGTTTGTTTGTTTGTTTTTCACTTCCATTTGCTTGGAATATCTTTTTCCATCTTTTCACTTTCAGTCTGTATGTATCTTTAGGTTTGTAGTAAGTCTCTTTCTTGTAGGCTGCGTATAGATGGGTCTTGGTTTTTTTAATTTGCTTTGTTTTTGTTTTTGTTTTTTTAGAGAGGGAGGGGAGGGGCAGAGGCAGAAGCGGAGGGAGAGGGAGAGAGAGTATCTTAAGCAGGCTCCATACCCAGCACAGAACCGTACTTTGGGCTCAGTCTCACAATCCTGAGACCATGATCTGAGCCAAAATCAAGAATTAATCCTTAACTGACTGGGCCACCTAGGCACCTGTCTTATCTTTTGATTGAAGCATTTAGTCCATTTGTATTTAACATAATTATTAATAGGCATGTACTTATTGCCATTTTGTTAATTGTTTTTGTAGTTCTTCTCCATTCCTTTTTTCTTCTCTTATTCTCTTTCCTTACGGTTGATTACTTTCTTTAGAGTTAGGCTTGGCTTTCTTTCTCTTTCTCTTTTGTGTCTCTGTTATAGGTTTTTGGTTTGTGGTTACCACGAGGTTTATATATAACATCGTTAGGGTACCTGGGTGGCTTAGTCAGTTAAGCAACTGCCTTCAGCTCAGGTCGTGTTCTCAGGGTCCTGGGAACGAGCCCGCGTCAGTCTCCCTACTCAATGGGGAATCTGTTTCTCCCAGTTCCTTTGCCCCTCCCCCCCACACTCATTAGCTCATGTGCTCATTGTCTCACTCCCTCTAAAATAAATAAAATCGTGACATATAACATCCTCAGTGTATAACAGTCTATTTTAAGCTCATGGTCTCAAGTTTGAACACACTGTAAATGAGCTTCATTTTTACTTCCGTCTCCCTCATTTTATATCTATGTTGTCATATTTTATATCTTTTAATTTTTGAGTCCCCTTTCATAATTTTCCTCTAATGGCCTTTTCTTTTCCACTTAAAGGAGTCACTTTAGAATTTCTTGAAAGGTCAGTTTGATAGTGATAAACCCTTTAACTTGTTTGTCTGGGAAAATCTCTCTCTCCTTCAGTTCTGAATGATAATCTTGCCAGATAGAATATTCTTGGTTATGGATTTTATTCTTTAAGCATTTTTTTTTATTCTTAAGTTTTTGCTAAAAACCAGCTGATTGTGTTATTAGGTTTCCTTTGTATGTTATTAGTGGCTTCTCTCTTGTTGCTTTTAAAATTCTATCCTTAATCTTTGACATTTTAATTATTATATGTCATGGTGTATATCTCTACGGGTTCATCTTGTTTGGAAATTTCTGTGCTTTCTCAATCCGGATGTCTGTTTCCTTCTCTAGGTTAGGGAAATACTCAGCTATTACTTCTTCAAATAAGTTTTCTACCTCTTTCTCTCCTCTGCTTGCAGGACGTTTATAATTCAGATGTTTGTCCACTTGATACTGTCAAAGAGGTCCCTTAACCTATCCTCCTTTTTAAAAATTCTGTTATCTTGTCATTAATCAGCTTGGGTAGTTTCCATTACCCTATCCTCCAGATTGCTAATATGTTCTTCTGCATCCCCTAATCTATTGATTCCCTCTAGTGTAGTTTTCAATTCAGTTATATTCTTCAACTCTGACTGATTTTTTTTTCATATTTTCTATCTCTTTGATGAAGTTTTCACTGAGTTCATCCAGTCTTCTCTGCAATCTGGTGAACATCTTCATGATCGTTACTTTGAACTCTCTGTCAGGAATATAGCTTATATCCATTTCATTTAGTTTATTTTCTGAGGTTTTGTGTAGTTCTTTGTTTGGAGCATGTTCCTGTCTCCTCATTTTGCTTGACTTTCTGTCTTTGTTTCTATGAATTAGGCAGAATGTTTGCTTCTCCTAAACTAGAAGAAATGATCTTTGCATGGTTATGTCTATGGAGACTATGTACCTGGTGACTGGCTGGCTCACAGGAGCTGTGGCTGGCTATTGTGGGCTGGAGGCCCCAGGGGACCCTGTGCTGGGGCTTTCTTAGTGGTATGCCTGAAGCTGAAGTTGGTGCAGGATGAGCCGTCCTAGGGCTCTCAGTGCACGTAGCACATTGGCCAGATAGCTGGAGCTGAAGTGGGTATGGGCTGTAATGGTCCCAGGGCTCTTTACAGAGAGGGCACCCTGTGAGTACAGCTGAAGGTTAAGTGGGTATGAGGCCAGGGGTCTCCATAGTTCTCTATTCAGGAGAGCTCTGGCAGGGTGGCAGGGGCTGAGGCAGGGCATGGGTCAGGATGTTCTAGGATACTATGCACCAGGGGTGTGCAGACGTCATCTAGAGCCAAGGTGGTATGAGCCTGGACTGTTCTAGGATACTTTGCACCTGTGTCATCTTGACACACCTTGAGAGATGGCTGGAGCTGTAGTGAGTGTGTGCTTTGTGTGCTGCACTGGGGCTGCTTTGATGGGATGGCTAGAGCTGGTGTGGGTTAGGGGCCCAGAGTTCACTGCAGCGATAGACCCAGTAGGGTACCTGGACCCTTTCCCTGTCTACAGTATCAAGGGGGAGGGGGTATATCAACCATGGTGTTCACTAGCCCCTCTGACTTGGAGAGAGTTTCAGCAGCTCCCCTGCCATTTTGCATAGTTCTAGGGTCGAGTCCTTTGTATTCTAGTAGCTCTTTTAAACTGAGGCTTTTTTCTGTGCTCTTGCTGAGGTCGCAGGCTGACTAAGACATCCAGACCCTACTCTGATCTGTGCTATCAAGGTGGAGAGGAAACGTAAACTGTGGCGCTTGCCAGCCTCATTACCCAGACAGGATTCCAGCAGCTGCTCCCCTGCCAAATGGCAGGGGTCTAGGGCTAGTTCCTTTATATTCTAGTTGTCATTTTAAGCCACAGCTTTTTTTTCTGTGCCCCAGGGCAGACAGATCTGCTCAACAGTCCCTCCTCATTGCAGTTCAAAGTGTCAGAGGTGGTGGGGGTTCCCTTTGTTACTGTGTCTCTGTGGTCTGTCTTTTGTGTGTGTGTGTGCAGAAGCTTTTCAGTCAGCCCTCAGTTCTTCAGGAGGCATTGCTCTATAATTAGGTAGATACAGTATGTTCATGGAGGAGGGTCTTCCTACATTGCCATCTTTTTTTTTTTCCTTAAGATTTTATTTATTTATTTGAGAGAGAGAGAGAGCATAAGAGGGGAGAGGGTCAGAGGGATAAGCAGACTTGATCCCAGGACCCTGGGATCATGACCTGAGCCGAAGGCAGACACTTAAGGACTACACCAACCAGGCGCCCCAGTTTTTGTCTTTTAAAGAGATCTCTTCTTTAGGGAAGAAGTCCAACTGTCCATGAGCTAAGTGACTATTCTAAATACAATTACATTCTTTACTATATTATTTACATTTTTATCAAGACTCTCTTTACTTAAGTTGGTGCTTTTTTATTCTAACTTCTTCATCCATTGCTTTCCTTTTAGAACAAAATGTGCATGTCTTCAACTGACAGCAAGGAATGCCAAGACTTGCCCCTTGTCAAGTAATAAAATAACCACTGGATATAAATATAAAAGACTACAGAGACAAATACCTACTGGGTAAGATACCTTGAGGATTTGTTGCAGGGTGTTTGTATTTTTGAAGGTGGGTACTTTATTGTTGTGGTCTGTAGTCTTATAGATGTCATTAAATATTAATTTTTTATACCAAAAATATATACTAAGGAATAAAAAACCAAATTTATATATTGTTCTTGGAAATAGAAGTCAGAAAAAAGAAAGAAAAGAAAGAAAGAAAGAAAGAAAGAAATATAAGTCAGAGAGCACACACAGCATGCAGAGTGTACTTAAACACCCATCTGCTTTGAGTCTGGCTCTTACCCTCTAGGACTACTTTGGGCAGCTCTTTCCCCATTGAGAAATAGAATTTGCAGAGTTCATCTAAGAATTGGGAATTTTCAAACTTTCAAAATTGTTGTTATTAAAAAATACAGAGAAATGGAAAAGCTTTCTTCCTAGATATTCCTTTCCCAGACATTACTAGACATTTTTTAAAAGCTAACATTTATTATGTGCCAGGCATTGTTGTAAGCACCTTGTAAATACTGACTCATTTAATTATGAAACAACCCTACAACATAGGTATTATTATATAATCCCCATTTTAGAAAATGGAACATTGATAACTCATCCAAAGCTATGATGAGAATCCAGGCAGCCTAGCTTGGGGAGGCTTCACACTTAGTCTGCCTCCTGTCCTAAGTATTAGTGAGGTAGCAGTATAAAGTGCTTTTGCTCTTAATTTAGGATATCTGATTGATTTTTTTCTTGCATATTTTATTGACAGCATTTATGAATGCAGCCTGTTATGCAAGTGTAATCGACGAATGTGTCAAAACCGAGTTGTTCAGCATGGACCTCAAGTGAGGCTACAGGTGTTCAAAACTGAGAAGAAGGGATGGGGAGTACGCTGCCTAGATGACATTGACAGAGGGACATTTGTTTGCATTTATTCAGGTAAAGCAAAGGTTAATTATTCAAATTACTATAGGAAGATTTGCATTTCTGAATCTCCATTTTACTAGATCTTATAGCAAGGACAGGAGCAACAATATAGAGGAGGAGCATCAGAGGAGGGCAGGTGACTGGGAAATGGAGCACTCGGGGATGAGGAGACACTGGGTATATGAGAAAAAAAAAGGCTCAGAGATAAAACTTGGGTTATTGTGTGAGGCATTTTTTTTTCTCCATTGCTATAGATGCTTTAGGATAAGTTAAGACTTTTTGAATAAGAAAGCTAAATGACTGACTTCCTAAGGTAAAGATTATCAACCAAAGATGATCTTGTTCAATAATTTTAACTGTTAGAATTTAACAAGTTAAGTCTGTAATAAATACCTGCACAGGATGATGATTCAGGCAGTGACTTTAAGCAGCTCCCTCCATTTCAGGGACTCAAGTTGCCCACCTCTAAGCAAAGCTTCCCAACCAGTGTTTTATGGTTGTGCCATTACTGATTTTTTTCTGGTCTCAACCCCTCAGCCAGAAACATCAGTTGCAGTAATCTCAGCCATTTACCCCGGAGTATCAGGCAAAAAAGCCTCATTCCCTGTGTGTACCATGAAATGAGAAAGGTTGAGGATACGTGGCTCTGGAACCAGTCTGAAGGAATTATGCTGGACCAAGTCTTGGCAGGAAGGTAGCAGGGACCAGAGCAACCATCCTCATCTGAAATTCCAGGTTCGCTGGAATTAGGTTCACTTGAAAGCAAGAATTAGTATAATTCATAACAGCCACACTTGGATCCACATACTACACAATTTGCCTACACATTAATCTCTCATATTTCTCAAAATCACTCTTTGATGAAAGTCAGCTGCCTTATAAGGAGCCACATGGTGTCCAGGAAGTATCATTAGCTTTGTCTGCATTACTAGAAAATGTACTTAAGGTACCTCTCTAATTTAGCTGCTGATTTTGACTTGGTAACTATAATTTTGAGTCCCTTAAAAGAAAATGCATAAACTTTAAGTTTTAATATTACACTAGAACTTAATATGAGGGCAATAGGCACAATTGCCTTACATTTACATAGGTCACTTTATTAAAAAATACAGGTTTTTTTAAAAAGATTTTATTTGAGAGAAAGCAGGAGTGGGGATTGTGGGAGAATGGAAAGCGACAGAGGAAGAGGGAGAAGCAGACTCTCCACTGAGCAGGGAGCCCAACATGGGGCTTGATGCCAGGACCCTGGAATCAGGACCTGAGCTGAAGGCAGATACTTAATTGACTGAGCCACCCAGGAGCCTTAAAAAAATACAAGTTTTAAATGATAAAACCTTTTAAGTAGCCTTTTTTTTTTTTTTAAGATTTTATTTATTTATTTGACAGAGATCACAAGTAGGCAGAGAGGCAGGCAGAGAGAGAGGAGGAAGCAGGCTTCCTGCTGAGCAAAGAGCCTGATGCGGGGCTCGATCCCAGGACCCTGGGATCATGACCTGAGCCAAAGGCAGAGGCTTTAAGCCACTGAGCCACCCAGGTGCCCCTTAACTAGATATTTTAACTAGACACAAAAGCTGCAATCTTTTTTTTTTTTTTTTAAGATTTTCTTTATTTATTTGACAGACAGAAATCACAAGTAGGCAGAGAGGCAGGCAGAGAGAGAGAGGGAAGCAGGCTATCTGCCGAGCAGAGAACCCGATGTGGGGTTCGATCCCAGGACCCTGGGATCATGACCTGAGCCGAAGGCAGAGGCTTTAACCCACTGAGCCACCCCGACGCCCCCAAAAGCTGCAATCTTAAGAGTGGAGCTCACTATGGGGCGCCTTTCATTTTTTATCAGAACAGACAAATGCTTTTTTTTTATATGGCCAGTGTTTTTTCATATACTGGAAGATAGGAAGTCTCTTAGTGGTCTTTTATTTATTGTTTCTTACAAGAGTTTCCTAGGGTGAGTTAATGTATTTATTTTCATTATAGAAATATGGTACATTTCACAGAGATCTTTAGTAATGGAGCAGAATGGAGATGTTCTTTTGTTGCTTAGCAATTATCTTATTTTTTTCTTAATAAACTCTTACTTTTTTTCTTTTAGGAAGATTACTAAGCAGATCTAACACTGAGAAACCTAGTGCTATTGGTGAAAATGGAAAAGAAGAGAGTATTATGAAAAGTATGTTTTCAAAAAAGAGGAAAATAGAAGCTGCAGATTGTGAGGTTGAAGTTATCCCATTAGAACTAGAAACACATAAAAGTGCTGAGACTGAGGAGTATCTACCTACGTTCAGTAATAATTTAAAAGAGCCTGTTATGTAAGTAAGATACTATGAACCCAATCAAGATTGATCTGTATTATTGAACAAGAATTGTTCCTTTTGTTTCTGACTCCCCCTGCCCCCACTACTCCTGTGTATCTCCTATATATCAACTTGCTTCACAGTTGTTAAGTTTAACTCTTGAGAAATCTAGAATGCTTATATTTTAAAAGCTAGCCAACATATTTTTCTCCTCAGTGTCCCATTTGTGGAGTTTTACTTTTAAAAGACTTATCCCTTTAATCAGAGTCTTTATGGATGTCACAACTTTTGCTGTCCTTTTTATTTTCTGTCATCTTATTCACAAACCTTTTCACAGATTTCATTTTTAAAAATACTTCAAAAATGATTGACTGTAAAATATATTTCCTTCTTTAGTGGGAGATAAGCATAGGTGTTACTAGATTAATTTCTAAATGGATACTTATGTAACAGTGATACCTATATTTCAAGGTCCAATAAAGAGAATTTTTAGTGATATATAGAATAACTTTTTTTCCTTTTCAGAGAAATGAAATGTAACAATATTTCAAGAATTCAGTATCATTCAGTCATTAGAAGTCCTAAAGTGAAGACAGCCATTATTCAACGCAATGGGAAAAGGATGGTAAAAACTGCAAAATGTAGATGGGGCCCTTCTGAGAACATTAACTGTGATTTCAACTTTCTGTCTTTTACTTAATTCTAGTTGTTTGTGTAATTTAATAATGTGTAGGATTTCTTTTATTACTTTGGAAGAGGCATACTCTTGAAGTATTAGGATCGTGTTTTATTTACTTAGTGTCCTCCAGGGTCATTGGCCTGTTTCCAACTTAGATACATAAGGAGACTGTTGATCATGATCTGACAATGTGTTCCACTGAAACTGAGAGTTGTCCAGTTCTGAGAATTTATAGAAAAGCTAAAATGTTCCAGATTGGTAGTGATACATAATAAGAAAGAGATGGAGTAATTTAGGTTAAGAAGATAAGGTTGAGAGATGTAAGAGAAAACCTAATGAAAGAATCATCCAGAACACACCATTCTACATGATAACCTCTGAAGGTATACTTTTCAGTCTCTACTGAGAAAAACTAGCCAGAGACTATAACTTGGAAGCAATGAAAGATGCAGGAAAAAGAACAGAGGAAGACATAAAGGTAGTTCACAGTAGGGCTTGTTGATTAAAAAATAAAAACTCTGCCCTACGTGATGTGCCAATATTTGCCCTCTGCCTAGTGATGTACATACAGTAAGTACCTCTTCAAGATCGCATAATTATGAAAAGGTTAGGCCATTAGACCACATAGAACTCCAGCTCTGCTGCTTTCTACCTGGGTCACATGTCCATATCTCCATTCCTTTATCTGTAAAATGAGGAGAATAGTATCTATCTCAGAGTTAAGAGGAGTAAATGAGATAAGCTTCAGAAACTTGGTGTAGCATAGTGTTTGACACCCAAGTGCTCAATAAATGTCGACTAAGTAACTTGAATAATAATAACAATAATGGTCAACACTTATTGAACAGTTAGTTGAGTGCCAAGTGTGGTGTTAAGCTTATAATCTTTTTAAAAGTTATCATTAACATAAAAAGTGATTGCTGTGTCTACAAGTTGTAAAGACCGGCAACTCCTTTAACCTCCTTGAAGTAAAAACTGGCCAAAGTGTGCTTTTATCTTTGCACATCTTATAGTTGAAGCCGAATTTATAATCTGGTATCAGAATTGAGGGATACAGACATATGTCTTTGAAGTTTATTTTAAATTTTAATGCCTAAAGACTGTCTTGACAGTTTTGATAAATAAAGTCTGTAATTTGTGGCTTACTGGAGTGCCCAGAAGTAGAACACAGCCAAAAGGGCTCCATCACTTCAGAGATTTCTTATGATACCAGCTTTGAGTCTTCCAAAACTAATGTGGTAGCTACAGCTTATGAAGACTGACACTTGATGAAAAGAGGTCTAACTGCTACATTAAATTGTTTGTCCTGACCTAGAAAGTAAAGACATCTTACCTGTTCTCTTTTAAGGGATTTGCTTCCTCAGAGTCTGTCATCTCAGAAGATAATGATGGATTTAAACCAACCCAAGTACATCTGAACTCCAAAGCCAAGGAAATGAAAAGTAGGCTTTGTTTCACTCTGTGATAGCCTGCCTCTTGTGCCTTTTTGTCCATCTTGCTCAATACCTGTGGCTTATTTTCTCGAACTTAGAACAAACAAGCTGCATTCATTATAAAAGTTATTACTTGTGTGGATCAGAGGTTGGCACACTATAATTTGTGGACCAAATCTGGCCCACCATCTATTTATGTATGGCCCATGAGCTAAGATAATTTTTACATTTTTAAATAACTTTAAAAAAAATAAGATGAATAATATTTTGTGACAAGAATTATATGAAATTATGTTTTGGTGTCCATAAACAGTTTTATTGGAGCATAGCCACTTTCATTAATTTACATGTTATCTCTGATGACTTTCACATTACATCACCAGAACTGAGTAGTCACAACAGAGACTAGATGGCCCACAAAGCCTAAAATACTATTTAGCCCCTTGCAGAAGTTTGCCAACCCTTGGTCTGTTTTTGCCAACAGTGACCCTGAGGCATGGCAGGAAGAAGTGGGGTAGACAACTCTGAGTCTCCATAGTTCTCAGTGTTATCTGTGGCTTTGGAAGCATTGTCCAAAGCAGCCATTTCCTAACTTTTAGAGGCTCCTTTAAAATTAAGATGCATCATTCTGTAGTACTCCACAGCCAACAGTGCTGTAGGGATGCTCAGGGATAAGCAAAAATATTGCTATTCTGAGTGCCTGTCTTTCAGTGTTACCAGTCTTGTAGTAGTTTTTGTTACAATTTGACAAACCTGGATTTTGGTACTTTTGCTTTTCATAATATCCCTCACTGGGGAAGATACTGCTGAGAGATGACCCTTTTTGAATAACTGAGCCATTGCCTCTTCTCCTTTAGAGTATTTTTGCCTCTGTATACCCAACTCCTCACCTGGTTTTAAAAGATAAAGATTGGGGCTGGGGAGCAGGGCTGCTATTTGACAGAAAAGGTCTATCAGAAAGGGCATTTATGTATTATAATTATTTTATCACCAAAGGGGAGGAAAATCTGGGGCCTTATAAATTAGACTGACAGATTGACAAGTGAAAAACAAGCAGAAACTTATTACTAGGTATCACCATTATCATGTGTATCATATATGTAACACATGGGAGTACTCAGAGATAAGTAACATAAAGAAGTAGCTTAGAGGGGTGCCTGACTAGCTCAGTCAGTGGAGCATGTGACTCTGGATCCTCAGGGTTGTGAGTTCAAGGCCAATTGGATGTGGAGATTACTCAAAAGTAAAATCTTTTTTTTTTTTTTCCCAAAAGTAAAATCTTAAAAAAAAGAAAAAAAAAGGACTCTGGCTTATCTAGCATCTTTGCCAAAGAACAGTAAATTTTTAGAGAAGTGACAGGACAAAGGAAAGGGACCTTGAGTGGGTAAATGCTCATTAGTGAAGTTCATTATGTAGATTACCTCTCCTTTGGTTTCCAGCCTAATAAAGGTCTAAAGTTGTCTCTGGTTGACTAACTTTTGTCCTTCCTGGTAGGAGGAGGGAGGACATATT
This sequence comes from Martes martes, assembly GCF_963455335.1. Classification (NCBI taxonomy): domain Eukaryota; kingdom Metazoa; phylum Chordata; class Mammalia; order Carnivora; family Mustelidae; genus Martes; species Martes martes. Next base: position 59,332,865 of record NC_137890.1, read on the forward strand.
TGTAAATTTATGTACTGCTTTTAAACAGGTGGGGGAAGGCAAAGAAATTTTTTTGCACAGGCTACTTAATCACTCTTAGCTTAAAATAATTCTTATGTCAAGGAAGCATATTTTGCATGACATACTCTGATTTCCTTCACCATTAAATGCATGTGAATCATAATGAGTACTTTTGCTTTTGGTTCTTTTGTTGTTTTCATTAATTGCTACAGTGTGTGTATATATTTATATATAGTAGGCACTACAGAAATCAGTTATGTACTACTATGATTCGTGAGTAACCCATAATTAAAATATGAGAACATGTACAAACAGCAGGCAGTAACAATAATGATTAGATCAAGAACATTTAGAGAAATCCAATTTCTTTGTGCCACTAAGTTAGGTGGCACAAGTGACTTTTTAAAAATAAATGATTTAACTTACTCCATTTGACAAGGATTCACGTTTTTGAATATTCTAAAAAATTATTTCCATTATTGGATAAGAAAAATGATTAAGGCAGTTCATCTTGTTCTAAAGTATTATTGTTTGTAAAGGTATAAATATTGAATGGTCATCTCGCAAAACCTTCAGTCACTAATGTGTGCAAAACCCATAGCAGTACAGTTACTATTACTCTTGGGACTTGTTGAAGGGGATGCCAAGAGGGTCTTCTCAGGCCTTTTATTGGTGTCCTAAAGGCCTAGAGTACTTCCCTAAACACCTGCTCTGTTTCAGGTGTTTAGAATATACTCAAATGCAGATTCCAGAGTTGAAGAGAGGTAAGTCAGTTTATGAGGAGTAGAGATTAAATATAGTAATGACAGGAGGCAATAGGTACATTAGTAAAAAGGTAGTAGGAAGAAGGCAGACCTGGAACCAGACATTTCTCAAACATTTGAGACTCTTCTGGGTTTCTTACCCCACTTCTCATTATATTACAGGTCAGGTGAATCTCTTACCCTCTCAAAGGCTCAAAGTTTTCATTTGTAAAATTGGAGTAATGTCTACCCTCATATATTGTAAGGATTAGTAATAATTAAAGCAAGTAGCTTTTAATTAGTATGTTAATCACAGGACTATTGATCAGCCAAATATATTTGCTGACACTTCCTTCCAAAATATTTATTAGAGGATTCAAGCTCCTACCAAGTTAAAGACTTTGAAGACAATCTGCTGATTGAATCAGATGTGATAGATATAACTAAATGTAGAGAAGAGACGCCATCAGGGGGCAGATGTAACCAAGCAACCACATTGGATAAACTGAATATTACAAAGGAGCTCAAGGCTCAAATGCAAAAGCCCCAAGAAGAAATTCCAGCATATCAAAATCATCAAGTCTTTTGTGAAAAAGAGTTCCCAAGTGAAACCAAAAATATTTCACCTGATTCTCTAAAGAAGTTCAATAAAGGGAACATGTTTTTATTGGATGCCACAAAAGAAGGGAATGTGGGCCGCTTCCTTAACGTGAGTACATGGGCTGAGATTCACATTTCTAAACTTTTTCTGTGCTACTTTGAATGGTTTGAAATTTATGTGCAATCATATGTAGTTCATCTGCCATCAGAAGAGAAAAAGATTCTGAAGTTGGAAAATCTTTTTTTCTTTTTCAAATTTTTATTTAAATTCCAGTTAGTTAACATACAGTGTAATATTATTCTCAACTTAGTCATTCATCACTTACATACAAAACCTTGTGCTCATCACAGGTGCTCTCCTTAATATCCATTATTCCCCCCCCCCCCACCCACCTGAGGTCAGAAAATCTTTAAAAACAAAGAGCTTTTCCTTGCTAGGCGGTCTGTTTATTTGGTTTCTTTCTTTTCCCCCTAGTTAGGATACTTGGTTAACAAGAAATAAAATCCTTTACTTTCTTCTTCTGTCCCCCGACTGCTGTTCTTTCTTCCACTTTGACTGCTTTTGTACTATTGCCAAACATGTCGAGAGCCATTAAACATGTCTGCAGAGCCATTAAAGAAGGATCCCCAGCAAAGGACTGTTACGGCTTTATTTCCAAAAGACAGTTATGTTGAAAGTGGCTGCACCATAACAGTATGGTTGATTTTACCCTCCCGGTCAGCATACTACCTGAGCTAGTCTCTTGTTTAGAGGAGGAAAAAATAGGACTTTTCTTTCTCTCTTTCTTCCTTCCTTTCCTTCTTCTTTCTTTTTTCTTTCTTCTTTATTCCTTCTTTCCTTCCTTTTATTTTTTTTCCATAGAAAATACATTTATGATTTAAAAATAGAAGTAAAATGAATACATGAAACAAAAAGCCATTCAAAATACATACATTAAGCGGAACAAAACTCTGTTTCAAGGTAGCTCCAAGCCTGCCTCCACTCATGGTAGGCACCATGAGTAAAGGTTACCAGCCCAACTGAAAAAAATGTATGGACAGGAATTTGTCATTGAAATTAAATGGTGGCAGCCATGTTCAAGGAGTATTGCAAGGATTTGGTCTCTTATGAATCCGGCATAGATGAATGTGTAGAGGCGGGTACGAGTGGGCAGTAGGCAACAATATTGGAGTGGTGGTAATTGGATAAAATAGTATCATGTTAGGAGCCTTGAGCAAAGGCTGTCTGCTGTCTCTAACAGCAGAAACATCAATTGCTTACATATGTCCCCTTTCTGGAGGGTCTGTTTGACAATGACGTAAAACTCAGTTACATATACTCTTTGTATTAACCTTTTTTCTTCTGGTTAAAAACAAACAAAACAACCAAAAAAAACCCTAAAATTTAACTATGCCTCTTTTCACCTTGTCCCCACACTATATATGAATATATATACACGTGTATATAGATATATATTCTTATTCCCCCCCTTTCTTACATAAAAGCGTATTATATTCACTGTTCTGTGCCTTGCTTTTAAATTAACAATATACTCTGGAGATCTTTCCATATCAGTACACAGAGAGAGCCCCTCATTTTGGGTTTGTTTTTGTTTATAGCTACATAGAATTCCATAGTTTGGATATACCGGAGTTCATTTAACCAGTGTTCTTTGGACAGACATTTGGGTTGTTTCTAAATGGTTTAGAATAATAATGTTTTATTATTAAAAACAGTGCTTAATGAATAATCAAACACATAGGTACATGTACAGATACATGTACATGTATAGATATATCTGTGGAATACAGTCTCAGAGATAGGATTGCTGAATCAAAGGATAAATGCATTCATAATAATGATAAAATTGACACATTATCTTCTATAGAAGTTTGTGCCATTTTGCATTTCTACCAGCAAGGTAAGAATGTCAGAAGAGGGCTTTTCTGATTGAGTTCCTACTATTAAAAAATCACAGTCTGTGATATTTTACAGTGTAGGTCAGCAAAAAAGGGAAAGAAACAAAAATAAGTAAGATGTGTTAGAATGGTATTTTAATGTTTCAAAAACAAGGTATCAAACTCTTCTCTATATCTAACCTCTGTGTTTATGTATTTATTTTAACAGCATAGTTGTTGCCCAAATCTTTTGGTACAGAACGTTTTTGTAGAAACACGTGACAGAAACTTTCCATTGGTGGCGTTCTTCACCAACAGGTTTGAAATTTTGTATGTGATTTAATTTTGAAATTGTGAAAAATAACAATAGAAAAATATTTTTAGAAATATGTGTGATAGCCCCTAATATCTGCTACCCTAAAATATTCATTTATCCCAAACTTCCTAGCCAATAAAATTTTAAACAGTTAAAATTTCAGTCCTTATTTCCTGGAGAATTAATGCCCAAAAGGACAAAGATATCAGTTCTGACCTAGTTCAGTTCAGGGAATAAATGCTGGAAAATGCTACATCTCCTGTAAGTCAGAACTGCCTCCAGCTGTCACACCACAGGCCTCATACCACAGACATCATCACATCACTGGGTTCCACTGTTTGCTAAACACTTCCTTTCTTGTGGATGTTGACAGGTTTCTTAGGATTTTGGAAGATTTGAAATAAATCTCAAATGATTGTTCTTAATAAAAGAGCATGCCTAAGGGGGGGGGGTGTTAGAAGAAACCAGATTTTTGAAGGTTTGTAATGTTAATAAATTGATATATTCAAGTTCGATTCATTTGGTAGTTACTCAGAGTAATTTATGTTTGCTTTTTAATTTCTACTTTCTAGGTATGTGAAAGCAAGAACAGAACTAACATGGGATTATGGGTATGAAGCTGGGACTATGCCTGAGAAAGAAATCCTCTGCCAGTGTGGGGTTAATAAGTGTAGAAAGAAAATATTATAAATCTGTAGCTAATGCCTGTTGATGAGATTAGCTTTTCATGCTGCAATTAGAGCCATGTAAGAGAACCTTCAGTCATCAGTGGAATTAACTTAGGTTGTGATCCATCAAGAGAATTCTTTTCAGTTTACCCTTGTCAGGGAATTCATTTGTATGACTTAGAAATGCTAGGAACAAAATAAGGACATTTTCATACGCGTAGGCTCTCTCTTTATCCTTTCTGCTATTCAACTTTACACGAGTGGGATGGAAGTGTATATTTTATATGAAATACCATTATACAGTTTGTAACTTATTTGCAAATTATCTATTAAGAGAAACAAATGTTACAATAGAATTCAGTTCTTATTTACTTTTGTGATTATTATCTTTGAGCTTATGCCCCCAAAGGGCCAAATTTCACATCTTTACCTACAAAATCTATGTTTAATTCTTGGCAATTAATTTATCATTATGAGCCATAAGGTGGCCACATAACCTGAGGAATAGGTAAGAACTAACTTTACGCATTTTACTTCCAGTATTTTAACAGTAGTTGGAGAAGCTCTGGCTGCATGCAACTCTGTCTCATCAAACCATTTGAGTGCTAAGAGGGAGGGTTTTGGCACTCTTTCAGATGGAACTTCTTTTCTACATATTCTCCTTACTATTCCAGTTCAAACACAGACAAGAAAAGAGGGAATAGAAACCTGGAAGAATTGGAATATTTTTGTTCTAGGTAAAGGAGAGCTATAAGAGAAGAAAACTTACATACTAGTCAGACTTGGCTTACTTAGGCCCTCTAGAAGGGATTGTGCTGGGCAAGAGTTTTCACTTAATAAAACAAAACAAAGCAATTTCACTGAGTTTGTAAAGTCTGGAACAGCTTCTTGGATTCTCCTGGGTATGATGTGTAAATTGCTTTTGTAGAGAAAAAAGGAGTTACACTCAGCTATAGGTTATTCAGCCCTGATTATGGCGTGGAAAAGGGACTGGGAATCTCCAAGCATCAAAACTAATTTTATCCATAACAAAGTTGTACATTTGGCTGCCAGGAACTTCCCCCTTGGAACCCGAAGAGGAATACTAGCTCAAAAAGAAATAATTAAAAGTAGTTCTGGCTTTTGAGAGGTTTTAGATCCTTTTTTTTTCTTTTTTTCTATACTCGTTTCTGGGTTTAGTTTGGTTACTGTTCAAATAAAACCCTATTCTAAGTTTGGACTCAATTTAATTGCTTAAAAATATTGAACTAGATGAAAATTTAACTTGAAATTGTTTTAGAGAGTGGGAAACCCAGGAACTAGGAAAAGGAGCAAAAGGTATAACCTAAAAGCCTGTTCAGATGAGAAAAGTTAAGTCCATTTATTCACATTAAAGATGTAGGAATTTTAGGCTGTACACTGAAAGTGAAGATACTTGGTAAGTATGGGAAATATTTTTGTACATAAATCCTGACATCTTGATCTGCTTCACAGCTGTCACCGTCCATCAGTGTGCTAGAGATTCCCTTTGTCTCTCTTATGTCAGATCTGTCCAGTTAAATTCCATTATTTCCCTTTTCCTTGGTTTTCTCCCACTTATTGGTAAAGGACATCTTCCAGTTGTTTTTGAAAAGGAAAATTGAGGGGTAACTATTTTAAGATCTTGCATGTTTGAACATTTTATTTTACCCTTACACTTGATAGCTATTTTTTCAGGATATAGAATTCTTGAGTAACCTCCATAATACAATTTTTTTTTTAAAGATTCTATTTATTTATTCGACAGACAGAGATCACAAGTAGGCAGAGAGGCAGGCAGAGAGAGAGGAGGAGGCAGGCTCCCCGCCGAGCAGAGAGCCCGATGCAGGGCTCGATCCCAGGACCCTGGGATCATGACCTGAGCTGAAGGCAGAGGCTTTAACCCACTGAGCCACCTACGCGCTCCCCATAATACAATTTTGAAGGCTTCTGCTAGCTTCTGATGCTACTGCTATGAAATCTGAAAATGGTCTGATTTCTGGCATCCATGGTCACTACTGAAGTCAGATGTCATTCTGTTCTTTATCTTTTAGTTTTTATATCTCTTGAAGCTGACAGAATTATCTTTGCCCCAGTGTTCTGTTTCTGGTAAGGTCCATCTTCATCCTTCATCCCGGGTGCTTGGTGGGATCTTTCAATCTGAAATCTTTGTCCTTCAATTCAGGAAAATTATCTTGAACCATTTCTTTAACTATTCCTCATGTGTTCATTCTTTCTTTCTTTATAGAATTCTTCTTATTCAGCTGTTAGACTTCCAGGATTGGCTCTCTAATCTCTCTCTCTCTCTCTCTCTCTGTCTTTTTAAAGAGTTACGAATTTTTTTCAAGTTTACTTATTTATTTAAGTAATCTCTACACCCAGTGTGGGGCTCAAACTTACAACCCTGAGATCAGGAGTTGCATACTCTCCCAACTAAGCCAGCCACGTGCCCCAAATTTTCTCTTTATTTTTAGCTTTCATTTTGCTGTGCTTTCTGGGAGATTTTCTCAGTTTAAATCTTCCAGTATGGGGGCACCTGAGTGGCTCAGTTGGTTAAGCATCTGCCTTCGACTCAGATCATGATCCCAGAGTCTGGGATCGAGCCCCGCATCGGGGTTCTTGCTTGTCAGGAAGCCTGCTTCTCCCTCTCCCCTGCTTGTGTTCCCTCACTGTGTCTCTCTCTGTCAAATAAATAAAATCTTAAAAAAAAAAAAAAAAACTTCCAGTATGTCAGTTGTGCTTTATTTTTCTCGTCTCATATTCTTAATTGCTAGAGCTCTCTTTTCTTCTCTGGATTTCTTTAACAGCATCCTATTTTGGGTTCATGGTTTCAGTATCTTATCTCTTTGAAAATACCATGATGTGTATTGTATAGGTTTATGTGTGTGTATACACATGCATTCATATCTATATTCTTCCTGCATGTTTTACAACCTTGACGGTTTATTTCTTGTTTGTTTTCCGTGTATGTTTCCTTTGGTCTTTGTCTTTGATGTTATAGGCTTTCCTCAGTTTTTGATCTTGGCAATCTACTCATACCTAGGAGTAGAACACTATAAAAGGCTGAGATTAAAATCTGAGAGTGGGAGATGGGTCTCTTCAAGTGCCACATCATAACTGAGCTGAGCTATCAATCTCTAATTGTCTCTTCTAGTGCTTTGTTTTGGCTGATTGAAGGGCAGAAACTTGGCTGCTGAAGTCTGCTTTTATTTCCCCTTTGGACTCGGTTCTTTAATCCATTTCTATATTTGTCGAGACTACCCAAGTTATCTTTTTATATATTATTTCTCTTTAATGCTGTCCCCAATTTTCCTTTCATCCCTTTAAAAAAAAAGCCTCGGGGCGCCTGGGTGGCTCAGTGGGTAAAGCCTCTGCCTTCTGCTCAGGTCAAGATCCCAGGACCTGAGATCAAGCCCCGCATCCGGCTCTCTGCTCAGCAGGGAGCTTGCTTCCTCCTCTCTCTCTCTCTCTCTCTTTCTGCCTGCCTCTCTGTCTACTTGTGATCTCTGTCAAATAAATAAATAAAATCTTTTAAAAAATTAAAAATTAATAAAAGCTTCAAAATACAAAAATAAGACCTCACAATGCAAGAAGTTTCCTTTAATTCCTCAGCAAACCAACTATTACACGCTTCTTTTCCAAAACAGCTTTTTTAAAATCTGTAATTATATGCATTTGTGTTCTCTATATGTATATTTTGTTACATGCACTGAAAACCTCGTCTTGTATGGTGCTGTGTACCCCATGGGTGCTAAATAAAGATTTGCGACTCACAACTGAAATTACAGTTAGTGAATTCTGCCTACGTTTATGACATACCTATTTAGGCCAAACTTGATGTTATACAATTTAGAAAAAACGGGTAATCCTTCAGAAGACCAATCACTTCTCCAGCTGATCCCAGGGGTTTGGGCTACCTTTCCTCCCCATCTGAAGAGGAAAAGTCTGGGCAGGGTGGCGATCGCCTGCATATTAAAAAACAAATCAGACTCAGACTCGGATCTGTAGAAGATGCGAGCTCCATTTTGAATGAGAACTCTGTCCGCAAACCGTCCGTGTCTCTTGCCCTGAACTTCCCCTGGTTAGGGGAAATGGGTCATCGTAGCTTTTACGAAAACGAAACTGCAGCCGCCTGCGAACTTCCGGAAGTGCAGGCACTGCGCGCCTCCGTTGGGCAGTAGCTGAGGTCGCAGCCGTGGATCAAGTGTCGTCTTCCATGGCCAAGTCAGCCCACGGAGCCAGCTTGTCCGAAGCCCACGACACCCGGGACCAGCTCCCCCACCCCACCGGTGAGTACCGCCCCAGTGCATCTCGTGCGCGCGCGCGCTGAGGTGGGGGTGCTGTGTCCCTGCAACCACAGGGCGGGTCCGGGGCCTGCTCGCTGGCTGCTGCCCTCCACACCAACCCACCTCCCGAGCCCCTGCGGCGGGGATTAGTCTGCGTTCACCTCCTTCGGTCCTGGGTGCAATTCCGCAGGGGGCTGTGCGCCCAGACCACTGCCCAGGTCTTCACTTGCAAAAGGTGTGTCTTCCGTTTACTTCTCCCACTGCTGATGGACCACCCATTGCTATTGTCCTACTCCATTGGGGATAGAGACATCAAGGGAAATAGACATAAACTCGGGTGGGGGGTTACTCTGCTCATGCTGTCCACCCACTCCTAAGACTGTTCCCAGAGAAGTGGCATGGGAGAAGTAGGAAAGAAGTAAAGAAGTGGTCTTCACTTCTTGAAAAAAAGTGGTCAGGTGGGTCTCAGGAAGCAGTTGGGAAAGTTCTTGCAGAGAATGTGACTCCTTGGAACCATCCACTCTTTTCCATTTAGTAGTTCAAATTCTCAGCAGCCCTCTTTGTGCATAAGGCAACAGTCTTATGAGCCTGCACCATCCCTTCCCTCAAATAGGTGTAGAGCTCCTACTGTGTGGCAGGGCTCAGAGCTGGAGATAGGAGTTAGGCAGACCCCGTCTTCAAGGATCGAAAAGGCAGCTTGCAGATGACCTGGTAAGAACCACAAAGTCTCAGATGAGAGGTTTCTAACTCAGCCTGGTGTTTTGGGAAAGTTTTATGGAGGCACTGATGCCCTTAGTTTTAAAGGACAAGAGTCAACCACAGGTAGAGAGGTTGAAAGGGTGTTGCATACAGAGGTGATGACACAAAAAGGCACCAGCCCCAAAATATCACATGGCAACCACAAGTCAAGTAGTTGCATATTTTCATTCAGCTAGTGTTATCTACAGGATATTATTGGAGATGAGGTTCTATCCTGACCTTTTCCCAAACTCCAGACTGCTATAACCAACTTCCTCAATGCCTAGAATAATCTCAAACTGCCCCAAAGAAGTGTCCCAAAGAAAATTCTCATTTTCCTGCATATACCCACATGTTCCAAACCTGTTCATCCACCAGCCTTACCCCTTGCATTCAACCAGTTGCTCAGGCCAGTACCGTTAGCACAGCCCTCAGTGCCTTTCTTCCTCACTTCCCATCTAATGCATGAATCAAACCGGTCAGTTCAGTTTTCAGAATGTATCTTGAGCCCGACCACTTCTCATCTGTGCTGCCATCCAAGCCCCAATGCACCATCTCCCATTTCCTGCCTAGAGTATCGGTCTGGCTCCTACTCTAACGTCTCATACAGACAAGCCTGCACAGGAGCCAAAATGATCTTTAAAAAGCAAAAAGCAAATGTGATTCTCCTACTCAGAGCCCTTCAATAGTCTCTCATTATCTTCAGAATGATCTCTGTGGCCTACAGTGTACTCCATGTCCTGATCTGATCCTCTCCCTGACTGTCTTGATGACTCTGCCACACCTCACTGCCTCATGGGTCCACCAAGCCCCCAAACCTATCCCTTTCTGGGCTCTTTCTTTTTGCCTCCCATTTCTCAGTTCCCCACCATAATTCAAGTCTCTCCCAAATGTATCCTCCACAGCTTTGCATGCCCGTCCTATTTAAGAGAGCACCCTACCACCGTCATGACACTCTACCTCCTTTCCCTGCTCTAATTTTTTTCGTAGCACTTATTGCTAGCAGGAGAAATACTTGTCTGTCTCTGTTACTAGAATGTAAGTTCCTTGAGAGTTGAAACTCTCATCTCATTCTCTATTTTATTTGTAGTGCCTAAAACAGTGCATAATAGGTTCTTACTAAGAATTTGCTGAAGGAATGAATGGGCTTGTATGTACCACTAAGGAGCTTGGCTTCTTTTCTCCTGGTGATGGAGAAGGTCTTTCACAGGAGGGAAACCAGCCCAATCTGAACTAAAATCTTCTACTTTGAATTCTGTATATCTGAGAGTTGGGCAGGTAGGTCCTATGGGACTATCAGCTGTGCCTAGGGAAATGAAGTCCCATAGTACAAACATGTCTGCTGAGAATCATCCCTGTTTGTGACTGTAAGTTAGGTGATTCTAAAGAAGTCCACTGAACACCCTACTCCTTGGCTGCCCACCACTCCTCTCCTGCAACACACACACCCTTATTCCTGTTTATACATTCTAAAGCTGTCCCCAGCAATGTTCTCTGGCTCTCCCAAATATGTACACACTTCTTCCAAAGTTATATACAGTCACATCATCCAGGGACAATATGATGAAGCCATTTATTTTCTAAGTTCATTACCAAGCGTCTAGGTTATGTCTACTCCTACTGTTTTGGTCTTTATCCATTTCAGGTGTACAGTCACTGGACTCAGTGATAAAATTGACTTCTCCCACTTATCTGATATCTAATGGAAGTACTAAAATAGTAAGCTGCAATAAAAATTGAGTTGATCAAAGAAGAAAAGAGGAAGAAATTTCCAAGCCAGCACCATAAATTGATTGCCAGTCCAGAACATAAATCATACCCTATCAGAAAGGGATTGTAAATGGAATTACAGGATTAGTGACTCTCCTTCCATCATCCACTTATTTAATGGTGAAGTGTGTTTCTTGGCTGTCCTATCTGGCCACTCCAGATTCTGTGCTCTGACTGGATTGCCCTTGTCTGGTGGGCTTTAGGACCATATCTGGGAAGAGGAATATTTGGAAGATACCTCTGATAATTCTGCAGAGGCTGTGGCCTTAGCAATCCCTTCCCGGGTGGAGGTGGACCTGGAGAGACCTGAGATTCACTGTGTGGGTTTGAGTTAGTCATAGTTCATATGTTCCCAGCCTGTCATTTTTCTGCAGCTTCATTCTGTAGAACTTTTCTTGGCTACCAGTTTCATTTTTTGAGAATTCTTGTTAGATCAGTCTCTGTGTGTCCTTAGGTCTGCTAGACACAGTAGAAGCACCACAGGGAGTCCTGCTGTTCTTCATTATCCTTGGTGTCAGCTGCTGATAGAGACCAATGGACTCTTCCCTAAAATGCCCCAGCCCCCGTAATACACCTGTCTTACTTCACTGTCTAAATCTGTACAGTCCCTGAATTCTGAAGGTGAGGAGTATCAGTTATCAAAGTGTATGTGGTCCAGGAGTTTCAGATAACGCATAGCAAGCATTCAGGTAAGTGGGGGATGTCTGTCTGTGTAAAAGGCTCTAATGTGATTCCCCCAACTGCAGCGAGTTCTGCGCATCCTCCAGTCTGGAAGAATGAACAAGGTAGAAGAGCTTAAGATCTCTTAGGGAGCTTTGATGAGAAGATGTTTTACCAAGGAAAAGCCATTAGGGGGAGCCGGTGTGCCCCACTTTGGGTTTCTGTCCATCAGCAGGAGAAAAAATACTCTAGGTCTCTAGAAGGCAGCAGTGTTGCTACTACCACCTTTACTTCCAGGTGCCAAAACCCTAGAAGCCTGTGGACTTGGGAGTGCAACTCAGATGGGCAGCGTCCCCAGAGCAAACACAGGGGGCCATGTTCATGTATCCGCAGCCTCCCAGCTCAGCCAGATACTGGTCTGAAAGCCCTGCTTTGCACAAGGAGAGGATAACACTGTGCAAAATTGTCTAGCTCTTATACAACGAGAAGCATTGCATGCCTATCAAATGTTATCATATTATTTTATTAGGGATTTTTATTCCCTCCTTCTAATTGTCTGATGCTTTTTTTTTTTTAAGCCTGTGCTTTACAAATTTTCATGTCTAGTTTGTGTGTCCTTTAAAATAAGAATATAGCATTTTTGCAAAATAGATTTTGGGACTGAAGTGAATAAAATATTGGGATTTTTTCTGATTTTCATCTAGGATGGAGTATTATGTTGTCAAATATTAATATATATGCTAAAGCATTGGAAATTATAAAGTGTGGTATTGGAGGAGGAAGTGATCAATGGAACAAATAGAAGTATAGGAACAAACCTAAACATATGTAATAATTAAATATATGAAAAGGAGATTAAAATCTGTGGCTAACCACTATGAAAATAAGTTAGATCCTCATCACATACTTTATAATAAAATAACTTACACATTAACATTTAATATAAAAATAATATTTTAGAAGAAAATAGAGGTTTTTTTCTAAGTTATATCTCCTTCACCCAAGAGTAGAAACCATAAAATAAAAGATTGATATAATTTCATCAAATAACACATTTAAACATTCTGTATGTCATAGAACATTATAACAAAATTAAAAGACCATTATATAACTAACAAATGGTCATCCTGAATACATAACAAACTCAAAAATCAATAAGAAGATAGTGAATAACCTAGTAGAAAATGGGCTGAGGACATCAATGCCAGAGAAGAAATGCAAATGCCACCTTACGGTATGTTAAATTCATAATTATAGATTATGTTCTACTTCTCTCTGCACTTTGTTGTCCTGTCTTTTGATGTAGTCATCTACTCTTCTGTCCTAGTTGTATCTTTATTAATATGGTTCTAAATTGAGTAGGCAGATACCCTTGCATTTTTTTTTTCAAAGTTGTCTTCACAGTCCATGCCCTTTTATTCTTCCAAATAATCTTTTCTTTTTTTTCAATTTCTTTAACCTTCTTGGGATTTAAATTGAAATGACATTAAACCTAAAACTTGTTTGGGGAAGAACTGACAGCATTATAATGTGTAGTCTTCCTACTCAGGAACATAGTATTTCTCTTCATGTATTGACATTGAGCTTAAAACAACTCTTTTCTTTCCCCCACAATTTGATTTATTTAGACCAAGAAAAGCATACACATTGATTGTCTCTTTGTCTGACAGCTTTGTAATATCCTTTTTTACTCCACGCTGTGTTTTTGTTTTTCCTTTTTTACTGAAGTTTAGTTGTTTAAAAAACTCTTTCATCATGTTATTCCCCTGCTCCAAAATCCTTCCTGGCAGTCTTTCACCATCTGTTTCTCAAATTCTTTTCCAGCTTCCTCTGCACAGACTCTCCTCAGCCTGACCGGTTTTCTGCCTCCTGGTCAAACCTCTTGGCCAGTTCCTACATCACTACTTATCACTCCAGTTCCTCCCAAACCCTCTCCACTTTCTCTGTCTCCAGTTATGGCGGCTCAAGGCCCATGTCCTTGACAACACTCCCTCCCACGGGAGAACTTCCTCCCCTGGATCCATAGCATGTATGGCATTTTCCACCCAGCAGTTATATTACTTTGTGGCATTTGTTCTGTTATTTTATTTTGTTAGCCCCTTGCAGGCAACAATTTGTCTCCTATTTTTTTAGATCCTCTGCTGTGCTGTTCCCTCCAGTAGCCAGTCCCTACACATGGCTGTGGAGCTCTTAAAAATGTGGTTTATTCAGTTAAGACACAACTATAAGTACAAAGTACACTGGGTTTCAAAGACTCCATACTGAAGAATGAATGAATTTTTATATTGATTAAATGTTAAAAGGATCATATTTTGGAGATATTTGGTTGAATAAAACATGTTATTAACATCAATTCCCACCACCACCACCACCACCGAGGCCCCTAAAAATTTTTCAGCTGTGGCTAACATTTGTGGCTCACATTACAGTTTCTGTTGGACAGCACTGGTCTAGAGTGCCCAGCGAAATTACTCTGCTACAAGAGGTGCTCCCAAATTGGTGGGGATTCAGAATGAATGAAAAGAAGCAGCTAGCTAGTTTCATTTCATCTGAGGGTTTTTCTCTCAGTCTCTCCCCCTTTTTATGGTTGGTGGGGAGCAGAGGAACTACAGATTTGTATCCCTACTAGTTAGGACCCACATCCGGGAAACAGAAATTAATTAAAGAAGAAACTCATCTGAATGTGAGATAAATGCTGCTCCAAAGTGCAGTCTTGTGATTTCGTGCAATGCACGATCTAATTTCAGAGAGACACCAAAGATCTTATACTTTGGATAACAAAAAGAACTTCTAGAAACCCTGTAAGTGATTAGCCTCATCTAAATTTAAAACTCTTACCAATAAATGGTAAAATAAATCTTTGTTTCAAAACTAAAAGTTTACGATTCAAAGCAGAATTGTGTTCTACAGAAAATCAAGTCAATAAGAGGATAAGCATTGGAAAGGGCAAAGAAGTTGTTAAATGGATGCTTATAGCCAAATTAATAGCAAACTAATAGGTTAGAGAAGGTTACCCCACACTGATATCCCCCGTGGGGTTGTGGAAACAAGTGACTTCTTTTTCATCTCTTTCCTTTTCTTTCTAGCTCTCCTTCTCTTGGGTTCCTCTCTTTTCTTCTATTCATTTCTTTAAAAAAATTGATTTTCTGCCTTTATATATCTTTCTCTCATTATCATGCTAGATTAAAGTGCATTTAAATTAAAGCATTTACTTCTTAAATTCACTCAAAATTCATTTTTGAATATACTATGATACAGGGATCTGAAACTTTTTTTATAGGCACTTAACCAGAGCACTATTTCTTAAGCACATCAGTGTTTTCTTATTGATTTGTATTGACAATAATAATAATTATTGAAAGTTTAGTATTGCCAAGGCAGTGTTTTGAGAGCTTTGTATTTAAATTCTTGGTTGTGTTTCTTTCTTTTTTTTTTTTTAAGTTTATTTATTTAAGTAATCTCTACACCCAACATGGGGTTCAAACTCAGAACCCCCAGATCAAGAGTCACATGCTCTTCTGACTGAGCCAGCCAGGCACTCCCTGGTTGTGTTTCTTGAATAAAATTCTCTTCATGTTTAGACATTTTAAATGAATTCATTATTGTCCTTCCTTGTATTAAACCATTTAAGAAGTACACAATAAGTTGCTTTTCCAAATGGGTACATTTTTTTTTCCTCTTTGGGAGTTGAGAATCTCTCATAAAAACAAGTGCCCTCCCTTCTACTTCAAGGCTGGTGGAGGAGTTACGGAGACCAAGAAATTCCACTTTTCCATTTCTCATCAGGGATGTTACTTATAGGTGTCTTTCAGGTTGCAGAAAAGATGGAAAAAAGGACATGTGCACTTTGCCCCAAAGACATCGAGTACAGTGTCCTATACTTTGCACAATCAGAGAATATAGCTGCTCACGAAAATTGTTTGGTAAGTTACTTGAAAACACATGAGTCGTTTTAGGGAAGGACATACTAAAATAGATAAATGTACTTTGGAGACAGAATGACCAGTTGGCCATGAATTGGGCTTTTAAGTGGGGATTTGGAGAATCCAAATTTTTCTAACATTTTAAACTGTTTCAGATCTTATCATCTTATGATTACATTTTAGCTTTATTTATAACATCAAACACAATTATGAAGAAGCTTCTTCAAAGATATTTTAATGAGATATTTAAAATATAATCAATACCCATAGACATTGCACCCAGATTTGTCAAATCATACTGTATTTGCTTTACCTTGATTTTTTTTTTAAAGGAAATAAAACACAGTTAAGGGATCTCCAGTTCTGTTCCTCTCCCACCATCCCTCAAGATACAATTGTCACCACAGATTTGGTGTTTCTTATTATTTTGTATTTTTTATTTTATGTTCCCACCATGTATATTTAAGTGCTTATAACAAGAAATATTATTTTACATGTTCTTTGACTTTGTAGAATTTCATCCAAATTCTGTGGCTATTGAGATTTATCCATGTAATAAATTTAACTTTTAAGTCTTTAATTTTAAATGTTATAGAATTCCATTTTGTCACTGTCAATACTAAACTATTCTCATGTGAATGAACATTTAGGTTTTTCCACTTTTTTCATATAACTAACCAGCTGTCATGAACATCTTTGCATAGGTCCCTAATTCCTGGGAGAGTTTCTCTGGTGTAGGGCACATAGCTAAAACCAGGGAGTGTTTTGCACCTCACTATACGTGCCACATTGCTCTCCAAAAGGATTGCACCAAGTTTGACTTCCATATTATTTCAGAATTCCTTCCTCTTCTTCCTTGCTATTCATATTATGAAATTTTAATTTTTTCCTCTCCGATGGATATGAAACAGTCTCTTGTTTGCATTCCTAGATTATTAGTGTGATTTTGCCTCATTTGGCTGTGCTTATGCTTCTGTGACTTGTGTTCATAGACTGCATTTTGTCTTTAAGATATTGACTTTGCTTACATATATTTATATATGTATATAAATAGATTCTGATGCTTTATTATGTATGTTGGCTTTTAATTTGTGGCTTTCCTGTCAGAGGCTTACAATGTAGTTAAACTCATCATTTTCCTATATAATTTTTAAGATTTTTCCCCTAAGAAATTCTTTCATTTACTAAGGTTCTACCTTTTTTCCCCCCAAATTTTAAAATTTGGCTTTTCTCATTTAGATTCTTAATCCAACTGGAATTTATTTGGACTACTCTGTAGAGTAGGCATCTCCCTTTTTGTTTTTCATATGATTAACCACTTTTCCCAACATTATTTACTGACTAATCTGCTCTTTTCTCGTTGATTTGTAGTGGATAATAATGATAATTATCATTATTACTCAGTATTCACCAGGCATAAGGTAATGTTCTGGGAGCTTAAGATGTATTAAACTATTAATCCTTACAACAACCCTAAAAGGTAGGTATCATTATTATACCCAAACTAAAGATGAAAGAACTGAGGCACAGAGAAGTTAAGTCACTTACCCAAGGTCACACAGTTGTAAGTACCTGAGCCAGGATTCTTACCCAGGCTGCCTACTTCTAGAACCCTCACTCTTAGTCCAGTGTGCTAACAATATAATATTTGTGCACAGATCTATTTCTGGGTCTATTCAGTTCCAGCAATCACGTTGTCTCTCCCTAAGCTGGTACAACATTGTCTTAATTACTATGATTTTATGTTAAGCCACGGCTATTTTTCAGTGTTACAAGGTTTCACACAAATTTTAACTGGGATTCCATTGAATTTATAGATGAATTTGAGAAAAAAATGATATGAGTATTTCCGTCCATTAATAGGCTGTCTCCAGTGATTCATGTCTTCTTTTGTGAATTTCAGAAATGTTTAATAATTTTTTTCTGTAGAGGTCTGGAACTTTGGGTTAAGCTTTTCCCTGGGTTTGTTGTTGTTGTTGTTGTTTCATTACCTTTTCCTACTACTCTTTAAAAAAAAAAAAACTGAAGTATAAAAAATTGAAGTATGTTTGACACCCAATGTTACATGTTTCAGGCATAAACATATTGAGTAATTCTACTGCTCTACACATCATGCCGTGCTCACACAAGCGCAGCCGTCTGTCTCCATACAGCGATGCTACACACTCCCTTTGCTGTGCCTGTCATCCCTGTGACTTACTCATTCCCTCAGTGGAAGCCTATACCTCCCACTCCTCTTCACCCTTTTTGCCCATGCCTTCCCACCTTCCTTTCTGGCAACAACCAGTTTATTTTCTGTTTATGGGTCTGTTTCTGCTTTTTTGTTCATTTAATTTTAGTTTCCACATATAGGGGAAATCATATGGTATATGTCATTCTCTGACATTTCACTTAGCATGTTACCTTCCAGGTCCATCCATGTTATTGCAAATGGCAAGATATCATTCCTTTTTTATGATTGAGTAATATTCCTCTGTGTGCGTGTGTGTGTGTGTGTGTGTGTGTGTGTGTGTGTGTGTGTATGTGTACACATACACCACACCTTCTTTATCCATTCTTCTACCAATGGATGCTTAGGTTGCTTTCATATCTTGGCTCTTATAAATAATACTACAGTAAATATAGGGATGAGTCTATCTTTTTCAGTCAGTGTTTTCATTTTCTTTGGGTAAATACCCAGTAGTGGAATTACTGGATCGTGTGGTATTCTGTTTTTAGTTGTTTGAGGACCCTTCATACTGTTTTCCATAGTGGCTCTGTAATTTACTTTCCCACCAGCAGTGCATGAGAGTTCCTTTTTTTCCACATCCTCACTAACACTTGTTATTTCTTGTCTTTTGGACACTAGCCATTCTCACAGGTGTGAGGTGATATCTCATTGTGGTTTTGATTTACTTTTCCCTAATGTTGAGTGATGTTGAGGATCTTTCATAAGTCCTTTGGCCATCTGTACATCTTTGGAAAAAAATTTTTTGGGTCTTCTGCCCATTTTTAATCAGATTATTTGGGTTTTTTATTGTTGAGTCAAAGGAGTTCTTTATCTATTTGGGATATTAACTCCTTATCAGATACATCATTTGCAAATATCTTCTCCCATTTAGTAGGTTGCCTTTTCATTTTGTTGACGGTTTTCTTTGCCATGCAAAAGCTTTTTATTTTGGTATGGTCTCAATAGTTTATTTTTGCTTGTATTTCCCTTCCCTGAGGAGACAGATCTAGAAAAATGTTGTTATGGCTGTGTTTATTTTTTTTAATTTACTTATTTGACAGAGAGAGACACAGCAAGAGAGGGAAAACAAGTAGGGGGAGTGGGGAGAGGGAGAAGGGAAGCCCAATGTGGGGCTTGATCCCAGGACCCCTGGGATCATGACCTCAGCCGGAGGCAGATGCTTAACGACTGAGCCACCCAGGCGCCACATGGCTATGTTTAAGAGATTACTCCCTGTGTTCTCTTCTGGAAGTTTTATGGCTTTAGGTCTCACACCTAGGTCTTTAATCCATTTTGAGTTCATTTTTGTATGTGGTGTAAGAAGGTGGTCCAGTTTCATCCTTTTTTTTTTTTTTAAGATTTTATTTATTAGAGAAATGGAGAGGGAGCACAAGCAGGCAGAGGGAGAGGGAGAAGCAGCCTCCCCGCTGAGCAAGGAGCCCAATGCAGGGCTTGATCCCAGGACCCCGGAATCCTGACCCAAGCCGAAGGCAGCTGCTTAACCAACGGAGCCACCCAGGCACCCCCCAGTTTCATCCTTTTGCATGTGTGTGTCCAGTTTTCCCAGCACCATTTATTGAAGAGACTGTCTTTCCCCTGTTGTGTATTCTTGTCTCCTTTGTTAACAATTAGTTGGCTATAAAATCATGCATTTATTTCTGGGGTTTCTATTCTGTTCCATTGATCTATATATCTATCCTTATGCCATACCAGACTGTTTCAATTATTATAGCATTGTAGTGTATCTTTAAATCTGAGATTGTACTATTTCCAGTTTTGTTCTTTCTCAAAGACTGCTTTGGCTATTTGGGGTCTTTGTGGTTCCATACAAATTTTAGTATTTTTTGCTCTAGTTCTGTGAAGAATGCTATCGGTATTTTGGTAGAAATTGCATTGAATCTGTAGATTGCTTTGTGATTTCATTCTGTAATGTTGATCTTCAATTCAGAGATAGGTTGGATTCGGGTAGCACATGGAAACTTGAGGCAACCTAAACATAAAAGTGGGTTTTTAATCAGACTGCAGGGGCATTTCATGGCTCCTGAAGGCCAGCATGCAGGCAGGTCTAAGAACAGTGACTAGGAAGCCATCAGGAACCCATTCTGTCCTCTCTTGTCCTCATTTCTGTATTCCTCTTTGCAGACTGGCTTGCTCTCTACCATGTGGCTCAGAGTCTACTCCACTCTCTCAGGATAGGGAGTCCAGTTGGCTTAGCTTCAGGTCAGGGCCCCAACCACATTCACTTAACCACTGGGGGTCAGGGTTACACAGTATAAAACATGCCTGGGGATTGGGGCCACTTCCAGAGAAAAGCAGGGTGGCTTGTGATCTGTTTATGTACCCCCAAAAGGTGGTCCTATTATACCCCAATCCATCTTCCACTCCTGGTAAGTATTTTGTGATACCATTTTCTAACTTGCAGGTTTCAGTAGTACTTTGTGCATATTGTGAATTTTTGTTTTCTCAATTTGTAGCTGTACTCTTCAGCACTTGTGGAATGTGAGGATCCTGATCCATGTAATAAAGACAGAAATTTTGATGTGGAATCAGTAAAGAAAGAAATCTATAGAGGAAGGAAGTTGGTAAGTATAAATGATTTTATTAGTCATATGAGATAAACAGATCTTGAAGGGGATGTTTCCAAAAGAAAGTCTATTTGATTGATAAACCAGGGATAGAGACACATCTTGGAGAGCTGAAAGACATAGAACCTATATTGGAAACTTAAATTCAACTGAACAATTAATATTTTAAAATGAGCTACAACATACTTCATCAGCAGAGTAGCTATGCATTAGAATGCTTTTGGCTGTAAGTAGAAGGACCCTCAACTCAAACTGGCTTTAACAAAAAGGATGCTTATTTTCTTACTTAGCCAGAGGGAAAACTGGCTTCAGAGTTGGTCGATTTAGTGGCTTAGTGGTGTCATCAAGAGCCCATTCTCCTTTCTGTCATCTTGTCCACAACATCAGATGGTCCTCTTGTGGTCATAGGGTGGTCACAGACAACTCCTGAAGTGTCCGTCTTTCTTATTCCTATCTGGTAAAAGAAAAAGTTCATCCCAGGCCCCTGGGTGGCTCAGTCGGGTAAGTGTCTGCCTTTCGGCTCAGGTCATGATCCCCAGGTCCTGGGATTGAGCTCTGAATTGGGCTCCCTGCCCAGCAGGGAGTCTGCTTCTCCCTCTGCCCCTCACCCCACTCTTGTACTCTCTTGCTCTCTCTCTCTCTCAAATAAATAAATAAATAAATTCTTTTAAAAAAAAGTAGAAGTTCATCCCCTAGCATTGAATAAGAGCTCTTCTGAAAATTAAATGAGGCCACACCTCCTCTAGTTGCTAGAAGTGGCCATAATTAATCAGGATCAACCCCCTTGGACCTGGGTCAGCTCCCCTTGGGAAGACAGAGTGTGGAGTAGCTACCCTGTTGGCTCTGTGACAGTAGACTTCCTCTAGGAAAAGCCCTTCATGGCTTAGCAAGTGGTACAGCAGGTGTGAGCACATAATGCCCACCACCACAGTACAGTTTATGATCTGGAACAAACATTTCTTTAGTCTTTACAAGGCATACACATATATGAGGGCAGTTTCCGCATAGCCTGATGTACTTTGAGAAGGGTCAGCACAGTTCACTCAAGCAATCAAGCACCTTAGTGCAGGTGGGGCCCAGGAAGCCTTCCTAGCTGGGGAGGAGTGAGGGTAATGAAGATGGGAAAGGAGGAATTCCAGGGAAAGGGAACAGGATGTGCAAAAGTTGGGAAGGCAAGAAAGACATGGCATGTGCCTAAAACTGTAAGCATATGACTGTGGCACCCTCTTTACTGACTCCATGGAATTCCACGGGATAGACCAGAATGTATGAAACCATTCCCTTGTTGCTGGATAATGAGTCGACTCTGGTTTTTCACTATAATCAACTAATGCTGCAGTAAACATCTTTCTACACATATCCTGTGTACTTGTTTGAACAATGCTGTACACCGTGTTCCTAGAAGTGAAATGGCTGAGTCAAAGAGAATTCCCTTTAATAATTTTGAAACATACAGGGTACCTGGGTGGCTTAGTCGGTTATGCATCTGCCTTCAGCTCAGATCATTATCCCAGTGTCCTGGGATTGAGCCCTGCACAGGCTTCCTGCTCAGCAGGGAGCCTGCTTCTCCCTCTCCTGCTCCCCCTGCTTGTGCACGCTCTCACCCTCTCTCTCTCTCTGTCAAATAAATAAATAAAATCTTTTAAAAACAATAATAATTTTGAAACATGCTAATGAACTGTCACCGAGAAAAGTTGTACCATTTTATACTTATGTGGATGAAAGAACACTTTCCTAGCCCTTAACAAAAATGAATCTTGTTACTTCTTGAATCTGACAGGAAGTGTTACCTTGCATTTCCCTCATCACTAGAGAGAGGCTGAATGGTAGTTCTCCTTAGGCATCTGCCTCCCTCCCAGCACCCCCAGACCCAGCAGTTCTTTCGTGATCCCTCTACAGTCAGTGACCCCACCTCACAGCCACTGTCCTGCAAACAGCCTAGACTCCCTCTCCCCACCACCCCAACACACATTTCCTTACTCACCTAGCAAACTGCCCCCCACCACCTGCCTGTTGTCTGCATATGCTGAGTAGTACTAGCACTTGAAGAGTTGAACAACTGGATAAAAACCCACAAATGTGTTGATTAATCTTAGATTCATAGCCACAAATCTCAAAAGGAACCTTAACGTGTCACCCTCCACCCTCTACCTTTACTGTTTCATATCCTCTCATTTCTTTTGAAACCTCTCCCCACCCCAACTGCTCATCCCCAAATTGATGACTATGCCTTATTTTTTTAATAGACTTTATTTTTTTAGAGCTGTTTTAGGCTCACAGAACACTTGAGGGAAAAGTACAAAGACTTCCCATATACTTCCCACCCCCACACATACACAGCTTTCTTTTTATCAACATCCCCCACTAGAGTGGTGCATTGTTACAACTGACGAACCTACATGGACACAACATCAAAACACCCAAAGTCCATAGTTTACATTAGGGTTCACCTTGGTGGTATACATATCTTTGTCTGATTTTTATTGAAAAATGGGAGCCATTAGCCAGGAACTCCTACTATCCAAACTGCTGCCCATTCACCTTTATCCCCAGACTCTGGGACCCCCCACTTGTTAAAGTCAACCCACCACTTACACTTTGGAGTCATCACCTGCCCCTCCTTAAGGATTAGCCTCTTGCATTTCCCTTCATCTCATTCTCATCAGTATCCCCCTTTGTACTAGATTATTTCCTTCAGCATATCTCCATGATCAACTGATAATATCATCTTAAATCCTCCTCTGTATACAAAAAACCTGTTCAACTACAATGTCACTTCTGTCTTTAGCTGACCTTTTAGCAGGATTCATCACATAGTTGTCCATGTCCTGCCTCTCGAAGCACTTTCTTCCTCTGACTTCCTGCACACACTCTGCTACTATGTCTCTCACCTTTCTGGTTGCTTCGTTCCAGACACCTTGGCTGTTTTTCCTTCTCTTCTGAACCTCTAAAGTGTGCAGTCCCCATAGCTCTCCTGGGCTCCTGCCTCCATCTGAATATCTTTCCTGTGTGATCTCTTCCAGTTCCCTTGGCTTCAAGTCCGTACTTACGCCAGGGACTCTCTACCTCCAGTCATGATAACCAACCTGACGTATCTACACGAACATCTAATAGAAGCTCATATTAAACTGGCCAATGAACACAGTCCCAGCCCCTGCGCGCGCACACACACACACACACACACACACTCCATCCAAACCTGTTCACTCCTCACCTCAGTGAACTGTCCACCATTCATCCATCATCATCTTCTCATAAAATCCCAGCCCAGCATCCAGCCTGCAGACTCTCTATCCTCCCCTTCTCTCTGTCACTAACCCCCTGTAGTAAAGTCATGGGTCTCCCTCAAACACTTGCTAAACATCACTGATCTTTGTTCTGCATGCTCTCCTGCCCATCCCTACCCCAGCCTATTCTCCACACAGCCATAATAGTATCTTTAAAAGATACTTGGGACCCCCTGGGTGACTCAGTCCATTGAGTATCTGATTCTTGATTTCAGTTCAGGTCATGATCTCAGGGTCATGAAACTGAGCACCGTGCTGGGCTCTGTGCTCTGCATTCAACACTGAATGTGCTTGGGATTCTGTCCTTCCCCTTCCACCTCTCCCCCTCCCTCAGCATGTTCTCTCTCTCTCTCTCAGTAAATAAATAAATAAATAAATAAATAAATAAATAATTTTTTAAAAAATAAAATGAAAATAAAATTAATAAAATTTAAAAAAACTGATCACTTGGGGCGCTTGGGTGGCTCAGTGGGTTAAAGCCTCTGCCTTTGGCTCAGGTCATGATCTCAGGGTCATGATCGAGCCCCATATCAGGCTCTCTGCTCAGCAGGGAGCCTGCTTCCCCCTCTCTCTCTGCCTGCCTCTCCGCCTACTTGTGATCTCTCTCTCTCTCTGTGTCAAATAAATAAATAAATCTTAAAAAAAAAAAAACAAAACTGATCACTTTTTGTTCCCATTGTATGAAGACAAAACCCCAATTCCTTACCCTGGTTTGTGTAACCCCTTACATGACCCAGCCCTTACTTACCCTTTGGATCTTCCCTCTGACTCTTCCCTTACCCTTCTCTTCACTCCAACATCAGCCCACCCTGTATGGGGTGGTAAATGTTGCTATCCGTAGTCTTATTCCCATAAGTACTAGAGCTGTTCTTATTTATTTATGTTAAAATTGAATTTAAATTCATTAAAAGATATCATTAAAGAGAGTAAAGAAAGAAAACACAGATTGGGAAAAGATACTTACAACACACGTATTGTTATGTTTTTAAGTTTGCTTTATGTGACCTTGGTTTTCTCTCTCCATTAGAATGTTAACTTCACAAGGACGGGTGCCTTGTCCCCTGCTGTTTCCCTCTACCTCAGAACAGTGCCTGCCACATCACAGTTACTCAGTAGTCTTTAAGTGAATGAAATTTTATTAACCATTTGTGTTTCTTCTGTAATTTGCCTTTTCTCATTTTTCTCTGAGTTTATCAGTCTTAACCCTTTATCAAATATGCAGCAAACATTTCTTTCTTTATTGATACAGTTGACATACAATATTAGTTTCAGGCATACAACACAGTGATCTAACATGTATATATATTATGAAATGATCACCACAATAAGCCCAATTTCCATCCATCACCATATTCCAGTATCATTGGCTGTATTCTTTGTGCTCTGCATTATATCCCTGTGATTTGTATTTTTTTTTTTTAATTTTTTTATTTTAATAAACATATAATGTATTTTTATCCCCAGGGGTACAGGTCTGTGAATCGTCTGGTTTACACATTTCACAGCACTCATCATAGCACATACCCTCCCCAATGTCCATTTCCCCACCACCCTCTCCCATCCCCCTTCCCCCCCGCAACCCTCAGTCTGTTTCTTGAGATTGAGTCTTTTATGGTTTGTCTCCCTCCCAATCCCATCTTTTCATTTTTTCTTTTCCTACCCCTCCCCAAACCCCCCCACCTTGCATCTCCACTTCCTCATATCAAAGAGATCATATGATAGTTATATTTCTCCGATTGACTTATTTCGCTAAGCATGATACCCTCTAGTTCCATCCACGTCGTCGCAAATGGCAAGATTTCATGTCTTTTGATGGCTGCATAGTATTCCATTGTGTATATATACCACATCTTCTTTATCCATTCATCTGTTGATGGACATCTAGGCGCTTTCCACAGTTTGGCTATTGTGGACATTGCTGCTATAAACATTCGGGTGCACGTGCCCCTTCGGAGCACCACGTTTGTATCTTTAGGATATATACCCAGGAGTGCAATTGCTGGGTCGTAGGGTAGCTCTATTTTCAGTTTTTTGAGGAACCTCCACACTGTTTTCCAGAGTGGTTGCACCAGCTTGCATTCCCACCAACAGTGTAGGAGGGTTCCCCTCTCTCCGCATCCTCGCCAGCATCTGTCATTTCTTGACTTGTTAATTTTAGCCATTCTGACTGGTGTGAGGTGGTATCTCATTGTGGTTTTGATTTGTATTTCCCTGATGCCGAGTGATGTGGAGCATTTTTTCATGTGTCTGTTGGCCATCTGGATGTCTTCCTTGCAGAAATGTCTGTTCATGTCCTCTGCCCATTTCTTGACTGGATTATTTGTTCTTTGGGTATTGAGTTTGATAAGCTCTTTATAGATTTTGGATACGAGCCCTTTATCTGATATGTCGTTTGCAAATATCTTCTCCCATTCTGTCAGTTGTCTTTTGGTTTTGTTAACTGTTTCCTTTGCTGTGCAAAAGCTTTTGATCTTGATGAAATCCCAATAGTTCATTTTTGCCCTTGCTTCTGTTGCCTTTGACGATGTTCCTAGGAAGAAGTTGCTGCGGTGGAGGTCAAAGAGGTTGCTGCCTGCATTCTCCTCAAGGATTTTGATAGATTCCTTTCGCACATTGAGGTCCTTCATCCACTTTGAGTCTATTTTCGTGTGTGGTGTAAGGAAATAGTCCAATTTCATTTTTCTGCATGTGGCTGTCCAATTTTCCCAGCACCATTTGTTGAAGAGGCTGTCTTTTTTCCATTGGATATTCTTTCCTGCTTTGTCGAAGATTAGTTGACCATAGAGTTGAGGGTCTATTTCTGGGCTCTCTATTCTGTTCCATTGGTCTATATGTCTGTTTTTGTGCCAGTACCATACTGTCTTGATGATGACAGCTTTGTAATAGAGCTTGAAGTCTGGAATTGTGATACCACCGACTTTGGCTTTCTTTTTCAATATTCCTTTGGCTATTCGAGGTCTTTTCTGGTTCCATATAAATTTTAGGATTATTTGTTCTATTTCTTTAAAAAAAATGGATGGGATTTTGATAGGGATTGCATTAAATGTGTAGATTGCTTTAGGTAAAATAGACATTTTCACAATATTTGTTCTTCCAATCCATGAGCATGGAATATTTTTCCATTTCTTTGTGTCTTCCTCAATTTCTTTCATGAGTACTTTATAGTTTTCTGAGTATAGATTCTTTGCCTCTTTGGTTAGATTTATTCCTAGGTATCTTATGGTTTTGGGTACGATTGTAAATGGGACTGACTCCTCAATTTCTCTTTCTTCTGTCTTGTTGTTAGTGTAAAGAAATGCGACTGATTTCTGTGCATTGACTTTATATCCTGACACTTTACTGAATTCCTGTATAAGTTCTAGCAGTTTTGGAGTGGAGCCTTTTGGGTTTTCCACATATAGTATCATATCATCTGCAAAGAGTGATAGTTTGACTTCTTCTTTGCCGATTTGGATGCCTTTAATTTCTTTTTGTTGTCTGATTGCTGAGGCTAG
The DNA here is from genome assembly GCF_963455335.1 of Martes martes. Lineage (NCBI taxonomy): Eukaryota > Metazoa > Chordata > Mammalia > Carnivora > Mustelidae > Martes > Martes martes. The sequence goes on from NC_137890.1 coordinate 59,360,019, forward strand.
GACTTCTAGTACTATGTTGAACAGCAGTGGTGATAACGGACATCCCTGCCGTGTTCCTGACCTTAGCGGAAAAGCTTTCAGTTTTTCTCCATTGAGAATGATATTTGCGGTGGGTTTTTCATAGATGGCTTTGATAATATTGAGGTATGTGCCTTCTATCCCTACACTTTGAAGAGTTTTAATCAGGAAGGGATGCTGCACTTTGTCAAATGCTTTTTCAGCATCTCTTGAGAGTATCATATGGTTCTTACTCTTTCTTTTATTAATGTATTGTATCACATTGATGGATTTGCGGATGTTGAACCAACCTTGCAGCCCTGGAATAAATCCCACTTGGTCGTGGTGAATAATCCTTTTAATGTACTGTTGGATCCTATTGGCCAGTATTTTGGTGAGAATTTTCGCATCTGTGTTCATCAAGGATATTGGTCTGTAATTCTCTTTTTTGGTGGGATCCTTGTCTGGTTTTGGGATCAAGGTGATGCTGGCCTCATAGAATGAGTTTGGAAGTTTTCCTTCCATTTCTATTTTTTGGAACAGTTTCAGGAGAATAGGAATTAATTCTTCTTTAAATGTTTGGTAGAATTCCCCTGGGAAGCCATCTGGTCCTGGACTTTTGTTTGTTTGGAGATTTTTGATGACTGTTTCAATCTCCTTACTGGTTATGGGTCTGTTCAGGTTATCTATTTCTTCCTGGTTCAGTTGTGGTAGTTTATACATCTCTAGAAATGTATCCATTTCTTCCAGGTTGTCAAATTTGTTGCCATAGAGTTGCTCGTAGTATGTTCTTATAATTGTTTGTATTTCTTTGGTGTTGGTTGTGATCTCTCCTCTTTCATTCATGATTTTATTTATTTGCGTCCTTTCTCTTTTCTTTTTGATAAGTCTGGCCAGGGGCTTATCAATCTTATTAATTCTTTCAAAGAACCAGCTCCTAGTTTTGTTGATTTGTTCTATTGTTTTTTTAGTTTCTATTTCATTGATTTCTGCTCTGATCTTTATGATTTCTCTTCTCCTGCTGGGTTTAGGCTTTCTTTGTTGTTCTCTCTCCAGCTCCTTTAGGTGTAGGGTTAGGTTGTGTATTTGAGACCTTTCTTGTTTCTTGAGAAAGGCTTGCACCGCTATATATTTTCCTCTCAGGACTGCCTTTGTTGTGTCCCACAGATTTTGAACTGTTGTGTTTTCATTATCATTTGTTTCCATGAATTTTTTCAATTCTTCTTTAATTTCCTGGTTGACCCATTCATTTTTTAGAAGGATGCTGTTTAGTCTCCATGTATTTGCGTTCTTTCCAAATTTCCTCTTGTGATTGAGTTCGAGCTTCAGAGCATTGTGGTCTGAAAATATGCAGGGAATGATCTCGATCTTTTGGTACCGATTGAGACCTGATTTATGACCCAGGATGTGGTCTATTCTGGAGAATGTTCCATGTGCACTAGAGAAGAATGTATATTCTGTTGCTTTGGGATGGAATGTTCTGAATATATCTGTGATGTCCATCTGGTCCAGTGTGTCATTTAAGGCCTTTATTTCCTTGTTGATCTTTTGCTTAGATGATCTGTCCATTTCAGTGAGGTGATTTGTATTTTTAGTAACTGAAAGTTTGTATCTCTTAACCACTTCACCCCACCAGTTTTTTGTATTAATGAGTCTGTTTCTGTTCTCAAAACTTTTGGCTTTTTGGTAGCTGTCACCGTAAAAATGGAAGTTTAAATTTTTTATGTAGTCATATCTATCAGTCTTTTTCTCTGTGGCTTCTGAGTTTCCTTCCTTGCATAGTCTTCCTGACCTTAACCCCATACATTTTTTTTTTTTTTTTTTTTTTTTTTTTTTAAAGATTTCATCCATTTATTTGACAGAGAGAAATCACAAGCAGGCAGAGAGGCAGGCAAAGAGAGAGGGAGAAGCAGGCTGCCCGCCGAACAGAGAGCCTGACGCGGGGCTCGATTCCAGGACCCCGAGATCATGACCTGAGCCGAAGGCAGAGGCTTAACCCACTGAGCCACCCAGGCGCCCCACCCCATACATTTTTATTAACTTAAAAACTTGTCTCTCAGAGCCTTAATCCATGTGGAATTTATTTGGGAAAATATTATAAGGTAGGGGTGTAACTTTATTTTTTTTCTACACATAAAGCCAGATGACCCCCCCAAATTAAATCTTTCTTTGTGCTGTGATTTGAAATTCCACCTTTAGCGTAATCTAATTTCTTACCCATATTTGAATTTTCTTTATTTGTATGGTTGCTTGTGCTGACCTTAGAATATTGTTTGAGCTATTTCCTGTTTTGCAAGGTGGTTTCATTGTGCTTCCCCTTCATTCAGACAAAGCCTGAATCGAATCAAATCAACCTTGGGCATGGCTTGGGACACCCCCCACCCTTGCCAAACCAGTTAGATTGCTGTGGCCGCATACTGTCCTAGCCATGTCTACACCACCTTCAATATATAAAATGCCAGATCAACTAATATATAAAAGCAAGAGATCAAACTTAGAAAAAAATTGCTACTCAGGGTTGTTTTTTTTTTTAAATTTTAAGTTTTTGGGCCCACTACATAGACTCCAGAGAGGTTTCACTTATTTATCTCACATTGTCCTCAGTAGAAACTATGAGACAGGCAGTGTTCTCCCCAGGGAAGGATCTGGGTCTAAGAGAGGGAAAGACTGCTGGATCACACAGCTCTCCGAGGCACCATCAGGAGCCACCCTCGCCATGGGCCCGAGTGTACCTAACAGGACCCTTTGCCTAGTCAGGACAAATCTTTTTGTAGAAATCTCCTGTGAAAAGAGAAAGGTTTTATTTGTTTGTTTTAAAACAAAAGGGTTTTCTGCTTTTAATCAGATCATTACAGGTCAGTGCCAACCAAGTACTTTACTTAGCAGAGGTTTTACTGAAATCTCAAAATGAGCAGCTAGATGTTAATACCTAACATTTGTGGCTGAGGACATTAGGGCTGCTGACTTAAAAATAACATTTAGTGACATCTTTAATTTTAAATGTTAACAGAAATTAAACAGGTGCTTACTCAGTAAAATTTATTCTTCTATAGAAATGTGCATTTTGTAAAAAAGGAGGAGCCACCGTGGGATGTGATTTAAAAGCCTGTAACAAGAGTTACCACTTTTTCTGTGCCAAGAATGACGACGCAGTTCTACAAACTGATAAATCTCGAGGAATTTTTAAGTATGTATAATTAAACAGTTCTAAAGCTACACTTGGGGGAACGGAATAAGGAATGGTTAGATTAAGACAGATTTTTTTTTTTTTTTAAAGACTTTAGTTATTTGACAGAGTGCACAAGCGGGGGAGCGGCAGGCAGAGGGAGAGGGAGAAGCAGACTCCCCACCCAGCAGGGAGCCCGCTGCGGGACTCAATCCCAGGACCCTGGTATCATGACCTAAGCCGAAGACAGACACTTAACCAACTGAACCACCCAGGGGCCCCAAGACAAGAGATACTTTTCAAAAGATTTTTATTTGAGAGCAAGCAAGCAAAAGGGGGAGAGAAAGGGAGGGAGAAGCAGTCTCCCTTCTGAGCAGGTAGCCTTATGGGGGCTCCATCCCATGACCCTGATATAATGACCTGAGCAGATGTTAAACCAGCTGAGCCACCCTGGCACCCCCACAAGGAGATTTTTAAAGATAATTTCATGCAAATGGTTTCCAAGTAAGAACAGGGTTTGGGGGATGCTCAGTTGGGACTCTGACCTCACAATACCTTCCCTCAATATTATAGAAAAAAAATAAGCAGAATTGGTTTTTGTTTTAATCTTCCTACATGCCTTCTTTCCCAGTAGAAAGCACTGGTTGCCATACTGGCATGAGTGACCTAATGGGTGTTCACAGGACCTAGAATCAGTTCACTGTTGCTCTCTTCTGCAAACAGGAGCCTTGTTAGCCACAAGTCCATGGTTTATCCATCTTGTCTGCTGAATGAATGTTTTTTCCCACCACTCTTACCACTATCTTACCTATGAAGAGCTTTTAGAAGTGATAAACTATGCAGCAAATATAGTAATCATTCATTAAGTTCTTGAACAAATTAATCCTGTTTCAATTGCCTTGGGCTTTTAAATCTTGCTTCCCTTCTTTCAATAATTCTTTAATGTTAATTTTGACCCAGTAAGGCATATTTCAAGTCCAATAGAATTGTATTTGTTCTATCCAGGAAGGAACTTGATCTTCCTTCTGATGAAAGATTGCAGTTCAGTTAAATAGACATAGACGAAATCAATAAGCCAGTTGTTAACTGAATTGATTCAGGTCATGTTCAGTTTTTTGGTATGTGGATGCAGTCTAAAACATGTCATATAGGGGCACCTAGGTGGCTCAGTTGGTTGAGTGTCTGCCTTCGGCTCAGGTCATGATCTCAGGGTCCTGGGTTCGAGTCCCACTTTGGGCTGCCTGCTTAGTGGGCAGCCTGCTTCTCCCTCACCCTCTCCCCCACTTGTGCTCTCTCACTCTCGTCAAATAAAAAAAAATATCTTTAAAAAAATAAAACATCATATAAAAAGATATCTAGAAGAAGTTTTAACCTTTTTTAAAGTTATAAAATGAAATAAAAAATTAAATGATGGTTTGAAGTTGAAAAGCCAGGCAGATGCTTCTCACTTCTCTGGGGCATGTGCATACACTCTGATGGAATATTTTAAATTTCAGTGAAATAATATTTTCATTCACAGTATTCTGAATGAGAGCATTATCTTTTTAATAACGATTTTTGTGAGAGCCTAAGTATTTTAAAATTGGATTTGGAGGCTAGATTTTTCCCTTTGGGCACACACCCCCAGTTTCATCAGTGTTTCAGGCACTAACGACGCTGTTTTATCTAATAATCACTCTCTTTGTGCCAAAAATACTTTCAAGTACTTTACAAATGTTAACCTATATAATCCTCATAACAGCCCAGTGAGTTAGATATTATTATCCCTGCTTTACAGATGCAGACACCGAGGTCCTATGAGACTTAGTCATTTGTCCCCAGGTCACAGCTGATGAGTGGCAGAGCTGGCCTTTAGGGCTCTGGAGTTCTTGCTTTTCACCACCATATCCTCTTCAGGCTTAGGGGCCTATATAGCCTATTTTTTTTTTTAAGATTTTTATTTATTTTTTTGACAGACAGAGATCACAAGTAGGCAGAGAGGCAGGCAGAGAGAGAGGAAGGGAAGCAGGCTCCCCACTGAGCAGAGAATCTGACGTGGGGCTCGATTCCAGGACCCTGCGATCATGACCTGAACTGAAGTAGGGGCCTATATTCTAAAACAACATGGGCAAGCCTATTATTAAAAGGGATTTGTTAAATAATTTTACATGATTTTGAGCAAGTTCCATAGGTATTTTATTGCTTGAGACTAGAAAGGAAGGTGTAAATCATGTTAATTTTATACCATACTTTTTATATTTGATTTGCTCAGAAACTCAGATTGTATTATTTTTTAACCTTCTCAAGGAGTTCATTTTATTATGATTTCCATAGTGACCTCAAACACCCAGTAGACACACTATTAGCAGAGCTACAAGACTGAGCAAAAAGGAGTCAATTCCCACTGTATCTTAAAATTGCAAGCATATTGGTCTTGTAGAACCAATGAATAGACACTCAATGAAATAATCATTTTTGTCATTATCAAGTATCAGGTGAACTTTGATGCACTTTTTAATTGAATTTAAATATTCAGTTGTTAGAGGGCCTATCATACACAAGATATTTTGCTAGGTGCAGTAAGAATATAAAGAGGAACAGGACATAGGCTAATCTCAGAGAACCTAGTACCTTGTGGAAGGACCAGAGAGACCAGAACCAACAGAGGCATGTGGCATGATGGGAGCAGGAGGGGATTTGCATGAAATTGGCTTGGCCTTGAGTTGATGATTGTTGAAACTGAGTGATGGGTAGGGAGCCATGGGGCTCATCATCTCTCCTCCACTTTTAGATATATTTGAAATTTTCCATAATTAAAAAAAAACCATAAGTGCCTGGCAGACAAGAGTGTTCAGATACTAGAATCCAAAGGGTGAGATTAATTTTGCTTGGGGCAGGGATGGGTTGCCAGGAAGACTGCATGTACGAGGTGGAAACTTAAGAATTCGTACAGTTTCCATAGGCAAGAGGGATCCGGTCTTCTGAAGCTCAGCACCATAAGGAAAGGAAGGGAGACATAGCTGGGGCTGAGGAGGATAGAGACTGGGGAAGAAATGGGACCTAAGCAGCTCCTCAAAATTCACTCACTCCATTTCTTATTCATAGCCTGCTGTGCTGCTTGCTTTCCTTCCCTGCCCTTGATCCACTGTAGATGCATGCAATTTAGCTCTAAAGTCTGGGGGAGATAGCTGCTGAATTAGAAAACTACTTTCCCCAAAATTCATGCATGCCATTTTGTGCTATTTATTGTTGAAGATCAGTAGAACTTTGTGTAGTCAGATGAAAATGTGCCTTAGATGTTGGATATTTAGATCTTTCTTATACAGTAAAATCCCACTGACCACTATATATGAGTTACTTACCATTGTTCAAAATGTTTCACATGCACTCCTTCCAAGAGCATACCAGTTTGAGGGCTCAGAGCACAAAAGACATCTGAGAGAGGCTCTGTCCGCATTTGATGAGGGTCAGTAACTTACACAGCTTTGGACAGCATTTTTCTTTCACAGATATTTAGGGTAAAGCCATCATGAAAAATGGGTTCATTTTTAAGTCATAAGAAAATAGGCATAACAGTTAAAAATGTAAGTAAAAATACTTAACAGTTCTTTGAAATTGCATGTTTCAGAGTGTTTTGCAAACAACATGCTTCACTGAACAACGCTCATAATGGTAAGTCTCTAATTTACTACTATGGGTTTAAAGAAAAGTATACATTTAGGTAAGACATGGAATATCCTGATTTGATTTACTGGCCTCCCTGACTTAAATACAAATTTTTGAGTTAAATTTTTATATATTTACAAAATTACCAGTTTCTTTGTGCAGTGTGCAGTATAATGGACTAACTTTTCTTCTTTGCAAACTAGACCTACTCCCAGGAAATTCTCTGTCTGGAATCTTCTATCCTCACTACAATCAGAGGGCCAAACGAGGACGTGGTAAAAACCTTTGACTTTTGTGACTGCTTCTCTTCTAAAAGAATATCAGAATTTCCAGTACATAAAATTGATAAATTGCTGCATATTCCCTAAAATTCCCTAAGAATACATGATTAGCATTTCAGTTATAATTAAGGAAAACTGGGCCCTGGCTAACTGGAGTTACGGGATGTACATTCACTCATGAATGGCCTCTGTGTGCTGCGTGAATAGCAGTGTCTCACCAGCACTAAATCTGGAATGCTTACTGTGGGCCAGACACAGGACCTCTTTGGAAAAGGCTTAGTTCTGTGTCATGCCAACTGCATTTTTTAGTGGTAAACAACACTCTCTAAACAGTATTGTTACCCTCATTTTTCAGTCAGTACACTTTTATCAGAAATTATTATAAAAAATATAGCTTCAAACCAGTGTTTACTGATAGGGAAAGGAAACAATAATGTAGTTTTATTTAATTTTTAAATTTTTTTTTAAAAGAGTGCACATGAGCTGGAAGGGAGGGGCAGAGGGGGACAGAGAATCTCAAGCAGGTGCTACACTCATCATGAAGCCGGACACAGGGCTCAATCTCATGATCCAAGCCAAGAATCAGATGCTCTACTGACTGAGCTACGCAGGTGCCCCAATATTTTAAATTAAAAAAAATTTTTTTATTAATTTTTAAAAGCAGATTATAACACGGTTATGAATCCTCTCCCCAGAAGAAACTATCAGTTTCATTTGAATACTTGTAAAAATTTCCTGTAAAAACATACCTACTACTATATTTTGTTTTCACTCAGACATCCTTCCATATCTGTACAAATGGATCTACCTCATTTTTGAAAGGCTGCATTGTATTATTCAGTTGTATAGCTGAATTACAACTGAATTAGTCTCTGCATGATGGACACTGAGGTTGTTTCTATTTTTGTTTCTATCACATTGAATAGTGTAGCTACCATTTTTCTCATCTTTGTGCCTTTATGCAGCTGTGCCATTTGGAAAACTTCGTGTAGATTGCTGGGTCAAAGAGTATAAACAATGAAACCGTGATAACTGGCTAATTCTCTTCCAAAGAAGTTGCCCCACCGTATGCAATTATCCCAATCCTTGCAAACGTTATATATTAAACACCTTCATCTTTGTCAGTCTGATAGGTGGAAAATTATTATTTTGCATATCTTTATTTATGAGTAAAATTGAGTGTATTCCTCTATCTTTTGAACAACGTATCTGTTTTCCTGTGACACAGTCTGTTTTTCTATTTAATGAACTCTTCCTAGAGGGTTCCCCATTTGCCTATTTTTCTACTCATCTTTTTTATATTGACTTATAAGATTTTTATATTTTGAAAATTGGTGCTTTACCATAAGTGTTGCAAACATTTAGTGTAAGTTTGTTGTATCTTTTGACTTTGTAATAACTTTTAGCATAGAAGAGTTTTCTATTTTACGTAGTCAAGCATCAGTCTTTTCCTTTATGGATTCTGGTTTCTACATGATTTATATTTTCAACTGATTTTTCAGGAGTAAAAAGAAAAAGAGGAAGGAAGAAACGTCTCTCAACAGACATTCATGTACAGGTAATTTGACTTCATTTTACTATAGCTTTCAATTTCTTCACATAGTTTCTTCCTTATTTTAAACATTCACATATCTGGTGAAATTGTAACAGAACCATAATGAGATGAATATAAAGGCTGGATGTGTTGGGTATCCCAGCACATGACCTTCAGAAGATGACAGTCCATGGCTCCGGTAACACATGAACCACATCAGTGAACGTGTCGGAGCCCGCAGTGTGCTTAAGGCCTTCAGAGGGGCAGAGCTGCAGTAAAGCATCCTTACATGACCAAGTATCTCTCTTGACCTAATGTGTAATTTTCATAGTTTTCCGCATTACTATTTTGTGCAAAGTGAATGAAATGTTTTGGGGATTGGAGACCACTTTTTATACATATGCTCATATAAGCTAAATTAAAAAGAGCCGGCAACCTTTACCTCTTACTGTTTATATAAGAGGAGTTTGTCACGCCTCTTGATGTTTTGTTACACAAAAATGATTTTATGTTTACATGTAAACTACCAATGAATATGGGGCATGATTTTCACCACAGGCATATCATTGAATTGTCTGTAACAAAAGACTGGTTTTCATGTTCCACAGTATTAAATGTCAACAGTAAATCAGTGTAATCTTGATTTTTCTCTCCCTCTAGCCACCCGAAACGTTGATATTAGATAGATTCATAAAACAAATGAAGGAGGAGGATGGCAGACACACAGGTTTGCTATAAATTTTCTATCAAATATGACCTACAGTGCTTACAAACATAACCCATTTATTTCAAAGTTGGTATCCCACTTAATTCATCTGGACTTACAGTAATCGTAAGAAACCTTTTATTGTAACTATCTGCTCTGTCATAGCCCCAGCTCAAAGTAACTGAGATGGGGATGGTCCACTGTTCTTTGCTATTAAGACAGGATATACTTCCTGGTCTAGAAGCCAGGGTTACCTGAGCTCAGAATCCAGGCCCCTGCTACCTCTTGTACTGTGACCCCAGAAAGAGGGTCCAGGAAGCTGAAGCCACTCACTGTCTTTTTCTGTCAGGGAAAAAGACATTCCATAATGACACACAGTAACTGTGACAGAAAAAAATTATGGGAGCTATTATCTCAAAAATCTGAAGCTAAATTTTAGAAAATCCTCTTGATTCAAATAATTAGGCTAAGCAGAGAAGTTTTCATTTTCACTTTTTGTAACACTGTTTCAGTGAGGAAAACATGAGGTATGATGAAGTTACAATAGAAGATAAAGGTGCTGAAATACCTGGCTGGCTCGGTCGATTAAGCAGCAGCCTTCAGCTCAGGTCATGATGCTGTGGTTCTGGGATGGAGTCTTGCACTGGGCTCCTTGCTCAGTGGGGAGCCTGCTTCTCCCTCTGCTTGTGCTCTCTCAGACAAATAAAATCTTTTAAAAGATAAATATGCTGTATTTATGATCCTACTGACTGTGCTCATCCAGCACCAGGCAAAGTCTGAAGAAATGACCATAAAGGGATTTATGAGAGCTGCCCTAAGATCATTTCCTCCTAAAATGTTTTTCTTCTTCTTAGATGCAACTGTGAAGATTGACTTTCTTAAGAAATGTAAGGAAGTGGGGCTTCTTAATGATTTATTTGAAGAAATAGTAGACAAACTTCATTTGATTCAGGAAAGACTCCTGGGTGACACTGCTTCTGATTCAGGTACCGAAATAGCCACATTTCTACGTGCAGAGACTTCTTGCAAACCTACTTATAAAACAGACCAAACCAAAAGTACACATTTTCTTTCTATGCAATTTCTTTTATCTGATTCTTTAATACAGTTCACTGTTCCAGATCTCTAGTCTTCTATGTATCAACAGGATGTGGGTAATTCACAAACTCATTAATTCAGTGAACAGCAGCCTGGTGCCCTGCAAGCTGTGATGGGTTTTGCAGACGCGCATAGCTGAGAGTGACCACTGACAGCATGTGGACACTCAGAAACACAGGCAGTCACAGATCTGCCCCCTCACTGCTTGTTGCTAACATCTGAGAACAGCATATTACAGTTTTGATTTGACTCAAATTCTGTTCCTTATGTCTTTTTTGATAATGTCAACTCAAAGCTTATAGAAGAAAAGAGGAATGTTTTGTCTGATTTTTGACTTAGTTAACGTGACCTTTCAGAAGGAGCTCTTTGCGAAGCCAAAGTTCCATTTGTATATGCAGGGATATAGCCACTTAGCTTTCTTAGACCCAACAGTGTAAGCTTAAAACCCATGATAAATGCAGTTATTTTACAAGGAAAAACTTGACAGTCTATACTGTAGGCACCAATGTAAAGTATATAGTTATTTGAAAGGGATTATTTTCTATAGGACAAAACTAAAAAGTGAAATTAAGAGCAGACTTCCAAAAATTCATTCATTACATCCTTTCATTCATTTCCTCTTTACCTGAGACTAAGTACTTCTCAAACATGATCCCCTCAGAATCCCTGGTGGGCTTGTTAACACACGTGAGCGGGCCTCTCCCTGCAGCTTCTGAGGTGATAGCAGAGCCACCTCCGCATGCACATTTCTGCCATGTCCCCTGGGAGGACGTTGCGCAGTGCTGGAGTGTTCTGTGTACTTTCCTTACCTGGGGTTAGTTTGTAAGGGGTTTCTGCCTGTATCAGTTACAAAAATTAAAACTGAAAATGTTTTTCTCCCTACAGACTATGAAGAAATCGGGACTTCACTTTTTGACTGTAAATTGTTTGAAGACACATTTGTCAATTTTCAAGCAGGTAGGTAAATTTTAACCAAGCAGCATAATTTATATATATTGAAGTAATATAATACTATTCAGGTGATAAAAATCATTTTAGAAGAATGTTCATCATCTTACTAAATGAAAAAAGCCCACCACATAGCAATAGGAGCCCACACACCCACAGAAAATATACCCAAATAGGAATAGTAATTAGCGGTAGGTGGCTGGACAGTGCTGCATTAGATTTTCCACTATGCAATACCTTAGTCATCAGAAAAAACTCAATTTTTTGTTTCTACTCTTTTAAATGATTGCAAAATGGGAGGTCGTTGGGCCCCATGTTCAGGACTCAGCAGGAGCTGGGGAGGTGGCAAGGCCGTGACCACACTGCTGCTTGACTCCCTCTCACTTGATTTGATGTGTACAAATTTTAGTTCTCCCAATATTAATCTTCAGTCTAACTGGGGGAAGGAGGGTTGCAATTCACTGATTCTAAGGACAAGCAAGAAAAAACCAGTTGAGACATTTTTGAAAAAGAAGCTAGCCTGGTGGGGCAGGGACTTAAGTGGTTGATATTTTTGAAAAAGAAGCAAACCCAGTGGGAGCAAGGACTTAAGTGGTTGATACTTTATAGAAAGGTTTTGTTGAATCATATTGTACACCTGAAACTAATAGGACACTGTATGTAATAATACTTCAACCATTCAGTGAGTAGGTCCTCCCACCTTTAAGATGCTTTCAAAACCAGCTAAATTTCTACTTACGGATGAGTCTGATCTGACTTCTCTATCAAGCCTCCACACAGCTGGACAGGCTGTGCACTGCACATCCTGGCTGGAGTGGGACACAGAACTGAGTGTGAACAGCTCCCCCTAAAGCTGCACAACCACAGTGTCCTACTCTCCATTCAGATTTTGTATTACATTTATAATCAGCCTATCCTTTAACAGTCTCTTAAGAACGTCTGCTCACTGCTAATGTGAATACCCATGTATTTTTTAAAAGCAGCCTTTAAGCTCCAAGGTTGGTTCAACATTGACAAATCAGCGTGATACAATACATTAATAAAAGAAATAACAAAAACCATTATGATATTCTCAATAGATGCTGAAAAAGCATTTGACAAAGTACAGCATCCTGTCTTGATCAAAACTCTTCAGAGTGTAGGGATAGAGGGTACATACCTCAATATCATCAAAGCCATCTATGAAAAACCCACAGTGAATATAATTCTCAATGGGGAAAAAGTGAGAGCTTCTCCCCTAAGGTCAGGAGCACAGCAGGACTGTCCACTATCACCACTGCTATTCAACATAGTACTAGAGTCCTAGCCTCAGCAATCAGACAACAAAAAGAAATAAAAGGTACCCAGACTGGCAAAGAAGAAGTCAAACTCTCACTCTTTGCAGATGATATGATATGTGGAAAACCCAAAAGACTCCACTCTAAATCTGCTAGAACTCATACAGGAATTCAGTAAAGTATCAAGATATAAAATCAATGCACAGAAATCAGTTGCGTTTCTATACACCAACGACAAGACAGAGAAGGAGAAATTAAGGAGTTCATCCCATTTACAATGGCACCCAAAACCATAAGACACCTAGGAATAAATCTAACCAAAGAGGCAAGCATCTGTACTCAGAAAACTATAAAGAAATTGAAGAAGACACAAATGGAAAAACATTCCATGCTCGTGGATTGGAAGAACAAATACTGTGAAAATATCTATGCTCCCTAGAGCAATCTGCACATTTAATGTAATCCCTATCAAAATACTATCAACTTTTTTCAAAGGAATGGAACAAATAATCCTAAAATGTATATGGAACCAGAAAAGATCCCAAGTAGCCAGAAGGATGTTGAAAAAGAAAAAAGTTGGTGGCATAACAATTCCAGACTTCAAGCTCTATTACAAAGCTATAATCATCAAGACAGTTTGGTACTTGCACAAAAACAGACACATAGATCAATGAAACAGAATAGAGAGCCCAGAAATGGACCCTCAACTCTATGGTCAACTAATCTTCAACAAAGCAGGAAAGAATGTCCAATGGAAAAAAGTATCTTCAACAAATGGTATTGGGAAAACTGGACAGCCACATGCAGAAGAATGAAACCGGACCATTTCCTTATACCACACACAAAAATAGACTCGAAATGGATGAAAGACCTCAATGTGAGAAAGGAATCCCATCAAAATCCTTGAGGAGAACACAGGCAGCAACCTCTTCAACCTCAGTTGCAGCAATTTCTTCCTAGAAACATCACCAAAGGCAAGGGAAGCAAGGGCAAATATGAACCATTGGGACTTCATCAAAATAACAAGCTTCTGCACAGCAAAGGAAACAGTCAACAAAACCAAAAGACAACCGACAGAATAGGAGAAGATATTTGCAAATAACATATCAGATAAAGTGCTAGTGTCCAAAATCTATAAAGAACTTATCAAACTCAACACCCAAAGAACAAGTAATCCAATCAAGAAATGGGCAGAGGACATGAACAGACATTTTTGCAAAGAAGACATCCAAATGGCCAACAGACACATGAAAAAGTGCTCAATATCACTTGGCATCAGGAAAATAAAAGTCAAACCACAGTGAGATACCACCTCATACCAGTCAGAATGGCTAAAATTAACGACAGATCAAGAAATGATGGATGTTGGAGAGGATGCAGAGAAAGGGGAACCCTCCTACACTGTTGGTGGGAATGCAAGCTGGTACAGCCACTCTGGAAAACAGCATGGAGGTTCCTCAAAAAGTTGAAAATAGAGCTACCCTACGACCCAGCAATCGCACTACTGGGTATTTACCCTAAAGATACAAATGTAGTGCTCCAAAGGGGCACGTGCACTTGAATGTTTATAGTAGCAATGTCCACAATAGCCAAACTATGGAAAGAGCCTAGATGTCCATCAACAGATGAGTGGATAAAGAAGATGTGGTGTATATATACAATGGAATACTATGCAGTCATCAAAAAAAGGAAATCTTCCATTTGCAACCATGTGGATGGAACTACAGGGTATTATGCTGAGTGAAATAAGTCAATCAGAGAAAGACAATTACCATATGCTCTGATAGGAGCAATTTGAGAGGCAGGGTGGGGGATTATGGGGGGAAGGGAGGGGAAAAATGAAACAAGATGGTACCAGGGAAACAAACTGGAAGAGACACTTAATCTTAGGAAACAAACTGAGGGGGGTGAGAGAGATAGGGTGGTTAGGTGATGGACATTGGGGAGGGTAAGTGCTAAGGTGAGTGCTATGAATTGTGTAAGCCTGATGATTCACAGACCTGTACCCCTGAAACAAATAATACATTATATGTTTTTAAAAAAAAAAAAAAGGCAGCCTTTAAAATCTTTTTCTAAAAAGCCTTATTTTGTAGGGGACTTTCATCTCTGCTACTTTTCTTTCACATAAAAGTCACGTTTACACTTCATGTATGGGTTAGTTGGGAGGATATACATTACAGTGTAGTACTTGGGGGGAGTGGGGCACCAGGAGGAGACACTATTTGGAATTGCATTAGAACCAACTTTTAAAAGACCTAATTTGACATCCCTACTGATACAGACTCTCTTACTTAGTTTAATGTCGCTCAGTTCTAATGTTCCAGACAGTTAACTACAGGTATTCTAGAGAAAGCTTATATGTGTGTTTTGGTATTCTTCAACCTTGAAGTTTTCAAAAAATGACACTGTCACTGAGTAATACTCTTATTTATAAAGCCTAATTAAAGTATCTTCTTCCTAAGTTTCCACTGTAAAGGCTTTCCTATTTCTAAATAAAACCAAAAGCTTTTATGTAGCATTAAAAATTGGATGCATTTTTATGAAAGATTTGCCCTTATCTTGATATTCTCATCACATGCTCTTTCCACTTATTATCTCTCAACAAATGGGTAATGTGTAGCATGAAAGTTATACAGTTTCTGCTTCTGAGTTCTCAAATATATACAAAGGGGACTCAAGCTCTAAAGATGTACTGACTGGCTTTATGTGATAAAAACTAGAATTCTGTCTTGAATTCGAAGAGGAAGCAAAGGTATAAAAGAACCAGTTCCTGCTCACAAAGTCCTAGATTCTTTTCATTTGGGGCACAAAGTGTGTATTACGCACTTGCAGGTGAAAGAGGCTAAAAACAGTACATTGTTTATAAAACAGTATACTAACCTGAAATTTCTTTTTATTTTCTTTTATCATAGCAATACAGGAAAAAATCCATCAATATGAAGAAAGGCAGCAGCAACTGAAGGAAGAGATTGAGGTACTTCAGGACTTAAACCAAACCATGTACTTTCTTCAAGAAGATAGAGATGTGAGGTCAAGTTCTACTTCAGTATCTTCTGTGTCTTCTAAGGATTACCAATCCCTAAACCAGGAATGAGGCTCAGTTGCAAGCAGGCTGCAAATTGAAGGCCTGACCTGTGGAAGCCACACATCTTTAGAACTAGGCCTCTGTTGTCTCTCTTAAGTCCTCATCAACTCTTACGTGTCCTTGCTGATGAACATTTCATTTGATCCTGCCTCTTATCATCTCACTTGTGCTCTCCAGTAAAATGTTTCTGAGATTCTGCTTGAGTAAACTGGATCATACCTCCCATCTCCCTTCCTCTGCACTGAAAATCCTCTGGCAGCTTCGTGCTGGTGTATCCTCACCCCCCCAACCCCCTCCCCCGTTCCCCCACTCCAGTGATCAATGTTGATTCTAGTAACACACAAGGTGCTCCTGGAATATAGGCTCCCCAGGGCTTTTGCTCATCTTGCTGTGAAGCCTTAACTGCTTTTACCTTTCTCTGCCTGTTCCTCCTGCAGATCTCATTATACCATTTTACCATTCCATTGGAGTACTTTTCCCTCCCATCACTTCCAGTGTAACCCACTGTATCTTGTATCACTCCGTTATGGTACTCTGAGGGCAAAAACTCACTATTCCTTTGTTTTATTCCCAATACATTCCCAACACCTAGCATGCTCAATAAATGTTGAATAAATGCATAAACTGTTTTTATCCTTTGAGACTAGTTCTAGCTTATAATGACAGATATAATAAATTTGAATATTTTTACTCCATTTGTATCAAATTTACTGCTCATCACAAAGTCTGCTTTTTAAATTTATTTTCAGCCACTATCACTACATAGGCATATATTATCTTCAAAATAAACATTTAAATTTATAACAACACTTTGAACATCAGTGGAAATATGCAAGAATGAAAAACCAGGGGTACCAGGGTGGCTCAATTAGTTAAGCAGCCGACTCCTGGTTTCAGCTTGGGTCATGTCGTCAGGGTTGTGAGATGGAGCCCCGCATCATGCAGAGTCTGTTTGTCCCTCTCCCCGCTCTCTAAAATAAACAAATAAAATCTTAAAGAAAAAAAAAATTTTTTTCTCAACCTAACAATATACAATTGGATTTTTATGTACAACCGCCATGTGCGATCCTTGAAAACCTCACATTCACATTTCTGATTTACCATAGTACTCTAAGATTCACAAAAATGCTATATTTCGGTGTCTAGAATGTAACAGTACTTTAAAAATACCCACTGAAGGGGGCTCCTGGGTGGCCCAGTGGGTTAAGCCTCTGCCTTCGGCTCAGGTCATGATCCCAGGGTCCTGGGATCGAGCCCCGCATCGGGCTCTCTGCTCAGCGGGGAGCCTGCTTCCCCCTCTATCTCTGCCTGCCTCTCTGCCTACTTATGGTCTCTGTCAAATAAATAAATAAAATCTTTAAAAAATAAATAAATAAAAATAAAATAAAATAAAATAAAAATACCCACTGAAGGAATATGGTAGAGGTGAAAAAGAACATGCCCATTCCTGTTTTAATGGCAACCCTAGCTGAAATCGTAATGAACCGAGGGACAAAATCTCAATCTAGTGGTTTCCAAATTCAGCTACACATCAGAATTACCTGGGCATTTAAGAAACTACAGGATGGCCCGGAAGATGGTGGGTAGAAAAGATCCCAAACTCACCTCCTTCCCCTGCAGTGAGGCAACAACTACACATACTGCAACCCACTCTGACAACCACCTGAAGACCGGCAGAAGAGGCCTTCCACAGCTAGACCTGGAGAGAAGGCCACATGAGGAGGGCTACAGACACAATCGGGAACTAAACCCCAGGTGGGACTCTCCACAAATGGTAGGGACATCGTGGGCACAAAGGAGTGAGGGTATCTGGCCCTACGTTGGGTATCCTGGGCCTTGGGGAGGGATCCACATTGTGAAGGCAGGTTCCTAAAAACATCTGGCTTTGAAATCATCAGGACTTCATTCTGGGAGTTTTAAAAACCAGTGGGGCTGACTTGGGGAGCTAAAGAGCTATAGGAAATGATGTCTCTGCCCTTAAAATAGCCAGCATGCTAAATAAAGGCTGAAGGCAGAGCACAGGTGCAGGAGTTTGAAAAGTGCCTGGCATACATAGGTAAAGATTTACTGACTAACTTCAGGATGTATGCAAGAGGGGCAGGGATCTGCAGACCTTTGTTCTCTGGAACAAAAGTGTTGGCCGGTGCTATTTTTCTTGCCCCCCACTCTGGCTCTGTAGGGAGCCATTTCTGACTCTCCATCTACCTTGCTAGCTCCACGTTTTTGCCTGCCCCTGTTTTCCCCTGAAAAGCCAACCCATCCAACCCACCTGCCCACAGGCACCTGCACTGCCACATCCAATGGGGTGTTCACTTACAAACGAGTAAGGAGGTTCAATTATATATATAAAAATTATCAAGGGATACACAAAAACATGCAAAATACAACATATATAAAACATGGAAGAGGTAATAAAAATTTAACAAATAAAAATTTTATAATGTGTTTGAATTTAACTGACCATCAACCCAATATAGACTGCTATACACACAGGATGTTACATATGAACCCCATGGCAATCACACACAAACCAAAAACCCATAATTAATACAAAAAAGTAAAGAAACTGGAATCCAAGCATGACACTAAAGAAAGCCAAGAAACCACAAGGGAAAAGAGCAAGAGAAGAAGAAAGAAACAGAACTACAAAACCTAGAAAACAATTAACAAAATGGCAGTGAGTACATAGCTATCAATAACTACTTTAAATGTAAATGCACTAAATGCTTCAATCAAAAGATATTGAGTGAATTGATTAAAAAAAATGTCCATTTATTAGCTGCCTACAGAAGACTCACTTCAGGTCTAAAGACACAGAGGGTGAAGAGACAGGAGAATATACACGTTACAAATGAAAGTGGGGGGAAAAATGAGGGTAGGTATACTCGTATCAAATAAAATAGACTTTCAGGAAATGACAGATGCTGGCGAGGATGCAGAGAAAGAGGAACCCAACTCTCCTACACTGTTGGTGGGAATGCAAGCTGGTGCAACCACTCTGGAAAACAGCATGGAGGTTCCTCAAAAAGTTGAAAATAGAGCTACCTTATGACCCAGCAATTGCACTACTGGGTATTTACCCTAAAGATACAAATGTAGTGATCCGAAGGGGCACGTGCACCCGAATGTTCATAGCAGCAATGTCCACAATAGCCAAACTATGGAAAGAACCTAGCTGCCCATCAACAGACGAATGGATAAAGATGTGGTATATATATACAATGGAATACTATGCAGCCATCAAAAGAAATGAAATCTTGCCATTTGTGATGACGTGGATGGAACTAGAGGGTATTATGCTTAGCGAAATAAGTCAATCAGAGAAAGACAACTATCATTTGATCTCCCTAATATGAGGAAGTGGAGATGCAACATGGGGGGTTTGGAGGGTAGGAAAAGAATAAATGAAACAAGATGGGATCAGGAAGGAGACAAACCATAAGAGACTCTTAATCTGGGCGCCTGGGTGGCTCAGTGGGTTAAGCCTCTGCCTTCAGCTCAGGTCATGATCTCAGGGTCCTGAGATCGAGCCCCACATCGGGCTCTGGGAGCCTGCTTCCCCCCCTCTCTCTCTGCCTGCTTCTCTGCCTACTTGTGATCTCTGTCTGTCAAATAAATAAATAAAATCTTTAAAAAAAAAAAAAAAGAGAGACTCTTAATCTCACAAAACAAACTGAGGGTTGCCAGGGGGAGGGGGATAGGGAGAGGGTAGTGGGGTTATGGACACTGGGGAGGGTATGTGCTATGGTGAGTGCTGTGAACTGTGTAAACCTGGCGATTCACAGACCTGTACCCCTGGGGCTAATAATACATTATATGTTTATAAAAAACATTAAAAAAATAAAATAGACTTTAAAACAAAGACTAACAAGAGACCAAGAAAGGTCATTACATAAGGATTTTTAAATGGATCACTCCTATCAGAGGATGTAACAAGTATTTATATACCTAACACAGGAGTACCTAAACATATAAAGCAAATATTAACAGACATAAAGGGAAAAGTTGATAGTATTACAATAACAGTAGAGGGCTTTAACACCCTACTTATATCAATGGATCATTGAGACAGTAAATCAGTAAGGAAACCACGGCTTCAAATGACATATGAAACCAGATGGACTTAAGAGATATAGAACAGTCCATGTAAAACCACAGAATACACGCTCAAGATCACATAATAGGCCACAAAACAAGTCTTCATAAATTTAAGAAGACTGAAATTATATCAACTGTCTATCCAACCATATCAAACTAGAAATCAATTACAAGAGAAGTGGAAGAAACACAAACATGGCTAAATAACATGTTACTAAACATCCAATGTGTCAACATAAAAACCAACTAGAAAAAAATACCTGGAGACAAATGAAAATGGAAACACAACAATTCAAAATCTTTGGGACACAGAAAAAGCACTTCTAAGAGGGACATTTATAGCAATACGGGCCTACCTCAAGAAACAAGAAAAATCTCAAACAATTTAACTCTACATCTAACAGAGGCAGAAAAAGAAGAACAAAGTCCAAACTTAGCAAAAGAAAGAAAATAATAAAGATCAGAGCAGAAATAAATGAAATAGAGAGAAAAAAAAAAAAAAGATCGATGAGACTAAGAGCTGGTTCTTTGAAAAGCAAAGAAAACTAATAAACCTTTAGCTGACTCATCAAGAAAAAGAGACTCAAAATCATCAATGAAAGGACAAGTTACAAATGACAAATTTTAAAAAATGAGATTTCTACAAAAAATTACATGCCAACAACAGACAAACTAGACAAAATGGATAAATTCCTAGAAACATAAAATCTTACCAGACTGAATGAGGAAGAAATAGAAAATCTGAACAGGCCAATTAATAGTAATGAAATTGAATCAGCAATCAACAAATTACCAACAAATAAAAGTTCAGAGCCAAGCTGATTCACAGGTAAATTCTACCAAACATTTAAAAAAGAGGTAATAACACTCTTTAAACTAGACAAAAACAAAAACAAAACAAAAAAAAAAGAGGAAGGTGGGACACCTGGGTGGCTCAGTTGGTTAAGTGGCTGCCTTCGGCTCGGGTCATGATCCCAGGGTCCTGGGATCGAGTCCCACATCGGGCTCCTTGCTCAGCAGGGAGCCTGCTTCTCCCTCTGCCTCTGCCTGCCTCTCTGTCTGCCTGTGCTCACTCTCTCTGACAAATAAATAAATAAAATCTTTAAAAAAAAAAAAAAAGAGGAAGGAATGCTTCCAAACTCATTTTATAAGGCCAGCATTACCCTAATACCAAAATCAGACAAGAATGCCACAAGAAAAGTATAAGCCAGTATCTCTGATAAATGTAGATGCAAATAAAACATTAGCAAACCAAACTTAAAAATACATGAAAAGCATCATTCACCACAACCAGTGGAATTTATTCCAGGGACACAAGGATGGTTCAATATATGCAAATTAACCAGCATGATATATATTATCAAAATGAAGGATAAAATCATTCAAAAGATCTAAAAAAAGCATCTGACAAAATTCAACATCCACTCATGATAAACATTCTTAACAAAGTGGGTACAGAGGTAGCATACCTCAATATTATAGAGGTCATATAGGACAAACCCATAGCTAACATCCTACTCAGGTGAAAAACTAAAAGCTTTTCCCCTAAGATCAGGAACAAGACAAGGTTGTTCACTCTCATGACCACTATTCAACATAGCACTAGAAATCCTTGCCATAGCAATCAGATTTTTTTAAAAAATATTTTATATATTTATTTGAGAGCAAGAGAGTGAGAGAGAGCATGAGAGGGGAGAAGGTCAGAGGGAGAAGCAGACTCCCCGTGGAGCTGGGAGCCCGATGCAGGACTTGATCCCGGGGCTCTGGGATCATGACCTGAGCTGGGGGCAGTCGCTTAACCACCTGAGCCACCCAGGCGCCCGAGCAATCAGATTTTTTAAAAATTTAAAAAATGTCTAAGTTGGTGAGGAGGAAGTAAAACTGTCACCATTTGCAGATGATGACATGGCACTATATAGAGAAAACCCTAAAGACCCCACCAAAAAATATTAGAATAAATGAATTCAGTAAAGTTGTGGGAGGTAAAAACAGTATACAGAAATCTGCTGCATTTCTATATACTTAGTAACAAAAGAGCAGGAAGGGAAATTAAGAAAATAATAACATTTACAATTGCATAATAAAGAATAAGATACTTAGGACTATATTTAACAAAAGAGGTTGAAGACCTATACTCTAAAAACTATTAAGACACTGGTGAAGAAATCAAAGACAACACAAATAAATGGCAAGATATACCATGCTCATGCATTGGAAGAATAAATATTGTTAAAATATCCACACTATCCAAAGCAATCTACAGTTTTTTTTTTAAGATTTTTTATTATTTATTGCAGAGAGAGAGCACAAGCAGGCGGAGTCGCAGGCAGAGGCAGATAGAGAAAGCAAGCTCCCTGATGGACAAGGAGACTGATGCAGGACTCAATCCCAGGACCCTGGGATCATGACCTGAGCCGAAGGCAGCGGCTTAACCGACTGAGCCACCCAGGCGTCCCAGCAATCTACAGATTTAATGCAATCCCAATCAAAATACTAATAGTATTTTTCACAGAACTAGAACAAACAACTCTAAAATGTGTATGGAACCACAAAAGACCCCAAATGGCCAAAGTAATCTTGAGGAAGAACAACAAAGCTGCTGTTGGAGGTAGCACAAACCAATATTTCAAACTATACTACAGGGTTACAATATTCAAACAGTACTGGCACAAACACAATGGAATGGAAATGACAGCCCAGAAATAAACCCATGCCCTTATGGTCTGCCAATCTACAACAAAGGAGGTGAAAATATAATGGGGGAAAAGACAGGCTCTTCAAAAATGATGTTGGGAAAACCTTACAAAGAATAAAACTGGGCCACTTTCTCACAACATACATAAAAATAAACTTAAAATGGATTAAAGTCCTAAATGTGAAACCAGGAACCATAAAACTAGAAGAGAACATAGTAATCTCTGGGACATTATTTTTCTGACTGTGTCTCCTCAGGCAAGGGAAACAAAAGCAAAAATAAACCAATGGGACTACATCAAACTAAGAAGCTTTTTCACTGCAAAGGAAATCATCAGCAACATGAAAAAGCAAGCGACTGAATCGAAGAAGATATTTGCAAATGATATCTCTGATAAGGGGTTAATATCCAAATAACACCAAAAAGACAAATAATCTGATGAAAAAATGGGCAGAGGACCTGCATAGACACTTTTCCAAAGAAGACATACAGATGGCCAACAGACACATGAAGAGATGCTCAACATGACTCAGCAACCGGGAAATGCAAATCAGAATCACAATGAGGTATCACCTCTCACCTGTCAGTGTGGCTAGTGTCCAAAAGACAAGAGTGAGCCAAGTACTGGTGAGGAGGTGGAAGAAAAGGAATCCTCACGAACTGCTGGTGGAAATGTAAATGGGTGCAGCCACTGTGGAAAACAGGATGGAGGTCCCTCCAACAACTAAAAATAAAAGTACCATACAATCCAGTAATTCCACTACTGGCAATTTACCCAAGGAAAACTAAAACACTAATTTCAAAAGATGTATGCACCCTATGCTTATTGCAGCATTATTTACAATAGCTGAGCTATGAAGGTAACCTGAGTATCCATCAACAGAAAAATGGACAAATTAGATATAATACATACATGCGTGTGAGTGCATGTGTGCAAGCGCGCACATGCACACAAACATGAGCACGCACAAAAGCGTGGGCGCGCGCACACACACGCACACACACTCACAGAGGAATATTACTCAGCCACACACAAAAAAAATGAAACCTTGTCATTTGGAACAACATGGATGGACCTAGAGGATATTAATTAGGTGGAATAAGTCAGAGAAAGGGAAATACCATATCATTTCACTTATATGTGGAAACTAAAAAACAAAAACGAACAAACAACAATAACAGAAAAGAAAAAGAGCCTCATGGAGAACAAATTAATGGTTGCCAGAGGGGAGAGGCGGTGGGAGACAAGCAAAACAGGTGTTGAGGATTAAGAGGTATAAATTTCCAGTTATAAAATAAGTTATGGGGATCATGAGTACAGCAGAGGGAATATAGTCAATAGTATTGTAATTACTGCGTGATAATAGATGGAAACTACATTTATCACGGTGAGCATTTCATAATGCACGTAACTGTCAAATTACTTGTTGAAAACCTGATTAGCGTCAATTATACACTGAACCGTACATTTTAAAATGGTTAAAATGGTAAATTTATGTATGTTTTACCACAAAAAAGAATTCTAGAAGTAAAACCAGACGCCAAGAATCCATTCCAGACGCACTGAATATTCTCCTGGTCTAGCTGATTATTGTAACTTGGACTTCCTCCCCTGATAGTACATCTTAGAGCAAAGCTTACCTGAGTTTTAACGTCACTTAAAAGAAAACCTGTGTCCTTCACTTTACCTTCAAATTTAATCTGTCATTCTACCATGGTAGGTAACTTGGCACGATGGAGCAATGTGTGTTTGACGGTCATCAAGTAGGCAAATATTTGGCAAACTATTGAAACAGACCCAGGTTTGTACTTGCTATGGCACTTCCTACTGAAAAACTTCCATCACATTAATCAATCTACCTGCCTGCCTTGTGCGCACTGAAAAAAGAAAGTAAGTGAAAAACAGGGCACAGCACCACAGGAAATAAATGTAGAGACACACACACACACACCCTCCTCGCCCACGTTTCCTTCTAATGGGCCCTGGCTTATGTTCTCCATTCTAAACAACTAGCTTAGGATAAGTTCTGGAAGGTTCATCAGCCCCCACCTTCAAGCTTTTGCTTGTGCCACTTGCCTGCTATTTTGGAACGAGTGAGAAGGACATTTTATCTTTCCCCACCCTGCACAGACATTACCTTTGGAGCATCTGCTTTTCATATTAACCTATTTTCTCTCACTACCTATTATGAAAAGTTGCTTATAAATATGTTTTTGTGTTAATTCCTAAACTTCTCTCTCCTCTCTCCTAATAACGTGTATGTTCCTTGAGAAAAGGCACTACGTCCTTCCCTTCACTTATAAGTACAAGATCCAGATACATTTTTCTGCTATGACAGTTCAATTGTATTATCTTTCAGTGGGAATAAAACTATAGGATTTCTCTGGGGGGAGGGGACACAATTGAGAAACAGGTGACATATTCATTGTGGTACCTATTTTTAGCTTAACACTCGCTAAGAATCACAGTACTGATTAGTGGCAAAAAGCACATAACATGAAATTTACCATGCTAACCACGTTTAAGTGCACAGCTCAGCAGCATGAAGCACATTCACCCTGCTGGGTGGTCATCACCACCATCTACCTCCAGAACTCTTTACATCTTGCAAAACTGAAACTCTGTATCCATTAAACATTGACTCTTCAAGTCCTCTCTCCTACCTCCAAACTGGCAACTAGTATCCTGCTTTCTGTCTCAGAGAATCTGGCCACTGTTTTCGTTAACTCCCATTGCTGGGCCATTCAGTATCTGTCCTTCCGTGACTGGCATACTTCACTCAGCATAATGTCCTCAAGGTTCATCTGGGCTGCACCACGGGAGAACTTCCTTCCTTTTTAAGGCTGCACGTTACTGATTTTTGAGAGGGAAAAACAACCCTACACATATGTCTTAACAGATTATTTATTAATATGTCATTCTAAACATTACATAAATACAGCCTATATACTAGAGTATCAAACATTGTTCCAGTAAGAATTTCAAGAGTACATTTAGGGCTATCTTAAGAAATATGAATACTTTGGCTTTCATTATTACATCAGATGAAAAAAACAATTCAAAGAATAGTTTTCATTTCCTGCTACAATTAACAATAAAACCAAGTAGAAAAATAAGAGTATTAAAAAAAAAAAGATAAGTACTTTTCAAAGGACTTATTCCCATTTTCTTCACTACATACATACTCATACAAATTACTCAGTAATCTACTATGAGAAGTGGTTCTTCACCTATCTAAGGAACTTCAGTAAATATTTGTTGAATGAGTGAACAATCTACGGAAATTTATCTACTACTTTAATTTGTGCTTTTTTTTAAATTTTTTTTTCAAGTAAGAGCAATAGTAAACATACTGAAGTTCTTGTTTGTCCAGATCATAAGCCTACAGAACAGTGATTGTTACAAACACTACCCATCATAGCTAATAATCAAATTAATGTGCATTTATCAACCTAGTAAGAAAAATTCTATCATGTTGCAGAACTAATTCTAATCTAGTAATTGATTGGACTTCAATTACCTGCGACATGGTCAAGAAAAGGAAACGGGGACTGCTAGGCTTGTAGTTATCTCACTTATCAGTGAACTATCTTTGAGCTCTCACTCCCACCCAACTCCCACCCCCACATGAAAACATTGCTAAAAATAGCAGCTGCAGCATATCTTCCCCCTCCTGTTAATTCGGCTCTGAAAATGTATTTAGGCTCCAAGTTCAGATGAGGGAACTTCCAAGCAGGAAAGAGTTCACTAGGGTGCGCCCGCAAATATTAATGAGTCCAGGGGCCAGAGAGCAGAACAAAGCTTTGTTCTCACAGCAAGCTCAATGGACACACAAGATAAAACCCAGAGCTGAACACTCTTCCTCCCAAAATCACGTTTCAGAAGCAGACCAAAACAAAACCAAACACAAAACCAAATTGAAAAGACCCTTTTAAGTAGGATCTTTTCAGGAAAACCATAATTTTGATCCTTTTTTGAAGTTAAATTGTGCTAAATATTATACCTAACACAATTAAAAGCTGAAGAAATCTAAAATGAAAGCCACTGAGATTACAAATAAGCAAATTTGTGATACTTGGCCTGGATAAAAGAGCTAAAACAAATTCCAAGAAGTCCTGCCAGAAAGGTGGTTTTAAGAACCACTTCTGAGTCTGATGTAGCAGATCTGATGATCTAGCTGCCGTGATTTAGGAAGGCAAGAGTATACTGAGCACGCCATTATTTTCCTCTTATGATGAGCATTTACAGGGGGAAACAATGGGGGAGCAATTTTAACTTCAGTTCTCGGACTTTGTCTTAATAAAACAAAACACTGTTGGATAGTAGTGGAGATTCTAATTTATAAAATACTGACCTTTGTCCAAATAAAATTTCTTTCATGATCAAGTTTGCACAGGTAGTCCTAAATTACTACTCTTTCTGTGCTTAAGTCTTTAGAGAAGTCTTGGCCTAGAAGTTTATCTTTACATGATCAGCATCTCAATAGGTTTAACTCATATTAAACTAATTACTATTTTGAAACACCATGAAATTTAAAAAGGTCCTCAGTAGTGCAAATACAAAAGCCTCAAACTATCTTAACCATGCCTTCACAGTATAGCTACTGAAACAGCAACTAATGCAGCATTTCAACGAGCCCCAAAGTCAGCATCTTTAATTCACGGTGGGGCCTCTATGACTATCCCACAATTCACTGACTGTCCCAATTCCTGGTGTCAAAGGGTTGTCAATATGTGAAACAGAAGAATTACCACAGATTTCCCCTTTCCAAGTTCATAAGTTCCTCTAATCAGAAACAAAACAAAAAAACAACCAGCTGAAATTTCACCCCTTTACAACATTCCAGCCAAATTAAGGTCACATTTAAAATCTACATATCTGGAAACAAGAGTTGTTCAAAATGGGTTCAGGAAAGCCGTACATCCTTCATATATTCCTACACAGAGAACTGTGTCTCAGAAATGGGGAAAAAAAAAAAAAAAACACCTGATGGGTTTTTTACCTGCAAAATTACATCACCCGCAGAGCACAAGGACGCACCATCGCCCATGCCCCAGGGCACTCACAAAACCCAGCAGCCTTGGGCTTCAGTTCTTAAAGGCTCCACATTTACTGGCTTTAGCAATGAATTCCTTTAGCAGAGGGCCATCCATTTGCCAAAATGCTGCAGTCTGTGTAACTTCTGTCAAATGATTGATGCAAAACTTAAAGCAGAATTCTTCTAAATCCTGGACACACACAACAAAAATAAAAACAAGAAGAGGCCTTTTTTTATTAACTTTGATCGAATTACTTCTATCCAAACCCTCATCCCAAATCTTTCACCCTCCCCTAGAAAATATATTTGAGGCCAGAAACCTCAAACTAAGCAAACAAGTGACCATCGGTAGGTATCAGAAAAGCACACACTATTTAGCCAAAACATAGTGAAAGCAGTAATTCCACTACCTCAAGTCTGACTCTTCAAAACACACACCCATTCACACAGCCTATGGGGGGACAGCTTCTGCAAGGCTACCACACAGTCTCATCCCACGCAGACTTCATCCTGAGAAGTTGAAAGCATATACCTAAAACTAGTACAATAATGCCGGTCAATTATTCTTCAATAATAATTAAAAACAAAGCTGAAAGCAACTTCAGTCCATCATATGTTTTACCACAGTCAAGAAGTCTGAAAAAAAGAATTAAGATTTAGCTTAAAGAAGATTTTAAGAAACAAAAAAGTGATAAAGAGATGTCTTCAAGAGACATATTAAAAAAGAAAAAAATTCTTTTTAAGATTCTTTTTAAGATCAAAGACCTTAAATCCACTTTTATGCTCTCCTAGATAAAATGCCATCGTTCTTAAAGCCATAAGGAATAATACACTACAATTCCCAGCAAACTAATTTCTCAGATAGTCAATCCGGAGAAGAATATTCAGAGACTGGAGTTTTCAGTCAGACGAATGAAGTCATCAGCTACCGACACTCAGAAGGAAAGTAATACACACAAGTGGCAAACCGGAACAACTTAAAAACCTATTTGCGCCAATGATAATACAGTCTTTCATCCCCAGCAAAATGGCTACTATGTTTGTTCCTTTAAACACTAGAACATATATTTACTAAATCAGTTAGGCACTGGAATGTGTACAAAGTCTAAATATATAACAGCAAATCACACTGAAAGCACTTATCACAAATACCTTGTTTTTGGTTTTTTTTTTTAACTTTTGCAAGCTACACTGAAGGTCAATACTCAGGGTTCTATCAAACCAGGAACTCAACATTTAAACTGCAGTGTCTTGGTTTCAAGTTTCCAGATACTGTCAAATGAGAATTTCAGGCAGGGTGGGGAAGAGCACACACAAACACAGAGTCACATCCCTTTCTACTCTCTCAGTGCAGAGCCCTGCAAACAAATGCTTCTTTCTTTTAAGGGTCCCTAAATGAGGTTCCCATCAGTCATATCACCAGTAAGAGATAAATCATCTCTATGTGTATCAGCCAGCTGCTGCCAGAGTTTTGTTTTCTAGATAATTCACAATGCATTTAAAATGTCAGCACAATCTTTGCATCAGCGCTTTTTAATAAGAGAGTCCCTGTGGGCTGAAGTACAGGTAAATGTTTGTGTGTTATAATAAACTAAAATGTTAAACTATATACAACATTCCCTCTCACATTACTATTAAAGAAAAAGCCCTACTCCTGGTATTACAACTCAGTGATTAAGAAACAGCTTTAGGGACTAAATTATATTCCACAAGGAGATAAAAGTCATTTTAATCTTATTTATCAAAAATAGAACACAAGTTTTTCTACACATAATTTAGGAAGAAATAACAAGTCATAAGCACAGAAAGTTCTTCAAACCATGCAATGTATCAGATGAGGATCTTTAAATATTAACTTTTAATCACATTATTTCAAATTCAAAGAAGAATTTGAAGAATTCAAAGAAGACTGCACTAAATTCTGGCATTGTAAAACCTTATCAGTTTCGTGTCTACAAATCTGGAATTCAAGCTCTTGAGTACACGTGAAAAAATGAGTTTACCCAGTTTACTAATTATACAGAGATGATCTTGGGTATAAACTTTAAGAACTTTTATGTAGTACAGGTATACAAAGGGTGCCTCTAATTACAAATCGCTTCATACATTTGTGAAACTAGCTCTATCAAACTGCCTTCCCTTCCCCTCCAACTAGTTTGAATTGGTGCGATAACTCAGTATTCAAAAAATGTTCTGCAGTTTCAAACACTGGAAGTTGAACTAGAGAACCCTGAAAATTATCTAAATCTGGGTTATTGAAATAAGTAATTGTCATTTAACAGCTGAATCCTACTTAAGGCAGTTCTATGGAAAAGGAAGCACTGAATGCACTTGGAAAGAGAAACTGTTTGCAAGTTCATTTGCATGAAGCAGAGAGACATAGCAATGCAATTCACTCAGCAGCCACTGCTCTGAGCCAGCTTGTCTTTGAGGTGTAAATGAGATATTTTTCTGATAATTCTTAAATATTTGAAGAACCTACATAATCTGTTCGCTCTTTCTGCAAATGATCACATCTTCAATACCCAAAAAAGAAAATTCAACTCCTACCCAACTAATAAGGTAACTGTAACAGGAGTGCCGGGCTTTATATAAAACATTTCCAAGAAGAACAAGAAGGCATCACCTGACCAGTAGATGAAAAAAGTTCATAACAGGGGTGCACCTGGGTGGCTCAGGCCATGATCCCAGGGTCCTGGGATGGAGCCCCACATCAGGCTCCCTGCTCAGCAGGAAGCCTGCTTTTTCCTCTCCCACTCCCCCTGCTTGTGTTCCCTCTTGCTGTGTCTGTCAAATAAATAAATAAAATCTTTAAAAAAAAATTCATAACAGATTGAAGCATCTTCTTAAGGCCCATGGAATACAAAAGTGGGAAAGGGTGCAAAATCAGGGGCTCTAAAACGATATTCTTGGTATTTTAGAAACTAAATCCCTTACTTACTTATTTTATGGTGAAATTATTATAAAGTGGTTCTAAGGCAAATCAAATAAAATACTAGATTTGTTGTAATCAGCAAGAAAGCTCAAAATATATTGGTATTCTGAAATAATTTATAAATTCATTCCAAATTTTTAAAATTATTCCAATAACTTTTATATTCTGAAAATAACTTGTTTTTCCTTCCCACAGATTTTCTTTGGTAACAAAGTAAAACACAGACAGTTGATGGTCTTAATATCCCCATTTTTAAAAATGCTACTGCAGCCTAAATGTACTTAACCAGTTCTAAATTCCCCAAAGCTAAAATAACTGAATGCTAAGAATTTTATTGAAGGCCACTTGGCCAGGGTGAGACAGGCTGTGTATGGCTCACAAACCAACCTCGAGACACATTCCAGATGGCAAGACTGTGAACCACACCTACTTCTGTCCAAACTTGTTGTTAAAGTAGTAACAAAACTCTAAAACTGTAAGTTCAGTATTTTATAATATATATCAGGTACAAAATATTCCAGATTAAAGGGGTCTTTGGTTTGGTTTTTTAGAATGTACTTAAATGTCTTACTACATACGACAAAATATAGAAAGGAACTTTGTCTCACTAACCAAAAAATATTTTATAGTCTACTGATGACGGAAAACTTTTAATTTCAGAAAGAAAAAAATGCTGACCATCAGCCTTTAGCACAAAACTTTTCAATACCCATATCCCAAACCAATTTTGGAATTCGATTCCTGGCCTTATTTTTATGACTTCCCAACAATATCAAAATCTTAGGATGTAAGTTGCTCACCAAGTAGGATTTTCTGTAAAGTGCTGTACTCTTATTCCTATTTCTCCTAATGTTCAAATATAAACAGAAAACAAAAATCTCCTGAAGACAGTATAAATAGAAACATTTCAAAATTCGTGTGATGAGCTATAGAACTACATCGATACAGTGTTTCATTCACGTCTTCTCCCTTGATGGCAATGTTCATTTGGGTTTGTACTAAAGGAATATGGCAGTGTTCCTGTGCCAACTCGTTCCTCAGCTAAAACTTGGAGAAAGTTTGAAAATGCACTCATAATGTGACAGCTCCACAACAAGCAGCTTACTATAAAAAAAATCTTCCTAACTACTGAGTCAATACATTTTTGTTGCTTTTATGTGTGTATATTTGTTTGCACATTATCTTGTCAAATGGGATACAGAGGAACTGCAGGAACTTACAGAAAAGAGAAAAAAAATGGGAGAAGCACGTAGTCTCCATCTTCCTAGCATCTGAACCACAGAATGAAGGAAAAGTCACCTGGTCTCAAATGGAGCTTCCGAAAGTCAGTCAATTTTCTGGCAGTTAATTTCCAATCTGACTTAATATAGAAGCTTCCCATCAACTAATAAACAAAGTGAGTGGGTTTTATTTTTATATTCTAAACACTTCATTTGGGGTTCCTGGGTGGCTTAGTCATTGGCTCAGCTCATGATCCCACTGGGATCAGCCCCACATCAGGCTCCCTGCTCAGCAGGGAGCCTGTTTTTTCCTCTCCCACCCCCCCTGCTTGTGTTCCCTCTCTCACTGTGTCTCTGTCAAATAAATAAATACAGTCTTAAAAAGAAAAGAAAAGGGGCGCCTGGGTGGCTCAGTTGGTTGAGCGACTGCCTTCGGCTCAGGTCATGATCCTGGACTTCCAGGATCGAGTCCCGCATCGGGCTCCCAGCTCCTTGGGGAGTCTGCTTCTCCCTCTGACCTTCTCCTCTCTCATGCTCTCTCTCACTCATTCTCTCTCAAATAAATAAAAAAAAAAAAAAAAAGAAAAAAGAAAAGAAAAGAAAGAAAGAAAAAGAAACACTTTATTTACTTACTACATTCTACACCATTAAGGAAATATAATGTAAAAGTATATTAGTCAATTACAGAAATCCTGTAAGAATCTTTAAAAAAAAAAAAAATAGCCTAGAAAGAAAGAGGCGATTCTTTCTCTTTTTTGTCTTCTATTTTCTAATTTTTCTACATTGAATATATAATATTTGTGGGGCTGGGGTTTTTTTTTGTTTTGTTTTCTAAAAAGTACACCTTTGTGGTGAGGTATTTCAAATATATTTGTTCATTCATTTAATTCAACATACACTCTTTTTTTTTTTCTTTTTTTAATCAGAGAAAGAGAGAGAGAGAGAGAGCACAAGCAGGCAGAGTGGCAGGCAGAGGCAGAGAGAGAAACAGGCTTCCCACTGAGCAAAGAGCCCAGTGCAGGACTCAATCCCAGGACACTAGAATCGTGACCTGAGCCGAAGGCAGCAGCTTAACCAACTGAGCCACCTAAGTGCCCAATCAACATACACTCTTGAGTGCCAAACCAAATGCCCATACTGTGACAGACTCTAGGGAATCACATATATTTTCAGTCTCAAGGAAGGGACAGTATTTCATGTGTCTATACTTAGTATGAGAAAAACAAAAACTAGTAATAAAAAAAAATTTCCAGGGGCACCTGGGTGGCTCAGTGGGTTAGAGCTTCTGCCTTAGGCTCGGGTCAATATCCCAGGGTCCTGGGATTGAGTCCCGCATCGCGCTCTCTGCTTGGTGGGGAGCCTGCTTCCTCCTCTCTCTCTGCCTGCCTCTCTGCCTACTTGTGATCTCTGTCTGTCAAATAAATAGATAAAAATCTTAAAAAAAAAAAAATTTCCAGCTGGCATGGGTAGAAGCGGCACAAGGTGTTTTTCTGTGACTTTTGGGGGTAGGTTTTAGCTTAGTGAGAAAGAAATTTCTAGTACCTAGAGCTGAGATGTTTGCCTCTGCCCAGATAGTTCTAACTGGCTTCAGTTAGCACTATTCTAATCCCAGGAACAGGGAACCCATTAGCTGTGAAGGAGTAGGGGAGAGACACAGAGAAGATGTTAAAGTCAATTAAAAAGTGGACAGAACAGGCATAAACAATTTAAAATTAAATCACTGGGTAGAATGTTACCCAAAGATATAGCACTTCCAATAAAGAAGTTCATGGTGTCACAGAAAAGGTAGAAAAAAATCTATACTTCCATTTCCTATTAGACATAATTTACTTTGATCATCATACCATCTGTTGCCAGACCACAGACTAAGTCAGCTATTTGAACTTATTAAATATTTATAATCATAATCTCAAATAAAAATAGGACACATTTTGAAAATACAAGACGTAATGGTGCATTCTGACCCCTAAGTGTGATAAAGATGAAATCTGTCTTCCACCACACTGCCAAGGCCACAGTTACAGACCTCTGTGGGTGTTTGGTAAATCCTGATACCAGGTTCTCTGCCTTGTCAAATGATGACAAAATACCTCTAAGAAGGGCTAACTGTGTCACTAAAGTGTATGCTTTAACTGGACATCTTGAACTCTCAGCCTACTGCTCTCTACCTTTTATTCTCTATAAATTTATAAAACCAATCAGACCAGCCTTAAGTTCACTAATTATCCTTAATGCACCCTTCAGGTAGTACCATATTCATTCAGTTCCACAAACATTTATTACCCAGTGCCTACTATGTGCCAGGCACTACAGGGTACAGAGGTGAATAAGAACCAGTTTCTGCCTATGAGCAGCTTACAATCTGATGACACTTTGGTTCTTAACTTCAAGAAAACACACTAAACGCAAATTTCAGACTCCCCAAAGCCCGTTCATTCATAGATTCTCTAGAGATCCATGAATCCTAGATTAAGAATTCAATCCAGTGCAAAATCAACCATTCACAACCAAACACACAAACAAAAAGAGCCCAGACTGAGTTCTTCACACATGAATGAGTTATAATTAGACAAAGATAGAATTTCAGAGCATACACAGATACGAATCATACAGCATCTTTGGCTGACAACAGGGTAGAGTTAGGGAGATAGCTAAGTGGGTTTTGAAAAAAATATATATGCTGACCTTGAGAAACCCCCGAAACTACAATATGGCGTCCGTCCAACTGGGTGGGACACTTTCTATTTCGACCCACAGTAGAGCTGCTTGGACTTCAGTTAGTTTCTTTTCTTAGTTAAAAATGAAAGAAGAACAGCCATTTTTGAAACTATGAACACAGAGTAAACAAGGAAGGCCAGCTTTCATTTTTTAGGGATCAGTCAGTTCATGGATTCCCTAAATAGAAGTGAAATTACTCCTTTTCCTTGTCTCATGCAAGAAAAGCAGGGGGCAGGCCATGGGGAGTCAGAGGAGGTGGTTTCTGTTTTTTATTTTATGTTACCTCTGCATCATATCTGACTGCAGCAGAGAACAGTGAAAAGGCATTCTCCACTGTAATTCCACGTTTGATAATGTGCTGACAAAGCTTTCTCAGTCGGTTTTCACAGTAAGATGTGGCCAAGTCCAAAAGACCTAAAAGCAAAAAGTATGGAAGGTTTAATTAAGTTTACGATAATTTCCCATAATTTATAAACATACATAATTTATTTCGGTGAAAAGAGTTATGTAGATAAATCAACAGAAGTTTCTTAGTGAATAATACTCTAAATTTTATTAAATAAATCCTCTTTTTCACTCCCTACCTCCCCCCATCCCCAAACAGACCTCTCCTACACTCACTTTATGCATCTTCTTCTTCAGTACAAAAGGAAGGGGAATAAATAGAATTACCCCCTCATTTTACTTCCAAGATGAGATGTTATTTGCATTAGCAATGTATACTTCAGTATTAATAAATGAAAATAAGTC
This sequence comes from Martes martes, assembly GCF_963455335.1. Taxonomy (NCBI): domain Eukaryota; kingdom Metazoa; phylum Chordata; class Mammalia; order Carnivora; family Mustelidae; genus Martes; species Martes martes. The sequence continues at coordinate 59,395,211 of NC_137890.1, forward strand.
CACGGTCATAAATAAATGTATCCATAATTATTAACCATCATTACTATACAATACTATTTTTTAAGACATTTATCTTCAAATTTTGTCTAAAAACCAGTCAACCTGACACTTTTTACACTTCAGCACTGTAAGAACACGATGAGAGAGTTGTGTGACCACGTGGCTTGGCCTGTCCCGCGGGTTGAGGTACCTATAGCATCTTCCGGCGGCAGGTCAACTGTGTCTGTGTAGAGGTACTGGAGAAAGGCACGGTACACTGGGTAAGAAAACTGGTCTATTTCTATCACCTCCTTCATGTCCTCATTCCAGTAAGACTGGAACATGGACCGAAAGTGCTCACACCTAAACAGAACACAGAAAATTACCTATGAAGTTGTTGTGGTGAGGTATATATTACAGGTCTCCTTAACTATTCCTATCCTTGGGCCCACACACCCCAGGATCATGGATTTGCAGCTAGCAAAGACTTTCACATTCACCATCTGCATATTTCCACTTTCATTTTTCGATGAGAACTATCAAATACTAAGAATTATAAATGGAGCCTAGAAGTAAGTACCTAGCACTTCCAGTGTTCCACTGTCTCCATGTGGCAGACCTCATTCAGATCAAGTATTCTGCTCATGTGTTTTTCTTAAACAGTATTATAGAGAAATGCATTTTAAACAATGAAGTTAAAAGAAATTCAGAAATGATAGTTCAAATCTTTGACTATATATCATTATCATTCAAGTAATTTATTTGGTTTTTAATTTTCATGTAATCAGCATATTCTTAAAATGGTTTTAAATGCTAACTGGATTACATTTAGGCTGATTATTATTCCATTACCTTACATGATAATTTTCCTTCTTTTCTGACACATCTTCAAAATAGCCATTAGTCCTATTTTGTTCTTCTGCTCTGACCTACTGCCTTTCATTCTTCCCAAGCCTGTTACCAACTTACTCACAGAATACATCCACTGGGAGAGTCACAGATTTCCAAAAAAACTTCAGTGGGTCTTTTTATGTTGTATTTGCATGGAAAAAGCCACCTGTATGAGGAACTGATTTCTAAATACTGGGTTTTCTTAAGTATGTCATTTACTTCAGTTTTAAAAAGTCACCTTTTCAAATCCTTTTGAAATGAGATATGGTGTAAATAAACATAGATATTTTCAAAATCCACTCTCAACTAAAAATGGTTCCACCTACATAAGACATCACTTCATCTGAGAAGTAAAGAGAAACAGTTGTCTAGGCAAGGAATGACAAATTAAATGCAACAATTAAATGAAAGGAACAGATGGTTGACCACAGGTTCATGGAAAGGAACATTTCCGGTTCACCTGTTAATACTTTGGTTCAGATATTTACTCTCTCAATAATGACTGACATGTGGCTTTTGGGTTCCCTTAAAATGTGTTATTTTGTAAAAAGGTTTTCAACTAAATTTCAAAAGGGACTTATAAATGGCCAGTGTAACTCCCAACAGTCTCACTTCATGTGCCTCTTTTTCAGTAATGGCAGCCTCAGGGCCTAAGAGTCCAAACCGTTATTAATAAATACAATCCTATTATCATCTACTCTCTCTAAAGGACATTCCTGTAATTGGGAATTAGATGACCCTCAGGGTCAGAGGTTCACCACTCCTGACCATGAGTATTCTGCTTGAGGAAAAAGGAATCTTTAAGTGTAAAAGAAGATAAACACACTTTTCACTAAAAATCTTCTGTATTTTTTTAAGCATGTAAATTTGTCAATGGAAATAAATATTCACCAGATCTTCATTTAAAACACAATACAGACAGTGAGCCTGAAAGGCTCAGTTGGACTCTGGATTTTGGCTTAGGGTCGTGGGATCAAGCGCCACATCACCCAGTGTGAAGCCAGTTTGGGATTCTCTCTCCCTCTCCCTCTGCCCCTCTTTCCACCCTGGCTCAGAGAATGCACTCTCTCTCTCTCTCTCTCTCTCAAAAAAAAAAAGGGAAAAAAACGTCAACACAATACAAATATTCACATTACCACATCAGGCCTTTTCAAAAAGACAGGAGTGCATACTCACATACACATGCAAAACTCTTCAGTAATGCATGGATCCCATTCACAAAAATACTAAGTTGTACCATTTCTCTCTACTGTCAAGGCTATTCCTTATCAGTCCCCATTTTGTGGGCTAACAAAAAAATGGAGATTGCAAAAACAAAAGGTTATTAATGTCTCTAAGTTCACACAAAAATACCTGATTTTCAAAACAGCCTTATGGACATGGATATATTTCCCATCAATTCGAAACTTCAGATCAGCAGTTTCTGGACTATCAAATTCTTTCTTCAGTGATTCGGCAACTGTTAAAAAGTCTTCATGCTCTGAAAGCAACAAACACATTATTAATACAAAAGGCTCAGGAAACGTGCCAGAGATATGAAAGACTTCAAAAAACTAACCATTAACATGATAAATAATTCCATCAGATTTTTTTCAAGAGTTCATGCCTTATTTGACAAATCAATTTCACTGTATCAAAATAAGTACTTTGAGTCTATAAACTGGAAAAGCCAATTACCAGTCTTACATACCAAGTCAGACATTTTATTTATTAATTTATTAATTTATTTTAAGATTTTATTTATTTATTTGACAGAGAGATCACAAGTAGGCAGAGAGAGAGAGGAGGAAGCAGGCTCCCCACGGAGCAGAGAGCCCGACGCGGGGCTCAATCCCAGGACTCCGGGATCATGACCCGGGCCAAAGGTAGAGGCTTTAACCCACTGAGCCACCCAGGCACCCCGAGTCAGACATTTTAAAACGTAGATTTTGGGGCTGCCTGTGTGGCTCAGTCAGTTAAGCATCTGCTTTCGGCTCAGGTCATGATCTTAGGGTCCTGGGACTGAGCCCCACAACAGACTCCCTCTCCCACTTCCCCTGCTTGTGCTCACTCTTGCTTTCTCTTAAATAAATCTTTAAAAATGTGTATTTTTTAAAAGAATAAAAAGTTAAAGGCAATCCACGATTATATAAATACTTACTTAAAACTTTGGTTGTTCTCTTCACAGACTAAGAATTTATCAATTTTCCCTGACTGAAACACCAAGAACATCTTTGCTCTGCTTTAGGGTAGTTTCAAGGAGCTAGTAAATTCAGCTGAAGTTGTGTCAAGAAAGAACTTTAGCAGAGAAGTGGTAATGCCATGTAGTCATGTTCTTATCCAAAGAAACCCTGTTTCCCAGGTTTGTGGAATCTCAACATCCCTCTTAATCCTAAAGATTAATGTACAAATAATAATCCTTACCTACTATCTAAAAACAGAGTAAGCTGACTTAGTAACCATGTATACTCAAAGGGAACAGTTTTACAAAAAGCTGATCACACTGCCTGATAAGAACTGCTGGAACGATTATTTGTAAGTCGAACTGTGACCTCACGAAGAAAAGTAAAAGCACTTGTACAAACTAGGTAACACTTTCCTGTGTGGTCTATGCACGGACAAAGGAAAGCAAGTAGAAGGCTAATAGGAAAACAAAAAGAGTTCCAGAGATCACTGGCAATGAATGCAGGTGCTGTGAACATAAGCAACAGGTTTCAACCACCCTTAGGATGAGAACGGGGCTCTCGCAGCAGCCTGCTGCTCTTGGAGGAGGGACATCTGCTAAAACCGAGGCTGAAACTTAACAAAGAAGCTTACCCATGAGCTTTACTATCAGAACCTCCCAAGGAAATGGCATTTGTCTAAGCCCTCCCCTGGGCTCCCACAATGTAGAGCTCTCTTGGCTGTGGAGGAAAGTGGACACTCTCTCAAAAACCAGGCTTCCCTGACCCTATAACCTGGATCCCTGGGAAATAAAAGAAAGGAAATGACTAAGATGGGCGTGGAATCCAGGCATTGAGAGTGCTACCCCACCCACTCACAAAATAGCTTCGTATGGGTGCCTCGGCTTCTGCATCAGTCCTAAGGCCTGACTAACCCCTTTCCCCATCTTGGCTTCCAGCAACAAGGACAATACTGCTTTTCAGAAAAAAAAAAATTCTTCAGAGGTGTTTCTTAACCTGCTGCTCTCTTTCTAACACTCAGCTGAGGCGGTAAACTGAGAGGAAAAAAACTTTCTGACTTTTGGTAGATGGGAAAAAAGTACCTTTTCCAAACTTAACATTAAAAAATGTTACAACTTTTGTTCTGAAAAGGATGTCTTTTCAGGATTAGGATTCTGAGAGGCAAGTACCTGCAGAAGCCCTTTATAAACAGGTCCAGGTTAAGGAGCACATGGGATTCTGAAGACAGACACAGTGTTTGGCTGTACATGCTACACATATGTGTGATTATGGCCAAACAGTCCCATTCTGGAAACTAATTTTTTCAAATCACAACATTCACTGCAAAAAAAATATGGCAGGTGGACCTGGGTGGCTTGATCAGTTAAGTGTCCGACTCTTGATGTTGGCTCCAGTTATGATCTCAGGATCACGAGATAGAACCCATGTTGGCTCCATGCTGGGTATGGAGTCTGCTTGAGATTTTCTCTCTCCCTCTCCCTCTGCCCTTTCCACTCTCCACACATTCTCTCTCTTTAAAAAAAAAAAAAAAAAAAAAGTCTATATTGTATTATAATTAAAGAACCTGGAAATGTTCAACTTATTTCACTTTAAATTGAGTAGCAGCTTAACTCTTCCTAAACATACTCCTGCCGCCATGACCATAAAGACTGGTCACCTGTTGGTGAGACAGCCACGCTAGCTGTCTGACACACCTGATGACACAAGGTTACTCAAACAAAGATTTGTACACAAATATTTCTAACAGCACTAGTCACAACAGCCGAAGGTGGAAACAATCCAAACATCCGTCAAGAGATGCACGGAAAAACAAAGTTTGGTCTATATGTACAAAAAATTTCAACCAGCCATACAAATGAAGACTAATGTGTACTACAACATGGGGGTGGCTCAAAAACATTAAGTAGGGGCGCCTGGGTGGCTCAGTGGGTTAAGCCTCTGCCTTCAGCTCGGGTCGTGACCTCAGGGTCCTGGGATCGAGTCCCTCATCGGGCTCTCTGCTGGGCAGGGAGCCTGCTTCCTCCTCTCTCTCTCTCTGCCTGCCTCTCTGCCTACTTGTGTTCTCTCTCTGTCAAATAAATAAATAAAAATCTTAAAAAAAAAAATTAAGTAAAAGAAGCTAGACCCAAAAGGTCACATATTGTATGATTCCCTTTATAGGAAATAACCAGAATAGGTAAATCCTTAGAAAGTAAAAGCAAAGATGTGACTGCCAGGGATGGGGGAAGGGAGAATGGGGATTAACTGCACAACAGGCACAGGGGTTTCGTTTCCTTCACTGAAATGAAAATACTTCAGAACTCGATATAAATGGCAGTCACACAGCACTTTGGCCATACTGAATGCCTCTGAACTTTCAATGAAAGTGAACTTTCACTTTCAAATGGTTAACTTCATGGACGTAAATCTCACCTCAATTAAAATGAAAGAACTGAACGGGAGACAACAGTAAGTCCCTATAATATTTTATAACATACGAATGAATTTTATTACGCAAATCTATTTTGAGGAAAGGAATTACAGCTATTGGAGAATAAAACATTCTAGGACCTGAAAGAGCCCACAACCAGCAACTACAGAAACAGAAATAGAGTGGTCAGCTGCTAGCACGGTTCTTCCCCGGGTGGAAGGAGCCCTGAGCTTTCTCACCCACAGACAGGAGGCGCCACGAGACGGCAGGCGTGGCAAAGCAGGCAAACACATCGTCGGTGCAGGAGAAGTGGGTGAGGTGGGGCAGGATCACCGACTGGCCCCGGCACTGGCCCCACATGTACACGTGCCCGCCCTGGGTCTTGGCCGCCGACGTGTGTGCGGAGTGGCAGGCCGCAATCTCTACAACCCTGGAAAGTTTTAAGAAAAATATATGTCATTTCTTTATCACAGAAGCCGAGAGCACACCACACAAGGTAGATAAAGGGGTCATGCTGACAGCACCACAAAAAACAGCCCAGGATTGAGGGATATTAGTTATCAGGTCATAAGAACACAACTGAAAGGTCACTGTGTTTTTCCCTTGCTTGTTGCCCCACTTCTCATCCTAACCTCATTCTGAATTAGGATAAATAACAAACACCGTTGAGGACAACCTGGAAAAAGCGACTAGAAACTAACGTAGATGAGGAAAGTGGACAGAGGCAAAATGTCCTGACATTTCTGGGGGACTTAGACAGTAGCAAAAAAAAAAAAAAATAGCGTCTTCAAAATACCATTTCCTTGGTACAACTTATTCTCTCAACCCCTAAATAAGCACTGGCCTCAGGATAATGGACTCTGAACATCCTAATCCAAATGGACATCAAGCCAGACTTATATTTCTCAGTATGCTTCTTAGACAAGGTCCTACAATCAGAAGACAACCCTCTAAAACTTAGTGGGTAAGGACTCACAATTTGGCTGAATAAACAAAGCATTATTCCAGTGATACACATTAAATCCAATCAATATTTAAAGATATTGTCCTTTTAAGAGATTTTATTTATTTAGAAGTTTAGTTGGCTCAAAGGAAAAGTCAGAACTACACTCTGAGTTTCTATATGGTGACAGACCCTATTTCACTCCCCTACTAGATGGGTCACAGGAAGGCCGCAAGAATTACACCAATACGCATTAATGCCTATCAATCACAGGAGGTTATTTTAGAGAGCTACGTAAGAATCATATCAACCTCACGTTCACTCTGGCTGCTACTCAAACTCTTGTTCAAAATGACAATGTAAAGAGGGTGCCTGGGTGGCTCAGTGGGTTAAGCCTCTGCCTTCAGCTCAGGTCATGATCTCAGGGTCCTGGGATCGAGGCCCGCATGGGGCTCTCTGCTCGGTGGGGAGCCTGCTTTCCGCCCCCCCGCCCCTCTCTGCCTGCTTCTCTGCCTACTTGTGACCTCTAATAAATAAATAAAATCTTAAAAAAAAAAAAATGACAACGTAAAGAAACAGAAGAGTTATAAAAGCTAAACCCATAGCTCAGCACACACAGCCCCAAGTCCAAAACCACATACAGAACCCTGAGACATGGTACAGCCCAGTTACCTTTCTTTCTCCACCATGATGTGGGCCGGGCTTAGCAGGTTATTTTTATTGCCAGTTCCCAGCTGCCCATACGTGTTAGCTCCCCAGGCATAGAGCAAGCCCTCATCTGTTAGTGCTAGAGTGTGTGCATAGCCGCAGACAATCTGCAAGTAAATTTAAACGGTTACCATCAACAGGAAAACAGGAAAGGCAGGAGAAACATCTACTTAAAGACCACAGCCAGCTTCTGCAGAATGCCAATTCATCATCAGTTATGGACTGACATTCTCTGGAACATTAAAAAAGCATTAGAAAAGCCCAAGACTGAGATTCCTAGAGTTTTCCAATCGCTTTTTTTTTTTTTTTAACTTGTCAAGACTGATGTGTCAACACCATGGTGTTCCTCCTCAACGCAGGAATTTAGAGAAGATGAAACTGTAAATGTGGAAGATGAAGGCACACAGTATTGTTCTCCAAGTCAGGGCAGGGGAGCTGGAGGTGAGCAGCAGCGCAACCCAGCACACATACCTGGTTCACACACACGCTGTGCAAAGCCGCCACTCGCACAGGGGTCAGCTGATTGCCATTGTTTCCCAAGCCTAGCTGACCATTGCCATTGTAACCCCAGCCATATACCTTAGAGAAAGAAAGGGAGAGAACAGGCTTTTAAAACGGTTAGTAGAGGGAATGTATAAAAATGCCATTCACCTAAACAAATCAGGTACTTTTCCACTTCCAACACCCACACTCTACTCTATGTGATCCCACAAGGGATCTCCAAACAGAAGATATTTTGGGGGTGGGGATGACAGAATTTGGCATGAGTACCTATGCTGTAAGCTACTGTTTGGATAGCCTTGGGGCAAGTCATTTAATCTTGTTTTATACATGAGGAAGTGATGCTCATTAACAATTATGAAGCACTTCTTATATGTCAGGACATGATAAAAGGTACTAGGAATAAGTTTTTGGTCATAGTTTAACAGGAAAGATGGACAATTGCAAACTTTTGCAGTCAGGTGGTAAGTGCTATCCTAGAGATACAATCAAGTCACTACAAAAGCAGAGCAGGGAAAGGACTCAGCTACAGAAAGATAGCTTAAGAACAACTTTCAGAGAGCAGATTTGAGCAGAGATAAATGGAAGTGAATGTATTCCAGGGAGAGGGCACAGAATGTTCTAGAAGCAGGTTCTAAACATGAGCAGGCAGGCCTAGCAGGACACGTCCAGCATAGTGGCAGGGCTGAAGATTAGAACGAAAAGCAAAGGCCAATGGGGTAAAGTACCGAAACACATACTAGGCAAAGTAGAATGCATCTATGGGCCTTCCACTGAAATATTTCACACATCTTAGAAAGATCGTGCTGGCTCCACATAAAGGGGACCAGACTATCTAAGACTAGAGGCAGGACAGTCATTCAGGAGATATGTGTCTCTCAGTAGCACACAGATGAGCCCTGCTGAGGGTCTAAACTAAGGCAATGACAGGAGGACCCAGAGAGAAGGAACAGACAGGAAAGAGGTTAAGAAGACTACATAACAGAATGTGGTGACCCCTTCGCTCTCTGGAGAGGGGAGTCATCAGCTGAAAGTAGCGGAGCTGGAGACAGGTTTGCCAGCAGTGGTAAAGGTTTAGAATGGCAAGTGTGGGACACAGGACAAAGCACTGACCAGGAACAGACTACAGGTCTGGTCAAATGAGAAACCTGAAATGTCTGGTGGCACCAGGACAAGGCAGGGCAAACAGATGGATGGGGCTTTTCAGGGCAATGTGACAGAAGGGGAAGGAGGACAGAGAATTTAAGATACTAGCAGGAGATGGTTAAAAGCACTTTCCATAACATAAGTGCAACAGGTTTTAACTTTCTGCAGAGAAATTTGGCTATAGCTATCAACAACTTTAATGGCATACCCTCTGACTCAGAAATCTTATTCCTGTGAACTTATTCTACAGAATACTTACAGAAGTGTACAGAGATACACAGTAACACAGGAAGTCAGTGCTACAGTGTTTATAACAGCAAAAATTTAGAAACATTTGCAATATCCACTACTAGATTTCTGGGTGTGGGTCATCCAATAGGAAAACTAAGTAGCCATTATAATGGAAAGCAGCTATAAATGGTCTGATAATAGATTCAGGTAAACACCTGTCTTGTTAGCAGGAAAGTTGCAGACTAGCAGAGTAACCTATAATGTATAGTAACCTATAATGATCCCATTTTTATAAAAGACAGTTATATTTACCCATACAGAATTGTTTATAGGGAAAACCCCAAAAGGATATTCATTAAACTATTAACAAGACTGGAGAAAAGGTACTCACTTTTTGCTTTATGTGTTTCATCTCCTTTTGTTTGTGAAAATAACCACATAATAATACTCTTTAAATTAAATTTATTTTTAAAAATAAAGGAAAAGTAAAGAATACTGAGATGGAGGATGTCCAATGACTATCCCAAGAAATTCTGAAAACATCCAAGATGACATCAGGATTGATTCAAAAAATAAGTTCACACTTCTGGTGAACATGGCCTGAGGAAGAGACTCATCAAATCACTACGCTGATGTGCTATGATGAGTGCTGTGAAATGTGTAAACCTGGCGACTCACAGACCTGTACCCCTGGGGATAAAAATACATATATGTTTATTAAAATTAAAAAAAAATCACTACGCTGTACACCTTAAACTAATGTAAAATTGTGCACTGACTATACTTTCATTTAAAAAAATAAACAAAAACAAGCGCATATATACAGAGAACAGATTGGTGGTTTCTAGAGGTGGGGGCAGAAGAGCACAGGCAAAATGGGTAAAGGGGGGCCAAAAAGTACAAACTACCAGTTATAAAATAAATAAGTCATCAGGACGTAATGTACAGCATGGTGACTACAGGTAGTAATACTGTATTGCATATCTGAAAGCTGCTGAGAGAATCATCTTAAAAGTTCTCATCAGGGACGCCTGAGTGGCTCAGTTGGCTAAGCGGCTGCCTTCAGCTCAGGTCATGATCCCAGCATCCTGGGATCGGGTCCCACATCGGGCTCCTTGCTCCGCAGGGAGCCTGCTTCTCCCTCTGCCTCTGCCTACCACTCTGTCTGCCTGTGCTCGTGTGCGCTCTCTCTAACGAATAATAATTAAATAAAATCTTTAAAAAAAAAAAAAAGTTCTCATCATAAGGAAACAACTGCATGGTGACAGATATTAACTAGACTTACTGTGGTGATCTTTAATTATATACAAATGTAATCATTACACTGTACACCTAAAACTAACATAATGTATGCCAATTATGCCTCAATAAAAATAATTTAAAACAGTAAGTTAACATAGGTGAGTATTCAGAAAACTCCAAAGCACTCTAGCACTGCAATGCATACCCCACACATCTGTAGCCAAAGACAATCTTTGTGGGGTGCCTGGGTGCCTCAGGTCATGATCTCCAGGTCCTGGTTAAGATTAAGCCTCACCCCCTACCCTGCCCCACCCCTCCACCTCTTTGGCTTCCTGCTCAGCGGGGAGTCTGCTTTGCCCTTGCCCTCTGCCCCTCCCCTGCTTGTGCTCTCACAAGCTCTCTTTCTCTCACTCTCTCAAATGAATAAAATCTCAAAGACATATCTTTGCATAATTTTTCTCCACTAAGACATTGATAGATTGGTAACAGGCCTACTTAAGTAGAAGTTACAACCAGAATAATTGTACAGAAATAACCATCAGCTCAAAGGTAGCCACGGTAAAGGATCACTAAAAGTTGAGTTTTTTAAAAGTAGCCAACAACAACTGGCACAAAAAATTCCACTCCTGTAAGTAGCTTCCTCCTGCCAACAAACTCCAGATGCAGGCGCACTGGAGTGCGTCGCTGCTGACAAATATCACCGGTTAACTTGACAGAGAGCACACTTGATTTTTTCATTGGATAAAAGAGGTAGTATCAAATTCTTCACTACAGTAAATCACAAATACCTATGAACACCAAACTACCTGGAGTCTCACAAAAAAATAAAATTGAGACATATGAGTATCTTTACTTGCAGATGAATCTTAGAATTAAAAATTCATACTGAGAAGCAAACACCCTCTAGGTACTCTTCAATCAGTAACCAGTTAACTACCCACGAAACTATAAAACAAAGCACTTTTCCTTCTGTGATCGCATACATGCTTCTCATGCAGAAAATGCTATTTCATGAGAGAGGAGGTGAGGACAGGGGGGCGGAGTGCAGAGAGAGCTCACCTCACCATTGTCCAGAACAGCCATGGATGAGGTCTGACCACAAGCAATGCCAACCACCCTCTTAATATGTAAACAGTTTGTAACTTTGCGAGGAGTTGGTTGATTTGTTGTAGATCCTGATCCCACCTGGCCACAGTTGTTATAGCCCCAAGCGAATACCTACACAAAACAAGGGAAAAAGAATGAATGACTAGTAACAGGGTGAACATTCTACCTCTAACACACATTAATGATCATAAAATAAAAATAAATCTACTTAATGAATATTTACAATGTGCTACATGGCGCTACATACTTTCTGGGCACCACTACCATCTTCAATTTTCATAGTCATCCTGTACAGTGACCCTGGGCCCGGGGTAGATAACTATTATCACCCACATTTTCTACACAGAAATGGAACACGAGAGGTTAAGTGGCTTACTTGAGGTTCTACACCAGTAAGCAGTAAACGTGGAATGGGAACCCAAGAAGTGTAGCTGTGCTCTTAACCATGACACTGTACTGCTTCTGTCATATGACAGCCATATATGATTTGTCTGGCATCAGTAAGAAATAAAGCATATACCACATAAGTAGCAGTGAGAGGAAAAGTCTGCTTAACTCTTTGGACACAGATACTCTTTTTTTTCCTTCACGGAAAGCTTTAAAGCCCTACAATGCTTCTCCCTGTCTCACTAATTGCCAAAACTGAGTATTACATAACCTCTCCTGATGACTCATGGCCATCACGATTATATTTACCAATCACAGTTACAGGTCATAACACAGTAAGGCTCACAAGTACCAAAGAGGTGTCTGTCCCTACAGAAATGACACCAGGTTGTTAGGCTATTCTGGGTACTGTCTTCTTTGAGTTTCCATTCACTGTCAGCTCCAAGCAGCTCCCCTCCTCAAATGCACCCTATGCACCTTTGGCCTATGATTTGCCATTAGGTGAAAACCAGATTTCTTTCTTTTTTTTTTTTTAAAGATTTTATTTATTTATTTGACAGACAGAGATCACAAGTAGGCAGAGAGGCAGGCAGAGAGAGAGGAGGAAGCAGGCTCCCCGCTGAGCAGAGAGCCCGATGCGGGGCTCGATCCCAGGACCCCGAGATCACGACCTAAGCCGAAGGCAGAGGCTTTAACCCACTGAGCCACTCAGGCGCCCCGAAAACCAGATTTCTAAAGAGACCCAAATAAATCTCTAAGCTAGTTAAAATCTAGTAACAAAGATGAAAAACAAAACAAAACAAAAATCACTTCACGTTAATTACCAACTAAGCCTATCAAATAGGAGTGTGACCAGAGAGAAGAAAAAGGGGAGGGTAGATGCCAGCAGCTTGGGAAAGAACTTCCTCCAACACTAGACTATTCTAGGGACCCCCACCCCTTTCACTTGCCCCAGCAGTGGTCCTCCCACATCCTGAAGTCTGGCTTCTACAATCTTTCCTTGGTCAGCACTTCCTATCTCCGCTCACATGTCTGATGCTGCCCAAGGCAACCAGAGCAAAACCTATGGCTGGCGCCTTAAAAGAATATGCACTAGAGGTTCATTTCACAGGTACAAAAGAAATAACCGGCAACACTTCCCAAGAGTAAGTTCACGGGAGCATCTGATATAATAAGGTAAATATTTAGCACAATTATCCAAAGTAGCATATGCTTTCAGTTAAAGTAAACCAGGATTCCAGGCTGTACAGATTAGGGAATTCTAATTTTAACATTCTTCTGGCACCTCTTCTCAAGTATCCCAAGCCCCTTGCAATGCAGCTGCCTTTTATTTAAAATGAGGACTGGGGTTCCAATAATCAAAATCAGAGCAGCAAACTACACATTCGGGGCATAAGACCCGGGTGCTAGGCCTGGTCCCAGCACATCCCGGCCGTGAAACCTTGATCTCCCTCAGTTTCTCTGGTTTCTTCACCCATAACCTGCCCCACATAATAAAATCACTGTTAACATCACTGACGGATTTTAAACGGGAGAACAGAATGATCTGTGCTTTAGAAGTCACAGGGAGTATGGGCACCTGGATGGTGCAGTCAGTTGGGCATCTGACCCTTGGTTTCAGCTTGGGTCAGGATCTCAGAGTCCCAAGATTGAGCCCCACATTGCACTCCTTGCTCAGTGTGGAGTCTGCTTGATATTCTCTCTCCTCCCTCTGCCCCTCTCACTCATGCTCTAAAATAAATAAATCAATCTTAAAAAAAATTACAGGGGGCAGAAAAGTAGTAATACTTAACAGGTACACCAATTAAAAAGCTATAGAATAAAAGAGACCATGGCAATAGCCCAGGCTGACAGCAAGGTCTGACCTAAGGTTATAAAGATGAAGAGAAACAAAATGAGACAAAAGATTAGAACGTAGAATCAATAAGATCAGAAAACTTTATAATAAGTAAGCAAAGAACTTGGGGGTGAAAAAGTGGTACAGTACCTACTGGAATGTTGGTAAAGTTATTTTCTATGACATCATTACATTTGCCAAAAAACAAAACAGACCTTAATGGATGGGGTAGTTAAAAAACAAAAACTAAAGGACAGACCACTGTCATACACATCTGATTCACAGTCTTAGCAAAGAGCAGGAGACTCAACTGCTTTAAGGCTTAGTCTACTGCTATCAAAAGAGTGGTCCTCATCCCATAGGTTATATTAGAAAAAGAGTGTGTTCCCACATGTTCTTAGTTGTACACATAGGGCTACTATGTTTACACTATCTCAGATATAAATAGGGTCATTATTTACTTTTTAGGTTGTTAGCAAAAGGTGTTAACAACCTAAATATCCATCAACAGATAAATGGACAAACAAAACATGGCATACACACATACAGAGTATTATTCAGCCTTAAAAAGGAGAGAAATTCTGACACTCCAACACGGACAAACCCTGACAACATTATGCTCAGTGAAATAAGGCAGTCATAAAGGATGAACACTGCATGGTTCCACTCCAATGAGCTACCCAGAGCAGTCAGACTCATGGAGACAAAATGGTGTTCACCCAGGGCCAGGAGGGAGAGGGAGAGCTAGTCTGGTAGGTACAGCTTTGGCTCTGCAAGATAAGAGTTCTGCAGATGGATGGTGATGCTGGTTGCATAACAATGTGAATATACTTAATGTCACTGAACTGACATTCAATACATCACATGGATATAAAAATATACACACATATTTTATAAAAATATAAAATTTGCCATCCTAACCCATTTTAAGTGGTTAAAGAGACCATGGCAATAGTCCAGGCATATGATAAAATGGTTGCAGGAAGTGGCTCTCACACATCCTGAGGCCTGGCTTCCACAATTCTTAAAAATGGCTAGGACAGCAATTTTATATTACGTGTATTTTACCACAGTTTAAAAATAAAGAATAAAAGCAGGGTACTTACCTCTCCATCAGCTGCCAGAGCCATTGAATGATGTGAGCCACAAGCTACTTCAACCACTTGCTTGATCAAGAGATTAGTACAGACTTGGATGGGAGCAATGCCTTGGTTGGTCGTCCCATTCCCAAGCTGGCTATATCCATTGTGGCCCCAGGCATAAACAACTCCATCTATACGAGATGGCCACACACAAAGAATCAACTCCAAGAAGGAATGGTAAGCCCTGTACTTTCTTCCCCAGACTTTGCACAACTTATTCTCCAACCTTAATTTCTTCCATACTGCCTCCTTCTCGCTATAAAGTAACCATTGATGAAGGGAAGGGAAAGAGGGACAGATGAGGAAACCAGATAGAAAAACGTAAAATCATTCAAGAAAGGACCTGACACTAATAAGAGATCAGCTTTATGGTCAAAAGTCAGTTTGATACACAAAAATTAGACCATCTGAACACACTGATTCATCTCAGTAGTTTCTGTGTCAGGTACCAAGCAAAAGGCAAAAGACCTAAGAAAGCTCACCATTATTAGTCTTTACTATCATTTTACCAAATACCAAGTCTCAGGGAACCACTGACGGTGTGTGTGTGTGTGTGTGTGTGTGTGTGTGTGTGTGTACACATGCACTGTGCACACACAACTCTCACAAAAGTACAGAGGAAAGAGGTATACTTTTTTTATAAAGTACATACAAAAATGCAAGAGCTTTCCTCATGCAGACTATAATTGGCAAAAAATCTGGCTCCATTTTTCTCTAATGACTATCTTTTGGGGACTCTGACAGAGGTAACTTCTTTGTTTCCTCTCTAAAAGTACCACCGTTGTATGCATTTCCTTCTACAGCAAGCCTAAGTGTCAAGAGCAGAGATCTCCAAGTTACACACTCTCCTCATATCTTTCCCATGGTAATAAAACAGCCTGCCCTATTAAGGACAATCTAGACCTGGAAATGATGATATCCAGGAGCAAAGCAGAAATCCAAGTGTTATTGTCGGCTGCTGTCTCACTGAAATGGTCCCTAAGCAACCAGGGAAAGGTACTCATAATTAAGTAGGTTTCTGATTATCTAATCTAGAATCTAATCTTTTTATTTATTTTTTAAAGATTTTATTTATTTATTTGACAGACAGAGATCACAAGTAGGCAGAGAGGCAGGCAGAGAGAGGGAGGAAGCAGGCTCCCTGCTGAGCAGAGAGCCCGATGCGGGGCTCTATTCCAGGACCCTGAGATCATGACCCGAGCCGAAGGCAGAGGCTTTAACCCACTGAGCCACCCAGGTGCCCCTAGAATCTAATCTTCTGTTTCTCACAAGAGGTTTTCCCTATTACAGAAATTATGACAGAAACTATAAATGGGAAAATTCATCCTAAAAAGAATGAGGCTATAGATTGAAAAAGTGTAACACCTAAAAAAAAAAAGTCCATGATATTATGTTAAAGTTATATCAGGTGATAGAAATGTCCAAACTTATAAGTGTTTTCATTCCTAAGAGACAGAAAAATAGACCTGAACAGATAAAAATATAGCCCTTGTTCTTGGATAGTAACACTCAGTATCAAAAAGATGGTAGTTCTTCCTATACAAATATATAAATTTGAAATAATAGCAATAAAATGACTTAAGTTACTTTCTGGAACTAGACAAACTGATTAGAAAGTTCAGTGGGAAGAACACGAGAATAAACAGAAAAATTCAAAGAAAAGGAGTGAGAGGACAGCTGGCTCTACCAGTTATTAAAACCTATAAAAAGTTTCTAAAACTAAAATTAATACTAGGACATGAACAGATAGATAAACCAGGGAAATGGAACTGAAGCTCTAGAAATAAACCAACTGCATACAGAAATAAAAGTTATGTCATTTCAGGAAGAAAGGACTTTTTACAAGTTGGTTGAAATAATTGGTTATATTGAAAAATGAGATTCATTCCTCATACCATAATAAGTTCCTAGTGAATCAAATATTTAAATGTGAAAAATAAAACTATACAATGGGTATTAAGGAGGGCACGTATTGCATGGGGCACTGGGTGTTACAGGCAAACAATGAATCATGGAACACTGCATCAAAAACTAATGATATACTGTATGCTGACTAACATAATACAATTAAAAAAAAAAACTATACAAGAATTAGAAGGAAAGAATTGGTGAATTTTTCCATAATCTGGGAATAGGGAAACTTTCCTATGACTCAAAATCTAGAAGCAATAAAATGTTTTTTAAATCTACTTATATGTTTTTTAAAACTTTACATGGAAAAAAACACCATGAACAAAGAAAAAAATGAAATACTAGGAAAAAATACTTATAATTTATATTACTAAGAGATAATGTCTGTATAATTAAAAGAGCTTCTAAAAATATAAAAGAAAAAGACGAAGAACCCTCTAGAAATATGAACTGATGGTTCACAATGAAAGAAATGTACATGACTCCTAACCATATGAAAAGATACTCACCCTCACTCTTAAGAGGAAAAATGCAAATTCAGAAGCTGGGGCTCCTACTCACCAAAGCTACCACCTAGCTTCTACCATTGCCAGACGCCCGCTATGTCAGTAACAAAGACTAATGTCGAGTCCCTGGCACAGCATCACCCTTTTAAAGAGACCAACTACCTACTTCGTAATAGCTATTATCAAGCTGACTCCAATTGACTCTTTCCATCCTGGAAGGAGGAGCCATTCATACTAACAGAAATCAACAATAATCGGGATAAAGGTTTCCTGACCACAGGGCCTGAGCTAGCATAGCTATACGAGGGCTTAGAGTATTTGATCCCACAAAACCGCTCATTAGACCAAGGCAAAAGAGGTGCAGCAGTGCTCACATTACCACGGGGCTTCCAGTTCTATCTCATGAACAGCAACATGCAAAAGATGCCAGCTGGACACAGCAATGACAAGCCAGCGGAAGGTACAGCTAAGGCATCAGCCCGGAGAAGAGACCATGTGAGGACCAGACGCTAAGCTCCAAGGTACAGATTTTAAACCAACGACCACTAAATGGTGCTGTTTCCCTAAGAGGTAGAGTACATGGGTCCCGGAACCACAGTGGATTATGAGTGACCCTACTGACCATCACTCCCAGGGACCGACTTGGGGAATCTGTGCTTCCTGTCCCTGAAATCAGAGGTTCTGTAGGTTTAGAAGTCCTGGTTCCCTAATGAGAAACACTTCCACTAACGGACACGGCAAGAATTCCACTGAATGGCACTCTGTGTTCCTCTAGTCAAAGGATCAAAAGGAAAAAAGAGGAGTCACCCTGTTGGCAGGGGCAACTGACCCAGTCAGCAGGAAGAGGAAGGACTGCTAGTATATACTGGGGGCAAGAGAGGAATATGCTTGGCAAGGAAGTGAAAGGTGGTACTTTGGGTGCCCACTTGCCCAGCAGTGACGGCAAACAGAAATGCACAGTAGCCGTAGCCAGAGTACAGCATGGTTAGGGACTTGCATCCCTCAAGCATGAGCATCTAGGTCACACAATCAGGTTAGCCCCCTGGGCCAGATGCTACCCAAATAAGAAGGGAACCTAGAAGGAGAGCTAGAGGATGGAGGAGCTGAGTATCCGTGTGGTCATGAGACTAGCTGCGGCAGGAGGCAGTGAATTATCCCACCAGGAGTCTTCACTAAGTCTTCCCTAGGAAAAGAGGCCCTCCAGAACCCTGGAGGAGCTATCCCCAAAACCTGTCAGAAGACATGGATCTGAGCGGTGCATGGAAGAGAATGAATGAATGCTGTGCTGCGTCACCCAGATGCTCCCTCGGGATTAAGGACCTTATTCTCCAGATGCTGGGACTGCTGCCAGCTGCCTGTTCTCAGCCATTGGTCCTCTCCGGATCTGCCCTTGGCAATCACCTTCTTGTGATTATCTTATTATTACATTATTATTATTATTACTATTATCACATTATTTTACTATCTTAAAATAGTATATATACATGTTTCTTCCCTTTTTACTTGATGAAGCATAGGAAAAGTGAGCTTCCTGAGATGGCTCTTAGTCCCAGCTCCCCAGAAAGCTTTCAAAGCAACCCCACCCAACCCCATCAACTTCCCCAGCCCTGCTCTTGCCACACAGTCTCTGACAGACCAAGGATCAAGCTTCAGAATCGTGTCAGGGTGAAGGGATGAGCAAAATTACCAACGGATGAGACAGTGAAACCAACTAGGATAGAAGGGAAAGTGGGGAGTGGGAAGGGCCCGGGAAAGAGCAAGCACAGAGGGAGGAAGCAAAGAAGCATCCCATAAAGTTCTGACCTTTAAGGAAACCCAGCCTTCAGAGACTAAAAGTAGAGTTGGAGGGGTGGTCAGAAACAACTAATTTTATAAGTAATCTAATTTAATATTGCCTCAGAAGACAGAAAAAGAAATCCATAAGCCCTAGGTCTACATGTAAAGTAATAATACAAAATGAATACTGATCTTCAGAGTATCACCAGATGGGACTAGATTTTCTTTCCTTTTTTTTTTTTTTTTAGGAAAGGCAGACTGCCACGTAGCACCTTGTTTGGCTGTGTCTAGAGTCTTGGAAGCTTGACTACTCTATGTTCTCCTACAAATGGACTTTGAGAGCTTGTTTGGAGGTTCTAGCGGGGAGCGCAGCTACATATACCCCGAACTTCCTCTATTGGGGAAGGCGGTCCTCTCCAACTGAGCACACAGCTTCAGGAGGGACGTACATGGAGCAGTGAAGGAGGAAGGGGACACCCACCTACCCAGCCAGAGCAGCTGTATCAACCCTGGTGATCAACAGGGTGACAGATGTGGTAGCCAGATCATGCTCACATCCTAGATTTTCAATTTAATAATGTAGCACTGACCTTTTAGAAAGAGCACAAAAGTCAGTGAAGTGTGGAAAATTGAACACGTTTTTATCTTTACTCCTTCCTTAAACCCTACTGCAATATAGTGAAGGGAGCAATTTTTTTTTAAAGGCATAAACAATCAAGGACAAAAAAGAACAATAAACAAGAAAATACAATAGGAGAGATGATGACAAATTTTAGAAGATGGAAGACATGGATCTGAGCTGTGGTTAGTAACACAGCAGACCAGAGAAGGTGATACCTACAACTGCAAAAGAAGCAGCCAATTACAACCTGGAATCTCAGGAAGGCCCAGGGATTGGATGGACCAGACACCACAGGAGATGTAAGGGCAGCTGTAACCAAAAACAGAAGCACTTAGACCCCAAATCCTCATCGTCTTGCTGTGGGGTCAGGCAACTACCCCTTCCCAATGCTGGTATAAGACAAGAAACCTCCAGCATTTACTTGCTGTGAATTTCTTACTGTAACTGCCCTGAAGCCCACCTTTCCCTTTGCCCAACCTCCCTCCCTTCCTTCTCCCACATAACACGACAAAGAAAATGAGCTAGGAAAATAATCCAGAGAGGCCCTGATGACAGCCTTGAGGCACCGTGGTGAGGAAAGAAGTGGAAGGCCGCATACTGAATAGTGAGACCCCTGTCCTTCCCCTGCTCATGGAAACCTGTCAAAAAAAAAAAAGCCTGTCCAGGTCAGGAATCTAGAAGGTTCCATTCTACAGAAGCTCATATACTGACACTGGGAGAATCCCTAATGAAACAGTTACTATCTCCCTGAAGTGAAGCTTGGCACTTGAGAAGCCCCACCCATGAAGCCAGTGTTCCCAGCACGTGTATTAGCACTTGGGTCTCACCTGAGGACAGACAGCCAAGATCACCAAACTTTTCAAGAAAGCCCCTAACAAGGAAAGTCAGAGACCGGGGCGCCTGGGTGGCTCAGTAGGTTAAAGCCTCTGCCTTAGGCTCAGGTCGTGATCCCAGGGTCCTGCGATCGAGCCCAGCATAGGGCTCTCTGCTCAGCAGGGAGCCTGCTTCCCTTCCTCTCTCTCTGCCTGCCTTTCTACCCACCTGTGATCTCTGTCTGTCAAATAAATAAAATCCAAAAAAAGAAAAAAAAAAGAAAAGTCAGAGACCAAAACAAATTAAGGAGAAAGAAAAAAATCCAGGAGGGGAAGAAAAAGAAACACTGCAGAGAACAGAAGACAACATGAAAGTAACCTATGACAACCTCAGAGAGAAGTCCGTGAATCCATGACACAAGGACAGGAGGCTCAAGAAAGGCACACTGAGAGAACAAGAAGAGAACAGGAAAACCTAACAGCAGAAACGTGAAAATCTGACATCAGAGTTGTAAGATATAGTTGAAGAAATTTCCCAAAAAGTAGATAGGAAACAAAATATAAAAAAGAGGATCAGATCAGAATCCTTTAACTTCCTTCCAAGAAAAATTCCAAAAAAGAAGAGAACAGAGAAAACAAAGAAGGGACATTATCCATGAACTATAAAAAGAAAATAATCTAGGGCACCTGAGTGGCTCAGTTGGTTAAGCGACTGCCTTCGGCTCAAGTCATGATCCTGGAGTCCCAGATCAAGTCCCGCATTGGGCTCCCTGCTCAGTGGGGAGCCTGCTTCTCCCTTTGACCCTTCCCCTTCTCATGCTCTCTCTCTCTCTCTCTCTTTCTCTCTCTCTCTCAAATAAATAAAAAAATAAAAAAATAAAAGAAACAAGAAAATAATCTAGACATGAAGGAATTTCCAAACTGAAGAGTCAACAGAATGATCAATACAATAAATTAAAACTTGGGGTCCCTGGGTGGCTCAGCTGGTTAAACGTCTGCCGTTGGTTCAGATCATAGTTCCGGGGTCCTGGGATCAAGCCCCAGTGGGGCTCCCTGCTCAGCAGGTAGTCTGCTTCTCCCTTCTTCCCCCCTGCTCATGATCTCTCTCACTCTCTCACTCATGCATGCATGCTCTCTCTCATAAAATATTTTCTTAATTAATTAAAAATTACCCATACCAGAGTACATAACCATGATTTTTTTCAGAAAACTGGGAATAAAGAAAAGATCTTAAACCTTGCAAAAAGGAAAAAATGGTCATATGCAAAAATAGCTAAAGACAGAATGGCATCAGAATCTCAAGAGCAACCCTGATTTGAGAGGTGTGATGACTTTAAAATTTGGAAATAGGATTTTTAATCATGAATTTTAAGCCCAGCCAAACCACTGAGCAACTGCATGCATAAAATGAAGACATTTTAAGAGAATGTCTCAAAGATTTCTCTCACACCACCTTCCTTGGGAAGCTACCAGAGAATCTGTTTCATCCAAATAAGGGTATAATCTAGGGAAGAAGACACAGGGGCACAAGAAATAGGGGATCTAGAAAGGACAAAGGTGAGGGGACTTCCACAGATGACAGTGAACGAAGTTCTAGGTTGAGAGCTGGGCAGCAAGGCTACAGTGACCAGTCCTGGCTGGAACACGGGGATGGAGGGCTCCAGAGACAAACAGACAAATCAGAAGTGCTGAGATACATATACTGCTCTACTGACACATTTGGACATAATGACAGCCCTATAGAAAAATAAGTGAATGAATCCCAAGAAAACAAACAGTTGTACAGAAGGTGGTGGCTCAGCCAAAAATCACAGTTCCAGAGTCCTAATAATGTAAACACTGAATATCGACTTAACCAAAACGGTGGTATTGCTATATTGAAAGGACTGAAGGAGGAAAAGAAGGGGAAAGAAAGCTAACTTCCATCAGCCATGATAAAAAGTGGAAGAGTAAGATCTAAAACTGAAAATTCACAAAGAAAGTGTATATGTATTAATTAAAAAATCAAGATTAAATGTGAAGAAACATTTGAAGGGGTTAAAAGTGGTTCCTTCTGAAGGGTAGTTTCTAAGACTGAGGAGGGGTGAGGCAGAGGTCCTTCTGTTTTTTTACTAAAAGCCATACACTACTTGATGGTTTGAAGTGTTTTAAATGGTTTAATTTGTTTTAAAACTATTTGTTCGTAGTACGTATACAATATGCACAAATATATGTGCTATACATACACTGATACATGATGTAGGATACATTTAAAGTATATTGTATAGGGGTGCCTGGGTGCCTCAGTGGGTTAAAGCCTCTGCCTTCAGCTCAGGTCATGATCCCAGGGTCCTGGGATCGAGCCCTGCATCGGGCTTTCTGTTCAGCGGGGAGCCTATTTCCCCCTCTCTCTGTCTCTGCCTGCCTCTCTGCCCTCTTGTGATCTCTCTCCGTCCAATAAATAAATAAAATCTTAAAAAAATTTAAAAAAATATATTGTATAAAATGTATTATAACAATCAAAATGGAATTAAAGAAAAATATTCCCACAAGAAAATCAGTTATTTTATTTATATTTTTATGTTTTATGTTTACTTATGTTTATATCATTATAACACTCAAGATAGTTAAGACTACACGATCTGGACTCTGCAAATAATTCCAAGAGCTGCAATTTCCTAAGGTCACCACTTTGAAGAAAACCAAGAATTTAAATATATATGTTTTAGGGGTGCCTGGGTGGCTCAGTCGGTTAAGAATCCAACTCTTGGGGGTCTGGGTGACTCAGTCATTGGGCGTCTGCTTTCAGCTCAGGTCCTGATCCCAGTGTCCTGGGATCAAGCCCTGGATCGAGTTCCCTACTCAGCAGGAAGCCTGCTTCTCTCTCTCCCACTCCCCCTCCTTGTGTTCCCTCTCTGGCTGTCTATCTGTCAAACACATAAATAAAATCTTTAAAAAAACAAAAACAAGAATCCAACTCTTGATTTAGCTCTGGTCATGCTCTCAGGATCATGAGGTCAAGCCCGGTATTGGGTTCCAAGCTCAGCGGAGAGCCTACCTGAGATTCTGTCTCTCCCTCGCCCTCTGCCCCTTCCCCCACTCACACATGAATGTGCGCACACATTCTCTCAAATAATCTTTATTTAAAAAATAAATAATATAAATGTATACATTTTAGTGTGTTTGCTCTAAAAAACTGTCCCAGTGTTTTACAGTCAGATATCAGTAACCAGTTAAAAGTGGTATTTGTTAGGAAAAAATCAAATCATTAGGTCACAAGAGATGACAAGCAGAACCAGTCAGCAAAGTAGTAACTGCCTGAGAGAGCCAGTGTGATGCCAGAAAGCACAGTTACGCAACACGGGAAGTGAGATCATCACTTCATTACACTCAACACCAGTTATATTCTCACTAGACAATCATACTCAGATCTGGATCTCACAGCTTGAGAAAGATGCAGACAACTTGGAGTGGATTCAGATATAAATTAAAGGCAATTAAAAAGCTCAATACTAAGACCTCTGGCAATATCCAAGGAAGCTGATTCCTCAGTCTGGAGAGACAAAGAGAAGCAAACAAAAAGCTTCCCCACAGAAAGCAGAGGGTCTCTGCTAGAGAGAGAGAAAGAGTTAACATGCTTAAAATATAAAGGAAGAATTTAGGTTATATAGAACCTATTTTTCAGAGTCCTGGTTGTCCACAGTGCAGATAAATTACCAAAGAAGAATGTTACAGTGTCCTTCAGTGATAGGAGAAGTAAAAGGAGTAAAATCTATCCCACATTCTTTCCAGATGGCACACACATGAATGCCAGGGAATAAATGAAGATTTCTTAAATTTGAGATTCAGGAACTACACAATAAAAGGAAAACCAGAATTATGTGTGTTTATAAAAACGTGCCAAATAAAACCCAAAAGTTGCCTTGCTACCATAAATGCACTGAAAAATTAGGCTGAAAGACTACTTCATTTGCTACATCTAATCTTTAACAACTTTACATTAGTATGCTAACCTTTGCTTAATTTGCAAGCAATATTATGGCTGCTCCAGAGTTAACCTGAAGTGCTTAACAGTTTGGTATAGTTCTCAGAAATTAAGAAATAAACCATTCGAAATTATTTCATATGGCCCCACCTCCCCTTAGCTCAGAATTAATGCTTGATGTCCCACAATGTGAAAAGCTGGCTTTGTTCCCTCTTTACCTTCAGTGCTGAGAAGGACATGTGGTCCACTCCCATAACTAAGGCTTTTAATCTTCTTTCCACATAAGGCTTCTAGCTTTTTGGGTACAAGTGTACTCTGGTTATCTCCAGTTCCTAGACAGTTACTATAGTTCAGGCCAAATACAAAGACCTAGAAAACAAATAGTTTTGTCTGAGTCACTTGGCCTAAAGTTACACAAGGGCTCCCTTCTCCACTCTGAAAATAAGACACACTCAAGTTCAGTGTGACAGCTCAGTAGGTAGGAAAAGACAGATCACATTAAGAAAATTTCAAGCTCTGCTAACATTATTGAAGTTTTAGAATACGAGGCTATACTATGAAATTCAAAGAGTAGCAGAGGGTTGAGGGGTATTAAATCAAGAAACTGAAAAGAGAGAAAAACTGTATCAAAGACATGGTCTTCTTGAATTTCAGGTTTTTATCCCCAACCTTTTCAGCAGATAAGGAGGTAGGCCTTGCTGGATCCATCTGGGATAGCGGTAGGAGAAAAGACTAGAAGGAAAGTAAGGGCCAAGGGGATAAAGTGCCAAAAAACATACCAGGGAAAGTGGAATGAATGTGTTTATGGATCTTCCACTGAATTAGTTTAAAACAGAGACTGATATGAGTAAACTTGCATTCTGGAAAGCTCAGCTGGCCACAACCTTTTCCTGGTCTTCAAACTTCACACTTTAGAGCTCACCCCTATCCCACGCTGGGTTTAAGAGATTCTTACCTCATCATTATCAGTAACGTACAGTGCTTCATTGGCTGAGGTGCCAAAGACACATGCTTTCCGAATAGATGCAATTTCTTGAGGGGAGAGCAGAGTGAAGATTGGCCACTTTCCTACATCCACCATGACTCTGGCTTCAAGTAATTCCTATAAATAAGCCAACATCTCTGCTGCAACAAAAAAAGGCCCCAAGAAAAAAATTAAATAACCACTAAACTTCCAAAAAAAGACACTGTGAATAAAAGAAAACAAAACCTAATTCCAAAACAAAGTACCAACCTTTGGTTAAATGGATCGCTCACTTTCCCCAGCAACCTCTCCAGTCCTTCCTCCACCGTCAGACCTGGACCTTTTTCTGCAACAAGAGGAACAACTCGATAGAACCAGTTGCTGGTCTTACCAACTTACAAGTCAGTGCTTATCTGTTACAGACATGCTCACTTGCAACCAGAGAGCAGATAATGGAAACGCAGCTAACTGAATGAAACCAGGGTCTCTCATCAGGCAATTTTTCTTTAGATTACTGAGATAAAAGTTAAAGGTTACAGTACTAGTTTGTCTAAGACACTCAATTCTTGCTCAGGAGAGGCAGGGCAGGAAGATGTGTGCATGCACTGTATGTTACAAAAATCAGAATCATTGCCTCTACTTCCCCACTGTCCTCCCTCCACCCCCAAGATGTACTCAAAGATCCCCATCCTTCATAGAAAATCACTGCCACACCAAGCCACTGTTTAATCATGGGAATGGGACATCCCTCACGTAAGTCTAGAGGGGCAAAAATACTAAGAAGGACAAGACTAAGATAAACTGAATGAAACCATAAAATAAAGTATTATATTCTGGTCCTAATTTCTATGAAATTTTCTACATATATACAGATCAAATTTCATTTCATACTGAAAAGGTATCATATGAACAAGGGAAGACAATTCACCCTAATCTTGTTGTTCAAGGTCATGACTATAGCCTTCATGCAAGCAGCAATTAGCTTAAATAGTATCTTATAAAAAGTAGACACAGGTATAAATTTCCATAAAACTCTAAACTTGACCTGTTTAAGGAGTTTTACACAAAGAATCCATCCTGGTCATGCCTCCAATTCTTCTAGGGTTAAAAAGTATTTCTAGAAATTCCAGGGAGCTGCACAAGCACAAAACCCTACCATGCCAATTGAGTTTCCATTCTGGCTCTCACCTCTAGAAACTGAAATAGAACCAGTTTATAAATACAACCAGGGTTTCCTAATGAGGTAGAGAACTCCTGAAGTTCCTTCCTCCTCACTCTCTTCTCAGATCTCTAAAAATAGCCAGGAGAGCCAGGCTCAAGACCAAGGCCTTCTGGGCTCCAGTACCTCTGATGACACCTAGAGACAGCCTTGGGGCTTTGGTATACTTAACCAAGGCCTCAATTTTCACCATCCAGGGAGATTTTTCCCATGAGCACCAACTCGTCGGATGACAAGGACCAGATAACTACTATATGCCAAGAATCACATCACATACTCAATAAGCATTTAACACGATCAGGACAGGCTATTCCCCATCACTCAGACTCCTGGAACAACATGTGAATGTTCTGAGAAGTGTGCATATGTACGTGCTGGTGGGAACAGGTAAAGTTTGAGGAAGGGTAAAAAACTAATACATAAACATGTTCAAAAATTTTATTTCAACCGGTTCAAAGGAGTAAAGTAAGTCTCTCTACTTTATCCCTCCCCAGCCCTCTCCTCAAAGGCAACCACTGTGAACAGTTGTTTCTAATTCCTTCCAGAGACTGTGTATGCTTACAAAAGCATTTTGTGGATGTGTGTGTGGAAGCCTTTCTTCCCTTACTTAACAGTGCTTCTTGGAAATCATTCTATATGAGCACATGCAGATTTACTTCATTTCTTTTCAATGGTACTATGTAGCATTCCATTACATCACGTTAACAACTTACCTGCTTCCACTAAGACTGTTTAAGTCACTGCTAGTCTTTTCTTAACATAAACAAGATTCCAATTATCATCTACATACATTATTGCATATACTTGTCTTTTTTTATACATGCATTTGTAATATAAATCCCTAAAAATGGAACTGCTGGGTTAAAGTTTAACTGCTATTTTTTTAAAGATTTATTTATTCATTTGAGAGCCAGCAAGCACACAGTGGGGATGGAGGGCAGAGGGAATGGGAGAAAGAGCCTTAAAGCACCACCTAGGCACCCCAAATTGCTATTTTACCTTTTAACAGTTGCCTCAAATTGTCCCTTACTGAAGTAGTACCAGTATATAAAATAACTACCAATGTATGGCAGTACCTGGTTAGCCATATCCTTACCACACAGTTTTATCATGGTGTCTCAGTTTTGTTTCAACTTGAACTCCTCCTATGATGAGTGAGACTACGCATCACTTAAAAAATAATCACAGTAACAGCAATAATAACAACTGACATTTCTTGAACACAATGTGCCAAGTACTGTTCCTAATATTTTCTTTTTTTTTTTTTTTTTAAGATTTCATTTATTTGACAGGGAGAGAGAGATCACAAGTAGGCAGAGAGGCAGGCAGAGAGTGGGGGGGCGGGGGAGCGGGAAGCAGGCTCCCTACTTAGCAGAGAGCAGGCTCCCTACTTAGCAGAGAGCCTGATGCAGGGCTCGATCCCAGAGCCTGGGATCATGACCTGAGCCGAAGGCAGAGGCTGAACCCACTGAGCCACCCAGGCGCCCCATATTTTCTATTAACTCATGTAAATCCTCACTTTATAGACAAGGAAATGGAGGCAAAGAGATTTCAAGAATTTGCTCAAACCATTAAGTGGCTGAGTCAGGGCCTGAAGCCACACAATCCGGAATCTGGAATCTGCACGCACACTCCACCTCTTGGCCTCATGTGTCTTCCTTTTACATAAAGTCCCTTTTTTTCCCCCGACTGGTCTATTGTTCTTTTCTTTGTTCTTGATTTTTGTGTTCTTTGTATGGTAAGATTGTCTTAAATGCTCTTAGAGGTAACAAAAAAGATGCCTCTTACCCTGTCCCACCCAAACGGCCTGACTTGTGTCTCTTACAAAACAGACAGGGAAGGAGTCACAAGAAAGGAAAACAGTGTAAATGTCTAGAAGCAGATAAATCAATTCTACCCCCTCAAAAAAATAAAAATCCAGAACTTTATTTTCCTAGAATATGAACCACATCAAAGTTAGCCCTCACATTTAATATTGCATATAATGTAGAATTTTAAATAGACAGGGAAAACGGGGGATTTAAATTAGCCAAAAAAAAATAATTTACCACATTTAAAATTACAACACAAAGGGATACTATCATCAAACTTAAACATTTTCCTGACAACAGTACAATTATTCTGAAGTCATTAATCGGTCATGGACAACTCTGACCCCAAAGGTTTGGTAAGCTACTGAAAAATCAGGCTTTCATAATGATGGCTTATTATATGAACTTATTATATATTTCATAATGATGGCTTATTATATGAACCCATTTCTAAATTTCTTGAAGTTTTGTTTTACAAGATATTTCTCCAAAGGCTTATAAAATTAAAAGTTAATATAAAACCAGGTCATGTATCTCATAGGTCCACAGCCATCATAAAAGCAGAAAGTATTAGCAACAGCCTTCGCATGGTGGAAAAGACAGTCTCCTGAAGCACGTGTTTTATTCCCAGGTTGGCTTTTAATTAATCAGTGTGACATGCCACCTACCTTCCTGAGCCTGGGTCTCTCAAAAATCTGTCCTGTAAGATTCTATAATGTTATGCTCAAGATGTAAAGAACAAGCTGCAGGGGATTTTGGAACACATGAAAACAAGGGCAGTAATGCTGCACAAGCAAGTGATTACTCCTAGCAACACGATCCTGTGAAGTAAACAAAGACCAGGAAGGAAGACAGGAACAGCGATCAAGAACGGCTGCAGACATTATGTTAAGCAGCTTCACATATATTATTTCATTTAATCTTCATGATACTCTTGTAAGGAAAGTTATAATCCATTCTTAGCAAATAAGAAGTGGGGCTCAGAGGTAAAGTGACATCTCAAGGTCACAGAGCAGTGAGTGGCATAGTCAGGACTCAACCCCCAGCCTTCTGAGTCTTCTTACAACAGAGAACATTAGCCCTGGCCCTTCAGTGGTTAAACTTCTCCAACATTACTTCCTTCTGACTTTATCTAATAATGAACACCAGCATCTGTTTTTAAAATGCTTCAAATACAAAAAGAACGCCCCCCCCAAAAAAGGGGTTCACTAATAAGCCTCTATCTAGACTTGCCTGGTGAAACCTTGAGAATGTCATTCATTCCTTCCGTTTTCCGAAAACCACTAGGCAGCACATCCTGGAGACCAAATGCAGGACCCTTTGTCCTCAAGGAACTCACAAGAGTAGATGAACGCAAGGTGCCTCCTTGGGCTACAGACTGCTACAGCACAAGGTTGTCTCCATTAGACCATGTTCAAGATGAGCAGCTGATGACATGAACAAGGTATCCTCAGAATTCAGACAAGGCTCCCCAAGAAGTTTTGTGGAGGTATTAAAACTCAGGATGTACTATCTGCTGTAAGGAATAGATCAGTTCTGAACGTGGGCATGTGGTATCTCTTTCCTAGGGCAGTATAATATAAATGCAACCACCACCAACATTTTGTAATTAACTCAAAATTACCACCATTATCATTACAATTAGATTACTGTGGTAAGATGTTGGGGGCAGTGACACCTTTGCTAACTAATATTAAGAAAAGCATACTAAGTATCATTCTATCAACTTCATACGTTTGACCCTCTACCACAAAATTACAAAGTGTGTATACTACAAATCCAAAAGGCTAAAGCAGTTGGAATCACTAGAAGTTAACTAGCATTTAATCTGTTATGAAATCTATACCAGGCCTAATACTCACCATGCCTAACAATGAGTCAGAAATATAAGGATCAGTCACAAGAATTAGGACAGCTCAAATGTCTCATGACATCTACTAAAGTTGCCCAAACAAGAAGTATTAACAAATTTCTTCTAACTGTATGGATTACACTGAAAGGTATATAAACATAGTTCAACATCATTTCATTTAAGTCATCATGCTTCAAATAGTAATATTCTATCAGGAGGCACTACTAATAGGAAAGAATCTTCATATGGCCTGCTCAACCTGGGCCATCCTGGATAGACACATACTTTGGAAAGTATTCAGCAGTGATTTTTAAGGAAGGTAACCCAATGCTTTTCCTTCCATAGTACTATGACACATCCCTCAAATGAAGTATCCCAAGGGAGATGCTAATACTAAACTATGAGCTTATTCCTATGTTAAAAACAAAACAAAACACCCTGCAAAACACCAAGTGCACCTGTAAGGCTTAGCTATGTTAGAAAACGGTATGAGCTATGTGATTAAAATTTTAAAAAACATAATGCATACAGATAAAGGACTCATACACACCAAATGTATTTCTCTAGCAAGATTAAGAAGTGATACTTTCTTTGAACTGTTCAAATATATTCCACATTTCTGTAACAAACACTTTGTGGCCAAAAGATAAGCAAATATTTTAAATGAAAATAAGAGTTTAATTATTTGAATTACATATACCCCCTAAACTGCTAAAGTTTAAAGAGAGATTCTTGCCTTAAATTTACAGCCTAGGATGGCAGAGTGTTTCAAGCAAATCTATAAAATGAGTTATTAATATAAAATTAAATGTAGAAAGTAAGAATGTAAAATGTTACAGCCAATGTAGAAAACATTATGTCAGTTCCTCAAAAAATTAAAGATAGGGGCACCTGGGGGGCTCAGTCGTTGAGCATCTGCCTTTGGCTCGGGTCATGATCCCAGGGTCCTGGGATTGACCCTCGCATCGGGCTCCCTGCTCAGAGGGAAGTCTGCTTCTCCCTCTCCCACCCCTCTGCTTGTGTTTGTGATCTCGCTCTCTCTGTCCAATAAATAAAATCTTAAAAAGTAAATTAAAGAATTACCATATGATCTAGCAATTCTACTTCTAGTATAATCACAAAAGAATTGAAAGCAGGGACTTGAATAGACAGTTGTACACCAATGATCAGAGCAATGTTATTCACAAAAGCCAAAAGGTGGAAAACTCAAATATCTACAAATAGATGCACAGATAAACAAAATATGATATCTACATACAATGGAATAGTATTCGAACTTAAAAAAAAAAAATGACTGACACATAGCATAATGGGGATGAACCTTGAGATCATTAGGCTAAGTGAAACAAGCCAGACACAAAAGAACACAATTGTATGACTCCACTTACAGGAGGTGCCTAGCCTAGTCAAACTTATAGAGACAGAAAGGAGAATGATAGCTGCCAGCGACTGGGCAGAGATGAGAATGGGGAGTTACTGGTTTAATGGATACAGAGTGACAGTTTGGGAGGATGAGAAAGTTCTATGGAAACAGGTAGTGGTTAACAACTGCCTAGTAATGTGAATGTTCTTAATGTCAGTAAACTGTAAACCTACCAACAGTTAAAACAGTTTTTATGTTATGTATATTTTATCACAATTTTTAAAAATCAAATTATGGGGGCACCTGGGTAGCTCAGTCGGTTAAGTGACCAACTCTTGGACTTGGCTCAGGTCATGATCTCAGGGTGGCTCTGCACTCCTCCTCCTCAGGGGGGAGGAGTCCACTAGAGATTCTCTTCCTCTCCCCCTGACCCTCCCCCACACATATGTATACTCTCTTTCTCAAATAAATAAATCTTAAATAAAATTATGATCCCCTGTTTACATGAAACCTGCATTAATAAACTCAAAGACATAAATTTTTATTTTTTTAAAGATTTTATTTATTTATTTGAGAGAAAGAGAGAGAGAGAAATGGAGTGGGAGAGGGAGAAGCAGGTTCCCACAGAGCAGGGAGCCTGATGATGGGCTCAATCCCAGGTCCCTGGGATCATGACTTGAGCCAAAGGCAGACATTCAATGACTGAGCCACCCAGGCGCCCCAAAGATATTTATTTTAAAATTAAGTTTCAGTCCTAAAAAACATTTTTTAAAAAGTACAATCATAATTCATTAATTCTGTCTTGGGAAGGCAAGTTCAGATTAAAGAAATCCTGAACGGAACATTTCTAAAAGACATATAGCCTTCTTAGAACTTTCCAACATATACAGCAGTTCAAACTAAACCAACTATTTGTTATGACAACCAGTCCTTCTAGGGCTTGACTGATAACCATAGAAATGAGTTTCCGAAGGGGAGGGGGGACGGGAGAGGGTGGTGGGGAAATGGACATTGGGGAGGGTATGGGCTATGATGAGTGCTGTGAAATGTGTAAACCTGACGATTCACAGACCTGTACCCCTGGGGATAAAAATACATTATATGTTTATTAAAATAAAAAAATTTATTTAAAAAAAAGAAATGAGTTTCAATTGTCATGTCCATTATATTAAATAGTCACCTCTGAAGTACTTCACTATGATAATCTTTTCTCTTTTTGCAACATTTTTTCTGCCCGTTATTTAGGAAGTACTCTCTCATAAAAAGCATTGATATGTTCACCCTCCATTGTCACTCACTGTGCATTAATAGGTGAATCAATGATTTCTTGGTTTTTTGCCATATGGAAATAAAGCAAGAGTAGAAGAACAGAAATGAGAAATGAAAGCAGACGATGGAAAAGAGTTTTAACGCTTCAGAGGATAATATGCCAACCCACTTGGATCTCCGTATTTTCTTTGACACTCAAAAATATATCCCATATTCCCACAGACTTTTTCTGTGTCCATCGGTACTCTGGATCAAAATCCCATTCCCTGGATGACTTTTCCTAGTGATAAGCACTGTCCCTCAGAAAGCTCATGGCATGGAGAAGAAAAGGTTATTTTTATTTTACACTCTGAAAGCAAATTTAGACAAGAGGACAAACACAGACCTTCCAATTTTAGAAATCTACATTTGGAACTGGAAGACTAAAGGAGTAATGCAGCAACCAATCTTTGATCCCTCTAAGAGTAGATTTATTTTCCCTTCCCCTAGGAACCAAGTAACTGTTACAGGTTTGCTTTACTGATCTAGCAAAAAATATATTTGAATACACTTAAAAATTTTTTAAAAACAACAGGAAATAGAGAATCTATTCCAGGAAAACTTTTGATAAAATAATGCTCTCAATAATACTAGAAATTAGAATTATAACTTATAAGCCTGGGGCTTCCACACAGATCTCAACCTTCATTCTAACGAGCACATATGTGGTGACAAAGGAGACGGACACCACCAATGGGAAAGTACGCCTCAGAACCTGTCTCCTGCTGGCCTGAAAGCTTGCTAAGGAAAAGAGGTCAGAAGAGTGTGAACAGCCCCGTGGAACCGGTTAGCACCAAGATCCTGACTCCTTTTCTGCTGTCATTCTTGGGGCATGAAGCAAGCTTGTATCATTCCTTATCATAGAAGCTGATAGTCTCACAGTAAACATGAAAGACTCTGAACGCTATATCAATCCGTTTACAAGGGGCCTGTGTGCTCTTTAGCATACAAGATATAGCCTTTGAAACAGCTATGTCAAATATGGAAAGTTTTTTTTAATTGCAAAATAATTTATTTAAATTAAAGCACTTACATGTATACTGAAAATCTCTAATAGAAGTTTTTCCATTTTCATAAAGTGGATGGGTAATTATTTGTTATCAGCTTAAGCTGCTAAGCTGTCTTACAAAAAGAATTTATTTATAGTTAATGAGCTATTGATAAAGTCTAAGACGCCTCACCAAAAAAGCACTACTTTACGATAATATGAACAAAATAATAGCATGTATCAATTCTTCTTCTGACAATGACCTCACATACCAGGAGGAAATCATAAAGAGCAATACATTTGTGGTCCCTGGCTCTGAGGAGATGACAGTCTAACAGAAAGATCCTGGCAAGTGGGAACCTAGAACATGAGCAGAGTAACGATGCAAACAATGGAATACCACACACAAACATATGGTCCATGTGATACGTGTCAATGTATAAATGGAAAAAAATTACTTGCACAGCAATCAAAACTATGTGAAAATGATATATTCTAGAAAACCGCTACATGAAGTCCCAGAAATCAACTTCTTAGTAGCCTAACAGATGATAAAATGTAAGCATTTCCTCAGTGAAGATCAGCCAGTTTCCTGCAGGAATGAGTGTTTCTCAGAGCTTTCTTCCTTTTTCACCAATGGAAGTTCCTGTTTGAGCGCAAAAGATTTAAGTGTGTAGCAATCTTTCTCTATTTTTGAGTTCTGTTTTTCAATTCTAGTAAACTTCCAAATAGACAAGTTCTAGGGTTTTAGGTAAATTTGGGGGGTGCAACTTCACAGCTTGTCATGTCCTACATCTGTGCTACAGCAAAATAAACTCAAGAAACCTCTGAAGTTACAGAAGAGCCAAATGTTACTCTCATCGATTTCTTCTGTACTTACTCTAATGAGCTTTTTAAGACTGAACAGAGACTACACCTCTGACTTAGACACCAAATGTATTTCCAAGGTCCAGACATGTCTCTAAGACAGACTCAGCCTCAAAACTTTATAAAGAAAAATACACTTATTTTTTTAAAAAGATTTAATTCATTTATTTGAGAGAGAGAGTGAGCAGGAGCATGCACACACAAGCCAGGGGAAGGGGCAGAGGGAGAAGGAGGAGCGGACTCCCCACTGGGCATGGAGCCCGATGCGGGGCTGGATGCCAGGACCCTGAGCCACCCAGGCGCCCCCAAATAAAAATACACTTTAAAACTACTGCACCAGGGGCGCCTGGGTGGCTCAGTGGGTTAAAGCCTCTGCCTTCTGCTCAGGTCATGATCCCGGGGTCCTGGGATCGAGCCCCGCATCGGGCTCTCTGCTCAACAGGGAGCCTGCTTCCCTTCCTCTGTCTCTGCCTACTTGTGATCTCTCTCTGTCAAATTGATGAACAAAATCTTTAAAAAAAAAAAAAAAACAAAACAAAAAAAAAAAACTACTGCACCAGTTCTATGGTATAAGTACTGCAAAGAAGCAAAGTTGCAGAGATATACTGAGATACTGATACTTTACTGCCCGGGCTGCTGCAATAGCTGTCATCTACTTCTCTTTTCTGCAAGCTTACCTTACTAGAAGAATGAAGGGGAACGTCCTGAATATTTGACAAATTCCACAAAGACAAAGGCTCCAGAATGCCACATTCTCCAAAAGAGTTTATGTCATCCTTCACAAAGATGCAGATGAACAGGTGACAAGGCAATCCTCGTACCTTCATTTAAAAACAGACTGATGTTTTAGAATTTCCGAGCACTCTGCCTCATCACTTTTGTTCAAATGTATTACTCACTGGAGAGGACATCTGTCCCTTCCCAACTGCCAGTAAGTTACTTTACTTGAAACACAATTTGCAATTATGACCTCTAGAAGCAATTCTTTATCCCCATCATCCAGGGGCTACTCTCATTCCATTGCACAGAAGCTTTAGGCAATTCTAGGACATAGGGAATCTGACAGCTCATTTTAAGTGAAGAAATAATTCAACGGAGGCCAAGTGCTCAGGTTAGAAAAGCAAACAACCCAAGTGGCAACAGAATTAGCAGAAATAAAATTTTTTTTAAAGATATCCAGGGTTGTAAAGCTGACTGTAATCTTACAGAAGCATTGCTTTCATGAAACACTTCTATTTTTAAAAGGAAATCAGAAAAGAAAATTTCATGACTTGAAATGACTTCTATAGTTTTGTTCTTCATCACACCAAACAGACAAAGCTGTGTAAAACAGATCAAGTAAAAATAGATGGGTCAAAAGTCTGAAGAAATGGACAGAACATAGTAATACCTGATTTTATTTTTCTATTGTGTTCAAGGCTGGAATAGAGGGATCCAAGCTCAAATCCATTTATGGTATCATGAACCTTTCCTATGTGAAAAGCTCTAATGTGATTTCATCTACTAGTCTCTGCCATTT
Source organism: Martes martes (assembly GCF_963455335.1). Classification (NCBI taxonomy): domain Eukaryota; kingdom Metazoa; phylum Chordata; class Mammalia; order Carnivora; family Mustelidae; genus Martes; species Martes martes. The sequence continues at coordinate 59,431,379 of NC_137890.1, forward strand.
TAGAAGTATCAACCAGGGCACCTGGGTAGCTCAGTAGTTAAGTGTCTGCCTTTGGCTCAGGTCATGATCTCAGAGTCCAGGGACTGAGCCCCACATCAGAGGAGAGCGTGCTTCTCCCTCTGCCCCTCACCCTGCTCATGCTCTCTTTCTCTCACTTCCTCTCTCAAAACAAAACAAAACAAAAACTTTAAAAAATAAAAATAATCAACCAAACCCTGAGATGGCCTAAAGCCAAATTAAAATTCCAGCAGTAGACAGGCAGACCCATACTGTATTCAGCCAATAAATGTTTACTGGATGTCCACTAGGTAAAAAGGACACAAAACCAACACTGCAACCCCCTCCTGGACCCCTAGCAGAACTTACATGGAGTCAGGGGGTCTAGGCACATAAACAGATGTTCACCAGAGGGGCCACTGCTCTGATGGGGAGGTGTGAATGCCATGGGAACACCAGAATCGGGAAGTGTCAACTATCTTCGAAAAGCCAGGCAGGGAACAGTGAATATGTATACGTCAGGTGGAAGAACTTAAAGAAACTTAGCATGGCACTAGCCAAAAAGCTTAGCCTTTATCCTAAGAGCGACATTCAATCACTGAAAGACCTTAAGAAGGGAAGTGATCAGATGTAGGTCTGTTCAAGATTACTCTGGCTGAACGTAGAGAGCAGATGGGGATGAAGGAAAAGAACTCAGGGGGAGCCTAAGGTGACTGCAGTAAGGCAGGAAAGAAAACGGCCTGCACCAAGGAAATGGAAATAGAGCAACCTGGACAGGAGACACACTCAAGAGGATTCTGTAACGGACTGACTGGGAGGAAAGGAGCTGAATAAGGGAAAGCGAGAACCAAGGGTTATACCCAGCTGCTCAGGGGAAGTAACTGAGTACAGTAGTGCCACTCACTAGGACAGAGAATACAGCCAATATCAGAGGGGAGATGAGGAATTCTCCCCTGTTAAGTTTAGCTACCTATGGGAAATCAGAGTGGATATGTCCAATAAGTAGATTTACAAATCTGAAGATCAAGAAAGATCTGGATTGGAGATCTGGAAATTCGGCATGAGATCACCCAGGGAAAAGCGTATGGAGTAAGGAGAGAGCAGGATCTTGGAAAGAACTCTAAGAAAGCCCAACAGCCCAGAGACAGGGAATACCCCTGCAGAAGAGACTGTGAAGGAATAGGCAGACTAGGAAGAAAACCAGCAGAAAACAGTGTCATGGAAGCCTAAGGACATGAGTATCACACAAAGCTCTAAAGCTGCTGAGACCAAACAAGGTAAGGACAAAGAAAGGTCCACTGGCTTAACAAGAATCATTCGCAGCTTCCACAAGAAGAGTTTCGGTGAAGCTGTGGGTGGACACGGCCAAACTGTATCAGGTTGAGAAGCATGCGAAAGGCAAAGAGAGGAAATAATGATATAAAGAAACTGTTCACTAAGTTTGACTGTGAGGGAAAAGAGAAATAGGCAGTAAATGTAAAATGGGCTGGGGCTGAAGGACATATTTTGGATGATCTCTGTTTTAAACATATTAGAGATCTAAAAATATTCATTTTAACAATTTTATTTTCAAGTAATTTCTACACTCAATGTGGGGCTTGAACTCACAACCCTGAAATCAAGAGCCACATGCCCTTCAGACTGAGCCAACCAGGTGCCCCCAGAGACTGAAAAATGTTTAAATGTTAATGGGAAGAAGCCAGTAGAGAGAAAGATAAGGACACGACATAACCACTAAATAAGGTTTCTGAGAAAGTATCAAGAAGTGGAATCTGAAGCACAGGTACAAGACAAGCTGTAGAAGGGGGGAGAGTCTTCTGTGAAAACACAAGAAAAGGATAGATATGGATAGAAGTGAGTTTCAAGGTCGGGGCACCAGAAGTTGGAAGCTATTTTTTTCTCTTCTTCTGTTCTCTTTCTCTACCACTCCCTCTACATTTTTCACTTCCACCAGCAGTTTATGAGGGTTCCAACTTCCCCACATCCTCGCCAACACTTATGTCTTTTTTATTATAACCATCTTAGTGGGTGGGAAGAAGAATCTCACTGTGGGTTTGATGTGCATTTGAGGCCATTCTCTTCTGAGGTCAACTTTTTCTCCCTGTGAGGAAAGACGACTGACTAGAGGAACCTACAGCGGTGCTAAGACAGAGCCCAGTGGAAGTTGGAAACCTTAAGTCTGTAGAAGTACCCATCTGATCTCCTATGAGTTCTTCTTCTCCAGTGAAGTGTCTGTTTTTCTTAAACTGACCTAAGCAGACTTGGAATGGGAAGTTGCTCATTTAAACATAATGAGACAAGTGCTCCTGAACAATAAGATTATGTGCTTGTTGAAAGTCCCGTAATAGACACATTTGAAATGACAGTCTGCGTAAGATTCACTCTTCTTGACCCTTGAGAACAAAGCACCTCACAAACATCTGTTCACTGCAGCAGATCTTACATTTGTACCGTATTTACAACTACAATCATGGTACTAAATTCATCAAATGGCATACTGCAAGAAAACACCACATATCCATCAGCTCAATAATGGGTAATTCCGTTAAAACATGTTAACTGATTTTTGATGTACCAGTACAATATACTGTCACACCACTCAGTTAAACTAATTCAGTAAGTATATCCTTATGGAATAAGGATATAAAGACTGAATAATTTAGAGACTTATTACTAAGGCACACTACTGCATATGCTGACCTCAATTTTGTGCTCACGGATCATATCTTGGGACTGACTTATATGTGAACCAGATTTACACCAAAGATTTTATGACACAAGGTGCTATGCTGTTGTCTCAATCATGTTTTGCTGACTAACATACAATTCAAAACTCAGTGGCTTAAAAGGAGAGCTGTTTGTCATTTCTTTGAATTCTGTGCTTTGAGTAACTCAGTTGAGGTTACTCATGAGGCAGTATTCATGAGGGAGGCAAAAGGAGCTTAAGTAAGGCTGAAACAGGCCTCACTCACATAGCTGGGCCACTGCAGGTGGTCTCTCCTTCTCCTAGATTTACATGGAGCAGCCAGACACTCCATCTCTTTGATGGAAGGTACAGCAGTCAAGCATAGGGGGAGGAACTGTTGGCAGTGATCTTGGAAACACTTCACCACAGCTGTCAACAATGTTACTAGATGTTTCCACTATACTGTTTGCGTTCATGACTGAAGCACTAGAACTGGATAGACTTGGTTCATCTCCAAAACTAAAACTTCTTAAGCATTGAAAAGGACATCTCAGCAAACATACTCTTGCCCCTGTGGAATGCTAACCTCAGGAAAGCCATGTAATCTTCTTTTCTGGGGTTGTGGGAAGTATAGATACCATCTTTTGGGAATGGCCTGAGTATAGTCTTTCCCAAGTGAAATTCGTTATCTCCTCAAGTCCTTTCACACTTTACGATTTGTTAGGTATGCATGAGTATGATCTCATTTGTTAAAATCTAACACTTAAAAAAAAAAAAATAGAGATATCCCCAGCTATTTCAACTCTGGATTTTCAAACTCCATCTAAACTCAAAATTATCTAAAAAGATCTGGCTAAGTTCTTCAATACTCAAACTTTTGCTATTGGCTCTCCTAGACTCAGGTATAAGCTAGATTTGGGTATCACAGTATCTCTTTTGACCTGAAATCTCACTATCTGAACACAACAACCCAGCAAATTTGTATAGTAGAAAGGATGTATGTCCCAAAATATTAAATGCTGTTATCTTCAGATGACATAATTATAGGTGATGTACATTCTTTCTTATGCTTCTGTAGTTTCTAAATTTTCTTTCATTGTTTCCTGGCAAGATTAGGGGAAAAAAGTCTATATTGTGGACTTATTGTACTGGGATATTTTAAAACATTAAGTCCATGCTGTGGGTCAAACACATAACTGACTTAGATAATCACTTGATTAATCACTTGATTAACTGACCTCCTCTATGAAATCTATTCTGGTTAAACTCAAACAACATTCATCATATGCCTCCTGTGCATTCCTCAACATGTACACAATATGTAACATTTTTAGGGTGTTTTTTTTTTTTTAACCACAGAAT